>NC_090438.1:272204794-272815111 GCF_031143425.1 Pleurodeles waltl
ACAACATTTGCCGTCCCAAGTCCAGTGTCCCACTATCATGGGAAATGGATAGTGGTTAAAGAAAAGTGAACCGGGTGCATCTGTGGCAGACAAAGGAGTTCCATCAGTCAGATGTTACTTCCTGACAGCAGTAGGGGGCATATTTATACTCTGTTTGCGCCGGAATTGCGTGGTTTTTTTTGACACAATTCCGACGCAAAACTAACTCCATATTTATACTTTGGCGTTAGATGCGTCTAGCGCCAAAGTCCATGGAGTTTGCGTGGACACCTACTTTGCGTTAATGATATGCAAGGTAGGCGTTCCCCTCTAAAAAATTTACTCTGAGGCATGTGCGCCGTATTTACACTCCCGGGCAAAATTCACGCCCGGGAGTGGGCGGGTCAAAAATAATTACGTGCGACCGCTTTTGCGCTGTTTTTTAGCGCCTGGTCAGGGCAGGCGTTAAGGGACCTGTGGGCTCGGAAGGAGCCCAGAGGTGCCCTCCCAAGCCCCCAGGGACACCCCCTGCCACCCTTGCCCACCCCAGGAGGACACCCAAGGCTGGAGGGACCCATCCCAGGGACATTAAGGTAAGTTCCGGTAAGTTTTTTATTTTTATTTTTTTGTGGCATAGGGGGCCTGATTTGTGCCCCCCTACATGCCACTATGCCCAATGACCATGCCCAGGGGACAGAAGTCCCCTGGGCATGGCCATTGGGCAAGGGGGCATGACTCCTGTCTTTGCTAAGACAGGAGTCATTTCAATGGGGGTTGGGAGTCGAAAAAAATGGCGCAAATCGGGTTGAGGCGAAAAATTTGCCTCAGCCTGACTTGCCCCATTTTTTGGCGCCCAAGCTCCATATCCCCCTACGCCAGCGCTGCCTGGTGTACGTCGTTTTTTTTCACGCACACCAGGCAGCGCCGGCGGCTAACGCCGGCTAACGTCATTGAATAAATACGGCGCCCGCATGGCGCTTCAGAAAACTGCGTTAGCGCAGTTTTGCGTCAAAAAGTATAAATGTGGCCCTTGGTGTCTTGGCATCTTCATCTCCTGGGTGTCTTGGTGGATGTCCATGCTTGTGGGGGGGTTCTCCAGCTACAGAGGCAGGGGTGCATGAGGCACATTTTTTCCCTGGCAGGGCCTCTCTTGCACCGGTTATCTCAGAGGTAGTAGTGGCTGGTGTAACTTTGGCAATGGAAGGGGTGTGATTTTATTGCCTATTCCTGCTCAGGGTGTTGTTCACATCTCTCGGTGCCCTGTGAGGGAGGTCATGTGGCCATTGAGGACCAACCACTGTTACATGACCACCTGGTGGTTGTTCTTCTGCATCTGTTTGATCTCCCCCGGTATGGCAAGTACCTGACACATCACACCTTAGGATTGTTGGTAAGCTCCCAGGAGATGGTGTCCTGGCCAGAAGTGTCCCTAGCAGCACCATGGCTGCTAGGGACACGCCCCCCACCCCTCTTACCCCCATGTGCCAGTGTCCTTGGCATAGTTTGGCCACTGCCACTAGTGCCAGGTCCATCATTGTCAGGGATTTGGAGTTGTGACTTCGGCACCTGGACTGGGGGGCACAAGATAATGGTGACTGTCCTCAGGACACCGGTTTGGGGACACTGGTTCCTTGTGATGTTGATGTAACAGGGCTGGGATGAGTCGATGAGGGCAGGGTGAGGCTGAGTGCTGTCATCTGACCAGGTTACCCGGATGGGCCAGATTCGTCCTCAACGTCTACACAGCCAGGAGTGGTTTCCTCACTGAGGTCCTCATCCAGGAGGAAAGTGGCAGTCTCAGGAGTGGTTCCAATGGTCCTAGTGGCAGGCAGACCTGTTGAAGACGTGAAACAGACTGTTACTAGTTGTATTGTGACATGTGACATCTTTTTCTAGCAGTTAGTTATGCTTTGGACCATATACAGGTTGGCCTTGCTTGATGCCTTTATGCGGCAGGGACCTCAACTTTCAATATCAGGGTGCTGCTCTTTGGGGTTTCTGAGGATTGTATTTCAGGTCACCCGCTACAGGGTGTTTGGGTATCTTGGCACTTGTATATCTGTTCATAGACCAATATCTTGGCAGCAGTGGAGCATCATTGGTTTCATGTTATTTCCCAGTTAGGTAAACAACATGTTTGAGTTAACAGACAGCTTCACATTGTCATATGGACATTAGATTTGGATTGACCATTCTACCTGGCTATATGGGACAGGTTACATCAAGTACAACACACTGCATACATATGAGATTCCCCAGGTGAGTATTGTTCTATAGGTGATGGGAGTTAGAAGGGCCAGAGTATCAGTAGATACAGTAGTAGCAGGGTGTTAGTAGTATCCCAGTGGCAGCTGGCCTTAGCATTCATGTCATTATGTGTCCTATGCCCATAGCCTATACACTTATCAGCCCCCCAGGTGAATACAGTTCTATGGGTAATGGGAGGTAGAAGGTACAGAGTAGCAGAAAACAATGTTGTAGCAATGTGTAAGAGGTTTTGTATTGGCAGCTGGCCATTCCATTGCTGTCATTGCCTGTTCTATACCCACAGTCTCTACTGATAAGAGCTATTCATTTGAATATTCTCTATTTTCAAGTTTCTGAGCATGTCTATTACAAATTGGTACACAGTTGTCTTTTTGGTTATGGTGAAACAGTGCCTGCTGGGAGAAGTAGTGCTATCAGACCTTGCAATACCCACACCACACCCAGGTACTGTGCCCTCAGGTGTGTTCCACATGTGAGATGACAGATGCAAGTCTTTAGACAGTTGTACATAGGGGTGGTGAGTTGTGTGACAGTGACATTGGCAAAAGGTGATCAGTGAGAATGAATACAACAACATGTAAGGGACATTGCTGGTGTTTGATCTTACCCTCGTCCACTCCTCCAGGTATTCCTGTTAGTCCCTCAGGATGTCCAAAACATTCTCCTCCCATGATGTGAACTGTGGGGGAGGAGTTGGGGGACCACCGGCAGTCTTGTGTACTGCCAGTTGTTTTCTGGACACTATGGAACATGCATTCCCCTTGAGGATGTTCTGCCTCATCCTAATGTCATCCTTTGTGCGTGGGTAGCTGCCTACAGAACTGACCCTGTCAACTATCTTTTGCCACATATCCATTTTCCTAGAGATAGTGGTCTGCTGGATTTGTGCTCCAAATAGTTGTGGCTCAACTCTGATAATTTCATTCACCATGACTCTTAACTCGTCATCTGTGAAATGGGGATGTTATTGTGGTGACATGGTGGTGAGATACAAGTCAAATGTTAGGATATGGGGTGTTGGTGCTGTGTGGTGAGGGGCTTATGGCTATGACATGGGGTGTAGAGGTACTATTGTGTGTTGTGAGTGTATTGTGCGGGTGTGGAATATGTGGTTGGGAAAGCTGTATGTGTGTGGCGTAGTAGTTGTAAAGGATTGTGGTTTGTGAAATGGTGTGATTTATACTGTGGTTTGTAGGTGTGTTGGGTGTGTGTATGTGTGCCAGCTGTGTTGTTTTCAAATCCATTTAAGGTGGTGTTGTGTTGTGCGGGAATGACCGTGGACTGCCATAGTTCAAACTGCCATTAGAGGACCACCACGGAAGAACCACCATTGTGATTTCTGACTTGTAAAAGGTTCAGTGGTAGGTTGACGGGCTGGCGGTGCTGGTGGTTTGACCACTTATTTCTTATCCTCCAAGTCCTGGTGGTGTGTGTTTTTTGGCTGGGTTTTGGTGGTCCTGGCAGTGTAACTTGTAATACTGCAGTCTGTGTGACTGCCAAGATGCGGTCTTTTGGCAGCTGTCACCATGGTGGTCCGGTGGTCCGACCGCCAAACTCGTAATGAGGCCCTATATGTGTAAGTATATTGGTAAGCATTTGGTAAGTAAATGTTATAGTTACAATAGGTTAAAATTTATAATAGGGGTTTTAGGTGGGGTATTGTATTAATACTCTGGTAATAATTTTAATATCTGAGTATTCATTTTTAAGTCAAATATTAAAATAATATTAATTATTAAAAATGTTTTAAATAAATTGTTAAACTAACTGCTCGGCACAAGATGCAAGGGATATTGGGTATTAGGTGGGGAAGTCTAATAATACTCAGCAAATGATTTAAATACCAGAGTATTAATATTTCTACATTGTAAAAAAAAGTATGTATTCTAAAATAATGTTTAATTAATTTTTACACTAAGCTTCAGGCTAGGGATCAAAGGGACATAGGGGTATTGGATGGGGAAGTGTATTCATACTCAGGTATTCATTTTAATAACTGCATATTAATGATTCAATAAATATTTCAAATATGGGTAACAAATTGGAACACTAAGGGCCTGATTATAACCTTGGTGGATGAGATACTCCATCACAAAAGTGATGGACATACCACCCACTGTATTACAAGTTCCATTATATCCTATGGAACTTGTAAACCGGCGGGAGGGATATTAGTCACGTTTGTGACAGAGTAGTCCATCTGCCAAGGTCGCCAAGGTCTGAAGTTTTGGGCATGGGATGCAGGAGATATAGGAGTATTGGACGGAGAAGTGAATTAATAGTTAGATAACATTTTAATGCCTGAGCCTAATATTTACATATTATTAAATATTAGCAATAATGATTAAAAATATTTAATTAATTGTAGCACTACCTGTCATGAACGGGATGCAGGAGATGTAGTGTTTTGGGTGGGGAAGTTTATTAATATCAGTTATTAATTTTAATAATCGAGTATTAAAAAAAATCAAAACTATTCATTTAATAATTAATGTAATTATTTAATAAGTTTTGACTCCTAACATTTAACAGTATTTTTTAAATAAATTAGCATGTAATTGAAACAACATTTAAAAACATTTTTTAATATTTTTATTTAGATTGATAAATAACCACACCATGTTTTGCAATACAATAGTTATTAAAACACATTTTTAAAATCTGTAAAAAATGAAATAAATATAATTACATTTTATAAAAATATTTTTACATACATTGCAACATATGTTTTTTACAATTTAAAAAAAATTCCCATGCTATACCATTGATTTCAAAGGGGAAATATTTTTTTTTTCCTTTTGACTTTCAGCTACGACGTTCATTGTTGTGCATCTGTTTCTACAGTGGGTGGAGTGTGGCGATCACGGTTTGAAGTAGGGAAGACCTGCGGCCAGGTAAGAACAGATTTCTTTACATTTGTAAGTATATGGGTGCCTACATTTATTGTAAGGATGGGGGGTGTAGTTAGATATTAGTCAGTACAGTATTGTACGCTTTTGCTAGTTTTACTTTCTACTTTCCTTGCAGGTTGCATTCATATGCCCACGTCAGGAGTTTTTTTTTTTAAAGTAGGTTGTAAAAATGTAAGAAAAAAAGTTTCTTGTTTTTAAACCTATTTGAAATAAAAGCAACACTTTTATTTTTTTGTGACATGTTTTGTTAACTACTTTGGAAATTGAATTTGGAGAAATATCACGTAGTTTGAGGACACACATGGGATTCATGGATGGCTTACCACTGGAGTTTTCCTTTCTGAAAATGTAATTTTTCTCATTCTAAGAATTCATAGTACATATTTTTTTATGGCTTTTTTTTTAGTGGCCCCCTACGGTTTTGCAACAAAGATGTAGGAACCTTCATTTTTATTCAAAGAGATTAAAGGCCTGATTACCTCCTGGGCCATCCAGGGAGGAACCCTAGAAAGACTTTAATTTGTAAAAAAAATAAAAAATAAAAAAATGACAATTTAATTTGAGTGTGGTTAAAATAGGCAAGTACTGTTAGAGGTTGTTAGAGTGTGCTAGAAGAGTAGGATGTAGGCAATGTTGTCCAGGTAGTCTGAAGCACCGATCAATGAAAACTCATTGATTTTAGCCAATAGTTTTACTGAAATTTCTTTACTTTTTTGGGAAAGCCAGGGATTCAGACTACCGGTCAAAAACCTTTTTCCTTCTTCAAAATGTCAAAAAAGTAATAAAGGTTTGGGTGATGTTTTCCAGTAGATTTATTGAAGGAGTTGTGGCATTCCCCAAAGGCATTGCTTGCGCTTGCACTTCTCTCACAGCAGGTCGAGGAATAGTTCCAGCAGTCAATGGGAAACCTTGGCTTCCTCCTGTGACCCGACATGCTTAGATGAAAAAGCCATGTCTTTAAAATAATTAAGGAGTGGGGCCAATTTGTCCTCATTTTGGGTAAAGTAATCTGATTCAGTAATTGAAGTGTAGAATTTGTCCACACACTCAGGGGGTATGAAGCATAAAGCTGTTAGTTTTCTTAATTCAAATTGCAATTTACTGTTTGACACATATTCCTCAACTGAGGATTTTGTAAACATTTTATGCCAGCATGCCTGAAAAAAGCAAAAACAAAACCTTGAATTTGGGTAGTTGGATACATTTTGCAAATAGTGCTAATCATTGTCAATTCAAAGTCAATTATTGTTAGACCTGACAGCTTTAGGGTGGTCACCCCAAACCTTTTGCCTGCCTCCTTCCACTTTTTGGAAACTGTTTTATTCTGGTTTTAGGAATCTGTGCACTTTACCACTGCTAACCAGTGCTAAAGTACACATGTTCTCTCCCTTAAAACATGGTGACCTTTGTTCATACCCAATCAGCTTATTTAATCTCCTTGTAAGTCCCCAGTAAAGTGCACTACATGTGCCCAGAGCCTGTAGATCAAATGCTACTAGTGGGCCTGTAGCACTGATTGTGCCACCCTCATAAGTAGCCCCTTAACCATTTCTCACGGCTGCCATTGCAAGACCTGTGTGTGCGGTTTCACTGCCACTTCAACTTGGTATTTAAAAGTACTTGCCAAGCCTTAAACTCCCCTTTTTCTACATGTAAGTCACCTCTAAGGTAGGCTCTAGGTAATCAGTAGGACCGGGTACTATGTAGGTAAAAGGCAGGGCATGTACCTTCACTCAGACAACCCCAAACACAGGATGCTCAGTCAAACTTGCACACATCTGCATACTGAATGGGTCTTCCTGGACTGGGAGGGTGGAGGGCCTGACACTTACATTTGAAAGGACAGTGGCCTGCCCTCACACGATGGACTGCCAAACCCCATACTGGGACCCTGACAGACAGGATGGAACTGAAAGGGGATCTTGTGCACTTCTAAGCCACTCTTTGAAGTCTCCTCCACTTCAAAAGCACATTTGGGTATTTACACAGGGTCTCTGACCCTACCAACTCCGACACTTCTGGACAAGATACCCCTGGTGAAGAAACTCTGATCCAGAACCTGCAATTTGCTAAGAGGAACTGCCTGGCTGCCCAAAGGACTCACGTGACTGCTTTTCTGCAAAGGACTGCTGCCCTGCTATTGCCCTGCTTCCTTGCTTCCTTCTGGCTCTGTTGAAAAGTGCTCTCCAAGGGCTTGGATAGAGCTGGACTCCCGTTCCTTGAAGTCTAAGGGCCAAAAAGACTTCATCCAGCAAAGAACTCCTTGTGCAGCGAAAATTCGATGCACAGCCTGCTAGAAACAATGCACAGCCTGCATCGTGGTGAGAAAATCACTGCATGCAAACCAGAACGACGCAGCCCAGCTCCCCGAGAGGAGATCAACGCAGCACCAACGCTGTGACTGGAACTTCGATGCAAGGCCCTGACTGTGTGGAAAAATATAGACGCAATGTCTGTGTGCGCCCGGAGAAACCGGTGCACACCTCACAGTTTTCCACACATCATCTCCTCTGCGGCTCCTTGCGGATAATTTTGACACAAATCAGGTACTTTGTGCTCGCAAGGGACACTTGTTGCTTTTTAAAGACTAGCGACTTTTTTTCTCATTCTCTAAAGTGATATTTCAACGTGTATACCAAATCTTGATTGTTTTGACCTGCATTTAACCAGATAAATATTCTATATTTTTCTAAACACTGTGTGCTGTATTTGTGGGGTGTTATACTGTGTAATTGCATGATTTATTGCACAAATACTTTACACATTGCCTTCTAAGTTATGCCTGACGGGTCAGTGCCAAGCTACCAGAGGGTGGGCACAGGATAATTTGGATTGTGTGTGACTTACCCTTACTAGAGTGAGGGTCCTTGCTTGGACAAGGGGTAACCTGACTGCCAACCAAAGACCCCATTTCTAACAATTATCAATTTTCAAAGGCTGTTATTGAATGTTTTGGTTTTAAGCACTTTTAGAAATTCACTGTATGTTCAGGATTGCTTGTCAGGAAGTAGCTGTACATTAATGGGACTGTTGTACTATTTATGTTAGCATAAATAGTGCATATTTGGGTGAATGGATGGGGTGCGCTTAAAAGGTGCATTCATATTCCAAATATCACTATTCTCTTTGGTTACCAGGTTAGGGGCTGTGCTAAATATCTGTATCCTTTTCTGAGGTTTTTCATTGCCATGTGAAAGGAAAGGTTTGTTAGACGAAGTAATGGTTAGTTCAGGGGAATGTTAATGTCTGAATAGGTTTGTTGGGTTTCTTTGTGGGGATTACTTGCCTGTTTTTTGCCTCTGTATCATCCTCCTAAGGTTAGGTATTGTTGGTATACTACTGGCTATATACATTGGAATGTTTTTGGATACCTCCCTCAAACCTGGGCCACGGGGCTCATTTGAGGTGGCTGATGGTAATTTTATCTGTTGTATATTTTCTCTTTCTTCAATCTCCAATGCAAAGGTAAAGTGGTTATGTGCCAAGGTACTTTCAACAGTGTTACCCAGAGTAACCGCTCTGCCTGAACAATGGGATGAAAAATACTGCATACACCTCCAATGGCTCCTAGGCTCAGTTAACTTATCCTTCCAATAAAGGTAGCCACCATACCTTAAGAGCTTGTTGCCTCTTCTGGGCTTCACAAAACTTGCTTGCTGAGCTGTTGCTATTATTATTGAACCTGTTAAGGAAATAGGAAAAAACAAAAGACTAAGGCGGTCATTACAACATTGGCGGTAAAAGCCACTTACCGCCATGCAGAAGACCGCCGACACACCGCAGCCCCCGCGGAAATCCACCACAGCCATTATGACCCACAGCACAGAATCCGCCAAAATTCAGACACCCACACAAGTCCGCCACACCAAAGGTCAAGGTTAAACTGGCGAAAACAAAACCTCCACCGTCACGCCAACAGAAATACGGCCACACTATCACGACACATGAATCCACGCGGTGGTCTTTCAACCGCGGTATTCCATTGGTGGTACACACCGCTGTGCTCAAAATACACACACACATACAAAACACAGCCACATTGGACAATTCAAAATACACACACCTGATACGCATACACACCCACTCCCACACACCCATTACAATATAAAACACACACCCACATCACCCACAAACCCCTACAACCAGAATTGAGAAAGAAGCACAGAGAGAGACACCACCATCAACAATACTAGCATCCACAGGCACACAACACCATCACCCACATAACTTCCACGCACCTCACACAATACCCCACTACATATCAGCACACTTATCACTACACACACCACCCCACACATCACCCACACCACCCCATGGCACGGCAAAGACACCCCAGGTTCTCGGAGGAGGAGCTCAGGGTCATGGTGGAGGAAATCGTCCAGGTAGAGCCACAGCTATTCGGATCACAGGTGCAGCACACCTCCATTGCAAGAAAGATGGAGCTATGGCGAAGAATAGTGGACAGGGTCAACGCAGTGGAACAGCACCCAAGAAATCGGGATGACATCAGGAAGAGGTGGAACGACCTACAGGAGAAGGTGCGTTCCGTGGTCTCAAGACACCACCTTGCGGTTCAGCGGACTGGCGGCGGATCCCCACTCCCTCCCCCACAACTAACAACATGGGAGGAGCATTCTGCATCCTGAGGACATCACAGGAGTAGCTGGAGGAATGGACTCTGGTAAGTCAAATCTTAACTATGACATCCCCCACCATACCTGCATGCCATCACATACCCCCACCCTCACCCCCATCACTCCAACTCCTCACAAATGTCCCAACATCACAACCCACACATCCCAACACCAAGCCCTGCATGCAACAACAAAGCATGGACACCAATCACCAAAGCATGCCACTGCACAAACCCATACATCCCCCTGAACCATCATCACACAAAGTCCCACACAGGAATGCAAGCACTGGGGTAAACGGTCACCCACCCATTGCACACCATGCCACACACAGATGTAATAAACATCCTTTTATACCCCTGCAGGACCCCTACCCAACGTCACCGGACAGGAGGGTCCACACATGTCCACACCACCAACAGAAGAGGCCCACATTGAGGACAGCAGCTCTGTCCAACTGGATCTAGATGACCAGCCCGGCCCATCAGGGACCTCGGGACAGTCGGTTCCCATCACACAGTCACAGGCCACTACAGAGCTTCCACCCTCTGGAAACACCAGCACAGCCCCCACCCAGCAGGCCCATACCTCTGTCCCCAGGACACGTCAAGCAGCAGTGTGTCCACCACTACAGGGAACCCAGGCTAACCCACCACCCCAACAACAACAGGGACCTGGGGGCAGTGGCAGTGGGCACACAGTCCAGGGGACGGAGGCCCAGGAACACAGGGGAACTGGGAGGGCTGGTGTGCGACAGGGGGAGGACAGGCCGAGGGAACCCACTCTCCACAAGGCCCTCTCCAACATCATGGGAGCCTACCACCATTCCCAGGAGACGATGGCAACAGTACTGGCCAAGTTTCAGGAGACCCAGCGCCTGCAGGAGGAACAGTATTTGGGCTTCAGGGAGGAACTCAGAACCATCAGTTCCTCCCTGGGCACCATCGTAGGGGTGATGAAGGAAGTCCTCAACACCAGGAGGGACACTGTGGCACAACAAGGGGCCCATGACACTATCGTGGACGATGAACTGCCCACCACCTCTGCCGGCGCTGGGGGACAGGAGGCAACGCCACAGGACCACCACACCAGCACCCCACCCCCTGCAGAGGGAGAACCACCCCGCAAACGGTCCCTGAGATCCAGGACAAAGACAGAGAACGATGCCAAGAACCCCGCCAAGAAATGAGACCACCCTGAATGTCATCCTTCTGTCCCACTTTGTCACCCTGTCCATCCTCAAACTGCCCCAGCTCCACTTCATATGCCCATTTGGGCAATGCACCTGTGAGACTAATAGACTGGACTCTGCCATGGACATTCCTGCACCATCACCCCTCACCATTTTGCAACCCCCTCCAATATTGAGCACTTAAATAAACACCCTTGAAGCACAAAACAATCTGGAGTCCGTCTGTGATTTCAAAATAGTGTATTAGCAATTACTGTGGCAAAAAGCTCTTTCAATTGTAATGTCAACATACCTATGTCACATAGCTCTAGTCCATGAGGAATCAAAGCAGATGTCACACGGTGAGACCCACATCTGTGAAATCGTAAGGGAAAGTGACAACTCAGTGACCATACACTGGGTGAAAACGACAGTAGAGAGGTGGTAATGTTAAAGTACATGTAGTAGGCAGGTTTGTATTATTACCTGTGTCTCACTGGAAATATTGCAGGATCACTGAGTCCCTGTTGTTCATGTCTTCTTCTTCTGCTTCCTCATCTTCACTGTCCATAGGCTCCACAGCTGCAACAACACCACCATCTGGACCATCCCCCTGCAGAAAAGGCACGTGTCGTCTCAAAGCCAAGTTGTGAAGCATACAGCAGGCCACGATGATCTGCCATACCTTCTTTGGTGAGTAGAATAGGGATCTACCTGTCATATGGAAGCACCTGAACCTGACCTTCAGGAGGCCTAAGATCCGCTCGATCACCCTCCTAGTTCGGCCATGGGCCTCATTGTAGCATTCCTCTGGCCTTGTCCTGAGATTCCTCACTGGGGTCAGTAGCCATGACAGGTTGGGGTAACCAGAGTCACCTGCAAATGGAGAGGGACAACTGTTAGACACACACTAACCTGTAGGGATATCCACAGACCCAGACAACCATTCCCACTGTCTTGCTTCTAGGTGCTCACCTAATAGCCACACACGGTGCCTCTGGAGATGACCCATCACATAAGGGATGCTGCTATTCCGCAGGATGTAGGCGTCATGCACTGAGCCAGGGAACTTGGCATTCACATGGGAGATGTATTGGTCTGCCAAACATACCATCTGTACATTCATCGAATTATAACTCTTCCGGTTTCTTTACACCTTTTCACTCCTGCGGGGGGACCAAAGCCACATGTGTCCCATCAATGGCACCTATGATGTTGGGGATATGTCCCAGGGCATAGAAATCACCTTTCACTGTAGGCAAATCCTCAACCTGAGGAAAAACGATGTAGCTCCCCATGTGTTTCAGCAGGGCAGACAACACTCTGGACAACACGTTGGAAAACACAGGCTGGGACATCCCTGATGCAATGGCCAATGTTGTTTGAAATGACCCACTTGCAAGGAAATGGAGCACTGACAGCACCTGCATTTGAGGGGGGTTCTAGTGGGATGGTGGATAGCTGACATCAGGTCTGGCTCCAGCTGGGTACACAGTTCCTGGATTGTGGCACGGTCAAGCCTGTATGTGATGATCACATGTCTTTCCTCCATTGTCGACAGGTCCAACAGCGGTCTGTATACCGGAGGATGCCGCCATCTCCTCACATGTCCCAGCGGACGGTGCTTATGAAGGACAACAGCGAGCACAGAGTCAACCAATTCAGAAGTACGTACCCACAGCTTACACAGAACACGAATACTAATCCGAAAAGTGGCCTGTATGTGTGTTGAGTCTGGGCCTAGGTATGTGTGATGCAGTAAAAAATGAAGGCATGTGGGCCCCTGAAATGGCTGCTGCCTGACCTCTAAAGTGGGACAATGGGATGTGAGGTAACTGCGCTGGCGTTGTACACCTTTGCGGTGGGCGGTCAAAGATCGCGGCGCAATGCTGCATTGGTTAACATTGGACCCTATGGGTCCCAGGAGCCAATGATGATGTACGGGGGAGTTGACGGTACGCACCGCCGCGGACGTGACTGCCATTTTCTATCTGTTCAATCACTCGATACCTGATCTTCGACAGGAGAGGACCTACACTGCAAGTGCTGCTGTGACCTCGGTCTGGAAGAGTCAATGGCTCGAGTGTCTGGGGAAAGGGCCCCTGCCTTCACATAGGAGGAGTTGGAGAAACTCGTGGACGGGGTCCTTCCCCAGTACACGCTACTCTACAGTCCTTCAGACAAACACGTAAGTACACTGGGAGCATGCTGTATGGGCTATGCCTGTGTGGAGTGGGGTGGATGTAAGAAGGGGGGGGTAGACTGCGGCGTGCATGAAACGACGGTGAGTGCATGTGCCACATGGCAAGGGTAGGAATGGGGGCCAATGACTGTGACGGTGCACTTGGTAATAAGTTTCTCTTCCCCCTGTACAATTCATGTAGGTCAGCGCCCACGAGAAAAAATATATTTGGTGTGCCATCGCCAAGGACGTCCGGACCCTGGGGGTCTACCACAGACGGAGCACCCACTGCCAGAAAAGATGGGAGGACATTCGCCACTGGAGCAAGAAGACGGCGGACGCTCAGCTGGGGATGGCCTCCCAACATGGGAGGGGTGCCCGTCACACTATGACCCCCCTGATGTTCAGGATCCTGGTGGTGGCGTACCCGGAGTTGGATGGGCGCTTGAGGGCATCACAGCAGCCACAAGGGGGTGAGTACACTCTCATCCTGCTGATTTTGTGTGCAGTGGAGGGGTATGGGTGGCGGAAGTGGGCTGTGGGTTTCTCTAGGCCAGGGCGAGTTTAGTAGGCAAGGTCCCTCCATAAGGCAGGCCATGTGGCACCCCATCCCACCTCTGTAGAGTGCCAAGTACAACTAGTCATGCCCCTGTGTCATCCATGTGTACAGATGTGTGCATAGCCTAGTAAGCCATTTCCCAGGGATTGAACAGTGGAGCCCAAGAGCGCAGTGTAGTGCAGGGGGCTTCTGTGTCTGTCGTGTCCGCCAACGGTAGCGGTACTGCATGCACTCAACATGTCTTTCTTCTGTCGTCCCCCCTTTGTGTGGCCTCCCTGTTCTTGTGTGCATTAGCATCATCAGGCGGAGGAGCAGTGGCACCAGAGCACGAGGGAGCTGCATCCCACGTGGCAATGGAGGGCCACACTACGGACTCGGAGTTCACCAGTGGGACGGAGGGCGAGGGGAGCTCCACGGCGGGGACAGGAGCTGACACCAGTGACACGGACTCGTCCTCTGATGGGAGCTCCCTTGTGGTGGCGGCAACATCTGTGCCCCCCCATCTTCAGGTACAGTCCTCACCCCCCCACCAGCACCGCCCTCCCAGCAGCCCCTCAGTCTTTGCACTGTGCCCGCTCACCCGGGAGGGTGATCATCACCTTCGCCCCAGGCACCTCAGGCCCTGCCCCAATCACCCCTGCTGCCTTCAGTGAAGAGGACATTGACCTCCTCAGGTCCCTCACTGTTGGGCAGTCTACCATTTTGAATGCCATCCAGGGCGTAGAAAGGCAGTTGCAACAAACAAATGCATTCCTGGAGGGCATTCATTCTGGTCAGACGGCCCTTCAGCAAGCTTTTCAGACTCTGGCCTCAGCATTGATGGCAGCCATTGTCCCCGTCTCTAGCCTCCCCCCCTCTAACTTCCTCCACCCAGACCCAGTCCCCTGTGTCCCAGCCTATCCCAAGCACACCTTCAGAACAGCATGCACACAAGGGAAGCTCTGGCAAATATAAGCACCACACATCCCACAGGTACTCACGCAAGCATCACACACATGCAGACACACCAACATCCACTGCCTCCACTGTGTCCCCCTCCTCCTCGTCTCCCTCCTCCATCCCAGTCTCGTCTACACTCACACCCGCATGCACTACATCTACAGCCACTACTGCCATCACCAGCACACCCACCACCACACTACGCTCACGTGCAGTCACCACCCCCACTACCATTCACACGTCCCCTGTGTCCTCTCCCAGTGTGTCTGTGACGCCACCTCCCAAGACACACAAACGCAGGCACACACCCACCCAACAGCCATCCACCTCACGACAGCCTCCAGCCCATGCACCTTCACCCAAAGTCACCAAACGAACACTTCCTACAACCACAACCTCTTCCTCCACTCCCAAACCCCCTCCAGCTACCCGTCCGAGTGTGTCCAAAAAACTTTTCGTGTCCAACCTTGACCTCTTTCCCACACCTCCCCCATCCCGTCCGTCTCCTATGGCCCGACTCCCCAGGTCCCAACCTAGCACCTCAGCCACAACATCTCCGGGACCTGTGGTGACTGTAGTCACCGGAATCTGGAGTGCACCGGCCACCAGGGCAGCCAGTGTGGCATGGAGCCACAGCACGGACAGTCCACCACCTGTCAAGCATCAAAAGTTTTCCAGTGCCCGGCAGGGGAGGGGGAAGACTCCAGCCACCAAAGCCGCTCCCAGGGGTCCCGGTGGGAGTGTGGAGTCAGCTTCGACACCTTCCAAGGTGGGGAAGGGCCACAAGAAACCAGGAAAGGCTGGGAAGAGCAGCACGGCGGAGGCGACCGCCATCATCCCCGCTGCCCAGGAGGCCACCGCCATCATCCCCGCTGGCCAGGAGGCCACGCCATCATCCCCGCTGGCCAGGAGGCCACCAACATCATCCCCGCCAGCACAAGCCCCGCTGGGACAGAGAGAACTGCCAGCACAAGCCCCGCTGGGACAGAGAGGACCGCCAGCAGCTGAGTCACTGTAAAGGAGCCCACCGCCTCAAGTACCGCTGAACAGGGAACCGCCACTCCAAGCACCGCTGAACAGGGCACCGCCGCCAAAAGCACCGCTGGCCCATGAGCGCCAAGGGCACTGACGCTACTGAGTCCGTCACAAGCAGGATGAAGCACTCTGGGCACAGAGCCCCCTCCAGAACCAGTGGTGACTGTCATGCACTACCTCTGTCCTTAGCAGGATGAAGCACTCTGGGCACAAGGCCCCCTCCAGAACCAGTGAAGAGATACATCCACTTGATAGACTGTGGCTTTGCACTCCCCAGGATGGAACAGTGGGTAACCCACCCACTCTAGAGACTTGAGAGACTGTGGCTTTGCACTCCCCAGGATATGGCAGTGGGCAACCCACCCACTGTAGAGACTTGAGAGACTGTGGCTTTGCACTCCCCAGGATATGGCAGTGGGCAACCCACCCACTGTAGAGACTTGAGAGACTGTGGCTTTGCACTCCCCGGGATGGAACAGTGGGCAACCCACCCACTGTAGAGACTTGAGAGACTGTGGCTTTGCACTCCCCAGGATGGAACAGTGGGCAACCCACCCACTGTAGAGACTTGAGAGACTGTGGCTTAGCACTCCCCAGGATTGAACAGTGGGCATGTGGCCCTCTCGTGGATTTGGCGTCGTGCACTCAACCGGCTGAGGTCCCCCCTTTCCCTCCCCCTGAGGTGCCTGTTTTCTTGCTCTCTGATGCCCCTGCAGTGTTCTCTCCGTCATGGTCGGGGATCTTGTGTGGGCCTCGCCCATACCGTGTGGGCCCAGTGTTCCACGGACTTCATTGGAGCACTACCTGGACTACTAAGCTTGGTGTATAATTTGTTAATGGTGTATATACATATTTTTGGTACTCCATTTTAATGTATTACAATGGTTACACTGATTTCCTTTTGTCTTTGCATTCTTCCGGGGGGGTTGGGGATGAACTGGGATGTATTAGTATGTATTAGTGTATGTTTTGTAGTGGGTGAAGGTGGGGGTGGAGGTGTTGCGTGTGTGTGTCCCTGTTTTTTCCCTCCCCCCTCCCCTGTGTCGTAGGTGCAGTACTCACCGTGGTCTTCGCCGCCTGCGTTCGTGCTCCTGGTAGAGGAGCAAGAAGATGAGGGCTGGCAGGATGTGCAGCTCTGGTTCCATGGTGTCCGTATTCCTCGTGGGGTGTGTAGAGGTGAGCGTTTTCCCTTCGCAGTCCTGTTTCAGTGTGTTTTTTTCTGCAGTGAATCCGCCCCGGAAAAGGTGGCGGATTGTTTGGTTGTGATACTGTGGGCGGTACTTTGTCTTCCGACTGTCTGTTGGCGGTGACCGCCAAGCTGTTTGTCTGTACCGCCGTGGCGGTCGGAGTGTTAAAGTGGCTGTCTTTGTTGGCAGTTTCCGCCATGGTCGTAATTCAAATTTTTTTTACCGCCGGCCTGTTGGCGGTCTTACTGACGCTTTAACACCGTCCGCCAGGGTTGTAATGACCACCTAAATGTTTACTGTACTGTTTTCATTTTTGTAGTTTGTTATTTAGCCTGCTTAGAAAAAGGAAAAATGTATTGTTATTTTTGACTTTCTGTAAAAAAAAGTAAACAGTGAAGATGTCCTGTTGAAATGCAATGTTTATTTCTTACCTCTTTCTCCTAAATAATGTATTTTGTTAAGACAGGAGGAATGTAATGTAAGGTTTATTTGCCTGAAGTTCGCTCTGTTGTGGCTGTTTGAGGCAGAATCTGGAAATTGGACTTTTGGCCTTGGAAATGGTCATCTTGGATGTTGTAAAATTCTGTTGTGTTTTCTGTTCATGGAGAAAAATGAAATATTTTATTATTTCTTTATTACAATTTGGAATTATTGTGATTAACTTCCAGTTGCTGTTCTTTACTGGAAATACTTCAAAATCGGTGACCATTGTGATGAATTTCTGCTGTAATTCAATGAATTTTCAGTGTTTTAGTTGGTTAATGTTTGTGTCTAAATGTATTAAACAGGTAGAAAATGTTTTAGATTTATGTATAATATTTACCCTTCTTTTCACTGTCCATCACCTTCTCTGAGGTATGCCCCCAAAAGAGTTATAATAGTAAATTTGCCACCAGTCACTGTCCAGCATCTGCCCTGAGGTATGCCCCACAGCAGGGTTGGAAAAGTTGTTTTAGACCCCTGTCCAGCACCTGTCCTGAGGTATGCCCCTGGCAGTGTTAGAATAGTAAATTTGACCCAGTCACTGTCCAGCACCTGCCCTGAGGTATACCCCGAGCTGAGTTAGAATAGTAATTTTTGATCCCTGTCCAGCACCTGTCCTGCAGTATAGCCTCAGCAGAGTTAGAATAGTAAATCGGCCCTCCGTCACTGTCCAGCACCTGCCCGAGGTATGCCCCCAGCGGATTTAGAATAGTAAATCTTCCGCCAGTCAATGTCCAGCATCTGCCCTGAGGTATGCCCCCGACGAGGTAGAATAGTAATTTGTGACTCCTCTCACTGTCCAGCACCTACCCTGAAGGAATGTCCTCAGCAGAGTTAAAATAGTTATTTTCAACCCCTGTCACTGTCCAGCGCCTGCCCTGAGGTATGCACCAGCAGAGTTAGAATAGTAAATTTTCCCCCCAGTCACTGCCCAGCACCTGCCCTGAGGTATGCCACCAGCAGAGTTAGAAAAATGAGTTTGCCCCAGTCACTGTCCAGCACCTGCTCTGAGGTATGCCTCCAGTTGAGTTAGAATATAAATGTTTAACTGCTCTCACTGTCCAGCACGTGTCTTGAGGTATGCCTTGGTGAAGTTAAAATAGTAAATTTGCCCCCAGTCACTGTTAATCACCTGCCCTAAGGTATCCCCCAGGGAAATTAGAATAGTAATTTTTTTACCCCCATCGCTGTCCAGCACCAGTCCTGAGATATGCCCCCAGCGGAGTTGGAATAGTAAACCTGCTCTCAGTCACTGTCTAACACCTGCCCTGGGGTATGCCTCCAGTTAAGTTAGAGTAATAAATTTGCCCCCAGTCACTATCCCGGTCTGCCCTGAGGTATGCCCCCAGCAGAGTTAGAATAGTTATTTTTGACCCCTGTCACTGCCCGGCACCCTCCCTGAGATATGCCCCAAACAGCGTTAGAATAGGAAATTTGCCCCCAATCTATGTCCAGCACCTGCCCTGATGTATCCCCCAGCAGACTTAGAATAGTATTTTTTGACCCCTGTCAATGTCCAGCACTTGTTCTGTGGTATGCCCCCAGCAGCAGTAGAATAGTACTTTTTGCCCTCCAGCGACTGTCCAGCACCTTCCCTGAGGTATGTCCCCAGCGGAGTTAAAATAATAGCTTTTCACCCCTTCAACTGTCCTGCACCTGCCCAGAGTTATGCCCCTTAAAGAGTTCTTTAATTTTTTTTTATTTTTTTTAAAAATATTATTAAAACGGTGCTGCTAAAATCTGTATTACAATACTGTATAATTGTTTTATCTACTGCCTTACATTTATAGCATTCTAGTAAATATATCTGGAAAATGCACTGAAGAAAATTTAGAAAGTTTTCTGTGAATATAGATTAAAAAATCATTAATAAATATTTATGGGCATTAAATGGATTATACTCTAGGTGTTTTGTTTTAACATCATTTTTGTACCATTAGATGGCAGTCTGTCTTCCATAAACTGGCGTCGGTCTGCAGCTGTCGCTGATGTGTGTGGTCACAAGGAGTGTCAGTGAACTACATAAAATGGTGGACGGCTGAATTTATACATTTTTTTCAGTGGTATTTCAGAGTTTAAAAAAATATGTTTTGGGCTGCACTTTTAAATATAATTTAGATTCTGACAGAATGTATATTTAAATCATTCACCCAGGTAGATATATTACCAAGTTAGCATGTTGCTGAAAGGAATACATTTGATCTGTTGTCTAGTAATGCAGATGGTCGACTCAAGAACTATGGCGAATATCACATCGATCATTCGGGTAGGGTTAAGGGAATAGGAGGTGAACACTGTCAGAGTGAAAGACTGGGTCCTTGTGGGAATTAAAATTAGCAAGTCTAGGGTAAGGATTGGGTGATGGGAGGCGAGCAGGATGCAAGAGGGGTCTGGGCATAACTGGAGTTGGAAAAAAAGAGGGTTCTTCCCTGGGGTAATACCTTCTGCCTTTACAGATTGGTTCTCTAGACAGATGGTCTGTAATTCTGCCTGATTGATTGGGAGGGAGATTACGAAAGATATGGTCTAACTGTCATCCTCCAGAGTGTTGATTAAGGTCATTCAGGCAACAGTCTTTGTTGGACTTGGCCTTGTGTCAGGGTCAAATTGCCTCAAACCTGTAGAGCAGAATGTTGTTGTAATAATGACATCCAACCCATCAGTCTCCCTCTCTCTTGACAGTGCTGAACAATTCCAAGACTGTGCTTGATACTGGCGGTGAAGAGGGGTGGGGGAATGGGATAGGGATTGAGAGAAGGCACACCAAAATGATTGTTAAGTTGTAGTCACGCACCTCATATAATCAAGTAGAGGCTCTCCCAGGTCTTCTGTAGTTTGTCATGAGTAACAGCTCATTTTTACAAAACAGAACTACTGTTACTCTCTGCTTTTACATTAATATAAATTGCATGCACCGTTTTCTTTTCCACAGATTTCACATAAATGACAACTTTCCAAAGAACCTGAAACAATACCCAAGAATCATTCTAGCATCTGGTGCATTTTAGTGAGCGCTCAGCATATAAATGGCACAGTACATTTATCTTTCAAGAGCTAAGGGAACAGTTATAAACGCCAATGCCCTATACACAGCTGTTGAAGATAATCAACATGATGAACTGAAGAGACAAAGGTTAACTCAATATTTGTAAATAACTCTGCAAAGGTTGAAAAGACATGTTTTACAACACAAGTTAGAGGGCAAGACAGTGTTCCAGTATTCAGGTGTTAGAAATGGGGTCTCTAATTGGCAGAGGTATTCACCTTTGTCCAAGTAGGGACCACAATCCTAGTCAGGGTAAGTCATACACAATCCAAATTATCCTGTGCCCGCCCTCTGGTAGCTTGGCACGGAGTAGTTAGGCTTAACTTAGAAGGTAAAGTGTAAAGTATTTGTGCAATAAATCATGCAGTAGCACAGTGAAAACACCACAAAAATACACCACACAGGTTTCGAAAAATATAAGATAGGTATCTGGTTAAATTAAGGTAAAAACGATAAAGATTCAATAAGCACAAGTTGA
Source organism: Pleurodeles waltl (assembly GCF_031143425.1). Classification (NCBI taxonomy): domain Eukaryota; kingdom Metazoa; phylum Chordata; class Amphibia; order Caudata; family Salamandridae; genus Pleurodeles; species Pleurodeles waltl. The sequence goes on from NC_090438.1 coordinate 272,225,668, forward strand.
GATATCACTTTTGCAAATTTAAAAAGGAATCTTAGATCTTAAAAATCAACAGTTGTCTCTTGATTATACAAAGTACCTGGTTTGCGTCAAAATTACCACGCACGGCGACCGCAGAGGAGGAGATGCATGGAAAAATGAGGTGTGTGTTGGTTTTTCTGCTGCGGCACAGACAATGTGTTGTTTCTTTCCACACTGCAAGGAGCTTTGCATTGATTTCCGGTGCACAGTCTTGGATCCTCACTGAGATGTGGCGTTCTTTTGACGGCCAGGGATGATGTGGGAAAAAATCCTGGGCATGCGGGAAGAAGTCACAGGCATTGCGTCGATCCGGTAGGCGATGCATTGAATTTTCTGTTGCACGGCAGATGCTGCGTCAATTCTTCACTCGGGATGTCGATCTGTGTTGTTCCAGCTCAGCTGTCTATTGTTCCGGTAGGGCCATGCGTTGAATTTCCAGTCTCAACGCAAGTGCTGCGGCGATCTTTGGGAAGCCGGGCTGCATTGTTCCGGTTCAGCTGTGGGCCGATTTTCTCATTGTGGGGCAAGCTGTGCATCGTTTCTGGCAGGCTGTGCGTCAATTTTCAGTGCACAAGGAGTTTCCTTGAAGATATGAAGTCTTTTTGGCCCTGAGACTTCAGAAAACAGGAGGCAAACTCAATCCAAGCCCTTGGAGAGCACTTCTCAGCAAAGTCAGAGGCCAGCAAGGCAGCAGGGCACAGCAAGGCAGCAGTCCTTCACAGCGAAGCAGTCCAGGTGAGTCGTTTGGGCAGCCAGGCAGTTCCTCTTGACAGGTTGCAGGATCTGTTCCAGAAGTGTCTGGTTTGGTGGGTTAAGGAGCCCAGTCTATATACCCAAAAATGCCTTTGAAATGGGGGACACTTCAAAGAGTGGTTTTGAAGTGCACAAGGTCCCCTTTAAGTACAGTGGCCCTCATTACAAATTTGGAGGGCGGCAACTGCCGCCTGCCAAGTTGTAACCGCCGCACGCCCGCCAATGCGGCCGCACTTCCACAGTGGCCATCACAACATCCCCGCTGGGCCGGGTGCGAGGATGTCAGCCGCAACACGGGAGCCGGCTCCAAATGGTGCGGCGGTCTTTTGCACCGCCAGCCTGTTGGCACCGCCAGCCTGTTTGCACCGCCAGCCTGTTGGCGGTGCAAACTCCAAAACAGCCCTGGCGGTCTTTGACTGCCAAGGTTGGAATGAGGGCCAGTGTGTCTGCCAGGGTCCCAGTAGGGGGTTTGGCAGTCCAATGTGTGAGGGCAGGCCACTAGCCTTTGAAATGTAATTGTGAGGCCCTCCACCCTTCCAGCCCAGGAAGACCCATTCAGTATGCAGATGAGTGCAGGTGTGACTGTGTATCCTGTGTTTGTAGTTGTTTGGTTGTAATGCACAAGGGAACTGTCAACCAGCTCAGCCCAGACATGGATTGGAGACAGGCTGTAAGGCACAGATGGATTTTAAGTGCAAAGAAATGCTCACTTTCTAAATTTGTCATTTCTAAAATAGTAATATAAAATCTAACCTCACCAATAAGCAGGATTTTCTATTACCATTCTGGCCACATATAAACCACACAGGTAGATGGCCTGCCTTTTATCTTCATAGCATCCTCCCTATGGGGTACCTATGGCCTACCTTAGAGGTGATGTATATTTAGAAAAAGGGGTGTTTAAGGCTTGGCAAGCACTTTTAAATGCCAAGTCAAAGTGGCAGTGAAACTGCGCACACATACCTTGCAATGGCAGGCCTGAGACATGTTTAAGGGGCTACTTATGTAGGTGGCACACTAAGTGCTGCAGGCCCACTAGTATCATTTGATTTACAGTCTCTGGGCACATGCAGTGTATTTTTTTAGTGACTTACAAGTAAATCAAATATGCCAATTTGGAATGAACCAATGTTACCACGTTTAAGGGAGAGAGCATATGCACTTTAGCAATGGTTAGCATTGGTAAAGTTGGCAGAGTCCTAAAACCAGCAAAAACTGTGTCATAAAAGTGGAGGGAGGCAGGCAAAAAGTTGGGGGATGACCACCCTAAGGCTCTCAAGTCTAACAGTAGGTGTAAATGGCAGTTCAAGAATAAAACAGTAGAGTCAACAAGTTCCAGGAATCAGAGGAGCAAATTCTTTGAAGTGATGCTGCAGAAAAAGTTTAAATATGTAGAGGTTCACAAACAGAAAACTTCTGCAAGGGTGAATTTTGCATTTGGCATGAAGATTGTCTCCCCTAGAAACAGAGGTGAAGAGCACAGCCAAGCAGATGATTCATCTCATCAACAGGAAGGAACGCCAACCATCTGGCCATGTCCTGTTGTGGCTTTTATAGTCTGTGAAATCTTTGCATCCTGCAATAGATTCTCAAATCCTGTAGTGGATCCTTGCATCCTACTGTAACCTGGCACTCAGCTGGGACATACTATCACAGTGTTTTGAGTTCCTGCATAGGAAGATGATTAACTATGCTATTAATCAGGGCAGCAGGGAAGAACACAATGCAGCAGACACAAACCTGGTGGCATGTCTCCTGTCACACCAGTATGAATAACATTCTGAGTGACAACATCTTGAGTGATGGAAGGGCCAGTAATGCCCAAGACTAGTTGTTAATAATAGTGGTAATAAGTTCCATGACCCCTTTTCCACCTTGGCTAACATGAGGGAAGAATGCCTACTCTATTTGCATTAGGGCAAAAAAACTGCACTGATAATTCTTAAGCTTTCTGCTGCCTATGGCACAGACAATCACACATTTGCATTCATTTCCTACTTCACCTGTTTGCCAGGCTCCAACAGTCTAGACCCGATTCATCTCTTCCAGGACCAATTGGCTGTGTCACCAACCTTCCAGACGACAACCCACAGAGACGACAAGTACACAGATGGGACAAGCCTGCTTGCACTAGATGTCAGCTTCAATTTCCTCTAGTGTTAGTTCAAAAATATTTGGAATGTGAAGTCAGAAGAACTCTAGATTCCAAATACTGTGGTGGTCAGTTGTGGTACCTTTTATAATGGAAAGTCTCTAACTCTGAAGATGATTCATGAGAATGTGCCTTGGCTGTGCATCTTTCTCGTCTGATTATTTCTTTTCACAAAAGCTTCCCTCTGAAAACTGGTCCAGTGTGTCGGTGTAGTGGGGGGTACTGTCATGCACCAATAGTCTAGAACTGGCTCATCCACACCAAACTATCAGACGTCAGCCTGACAGAGAAGTACACATAGGCTGAGACACATTCTTGGCTTCTGGATTTGTTCCAGCCATTTAGGAATGTCTGTGGACTGGAGAATTGGTGGATAAATCATGGTAAATATAATAAGCAATGGTGGCACTGCTATAGGACCCATTTCGAACAAAAAACAATGGAACAACAAGTCCAAGCCTTGAAGGTACAGCAGCTATCTTGGGTTGGTCTGTATCTCCCAAGGATTCATGAACTTCATTACATTTGGTTGAAGTGGTGATCTTCTCATCCATCTCCTGTTTCTTCAGGAAGGAGCCAATGAGTATAAGGTCAGCAGTGCAATTCTCTCCAAGTTCCTGCTTTTGCAGGAGGAAAGAGTGCAATATCACAAGGGCCACAATGACCATCAGGGCAGCAGTCGGGTAGGAGTGCCTCTCATGCACTAAAGTGATAAAGAGATTTTATTGTTCGTTAATTGAAAATACTAACCTTAAGGATTCTGGGTATTTGTATTAAATAGAAGATCTTTGTTCTGAATTATATTTTGAAGCATATGTGTTCTAAATGAGGACTAAGGGCCTCATTACGAGTTTGGTGTTCTGTGGACTGCCATGGTGGCATTGGTGGTCCGACCGCCATCAGGTTGGCAGTCAGACTGTAAGATTACAAGTCATGCAGGCCTATGGACACAGACAGCCGTGGTCCCACCGGCACTGTCGGGCAGCAAAGACCACCACATCTGCCAGACACATTATGAGGTTACACACCACCAGTGTGACAATGGTGGTCCAGCCACCGTGTCTCAGTAGCGCGGAAACCGGGACTATAAAGGAAGACACTCAACTGCAGGCAGCCTCACATGTCTGGTGCAGCCATGGAGCCCATCACACACATCCTGTTGCTGATGATCATTGAAGGTGCCCAAAATCAACGCTGCTGTGAACGCAACCGACCGTGGCTACACACACCTTCCTGTTTTATTAGCTGCACCAACAGATCATTCTGCCGTCATCCACATGAGATGGGGACCAAGCTATGGGCACTAAGTACACGTCTTATTGTTTACTGGTTCGGAATTATACGCTAAGAAGAACATATTCAAAGTCACAATAGGCCCCAAATGGGCAGGTCACTTACATTGCAGCTAAACATCATACAAAAACACACATCTGATCATTTCACTCACAGGGACAGTGAAGTGTACACAACATTGACTCACACAACACCAACAACACACCCAACTCACAAATACAAATACATCTCACACACTCACATTCCTCACATGCCATGGTCTCTTGTCACATTCAACACACATATGAATGGATGTGGCATGGAACACATACACCACTAGCAGTAACCATCCCTGCTATGGACACACACATCACAAATATTGTAACACAATGGAAGGACAATAGGATGCACAATAGTTAGAAAGAAAAATATACAAACCTAACTATGCAAACAATACCTGCACAATAGGGATGGGGCATCAGGAACACTCAGGGAAGGAGGCAGCACTGGGACACATATTACCTTGCAACAGCGCATTAAACAAATATTGCACCGGAACTGGCTCTTAGGATATCCCTGGTACAAGCAATTCTAGACCCAAATGGCATGCGCATCTTCACATGTGGTAGTGGAAGTCAACAAGTCACATACAATTCCAACTGTATTGGACATACCCCTACATGAACTAGCTGCAAGGTGCACACAGCTAAATGGACACATGCACAGCCAAATGCAAACAAAGTTAGCACAATTAAACACACTCCATGTCTGTATAAACAAAAATAAAGGTGACACACACCAGATGAATACATAATTCATAGCAGGAGGACAAGTCTAACACCACACATGCTCACATTGGACAGCACAAGATTAAATACTTACCATAACAAACAGAACACAATGCCATGACACCACCAATGCATTTACACCCACATATCCATACACTCAACATATACCTTTGTCTTGGGGGGCACCAGCACTGCCCACAAACTCAGATACTGTAATTAACAGCAAGCTGATCAGCAAGCAGACTGAAACATCCCCAACTGTAGGCACACAACACAAGTTACTCAGGAACTACAGAAAGGTAGAAAAGGAATTGCAGGCCAAATGTATACCGAACAAAACAACTGCTTGGGTTTATTTTTAACAAAACTTGAAAAGTCCAAGGCAATTGGCCAGTCCAGGTCCAATGGCACAGGCACATCATGGTGCCATCACTTGGCTCTGAACTGCAGGGAATCTCCACAAGAAGGGACATCAAGTGGGCAGGCAAGCACCTCCTGGGATCATCAAGGGGGATTGGATATTGGGGAGCTTTGATCTTGGGCTTGGAAGAAGTAGTCTGATTTTTGGGAGGGGTGGGCTTCTTCTTGGGGAGAGGGGTATGGGTGCTGGCAGGGGCAAGAGAGGCCTTGGAGGTGGAAGGGAGGTGCTGGGAGGTAGGTGAACCTCTTGAGTTTGAGACAGAGTGGAGGGGACAGGGGACAGGTTCAGGTCAAACAAAAAACGTTCTTATGGACACTGGCATCAGAAGACGGTTGTGATTTGGAGGTCAAAGGAGTGGTCATCTGCTGTGTTGGTGTGGATGTCATGAGTGTGCGCTTCTGGGAGGTATGCTTGTGTTTGGTTGGTGTATGTTGGGTGAGTGTTTTTGTGTGTCTTGGGGGTTGTGGTGCTGTCTGTGGGTATGCTTCATGTTGTGTGTGTAATGTTGGGGGTGGAAGGGGTGGAGGGGGAAATGGTAACTGTTGTTGTGTCTCTAGGTGTTGTTTGCTTGAGTGCCAGTGTGTTTTGTGGTGCTTGTGTTTGTGTGTGCTGCTCTTGGATATTGATGTGTGCGAGTCTGTCTGTGTGCTTTGGGTAGGTAGAGGAAGGGGGATTTGGATTGGAAAGAGGGAGGTGGAAGGGAGATGGAAAGTGGGTGGTGACTGGCTGCCATCAGTGAGGAGGCCAGAGTCTGAAAAGATCTCTGTAGGCCAGCCATTGCACCATGAATGCCTTCTACTAATGCATTTGTTTGTGGTAGTTGAGTTGCCAGTCCCTGGATGGCATTCACAATGGCTTACTGACCCACACAGATACTGCTCAGGAGATCAATAGCTTCCTCATTGAGGGCAGTAAGTGTAACACGGGCTGGCGCTGAGATGCCTGCAGCAAAAGAGACGTCTACCCTCTTGGGTGAACGGGGACAGCCAACTTGGTGGGGAGCAATAGGTGGGGGAGAGGTGATAGAACAGGGGTTGGTGGACAAAGATGGTACAGGGGATTCCCCAATGGGTCTGCCACCACTAGGGCGTGGCCACTGGAGAAAGAAGCCTATGATGATGATGAGGATGTTCCGGTTCCTCCCATGGCACTCACCTCACCCTCCAGGTCATTTGGTCCCTCTGTGTTGGTGATGACTTGACCCGAGGCTGTGCCCCATCTCCTTTGCTTGCTGGTGCTGATGCTGCAAATACAAAGAGACATAGAGTCATCATATGTCCATGATCACACTTGAACAATAGCCCTGATTAGCATACATTACCATGATATGAAGTAGGGCCCAACAACAGACTCCATTTAAGTTATCCATATATATGCCATACCACATGCATACCACATGCACACTCATGCATGCCACCTGAACTAAGGAAATTCAGGATCTCAGACAGCTACAATTGCATGGCTGAGGTTGTGCAATGACAATAATCATTCAACAAGTAGGAAACCCCATCACCCTCAAAGCTGTGCCTCATGGAACAGACCTAGGTTACCTGTTAGCATACAATACTAGTCCAATGCCGAATACATTTCTACAGATCCCACACAAGGACATGCACACATCTGTTTGTCACATACATGATGACGTAATAATAAGAAAAGGTGCTCCAAAATCCTGCCTTGTTGATGACAAAAGTGCAATAGCCTGGAAAAGGTGAAATGGAAATACTCATGTCTCACTGGAAGCAGTTCCACTATTCACACTTCACCAATTGAAATTTTTGTCCCAATAGCTTCATGTTGCTCAGATAGGCCACACATGTGGCATGGAAATGGACACTGTAGACATCATGTGCATTACCTCAGGGGGAGATGTGCCTAAAATCCCCAACACAATGAATCAGCAAGCCCCAGGCAAATCACCACTGATGTCCGGCACCCATTACAATGACGTACTCTGAGTGCATCAGTAGACGCCATTAGTCCCTTTGATGTTGGAGAGGCCCAGAGATTTGCAGGTACTTGTTAAAGGCCTGCAACATGTTTCCCAGTTGGAAGCTATATCATTGTCTCTATTATGATCATGCAGAACCAGATGTCTGTCGGTTGATGAATGCTTGTACCCAAACACAAGTGATTCCAACATAATTGCAAGTCACTCCATAATCCATGCCAAAAGTCAGGTCACAAACCTTACCCATTACACATGTGCAGTGCACTTTTCCGCACGATGCCACATCAAAGGCATAGATATTCACATTATCGCTCTAAACTCTAGCCCTACCTGTAATGGCCCTCATTGCTACTGCTGTTGTACAGGCCAAATGACATGCTATGATGGGGGAGGGGATGTGTCAGCCAATACATAATGGTGACATACTGCTGTCTGTGGCACACCATGAAATATACCCCCATTGTAATTATTCTGCACACTGGTTGCCATGTACATGTATGTGAGGGAAAACAGATATCATCCCATCAACAAAGGTAGACCATGCATGAAACAGCAGCTTACAAATGTTTTTTAAGAGAAAGGGACACATGCTAACATGTAGGCACAAGGAATGTTGGCAACAGTAATGGCACATGATTCATGTCAATGGACATTCCCCACTTACCAAGGGAAGGTATTGACCTATAGCTGCATTCAAAGAATAATGTAAGCTCTATCACATTGCTAGCGTGCCTGGTCCTTAGTGAGTAAACTTACAAGGGGACGATGAACCTTTTGGATCGCATGGAGTATCCTAGCTATGTAGTAATCGATAAACATCAATTATCAATGTAATTAATCAACAACCACTAAGAGAATCATTAAGCATGAGACAATATATCAATATTCATGAATAACCACAACTCAATTATGCGTTTATCAATTTTATTTCCCTATTAGTTACAATACTAAACCATGAGGTTAATTCAAACTTTATTCAATCAGCTCAGAATTAGTTCATTAATGACCACCAATAACATAATCTAGTCAGAACTTGAGAAAACAAAAGCTCAAATGCTTCAGCATAAGCCAATAAAGATTAATATAACAGCATTATTAGCAGAGTTCAGCATTCAGTTCTTCAATCATTTGTCACTGTCAGCGTCACCCAAAAAATCCTTACCTAACCCCGATTAGCATTTAGCATGTGGGACTTCATGTGAAAACAATTTAGAACATGAAATTGGAAAATAATCTAAGAGAATAACTATTAAACAGTGCAGTTGGTTTCTAGAAAGAAAAGGCACAAAATGTATCAGTCACATTTTCATAGCTACCTATCCACGGAATGGATCAGCAACAAATTCAGTCTTCGTCCTCAGGTCATTAATCGATCAGCAACGCATCAGGCTCTCAAGAGCATGAGCCCAATGACAAAATCTCAAATCACGTCTTCTGGCATCATCAATTCTCTCCTCGCATCTGAAGTTTTAGCCCCTTGTCATGACTTTCTATTAGAGTTTTTCAGTCCATCCCCCTAATTCCTAATTGGTCAGTCAATCGGAAGTTATGACTCTAAATTATAATATTAATTTAACAAATCTATGAATTCTAATATTTTCCCATTCCCAATTCGTTGATTGGTTCACTACACGATGTCCTGATCATCCGGTTCATCAGGGATTGAAAATGTTGCATCTTCTTCTCCAGTCAGTGGTTCTATTGTTCAAGTCCTGGGAAAGTACATTCAGTCTGTCCTACACCAAACTTGTTACATATCCTAGTCCCTCATCTCCTGTTCGTCAGTACATTGCAGAAAATTCTAGCTAAGCAGATTTTATTAACGTATGCAGTTCAGGGACAGTTAAATGCACCAGCTTCTCTGCAGTGCGCTAGAAATTCAGCCTCTGTATGAGGCCTGGCAACTTGGCCACAACTTCGGCTAAGTTAACTCTACAATATAATGCAAAACATATGTTATACATCTTAATACGACATACTACTACATTATTATTATACATTTTCATTATTTCACACATTTTTAGTCCTTTTAGATCAAGTTCGTATAAGTGGCTGCCATTCCCTGTGGGCACATTTTTAAATGTGCACATTAATTTTTCTCTACAATTAATTTCTCTATGAACCTTTATAAACCATCACATAGAAGCATTCATTAATAATTTCTAATTATCATATCTGTGTCAACAGTCCCTCCTCTGATGACTAAATATGTAATCAGATAATTCTTTACCAACATTTCACAATTCAGTTTCTGCTGTATTTTGTCTCCTTCTCAAATCTTCCCTATAAATTCTTTCCCTGTTTCGATCTTCCCTCCTCTGATTATTTTTAGATCTTTCAATTTTATCTTTTGACATAATATAGATGAACCCCATAATCCTAATATGCAAGCAATCACAATTAATATTCCCAGTATGACTTTTAATAATACCCCATTCCAAATTTGACTAAGCCAATTTCCCACTGATGCAAATCCTTTGCCACCCTTTCCCCAAACGCCTGGTTCCTTTAATTATTTCAAATCCTTACTTGAGTTAGTCAGGTTAGTAAGTAAGTCTCTTATCTCCTTACTATTGTTAGGTATGTAAGAACAGCAATGCCTAGAGTTAATCATTTTGCAGACTCTGCCGTCTTTCGCTAAAAGAATGTCTAAAGCAAGCCTATTTTGAAGCGTCATAGTTATATCCATGGCTAAATCAGTATCTATCAGGAGTATTGCCCCTGTAAAATTTGTCAACATGTTATCCACAATAGTAGACAACTTTTGTATCTTGATCGAATTCAGAATGACTCCTACTGAAGGAATCACTGCGCGAAAGATATCTCCCCCAATTGCAGAAGAAGTTTCCCTCCTCTGTCACTTATGATATAATTCAGTCAATTTCAGAAACTTCTTTAAGTCATCTATCTGGTAAATTTTAGGGAAAACTATCCCCAAATAGCATGTCCCATACCATTCTCTTGGGAGACGGTAATAATCATTTAATCCACACATATAATAGATCCCAAGAATTGCAGGGTCCTGACCATCAGTATAAAAGTCCACTTTCTCTGAAACAAGAACACATGCCTACATTCACTCGTTTCCACAAATAAAGTGTCAGTGCGTGATTTTGGCTCTATATTCAAAGCTTCCTTACATGTAGTTCATCTAAGGCTAATTTCCCTTGCATTTTATTAGCAGTGTAAGCATTACCATTTTTATAAGTCCTCTTCTCTATATCTTTTTCAAATTTTTCTTTTAGTGCTTTTCTCCCATCATCAGTTTCCCCTAAAAAGCTCTTTTCTAAAGGTGTAAGCAAGCATGTGAGATTATTTCGATGCATATAGTCTGTTCCAAATGTTAATGTAGGCTCAAAGAATCCTCTAACTAGCACTATATCATGCTCTTTAGCTACTCTAATCAGATATCTAATAATAGAAGCAAACGAACATCAAATCATAATTTGAGTAAAGATACTGTATATACTCTTGATTATAGAACCTTGTTAGTAGTAGACTACAGCTTATTCCATAAGTTAGTGGAAGACTATGGTACGCAACTCCTTCTTCTAATGATGAAGGAATTTGCGTAAACACAAGACAATTCCTTGCGTCCATCGTTTCAACATACTCACTCAACAAGCGATAGAAAACGTTAGAAGAAAGCTCTCCTTGAGCATTAGTATAGTCATGCAAATATTTCTCATCTAGCTTAAACCTCTCTAAAGCTGTTAGTGAACTAGTTACAGGATCAAAAGTAGTAGTAGCTCTTTTCATATCGTGAACAGACATTCCCACAATCATCACTATAAACATTATTCCACACATAACTGCCAACCCAACACTAATGTATCTACAGTGCCTAGCAATTCTATCTTGATTATTTAGCTCAACCATGATCTGTAAAGAATCAGAAAGCAGAAATAACTCTTATATAAAGTGCAGCAAAAATAAAAAAATGAAGAAAAAAATTCTTCTCTCACAGTTCAGCTTCACATTCAGGAACCCTTTTCCTTTGTCAAATCGATTAGCAGCTTGTCACATACCGTTTTCAATGTCAAATCAAGTTGTCAATATCTCTTTCCGTTTTATTTCCAAACAGTCTCTTTTACATTTTTCAGATTAGCTCAACAATTCAGCTTCTTGTTTCCCTTCAGGTTACGTCAAAGTACTGACTCAGAACTTCTCTATCAAAACAAAAAGACATTAACTCGTGTTGCATACGTCCATTCAGGGCCTGCGTAGCATCGACTTCCTATTCTCTTTCTTTTCCACCTTCGATCACCACTTAGTTCTCCTTCACTCAATTCTTCTTTTCTTGTAGTATCCACTTCCTCCTCTATTGTTTCATTTATGACTAGTTCCTTTTTCTTCCCTATCTGCGATTCAGGCCAGTTATCTCCTTTTCTTGTTCCTTCTGTTGATATTCTTCTCAAAATTGGACTCTTCTCTTTCTCTATGGTGTTTTCTCTTGATGGACCTGCAACAGGCTCAGGAGGAGTCGGATCATTTTGACTTTGATCTGTCTCAACTCTTTTCCCCTCTTGGTCTGGCACTTGCTCTGTCTGCTTTTCAGCACCGTCTGCTTCTGGGAGAACCTCTGCTGAGCTAGAATCTCCTGCTGTATCCTTTGAGATTGATTGTTCCGCACCCTCCTGTAATTCTTCACTCTCGTCTCTTACAGGGGTAATAAAACCATCTTCCAAGACCTCTGGTTCAAATTCAGGCTCTATTGGCTCCTTTTCTGGCTCAGGTGCGGCAACCTGTTTTGCTGTTGTTGGTGCTTTCAACAATGCTTCTTCATGATCTGGTAGACATACCACTCTCTTTGTATGGCTTGCGTGTATCCAGTTTGGAAGTACTGAACACTTCACAGCTGTCGTAGTTGTTAACACCACCTGTAAGGACCCCTTCAACGCGGTTCCAAAAAGGTCTTGCGAACATGCTTTCTGACAATGACCCAGTCACCGGCTCCTAGGTTGTGCCCTGGATCGTGGATGGGTGGCAGGGTGGTAGCCTGCTCCTGCTGAGAGAAAGAGCAAACCACATCAGCCAGACCCTTGCAGTAGTCCACCACCATATCATCTGTAATGTTTACAAGTGCATTGGCTGTAACTGCTGGTAATCTCATTGCTCTGCCCATGAGGATCTCATGGGGCGACAGCCCTGTCTTCCTGTCAGGTGTGTTTCTCATCGACATCAACACCAAAGGCAATGCATCTGGCCATTTCAGATTCGTAGCTGCACACATCTTTGCAATTCTTGATTTCAAAGTACCATTCATCAGTTTCACCAGTCCTGATGTTCAGGGTGGTAACTACAATGCAACTTTTGCTCGATGTTTAGTGCTGCACATAAGAGTTTAATCACCTCGTTATTGAAGTGAGTTCCCCTATCTGATTCTAAAGAGATCGGAAGCCCAAAACGTGGTATCAGCTCTCTAAGTAACAACTTTGCTACTGTGAGACTGTCATTTCTTCTGGTAGGGTATGCTTCAATCCAGTGACTAAAAACACACATAATCATCAACACTTACTTCAAACCTCCACACGCAGGCATCTCAAGGAAATCCAATTGCATTCTGCTGAATGGATCTCCTGCTCTTCCAATGTGGCTAACATTCACCACTGTCCCTTTTCCCTCGTTTAGTTGCTGATAAACTATACAGCGATGCCATATTGCCTCTGCTGTCTGCCTAAACTTGGGGTTGAACCAGTCGATCTTGAACAGTATAACCATGGCATCCCTCCCAATATGTGCCTGGCCATGATAATACCTGGCCATTTGCGACAATAAACTATTTGGCAGGACCATCTGACCCTCCTCTGAAACACAAGTTTCATCAGGTCGTTGGACACATTTCAATTTGTCCCAAAGACATTTCTCTTCCTTGTCAAAATTACTTTGCAATGTTTTTCATCTCTTCCAGAGTATCGATCACTTTCAATGGAAAACGTGTACATGTGTTATCTTCTTCTGACATTAATTCCCATTTGTCTTTGAACAATACACAGTTCAATGCACCAAACCTTGCGAATTGATCGGCATATCCATTTCCCAGTAAAGTGTAATCCTGTGCTTTTTGATGTGCACTGCATTTCACCACAGCAATTTATTCAGGCAACTGTATTGCATACAACAACTCTTTTATCTTGGTGCCTTTTCTTACTGGTGTACCAGTAGAGGCCAGAAAACCTCTTTGCGACCACAATTGACCAAACTCATGAACAATTCCAAATCCATATTGGCTGTCAGTATAGATTGTGATCCTCAGTCTCACAGAAACATGACACGCTCTAGTAAGAGCTACCAATTCTGCTATCTGTGCAAAATATACACCTCGAAGCCAGGAAGCTTCTAATGTACCTGTGATTGTGCATACAGCATATCCTTCTCTCAATGTCCCTGTACCATCTCTGAGACATGAGCCATCAACAAAGACAATTTGGTCATTTTCTTCCAATATAGTATCTCTGATATCAGGTCTTGGTTTTGTACATAGTTCAGTTACCTCAAGACAATCATGCTCGATGTCTTCTTCCTTTTCAATTTCAACAGTATCGTTCAGAAGTAATGTTGACAGGTTCAACACTGTACATCCTTTCAATGTTACATTTGGAGTACCTAGTATGCTCGTCTCATACCTTGTCAATCTTGCACCAGTCAAGTACTGTGTTTTTGTCCTTGTCAGTAAAATCTCAACAGAGTGAGGAACCATTACCATCAATGGGTAGCCCATCACTACCCCCACACATTGTGAAAGAATTTGACCAACTGCGGCAACAGCATGCAGACAACCTGATAAAGCTGCTGCAACTGGGTCCAATGTAGCTGAAAAATAGGCTACTGGGAGATAAGCACCTCCATGGGCCTGTGTCAAGACAGACAAAGAACAAGCATCACATTCATGACAAAACAATGTGAATGGCTTTGTATAATCAGGCATTCCCAATGGTGGAGCTCTGCACAAACTCTCTCTCAACTCAGTGAACGCTTTCATCTGATCCTCATCTAAAGTTATGGGGTCTATAACATCCTTGTGTGTCAGCTGCTGCAATGGTTTGGAAATCTCAGCAAAATTTGGAATTCACTGACGACAATAACATACTATTCCCAGAAACATTCTGACATCTCTCTGTAGAGTCGGAGCACTTCGCTGCAGTATCATTGAAATCTTCTCTCTAGAGATTCTTCTTGACCCTTTCTCAATCTTGTGTCCCAAGTATTTCACTGACTTCTGACAGTACTGCAATTTCAAAGGTGACACTTTATGTCCAAATTTTCCCAAGTGATTCAACAGGGCAATCGAGTCGTACTTACACTCGTCACTTGTCTTGGTCACAATCAGCAAGTCATCAATGTACTGTACTAGAGTCATTTGGTACAGTAGTTCCAATAACTCCAAATTCTTTTTCAGGGTCTGATTGAACAGAGACGGTGACTTCGTATACCCTTGTTGAAGTCTGCACCAGCTGTAGACTCTGTCTAGGAATTTGAAACTAAAAAGAAACTGACTATCCTCATGAATAGGCACAGAAAAGAAAGCTTGTGACAAGTCAACCACTGTGAACCACTCTGCATCGCATGGAATCTGAAACAGTATCACTGCTGGGTTCGGCACTACAGGACAACACTTGACCACCATGTCATTCACTTTTCGCAAGTCTTGTACAATTCATACTTTCCCACAAGGCTTCTTTAAGCCCATTATAAGTGAATTGCATGGACTTTTCAACACTTCTTTTAAAACTCCTTGTTTCAGAAAATCTCCAATTATCTGTGCCACTTTCGTCATAACATCTTGTGCCATGTTATACTGTGGAAGCTGCGGGTACACTATATTCAGCTTCAATGTAATCTTAATCGGTTCCACTCCCTTGGTCAGGCCCACTTCTTTACCTGTCAGGTCCCACCCGTTCTCCTGTACTGTTTCCTGCAAGTCTGCATGCAATTCTTTCACAGTAAACATTGGGAAAAACTCAATCAATGGGTACTCTTCGTTGATGTTTTCAGTCTCAGTTTCAGGTGCCTGATCTTCCTCATCATCACTGTTAATCTGTACCTCTATTCTAGCAGTTTAACAACTAATGGAACATTTGGTCTTGCACAGTAAGTCCCTTCCCAGTAAAGATACTGGACTTGAGTCAAAAACTACAAACTGATGCAGTCCCTGGAAGTTGTCAATCTCAACCTGTACTGGGTCTGTGATCGGATTTGCCAATTGTCTGTTTGCTACTCCCATAACCTGAACTGTTCTGCCTGAAAGAGGTAAATTCTGACCTTCTGCACTTCTCACTGTAGAGTGTGTAGCTCCTGTGTCCACTAAGAATGAGACTCTATGACCCATCATCTTTCCCTTCACAAAGATCCTTGTTGATCTACTTCTTATGAAGCTGCAAGCATATGGCTCTTCATCCAAACTAATACTCATCCATTTATCGTTTATTTCATTCTCACTATGTAATGGGAATTGGTGCTCTGTGTCATTACTTCTGTCTTGTCTCTGACCTGTGACCTGCGGAGTAAACATCATCTGTTGCTGTTCCATCAGGGCTTGAGTTATCTGCGTTTGCTGTCTAGGTACCACAGGAACCTGTTGCTGCATTGGTTGCAACTGTGTCACTTGTGCATGCAGCACTTGCACCTGCTGCCTGGGTTGAAAATTCTGCACTTGATTTTGCAAGTTCGGATTAAGTCATCTCATTCTAGGGACTTTCACAGTTTGAAATGTATTGACATCACCACTTTTCTGAAAAACAGCATCCTGCACCATCAACGGACACTCCTGCTTCCAGTGTCCCACGTTTCCGCACAGATGAAACAGTAACATCTTTTTCATCCTTTGCTCATCATTCTAAACCAGATCCGGATCATGATTCATATTGACTCCACGACCCCTACCTCTCATCTGAGGTTGGAACATGACAGTTCCCTGCTGTTGCAGTATCTGTTGCACCAAAATTCCTTGCACTCCTGTCTGAGCTGCCTTAATTTACATCACCATCACCATCACCTTCTCCTTCAGCTTTTTCTGCTTCAACTCAATCTCATCACTACAGTACTTTGCATACTGCAACACCTCATCAATCGGCTTCGCTTGCCAGTAAATCAAATGACTCTTAATCATCTGCCCTATTTCAGGTCTCAATCCTTCGATGAACCTAAACACAAAGTGCAACATGTCTTTCAGCTCAATTGCTTCTTTACCACTGTACTATTTAAACGCTTTCAGCAATCTCTCATAGTAGGTATGTATTGACTCTTTCACCTCCTGCCCTGTCCTGTCAATCCTCTGCCAGTCAATGTTTTTAGCCAAGATTCTCGTTTTCAGGAACTCAATCACCTTATAATAATGTTTCATCACTTCAGGTGATGGTGCACCTGTAACTCTATCCCTTTCCACTTCACTCGTCGGACAATCCACTGCTCTCTTACATTCAACCCACAAGTCAGCTGGAACCACTATTTCCAACAAGGTATTCAAGTCTTCCCACAGACATTTAGAAAGCTTCATAAATCTATCTGTCTGCTGGTACCACTAAGCTGGTTTCTCTCTCTGTTTTGGATAATCATTTGTGAATGACAGAATATCACTCGTATGCCATGGAACATGAACAAACTGCCCTCCTGGAATTTCCCTCATCTGTAAGATTTTTACTGGACCCTTTTCTTTCTGAGCACTTTCAGACCCTTCTTGTGAATCTCATTTCGTTTATCCTTCTTCTTTGCCCATCTCCTTCCCACTTCTCTAATGCTCCCCAAATCTGAGCACTCTGCAATAACTCCTTTAGATGTGCTTTCATTCCTGCTGACCTCATGTGTTCAAAATCTTTTGCCTCAAAATCTAATCTGTAGCTTTGTTTCAAGTGTCTTGTTTTCTCAATTTCTATGTCATGTTTGTCTGCTAGATCTGCCAATTTCTGATGTATTTGCCCACCTCTCTCGCAATCCTCTGACACAAATACCTCAGCTCTTCTTCTGTATAGGATTCAGATCTATTCACTCCCATCGTTCCCTCGACTAGCTCGGTTATTTCGATAGCCAACCTTACACGATTTATCTGCTCTGCACCATTGGAAGTGTTTCGTGAAGTATTCAAACTATCCAACCAACCATTCAATTGATGTGCTGTCAATCCCTGTAATGAGATGTTACCCCCATTGGCAATGGTACCTGCTGTACTACTGCACCTGGAGTCTGCGGTGTCAAAAGCTTCAGGCTCTGACTTGCACTCAGGCCATTTACCGCATCTGGAAGCACAAGTGGATTAAGATCCATTAATGATCTAGATCCATCAATGGTCTGTCCCATAGATGATACCACCTGCACATGATCACTCACTCCCCTCCTCACAAGGCTCTGTGACATTTCACCCTGTTCTCCTGCAATCGTTTTCTTTTGCGCAAACAATGATACCGCTGGACCAACAGTAATTAGCAATGATATTGCATCTGGTGTTGCTCTGACACTCGCACATTGTGGAAGGGCTACTCCCATCACCGGTGTCACATCTGACTGTGTCCTTGTCATTGGTGTGAACTTCGGCAAACCCTGTGTCGGTGCCTGAGGCAACAACATTGGAGTCAGCTCAGTCTGAACTAGCATTGGCCTCGGAACTATTTACTCTGACGTCACCACTAAGTTCGAAGTTGTCTCAAGAACTGGTACATCTGGATTGGATACATTCTCTGTATCATTGGTGGGTGCACCTGCACTTGGACCACCAAAGTAGTCACTGCATTAGGAGTACTCTGCACTACCCCTTGTATCTGTCCATTAACTGTCTGCACTGGTCCCGCTGTTCCCGTCACTTGTGCTGGAGCAGTCGGAACAGAACTCGTACTTGGACCCCCTTCATGCGCCGCATATGGCGGAGGTCGGTCCCTCAATATCTTTGTGATAAGATTCTCAACATCTGAATCTTCTTCGTCTACATAAGTCTTTTTCTTCTTATCTCCTGAAGCCTTATCACTCTTGTCATCATCCTCTTTTTCATCTGACTCATCTTCCTCTGCAATAGCAGGAAACAACCTAACACCCTGTAACATTGTCATTCTCCACTTCTTCTGTTCCCAATCCCACCTTGCTTCTGCTAAGGACTTTTCTACCTTCCTTATCTTCCTTTTGAACTTCATCTCTTGCTGCTGTCTGGCTATAAGCTCCCAAACCGCTAAAGCCTCAAACTGTGCTGGTCTTGGAAGTGGCTTCGTCTCATATAATGTCATTCGCAACTGATCCAAAATTCTCAAATTAAATGTTCCATGCTCTGGTAAGGCCAAAGCTCCCTGTTTCTCTGTCAATTTGCACCACTGCTTTAACCAAAGACATGGCGCAACACCACGCTCCTCCATCACAATATATGCTGGAGAATTTTCCTGTGGGGTAGGCTACCCAACTGTCGCCTTAGCGTAAGAATCGCCCTTCATGGCACTTCTGAACGCTTTGAAAAACTTCATCTTTCTATCCTTTGTGTATTCAATTCAATAAGGAAATGACTTTTACTCCCAAGATTCCTTTTATGCGATTACTCAACCAATTGCCTCTTACGGATGGCTGCCAATCCACCCGCTACTCTTCTCACTAACCAACCTATCCCAGCGCGGCTCACTCTGACGTCACACTCACACACTGCAGCTGACAAAGTCCTGTGGCTTGTCCTCCTAATCTTCTATTCACACACAACTAATGCAAATTATTGTGAGCACTAACCAAAAACCAACAACCAAAAACAAACCTGTTGGATTACTACAGAAAGGTACACAATCGCTTCAGAGTCCTTACGGATTTTCACTACTGGCCCTTTCACTCATGTAGCTATTCCTCTTTCTCAGTCTCCCACATTCGCAAGCAAATTCAAATTTTACTCTTAAATGATCAATGGGTCTGTCCTGGTGCACATAGGACTCGTCAAATCTCAGTCGAAAAATTTCTCTTACTCACTTAGCTTACATGCTGACTCATTGACTACGCCCAATCAACCTACTAAACCAGACAGATTACAACATATAACCAAGTGTCTCCTACACTTGTCAATATACTCCGTAGTCTTAGACCATGCAGGATCCGTACATCACTAACAACCATGTGGATGATTTCTGAGCACAAAGCGCCACACATATGAAGTTCGACGACTTCCCTACTCTCATACTGCAGAGTATGCACACTCCTACTAAACCTCAACTGGAGTACACAAACTCCCTACTTCCCTCACATACATCACAATTCACCTGTGATTTGCATAAGCCTTTGCAAGCGCAATCCTACCACTTTGATACTATCACAAATACGCCGAGAACATACCGATCTTTACTAGCGGGATCCAGGATCTGGGAAAGTCATTTCTGGGCTTAAGGGGACATCATCCTTGCCACAATTTCCATTTCAGAAACACAAAATTCAAATCTCACAAAAATGAACAACTAACCCTAACTTCAACTACCACCATAACCACCAATCCCCATATAACTAGTTCTCCAAGGAAACTAACCATCAAGCTGCTACCAAAAACTGCTAGCGCACCTGGTCCTTAGTAAGTAAACTTACAAGGGGACGCGTATAGGCCGATGAACCTTTTGGATCGCATGGAGTATCCTAGCTATGTAGTAATTGATGAACATCAATTATCAATGTAATCAATCAACAACCACTAATAAAATCAATACGCGTGAGACTACACATCAATATTCATGAACAACCACAACTCAATTATGTGTTTAGCAATTTTATTTCACTATTAGTTACAATTCTAAGTCATAAGGTTAATTCAAACTTTATACAATCAGCTCAGAATTAGTTAATTAATGACCACCAATAACATAATCTAATCAGAACTTGAGAAAACATAGGCTCAAATGCTTCAGCATAAGCCAATAAAGATGAATATAACAGCATTAATAGCAGAGTTCAGCAATCAGTTTATCAATCATTTGTCACTGTCAGAGTCACCCAAAGAATCCTTATCTAACCCAGATTAGCATTTAGCATGTGGGACTTCATGCGAAACAATTTAGAACATGAAACTGGAAACACATCTAACTAAGAGAATAACTATTAAACAGCGCAGTTGGTACCTAGAAAGAAAAGACACAAAAGTTAATCAGTCACATTGTCACAGCTACCTGTCCACAGAATGGATCAGCAGCAAAGTCAGCCTTCGTACTCCAGTCATCAATCGATCAGTAACGCATCAGGCTCTCAAGAGCATTAGCCCAATGACATAATCTCGAATCGCGTCTTCTGGCGTCATCAATTCTCTCCTCGTATCTGAAGTTTTAGCCCCTTGTCATGACTTTTTATTAGAGTTTTTCAATCCATTCAGTAATTCCTAATTGGTCAGTCAATCGGCAGTTAAGACTCTAACCTATAATATTAATTTTACAATTCTATGAATTCTTATATTTCCCCATTCCCAATTTGTTGATTGGTTCACTGTACAATTTCCTCATCATCCGGCTCATCAGGTATCAAAAATGTTGCATCTTCTTCTCCAGTCAGTGCTTCTATTGTTCAAGTCCTGGGAAAGTACATTGTGTCTGTCTTACACCAAACTAGTTACATATCCTAGTCCCTCATCTCTTGTTTGTCGGTACATTGCGGAAAATTCTAGCCCAGCAGATTTTAACATATGCAGTTCAGGGGCACTTCAACACACCAGCTTCTCTGAAGTGCGCTAGAAATTCAGCCTCTGTATGCGGCCTGGCAAATAGGCCACAACTTCGGCTAAGTTAACTCTACAATATAATGCAAAACATATGTTGTACATCTTAATATGACATACTACTACATTATTATTATACAATTTCATTATTTCACACATTTGTAGTCCTTTTAGTACAAGTTCATATAAGTGGCTGCCATTCCCCGTGGGCACAATTTCAAACATGCACATGAATTTTTCTCTACGATTAATTTCTCTATGAACTTGTATAAACCATAACATATAAGCATTTATTAATAATTTCTAATTAGAATATCTGTGTCAACAACATGAATCTTAGACATCTTCACATTGCAGACTGCAGTGAGGCACCAGCACGTGTCATACACTGAAGTCAACTAGCTTCTGGGTGGCAGATGCCTAAATACACATTTACCCAGACACATGGCTGAGGAACCCCTGGGTCTGCCCCTCCCGGGGGATGGCTCTCTATAACCCCTTCTTTTGATGGGCATTGGCCTGCATGGATGCAAAAGACAAATCAGGAGATCATGATCACAAGTTTCATCACACATGGTTGATGTCAGCAACATCAAGCTAGGGCTTTCCTATTTGTCAATACTCCCCAAGTGTAACACATATAAGCCAATAAGTAGAGGGACATGACTAGAGACATATATTTTTCTATCTGCATACTAACCCACTACCCTAGGCCCTATAATAGCTAATCAAGCTTACTGCCATCATGTAGCCCCTGCTTTAGCAACCTCACTGTGATGTAAGCGACTATGGAACACATCACACCTCTGTGGTTTCTGAAGGATAAACTCCTTAGGCATGTATGGACCAACACATTTACACTCTGTGAGGATACATTTCTGCACACAGTCCCTACAGGCAACTACCAGGGCACAAACTCAAACATTACACATGAGTAACAATGAAGGGAATGTCATGGTGGGTACAAAAAGTGTCTACAAATACAGACTAATGCCACTTCGGGCGGTGCGGTTCTATGCTCTGTGCTTGTATCACATAACAGTCCTTTGGACATATGTGTCCATCCTACAGAGATGGCATCCAACAACAAAGGCATGTGTTGTACAGTTTCTGCTATGTGACCAAGCTACTGAGTCACATATCATGGTCTCCCAGGAATAAACAAACTGTCTGCACTGTGGAACAGTCATTTGTGCAATAAGCCTATACAGGACAAATATGACCTGTGTGAAGGTGACAACAGGGCTGTGGTAAGGGATCCATCATGAGGCTAAGATACACATTGACAATGATTCTAAGCACACATATAGAATAGATTAATTACTTAACACTGTACCCATTCCTCATCTAATCAAAGGAATGAGGCATTCTGGGCAGGACTTGACATCAGAGCCTCACGTTGGCCACATTACAGGATCTGCTGGGGTGCAGGGAGTGTGCACAGTGCCACAGTGGCTCTACCCAGCCTAGACTAGGAACCATACTGGGATATGCATGTGACAGGCCTTGGACTTTGCAGGGTGAGCTGACAGAACCTACATGACACTCCATTCCCATCACTTATTTGCATGACAGTACATCAAGTAGCCAACAGCAATTTGACATGAGGTGTGTGTGGCACCTAAAGGTCAGAGTGGTTCATGATATGCTTTCCAATCACAAGTTTAGCAAGGGCAGATGTGTCAAGAAATCTCTGTAGCTTCAAACACATGGCTCACATGGCTCTCAACTGACTCATACAATATGCATACTCAGCTCATTCTGTCATCCACATACATGTTGTCTGACATTTACAACAATCATGAGGGAAGAGATGTCAGTAGATAATAGTATTGTCTCCTCACCTAGTTATGTACATCCAACACAGGATGATCTAGGACCCCAAAACCTCACCCAACACAATATGACCGAAATTTAGGTATGGCACTGGCCACCAATACCTGCACATTGTCCATCCCATTGATGCCACACGGATTGCAACAACAGGCACATGAGTAGTCAAACTGGCACACATGGCCACATTGTAGCCTGTGAGGAGGGAAAGGATGGTGAAGTACAGAGAAAATTGTGTACATGAGGTACTTACCTGCTCCTCTGGTGCACCATTGAACTGTCCATATAGGGATAGGGCCTCATCCACTAGCCTCTCCAGCTCCTCTGAAGAGAAGGCAGGGGCCCTATCGCCTGCTGGATGTGGCATGATTGCTCCCAGAGGAAGTACACAGCAACTCAGGTAGTGGAGGTGTTGTGGGCAGCAGTGTCAGGAGTCAAGTGGGTGAATCTGCAGAACATGGCGGTCAAGTATGCAGTCATCACCACCGGCTGATACAGCCATTGACTCAAGACTGCCATTGGAAACAATGTTAGTCTATGACTGTGTCCGCTGTGGTTCCAAAGGCCTACCGCCATGACGACTTCCGCCGGTGGTCGTGGGAAGGTCCAAATGTTCATTGGAGTAGGTCAGACAGCCACTATTCTTGCAGCCTAAAATGCTGTATTGTTCTTTTGAAACTGCGTCACATCAGCAAAAATGTTTTTTGTGAGCTCAAAAACATGCTTATCCTGACTTGTCATGTAGGTCCTGCTACTCAAACACCATTGTAGCAAGTTGGAGAGCACAAATGGCATTTAACAGTGAGGTACAGCTCACCCCCGCTGACTGGTCTTTTGGCAGTAGGGATTACCAGTCACATTTCGAGGGGTAATTGAATTGCACATCTTTGAGGTTGGTCCAGATACATGGTGTGGACACATGTGGAAAATACCTTGTGTTATATGAAGCTGTGATATGTCCTGGTTGCCAGGTCTATCCCTTCAGAAACGCCTTGTCACTTGATATCCTTGATATGCATAATGTATGGTGCTGTAGACAGAATGACTAACATTAGAAATCATGTCTTGTCATCCGTAGGTATCGAGGGAACGGGAGGATGTGATTACCTCCTGTCTACCGTCCACTGCCAGACCTTCAGGTCACAGAAGAACACCACATTATCCTTCTTTACTGTCTGAATAGGCAAAGAATAGTGGACTTATGTCATGAATTGGAGCCAGATCTGATGCCAGCTATTAGTTCTCCAACCAGCATACCACCCATTGTACAAGTCATGTCAGTATTGCACTTCCTGGCCACAGGGTCCTTCCAACATAGATTGTCCCTATCGGCTGGCATGTCCCAACCTATGTTCAGTCTGGTGTTGAAGGATGTCTTCTCAGCAATGTTGAAACACCAGGACAGCTATCCAGCCATCCAGTTTACCCGACGTCCAGATTTAACCCATGTGACGGGTGACTTTTATCATTTTGCACACATCCCACATGTGGGAGGGGCCATTGATATTACACATTTTGCCTTGGACCCATCACATGCCAATGAACAAGTCTATCACAACAGAAAAAATGTCCATTCCATCAACTTGCAAGATGTCTGTTTGGCTGATATATATATTTCACATGTGTGTGCCCGTTATCTGGGTTTAGGCTATGATTCCTTCATAATGCAGAACAGCACCATACCCCAGCTGATGTCACAACTGTACCCAGAGAGGCCCTGGCTGGTTAGTAAGTCACATCTGTCCTAATTGTTTGTGTACAATGTCGGGTGGTACAGTCATGAAGTGAGTGAATCATTGTTGCACATGTGTCCCATTATTTACCAGGAGACTCTGCATATCCCAACAATCCTTGGTTATTGAAGCCACTAATGAATCCAACTGCGCCATGGTAAGTCTGCTTCAATGTGGTCCATGTAAGAACACAGCAGGTAATGGAGTAGGCTTTTTGGCTCCTGAAGGCCAGATTTAGTGACACAAAAGGATGATGGACGGAGTGTTGGCACTTTTCAAACACTCACCCCCAGTCTCAGATCTGGGTTTAATCCATTGTTCTTTTGCTCACTATGCCACCCCAGTTTGGACCCAGCCATTTGCAAATCAGTCTTGACCTTGCTCCCTATGGAAACAGTCCAGCCCGAACTGCCAAGCCAGGTCCTCTCTGGACCGGAAAAAGCATCCGAGGACCGGTTTCAGGGTATCACCCTTCATCAGCTAGGCTAGCTTGAATCCAGTGGCTCAGTGAGCAAGGGACCCACGTCTGGGCATACCCTTCCCACTTAGGGCAACTTTAGCAATACAAAAGGATGATGGACGGAGTGTTGAACCTTTTCAAACACTCACCCCCAGTCACAGATCTGGGTTTAATCCATTGTTCTTTTGCTCACTATGCCACCCCAGTTTGGACCCAGCCATATGCAAATCAGTCTTGACCCTGTTCCCTATGGGAACAGTCCAGCCGGGACTGCCAGGCTAGGTCCTCCCTCGACCTGAAACAAGCATCCTAGGACCAGTTTCAGGGTATCACCAGATTTAGTGGCCTGGACTGGACAGTTGGAGCCCTCCCCTATTCATCCTGAAAAGTGTGTCAGATCACTGTGGTGTGCTGCATGCGGCACAACATCGCCCTGTGGAGGAATATCCCATACATCCCAGAGGAGGGGCAGCTGCAGTGCCACCAAGTGAGACTCATTAATTGAGAAGTGAGGATGACAGTGGTGAAGAGAAAAGAGATGACTTGCAGGAAGATGTTATCAATAGCTACTTTTCATGAGTGTAAGTATGTCATGTGATGTAATGACTGTGACTGTACGAAGAACTGTAGTTGTGAGAATGTGTGGAGCTGACTGTTTTGGAAACAACTAGGGAGCTACTTTGTTTGTGTCATTCTCATTGTAATGTAATCTCCTTTCCAGATGCTTGCTATGCGATTTATATAAAATGTATGTTTTCCAAGCCTATACTCCTTGCTTTGTATTTGTACTGGTACCTTCACCATGACATCCTCATGCAGACATTTCAAAGTTGTGACATTAGCAGGTATCGGATGCAGTTCTGACATACAAAGTGGCCATGGATTGTTCCAGGTAAAGTAGGTCACAGATTTGGGATAAATGGGACCTGTGCCAAGGTGGCTTGAACAGTTTTTAGGTAGAAGGTCAGAAGTGCACATTTGACTTGTTTAGTGTGCTGTGTTGGGTGGATTGCAACATGTGTGTGCAACATGTGTGTGATCATGTGGGAATTACATTTGTTGTCATAAATTGCAAGCAATGGATTCACCCTTCACATAGGCTAACCACCATTCCTGTATGACCTGTATGTTGCTGTAGATGTGTTTCATCATTGCAGGCCACAGTGCCTGTGCCTCAACACTAACATATGTTTGTGTCATACCACCAGATGCAATGTCATTGGGTAATGATGGGCCTGTGATCAGAGACCGATGCTCTGCCCTCTGTCTGTGCCTTGGTTTTTGTGATGTTGGATTTCTTTGGTGTGGTATGTGATAAGATAGTGGTACCAACCACTTTGCCAGAATAATCAACAGAGTGAATGTGCCGCACCCAATGCAGGTAATTTTTGAAGAGGTCATTTGCTGGTAGTGGTGGGTGTCTTGCCATCTGCACCTCCAGGATTCTTTGTTGATTGCCCCCACTTACGTATGGGGGGGATCTGCTGCTGCAGAGGGAGGAATGTCCGGAGCAGATTCTTCCCCTGGAAGGGCCTCTCTTCCAGTGGCTGGCACCTATTAACGTCCTGATGTAGATGCACCAAAGGAAGGAGAAGTGTGTTGTTGTCGATCCCTGAGCAGGGTGGTTTTAATGTCCCTCAGCACCCCTTTAAGGGAGGCCATGTTGGTATTGTGACCCTCCCACTGTTCAAGCATTTCAGGATGAATGTCTCTCTGCAGCTGCTTCATTTCCCAGAGTTCTGAATGTACCTGTTCCATCATGCCTTTGGACTCCTTGAGACTTCTGACAGGCCCCCAAGATGTGGATGATGGTGTCCTGGCCAGGAGCATCCCCAGTGGCTTCACCCTGCTGACCTACACCATCCCTCCCATGTACCCTACTCCCAGGACTCTGTGCCATTGACACGGGGTTCCCTCTCTCACTGGGTCCTGGAACCACATTTTTGGAAATGTTGCACTGCAACTCAGGCTCCATGACTGGGGGGTACAAGATGGTATACACTCTGCTTGGTACACAGATTAGGGGGTGAATGGTTGCCTGTGATGTAGAGGCAACCAGGCTGTGAGGTAATATAGTAGCCACAGAGAGACTCACTGTTGGTGTCTGACCAGGTTGCCCTGATGGGCCTGAACCGTCCTCCACGTCAAGACCTCCAGGAGTATCATCATCACCCAGGGCTTTATCCATGGTGGTAGTGGCAGTCTCTTCTGTGGGCTCTTTGTGGTCAGAAGCAGCGCGAACTGTTGATATGAAATGTATAATGTTACTGGTTGTATTGTGACATCTACCTCCAAACGTCTGCAGTGACATTTTGCAAAGACCTTGTACATAGTTGATTTGCTGGTTATCCTATTGTGAGAGGTACCCAAGGTATTGGTTGTATTGACTTGACATTTGTGAAGCATGCCAATTCTATTTAAGTCAAGCAGGTGCTAAAATGTGCAGATCATTAGCCGTTGGGAGGAAGGCCTGAGAATGCCATCTTGCCACCAGTGCAGGTGAAACAGTGGCTAGGCAAGATGTGTCTTTGAACATTTTGAGGCTTAGTTGATTGTTATGCAAGCAGACTCAGGACTTTGTTGTATATGTAATTGGAGTCATCATGTTATCAGTGCAATGTGAATGTGTCTGCTGCCAATACCATTCTAATGATGCCTCTTGAGGCCTTTGGGATCATTGTTTTGCACACTGGCTAAGGTGTCCTTCTTGTCTTCAATAGTTACATCTTGGGTTATCAGGTCAAGATGGAGCTATGTAGTCAGACACATCTCATAGCTGAGCAGGATCTTTATCTTGGTCCCTCCCAGGTGAGTAAACTTCAATCTAGAGTTAGCAGGCAAGAGTATTTGAACAAGTAACCACTGTTATGGTGTTTTGAGTTACTGAAACAGTGCTTCCTGGGAGTTGCAGTCATGTCACTCTCCATACTGCCCACACTTGACAGATGGTATCCTCCCAAGTGAGTGAACTTCAATTGAGATTTCATAAATAGATGGAATTGGGCAAGTGAACATTGTTTTTGTGTTTTGAGTTAGACACACAGGGCCTATTGGGTTTTGCATTCCGGTCACTCCCTCTAGTTCCCCCACCATACAAATGTTATAATCCCAGATGCGTAAACTTCATTTGAGAGCTAGGGCACAGGGGGATTTTGGCATGAGAACACTGAGCTTGTGTTTGGAGTTGGAGGTAAAGAGCTTCCTGGCCTTAGCAATCATCTCACTCCCTCTGCTTCATACACTTGATAACTGTCATCACCACATGTGAGTAGTCTTCAATTGTGAGTTGCCAAACAGGGTTCATTAGACAAGTAAACACTTGGTTGGTGAGAGGACAAGTGAACACTTGGCTGGTGAGTGGAGTGGAAAAGGTAGCAAAAGGTGAGCTGTGAGATGCATGACATTTTATTTTGGTGACATGTTTTGTTTTGGGACTTACCAGACTCCACTCCTCCAGGTATTCCTGAGGTCATTCCACCTTTTCCTGATGTCCTCCCTTGTACGCATGCTGGTTCTTACAGCATTGTCAACTCTATCACTTATCCTGTCCCACATTTCCATGTTCCTACTGAGAGGAGTGTGCTGGAACTGTGCTCCAAACAAATATTGCTCTACTGTTATGATTTCATCCACCATGACTCTCAACTCATTGTGAGAAAAATGTAGATTTGTAGAACGTGACATGGTGGAATTTAAAAAACAGTGACTTACTAAAGATGGGAAGTGCAAACGTATGTGATTGGACAAACGTGTGCTGGGTGTGAAAAGAGATGGTAAGAAAAAAGTAGTGACTAGTATCTCTGCTGCTGTGTTGAATAATTAGCTTTGGCTTCTGTGTGTTGCGTTGGTGATGGAGAGGATTGTGGTGTGTGAAGGGATGTGTTGTCTAGTGTTCTCTGCAGGTGTGTCAAGTGTGGCAATGTGTGTCAGCTGTGTTGTTTTCAAATCCATCCAATGTGCCTTTGTGTAGTACTTTGATGAACGTGGACTGCAGTGGTACGGGACATACCAAATCACAAATTGCATTTGCGATTCAGTATTTGGAAGGGCCATGTTTTGGGCATCCCTTCCAAATATGGATTCAGTAGGGTATATATTATTGTTTTGCAACCGTATACCAGTCACAAAACAGTAATGTTTCACCACCATTTAAAAACTGGTGGTAACCCATTTGTAAATGGGAAGGGGTGTCTTTGGGACACTTTTCCCTTCAAGATTATAGAAAATAGTTTTGAAGAGCAGGCAGTTGTCTCATGGACCACTGCTTACTCTTAAAAAATTTACTTTAACTGTTTAATTAAAAAAAAAAAACATCCCATTTTCCTTAACCTCTTAAGTGCGGGCGTCGGCCACTGGCCGACGACAACACACCCTCCCTGGTGCGGGTCACGACCAGTGGCCGACACCAGGAAGGGCATTAATAAATCCTCGGGTGCGTCGCACCCGAGTTTTTTTTTTGTTTTTTTTTACTCCCCCCGGGAGACACGAAAGCTGCTGTGTCTCCCCCCGCCCCCCACCCGCCCCTTTGTGACGTCAGCGCGCCGCGAGGCGGGCTGACGTTGCAAAGGTGTTTTCCCCATGAAAGCAGGAAGCAGCCTTGCGGCCGCTTCCTGCTTTCATGGGGAAAACGGCCTTTTACACGTTCGGGAAGGCCTCGTAAGAAAGGGGAGAGTCTCCCCTTTCTTACGAGGCCTTCCTGAAAGTGCTTCCTGGCCCCCAATTGCAGCACAGCTGAGATCGGGGGCCAGAAAACACTTTCAGGAAGGCCTCGTAAGAAAGGGGAGACACTCCCCTTTCTTACGAGGCCTTCCTGAAAGTGTTTCCTGGCCCCCGGTCGCAGCTGTGCTGCGATCGGGGGCCAGGAAACACTTTCAGGTTTTCTGGCTCCCCCGATCGCAGCACAGCTGCGATCGGGGGGTCAGGAAACATTTTAAAAAGGCCTAGTAAGAAAGGGGAGAGTCTCCCCTTTCTTACGAGGCCTTCTGAAACGGTTTCCTGGCCCCTGATCGCAGCACAGCTGCGATCGGGGGCCAGGAAACCCCACTAGACACCAGGGATTTCACTTTTGGGGGGCGGCCCCCCCCCGGAAAACGGGCGCCCCCCCCCCCCCGGCATAATTTTCTTTTAAAAAAAAAAAGGTAGGTGCCCCCATTTTGGCCCCCAAGGAAACCATACAACAACAAAAAAAATATATATATGTATATATCTATATATATATATCTATGTAGATAGATATATC
Organism: Pleurodeles waltl; assembly: GCF_031143425.1. Taxonomy (NCBI): domain Eukaryota; kingdom Metazoa; phylum Chordata; class Amphibia; order Caudata; family Salamandridae; genus Pleurodeles; species Pleurodeles waltl. The sequence continues at coordinate 272,255,927 of NC_090438.1, forward strand.
TAGGTACATGGATATATCTATAGATATATCTATGTAGATATATATATATATATATATATATATATATATATATATATATATATATATATATATATATATATATTTATATATATATATATACTGTATATATAGGTAGATCTGTATCAAAGAGATTTATAAAGCGCGCTACTCACCTGTGAGGGTCTCAAGGCGCTGGGGAGGGGACGGGGGGAGGGAAAGGGGCTAGGAGGTTCACTGTTCAAAAAGCCAGGTTTTGAGGCCCTTCCTGAAAAGAAGTAGGTTTTGGGTCTTGCAAATGTGGGTTGTGAGTGCGTTCCATGTTTTGGGTGCAATGTAGGAGAAGGTTCTGCCCCCGGTGGTGGTGTGTTTGATGCGGGGGACAGAGGCGAGAGAGAGGTCAGCTGAACGGACGTTTCGTGTGGGGGTGTGGAAGGTGACTCTCGTTGAGGTAGGCAGGGCCTGTGTTGTGGAGTGATTTGTGTGCGAGGATGAGGATCTTGAAGGTGATCCTTTTGTCAATGGGGAGCCAGTGGAGGGATTTGAGGTGTGGAGAGATGTGTTCGTGTCGGCGGAGGTCGAGGATGAGTCGTGCTGCTGAGTTCTGGATGCGTGTAGTTTGCACTTGAGTTTTAGAGTGGTGCCGGCGTAGAGGGCGTTTCTGTAATCAAGCCTGCTGCTGATGAGTGCGTGAGTGACAGTTTTTCTGGTCTCTGTGGGGATCCATTTGAATGTTTTTCAGTATACGGAGTTTGTTGAAGCATGAGGAGGTAAGAGCGTTGATTTGTTGGGTCATAGAGAGGGAGGAGTCTAGGATGATGCTGAGGTTGCGTGCGTAGTTGGCGGGGGTGGGTGCAGGGCCTAGCGTGGTGGGCCACCATGGGGGGTCCCAGGTTTTTTTGGTGAGGGACAAAGAGGATTATTTCGGTTTTGCTTGAGATGAGTTTCAGGTGGTTGGCTGTCATATATACATCACTTTTGTCAATATGTGTGTGGTTTCCCTGGGGGGAAAAGGGTCCGACTTGTCTAGTGGCAGTTTTAGTGCCATAAAGAAGCGCAGAAGGTTTATATGCCTACTGCAAAGAGCACATCTGTATTTTATGTAAATAGCTGAGTACATTAGTAAAGTCTATGGAGAGATGAAGGGCACTTTTGCTGGGTGGTAATGAGGGAATCCGAGGAGGAGGGAGTGGGAGCACCAATAATGATTGTTGGACTGGGCACAGGAGGTGCTAAAGACTGTGACGAATGGTATGTGACAAGGTGTTTTTTGAGTGTCTTGAAAGTACGTGCTGATTGAGGGAAGAAGCGCAGGTAAGGTGGCCTCTACTGTTGCACGTATCTCACACACACCATCGATTTTGTGACTGTCTACATAGGCTAGTGTTTTAGAGCAACAGTTTAGCCAATAGCAGAGATGGCATCTTGATGGATGACTGCTGCCTGCACTCGGGTTATAGAGGACCGCTCTGACATAGGATCAGAGACTGAGACATCAGATACTGAGACAGCATCTGAGGGATAGGACAATGGCGCAGACTCTGGGAGTGATTTTTCAGTCAGAGGAGTCCCATTCGAAAACTCCTCTTCCAGTACATTATGAGGGAGGTGATGAGGACAGTCCTGCTGTCCCTTCGCAAGCTGTTCGTGCAACTGGGTAATAGTGGGTTAGGCCAACCCAAAGAGCAGGTGAATTCGGCGGCAAGCAGAGAGAGAGTGCTCTCTTGGGAGCTCACCAATTTAGTTCAGCCCCAAATTCCACCACCCAAATCATATTGTGGAGACATCAAAATTGTCTATGGCAAAACAAACTGGTTTTGTAAGGCAGGCACCTGTGTTTTTGGTCCTGGATTCGGCGGCCATATAGAGAAACACACTAAACCCAAACATTTCTGGAAACTAGACATTCGGGGGAGTCCACAGAGGTGTGACTTGTGTGGATTCCCCAAAGTTTTCTTACCCAGAATACCCTGCAAAGCTGAAATGTTGAAAAAAACCTCTATTTTTCTCGCATTTCTGTCACACAAACTACAGGAATATGCTGGGATCCACAACATTCCTACCACCCAGTGACTCCTCACCTGTCCTGATAAAAACACTACCCCACTTGAGTGCCTACACCTAGTGCCTGTGTCAGGAAGGGATCACCCCAGGGTCAACAGCTGCCTCACGTAAGGACCAACATTGACCGTTGTGTGATCTATTCCTGTCGCAGGCACCAGGCCTAACCACACAAGTGAGGTATCATATTTATCGGGAGACTTGGGGGAACGCTGGGTGGAAGGAAATTTGTGGCTCCTCTCAGATTCCAGAACTTTCTGTCACCGAAATGTGAGGAAAACGTGGTATTTTAGACACATTTTGAGGTTTGCAAAGGATTCTGGGTAACAGAACCTGGTCCGAGCCCCACAAGTCACCTCATCTTGGATTCCCCTGGGTTTCTAGTTTTCAAAAATGTGCTGGTTTGCTAGGTTTCCCCAGCTGCCGGCTGAGCTAGAGGCCAAAATCCACAGGTAGGCACTGTTTTCTATGAAAAAATGTGATGTGTCCACGTTCTGTTTTGGGGCATTTCCTGTCGCGGGCGCTAGGCCTACCCACAAAAGTGAGGTATCATTTTTATCGGGAGACTTAGGGGAACGCCGGGTGGAAGGAAATTTGTGGCTCCTCTCAGATTCCAGAACTTTCTGTCACCGAAATGTGAGGAAAACTTGTTTTTTTAGCCACTTTTTGAGGTTTGCAAAGGATTCTGGGTAACAGAACCTGGTCCGAGCCCCGCAAGTCACCCCTCCTTGGATTCCCCTAGGTCTCTAGTTTTCAGAAATGCACAGGTTTGGTAGGTTTCCCTATGTGCCGTCTGAGCTAGAGGCCAAAATCTACAGGTAGGCACTTCTCAAAAAACACCTCTGTTTTCTTCCAAAAATTTGGATGTGTCCACGTTGCGCTTTGGGGCGTTTCCTGTCGCGGGCGCTAGGCCTACCCACACAAGTGAGGTATCATTTTTATCGGGAGACTTGGGGGAACGCCGGGTGGAAGGAAATTTGTGGCTCCTCTCAGATTCCAGAACTTTCTGTCACCGAAATGTGAGGAAAACTTGTTTTTTTAGCCACTTTTTGAGGTTTGCAAAGGATTCTGGGTAACAGAACCTGGTCCGAGCCCCGCGAGTCACCCCTCCTTGGATTGCCCTAGGTCTCTAGTTTTCATAAATGCACAGGTTTGGTAGGTTTCCCTAGGTGCCGGCTGAGCTAGAGGCCAAAATCTACAGGTAGGCACTTCTCAAAAAACACCTATGTTTTCTTCCAAAAATTTGGATGTGTCCACGTTGCGCTTTGGGGCGTTTCCTGTCGCGGGCGCTAGGCCTACCCACACAAGTGAGGTATCATTTTTATCGGGAGACTTGGGGGAACGCCGGGTGGAAGAAAATTTGTGGCTCCTCTCAGATTCCAGAACTTTCTGTCACCGAAATGTTAGGAAAACTTGTTTTTTTAGCCACTTTTTGAGGTTTGCAAAGGATTCTGGGTAACAGAACCTGGTCCGAGCCCCGCAAGTCACCCCTCCTTGGATTCCCCTAGGTCTCTAGTTTTCAGAAATGCACAGGTTTGGTAGGTTTCCCTATGTGCCGGCTGAGCTAGAGGCCAAAATCTACAGGTAGGCACTTCTCAAAAAACACCTCTGTTTTCTTCCAAAAATTTGGATGTGTCCACGTTGCGCTTTGGGGCGTTTCCTGTCGCGGGCGCTAGGCCTACCCACACAAGTGAGGTATCATTTTTATCGGGAGACTTGGCGGAACGCCGTATGGAAGGAAATTTGTGGCTCCTCTCAGATTCCAGAACTTTCTGTCACCGAAATGTGAGGAAAACTTGTTTTTTTAGCCACTTTTTGAGGTTTGCAAAGTATTCTGGGTAACAGAACCTGGTCCGAGCCCCGCGAGTCACCCTTCCTTGGATTGCCCTAGGTCTCTAGTTTTCAGAAATGCACAGGTTTGGTAGGTTTCCCTAGGTGCCGGCTGAGCTAGAGGCCAAAATCTACAGGTAGGCACTTCTCAAAAAACACCTCTGTTTTCTTCCAAAAATTTAGATGTGTCCACGTTGCGCTTTGGGGCGTTTCCTGTCACGGGCGCTAGGCCTATCCACACAAGTGAGGTATCATTTTTATCGGGAGACTTGGGGGAACGCCGGGTGGAAGAAAATTTGTGGCTCCTCTCAGATTCCAGAACTTTCTGTCACCGAAATGTGAGGAAAACTTGTTTTTTTAGCCACTTTTTGAGGTTTGCAAAGGATTCTGGGTAACAGAACCTGGTCCGAGCCCCGCGAGTCACCCCTCCTTGGATTCCCCTAGGTCTCTAGTTTTCAGAAATGCACAGGTTTGGTAGGTTTCCCTAGGTGCCGGCTGAGCTAGAGGCCAAAATCTACAGGTAGGCACTTCTCAAAAAAACACCTCTGTTTTCTTCCAAAAATTTGGATGTGTCCACGTTGCGCTTTGGGGCGTTTCCTGTCGCGGGCACTAGGCCTACCCACACAAGTGAGGTATCATTTTTATCGGGAGACTTGGGGGAACGCCGGGTGGAAGGAAATTTGTGGCTCCTCTCAGATTCCAGAACTTTCTGTCACCGAAATGTGAGGAAAACTAGTTTTTTTAGCCACTTTTTGAGGTTTGCAAAGGATTCTGGGTAACAGAACCTGGTCCGAGCCCCGCAAGTCACCCCTCCTTGGATTCCCCTAGGTCTCTAGTTTTCAGAAATGCACAGGTTTGGTAGGTTTCCCTATGTGCCGGCTGAGCTAGAGGCCAAAATCTACAGGTAGGCACTTTGGAAAAAACAGCTGTGTTTTCTATAAAAAAAATAGGATGTGTCCATGTTGTGTTTTGGGGCATTTCCTGTCGCGGGCACTAGGCCTACCCACACAAGTGAGGTATCATTTTTATCGGGAGACTTGGGGGAACACAGAATAGCAAAACAAGTGTTATTGCCTGTAGTGCTTTCCTCTTATTTAGTTTCTAAGCACTAACATAACACAACAGAAATGCACTTCTGAGGTCAAAGAAGACTTTTATTGTTATTTTATTCTTCCCCAACCACAATGTTTATGAATGAATGACGAATTAGTAGCTTTCAAGTCCGCGTTAATCAAACAAAATATATCAGTTTGCAATATACACAGCAGGTTATATTTATAAGATATTGAATGCAAAGCAAAACAAATACTTCACCGTGTGGGAACTATTCACAGCTTCATCTTTCTAAGGTCTGCAAGCTGAGGACCCCTGTCAACCGCGAGAAAGAGAGATTCATCTACCCACACGGGATTGCTGGCAGCCTGCGCCAAGCTCCAGCACGAGGTCCGGCAGATTCGAATCTGACTCTCTGCAGCCTGTTACATTCGTTACAAAGGTGTGCCCCCTCCTCTCAGACCTGGGAAACTGAGCAAGCCCTTTGGAGACTGGCCAGGTCTCCAAGACTACTCCTGTTCCCAAGCTCAAGGGAAGAGAAACAACGCCCATGTACTCTCTCTTATCAGGTCTAGTCTACTGTGAGAGCAAAACATCTTGGTTCTCTGGTGCAAAAACACAGCTTGGAAAAATACAGAACTCCACGTTAAAGGCAATGGGCAGCTAACCTAAATATCAAATGCAATGTCATGTTAAAGGCAATAGGCAGCTAACCTAAATATCAAATGCAATGTCTAGTGTCATGTCAAAGCCAATAGGCATCTAAGCTGAATACAAAATGCAATGTCTTATATCATGTCAAAGCCCATAGGCAGCTGAGCTGAATATAAAATGCAATGTATAATATCATGTCAAAGCCAATAGGCAGCGGAGCTGAATATCATGTCAAAGCCAATAGGCAGTTAAGCTGAATACAAAGTGTAATATATGATATCATGTCAAAGCCAATAGGCAGCGGAGCTGAATACAAAATGTAATATATGATATCATGTCAAAGCCAATAGGCAGAATATCTAATAGCATGTCAAAGTCAATAGGCAGCTAAACTGAATACATCATGTCAAAGCCAATAGGAATGCAATGTCAAAGCCAATAGGCGGCTAGACTGGATACAGCATATCAAAGCCAATAGGCAGAATACAGAATGTAATGGCTAATGCAATGTCAAAGCCCATAGGCGGCTCAACTGACTAATGCAATGTCAAAGCCCATAGGCGGCTAAACTGAATACAGAAAGCAATGGCTAATGCCATGTCAAAGCCAATAGGCACAATACAGAATGTAATGACTAATGCAATGTCAAAGCCCATAGACGGCTAAACTGAATACAGAAAGTAATGGCTAATGCCATGTCAAAGCCAATAGGCACAATACAGAATGTAATGACTAATGCAATGTCAAAGCCCATAGGCGGCTAAACTGAACAAAACATACCATGTGCTACTGGTGAACATTGAGCAACTAATATGCGCAGTGGTGAAACACAAAGTCATTGGTCAAAACAAAACTTATCAAATGGCAGGACATTCCGCCCTTTGACCAATGAATTTTTGTTTCACATATCTCATATTTCAAACAAACAAAAAAAACATCAGCACAAAAAAAAACATTATGATCAAAGCAATCCCTGTAAAGCAATAGAAGTGAATTAACACATTGATCTCATGACCTTTCACATCAGATACATCTACATAAAAAAAGACTGGGCAATTTTTTTTTTTTTCTGAATGAGTCTCTAATTCAACAGTGTTAGCAATTTGATGTGGCATGAGTTCTGCTCATGTAAAGGTGCACGGTCCACCTGAAAGGTTTGCTGGAAGATAAGCAAAAGTCAGAGTTCCATACGAGAGGGAAAAAAAAAAAACACAGCAAACAAGTTGAACTTAAACTGAAGGCGCAGTTTGCGCAAAATGGATCCATGGTGCTGGCACTTTACTCAGCCAGGTTCAGGTTGGGGATTCGGTCCCTTCCCCGACCCCACACGCACACACCGGAAGGGGGACCACACAGCACACTCAGGGACAGTGGCGAAACGTGGTCGGATCTGCAAAAGAAACAAGTATGACTTTTCTTGCAAATAACATTTTTCATTTAAACTGCACCCTTCCTCTTTCTTTCCCTGTTTTATAATCAGCAGGACGTTTTTGGGGCCCTTTGTTATATTTTCTGCAGGTTCTGGAGGATCACTTGGGGCTTCAGCCCACACATCAGTACTGAGGTTTTTATCTGCTGCGCCACAGCTTCCCTTTTCTTGCACTGTCAGAAGGGCTGGGGCAGACTCATTCTTTACCAAACCTCCATTCACTGCACTTTTGTCAATTTGGGCCATTCTGTCTCCAATTTGTATGAATGAATCAGATTCTTTTCTAGGTATCAGCATAATTTCGATTTTTCCTTGGTAATTTGCAGCAATCACTTTCCCTAAAACCTGATCAATTTGCCATTTCTGTTCTGGTAACTTCCCTCTCCCCAACTGCTCTGTGACTGCTTGCATGACAGATTGCTTTTGTGCATGCTGCACAGTTTTTATCAAATCTAGGGGAATGGGCATCTCTCTCATCTCTGCCCACCTGTAAGTGGCCTTTTCACATTTCTGGGGCACCCACATAGCTATCCCCACTAAGGCAGAATTCTGGGTGTACACTTCTCTCTCTGCATTTTTCTCATTAACATCTGCAAGGTAATTGAACCAGTTAGGTACAAGCCATGTGGCTAAAACATTATCAAAGAACCAAAAATCAGCGTAAAAATGACACATCTCACGTAGCTCTTGCTTTAAAATCTGACACACATTATACAACGCTGTTCCTTCTACTGTGCCAGAAAGCAACATTTCAGTCAATGAATCATTAGTAAAACAAACATGCTTTTTATCTTCAGTGGACACGAATTCAAATGGTGCACACAATTTCATTGATAATTCTTTTATCTGTGGTACTCTAGCCCTGTCTTGCAAGTACCAGATCCATTGTATGATTCTAGCTAGGGGCACTATTTTCTTTTCTTGTTCATGATTTAAATGTACATCAGTTTTTCCTTCTTGCACTGCGCAGAAACCTGAAGTCTGCATTATTTCATTTGCCAAATCACAAGCGCGCAGCTGCATATTATTTTTCACAGTGACCATGTACAAAAGTGTTAGGATTTCTCTCAAATGAGGGCTATTCTTTTTCCAAAAATCAAACAAGCTAATGAAAGTCGGCTCTTGCTCTAAAATCTTTCGTTTTACTTGTGCATTTTGCAACGGTAACTCGTAAATCACATTCTGGTCTCTCTCCTCTGTGTTATCAGTTAAGGAATGCATTTTGGCTGCCAAAAACCCTGGCTCACACGGAAACTTAGTGCAGCTCGGAGCTGTCTTAACCCCCTCATTACTGGAATGGGACAAGAAAGATTCTTCAAAAACAGCCTTTTTATAACTTTCAGTCGGGCTAATTTGCTCACGTAAATTCCTATTTTCATGTTCCAACTGCCTACATTTCTCCTGCATTTCTCTGTAAGCAGATAAAGGTATCCAGACCTTTCTGTCATCATTACTTCCAAAACACACGTTTTCTACATATATACAACGGGAATTATTTCTCAAAACAACATCAGGCATTTTAGCTACACATGCATTTTCTTCTGTAATTCCCCAAACAGAAAACAATTCACAGTTTTTCTTAGCACCATCAGGCAGTTCATCAACACATGTATTCTCAGACATGGTCTGCCGTGCTACTGTGATTCTCCAAACAGAAAACAATTTCTGTAATTCTCCAAACAACAAAAAAACAATTACACTTTTAAAGTGTGCACTTAGAAATCTACTAACTCGTCAAACCCTTTAATCACCTCTTAATGACCGACCCCACTCCTGGTACCAATTGTAGTGCTTTCCTCTTATTTAGTTTCTAAGCACTAACATAACACAACAGAAATGCACTTCTGAGGTCAAAGAAGACTTTTATTGTTATTTTATTCTTCCCCAACCACAATGTTTATGAATGAATGACGAATTAGTAGCTTTCAAGTCCGCGTTAATCAAACAAAATATATCAGTTTGCAATATACACAGCAGGTTATATTTATAAGATATTGAATGCAAAGCAAAACAAATACTTCACCGTGTGGGAACTATTCACAGCTTCATCTTTCTAAGGTCTGCAAGCTGAGGACCCCTGTCAACCGCGAGAAAGAGAGATTCATCTACCCACACGGGATTGCTGGCAGCCTGCGCCAAGCTCCAGCATGAGGTCCGGCAGATTCGAATCTGACTCTCTGCAGCCTGTTACATTCGTTACAAAGGTGTGCCCCCTCCTCTCAGACCTGGGAAACTGAGCAAGCCCTTTGGAGACTGGCCAGGTCTCCAAGACTACTCCTGTTCCCAAGCTCAAGGGAAGAGAAACAACGCCCATGTACTCTCTCTTATCAGGTCTAGTCTACTGTGAGAGCAAAACATCTTGGTTCTCTGGTGCAAAAACACAGCTTGGAAAAATACAGAACTCCACGTTAAAGGCAATGGGCAGCTAACCTAAATATCAAATGCAATGTCATGTTAAAGGCAATAGGCAGCTAACCTAAATATCAAATGCAATGTCTAGTGTCATGTCAAAGCCAATAGGCATCTAAGCTGAATACAAAATGCAATGTCTTATATCATGTCAAAGCCCATAGGCAGCTGAGCTGAATATAAAATGCAATGTATAATATCATGTCAAAGCCAATAGGCAGCGGAGCTGAATATCATGTCAAAGCCAATAGGCAGTTAAGCTGAATACAAAGTGTAATATATGATATCATGTCAAAGCCAATAGGCAGCGGAGCTGAATACAAAATGTAATATATGATATCATGTCAAAGCCAATAGGCAGAATATCTAATAGCATGTCAAAGTCAATAGGCAGCTAAACTGAATACATCATGTCAAAGCCAATAGGAATGCAATGTCAAAGCCAATAGGCGGCTAGACTGGATACAGCATATCAAAGCCAATAGGCAGAATACAGAATGTAATGGCTAATGCAATGTCAAAGCCCATAGGCGGCTCAACTGACTAATGCAATGTCAAAGCCCATAGGCGGCTAAACTGAATACAGAAAGCAATGGCTAATGCCATGTCAAAGCCAATAGGCACAATACAGAATGTAATGACTAATGCAATGTCAAAGCCCATAGACGGCTAAACTGAATACAGAAAGTAATGGCTAATGCCATGTCAAAGCCAATAGGCACAATACAGAATGTAATGACTAATGCAATGTCAAAGCCCATAGGCGGCTAAACTGAACAAAACATACCATGTGCTACTGGTGAACATTGAGCAACTAATATGCGCAGTGGTGAAACACAAAGTCATTGGTCAAAACAAAACTTATCAAATGGCAGGACATTGCCCCTTATCTTTCTCTACATTTTTTCCTTCCAAATATAAGAGAGTGTGTAAAAAAGACGTCTATTTGAGAAATGCCCTGCAATTCACATGCTAGTATGGGCACCTCGGAATTCAGCGATGTGCAAATAACCACTGCTCCTCAAAACCTTATCTTGATCCCATTTTGGAAATGCAAAGGTTTTCTTGATACCTCTTTTTCACTCTTCATATTTCAGCAAATGAATTGCTGTATACCCAGTATAGAATGAAAACCAACTGCAGGGTGCAGCTCATTTATTGGCTCTGGGTACCTAGGGTTCTTGATGAACCTACAAGCCCTTTATATCCCCGCAACCAGAAGAGTCCAGCAGACAAAACGGTATATTGCTTTCAGAAATCTGACATCGCAGGAAAAAGTTACAGAGTAAAACATAAAGAAAAATGGCTGTTGTTTTCAGCTCAATTTCAATATTTTTTTATTTCAGCTGTTATTTTCTGTAGGAAAACCTTGTAGGATCTACACAAATGACCCCTTGTTGAATTCAGAATTTCATCTAGTTTTCAGAAATGTTTAGCATTCCGGGATCCAGTATTGGTTTCACACCTATTCCTGTCACTAACTGGAAGGAGGCTGAAAGCACCAAATATAGTAGAAATGGGGTATGTCCCAGTAAAATGCCAAATTTGTGTTGAAAAATTTGGTTTTCTGATTCAAGTCTGCCCGTTCCTGAAAGGTGGGAAGATAGTGATTTCAGCACCAGAAACCCTTTGTTGATGGCATTTTCAGGGAAAAAACCACAAGCCTTCTTCGGCAGCCCTTTTTTCCCATTTTTTTGGAAAAAACTAAATTTTCACTGTATTTTGGCTATTTTCTTGGTCTCCTCCAGGGGAAACCACCAACTCTGGGTACAATTAGAATCCCTAGGATGTTGGAAAAAAATGACGCAAATTTGGCGTGGTTAGCTTATGTGGACAAAAAGTTATGAAGCCCTAAGCGCGAACTACCCCAAATAGCCAAAAAAGGGCTCAGCACTGGGGGGGAAAAGGCCCAGCAGCTAAGGGGTTAAAGGAAAATAGGCTGTATTTAATGAAAAAATATTGCTTTATTTAAATCACAGACATGTTGGTCTGCCGACCCCAGCAAGCCACCATCACCTGGATGACAGCGAATCTTAGTGGGTTGCACATTGTGATCTACATTATTAATATGTGTAAGGTAGGTTTATTTGTGACCCATTATGAATCGCTAGTGAAATTCAAAAGAGTTTCATACATTAGTGGTAGTGATTTCCTAATTGTGATTCATATGAAATAACAATTAGGGAGTCACTATCCCTAATCTTCATACTTCTGGCCCAGAGTTGGTTCACATGGTGTGATATCTTTAACTTGAACAGGAATGTATTAACATTATATTGGGTGTGAGAGAGATTACACTATACAAGCAGATTGATTCAAATATATAGTGAGAATTTTTTTACATTTTCTTTTATTGTTTCAAGATTCCTTCCCTGCCATCCCTGTCCCTTCTCTTAAAATGGCTGTTGGTAGAATGGGGTCCCTAGCTGGGAGAAGTATGCACCCTGTCCAAGTAGGGACCATAGTCCTAGTCAGTGTAAGTCAGATACACACCCTAAATTAACATGTGCTCTCCCTCTGGAAGCTTGGTACAGAGCAGTCAGTCTTAACTTAAGAGGCAATGTGTAAAGTATTTGTTCAGCAATTACATTACTGCAACACAGTAAAAGACACCAAAACGCCTCCACGCCGGTTTAGAAAAATAGAGAATAACCAAAACATCAAACAACCAGTAAGTAGAAGTAGAGATATTAATTTTTAAAGATTAAACTATAAATAGTGCTTAGAAGTCGTTAGCGGTCAAAGGGTTACTTGAGGTCATGAGGGACCGATGTAAATCGAAAGTAGAGACGACCGCAATGGAGGGTAGCCTGGCTACAGAACCCAGATAGGTGCCACTGGGCGAGTACCTTGTATGGAACAAGAGTCAACGTTGAAGGAGTTGAGGAAGTGCTGCATTGTTGTTGATCCCATGGATGGAGGGGAAATGTTGGTGCCAATTCACAGAGTCGATGAAGGCTTCAATATTGAACACCTTTACGATACATGCAATGCATTGATGTTGAGTCGCGCTGTCCGTCAGCGTCAAGCAGTGTAGTCTGTCGAGCAGATGCCAGCAAACAGCTGCTTCATTGAGGTTGAAAGGGGATGCATCAGCTCTGGTTAATGCAAAGTCCCACATGCATTGACGCCGAGGCGGAAAAAGCTGCAGAAACCCACTTCTGAGGCACCTCAGGCAAGGGTGAAACACACAGATGGCACCGTCCAGCGGCACCATGGGATTTTCAGGCAGTCTTTGTCCCTGAGACTGTAAAAACAGGGTGCAACCCAACAAGCCCTTGGAGAACTTGTGTTCAAGGTTGCAGAGAACAGGTCTAGTCCTTCTCATTCCAGGCCAGAAGCAGCAGGCAGCAGACCAACACAGCAATGCAGTTAGCAAAGTGGCAGTCCCTCCTACAGCACAGCACACAGCAAGCAGTAGGCCAACACAGCAATGCAGTTAGCAGAGTGGCAGTCCTTTCTTGCACAATGTCCATGGTTCCAGTAGAGTTCTCATCAGGTGAAATGTTCTGGTCCAGTAAGTATACCCAGTTGAGCCTTTGAAGTGAGGGAGTCTTCAAAGTCTTCATTAATTTAACATGTTTTGCCCTAGCGAGATGGCAGTGCTCAGGGCCTGTGCCGGCCCGCGAGCCCGCCCTAATAAATATAGTACAGTGCCCTGGGGATGTGGCGGTCCCTGGGGCTGCAGGGGGTGGGTGGTCATGCAGGCCCTTTGAGTTAATTTATAAACATTGGCCCCAGGGAGGTGGCAGTCCCTTGAATGTGGGGGCGCCATGCAGGCATCTCCCGCATAATTAAAAGCAGTGCCCAAGGGAGGAGGTGGTCCCTGGGGCTTTCATAAGCCATAGGAGCGGGACCTGTGCACCCCCGTCCTAGTTTTGCAATATGGCCCCAGAACCTAGCCCACTTGGGTCAAACAAAAAGAAGGAAGCACAGGAGACCTCACTTCCTTTTTTTTTAAATCAAGGCAAAATTCATGGATTTGCTGTGATTTTCACCATGATAAAAAAAAAAAAAACTTTTAACACTTGGGGGATGCCTGGAGGCCCTTGCACCAAGGCTGGGGGGTAGGGTAACAGTACCCTGCCCCCTTTTCTGTTTTCCATTGTTTTTAGACTCAGCATAAGCTGAGTCTCTACATGGCTGCCAACAGTTCCTGGTTGAAGTGTTGGCATCCAATCAGATCTCAGCACAAGATCGGGAATATTCACAAAGCCTTCACACCTCCAGATATACAAATTTGGTTTTCTTTGAATATTATAAAAACTACTAAATGGAGTAACACCAAATAACAAAAAAGGCTTCTTTCTGGACCAAAAGCTACCTTCCTGCCAAATGTGGTGTAATTTCATCTGGCAGCTTAGGCTGTAGTCATGTTCAAACTATCTATGGGAATTAAATGAGAAATGCACTCCCCACCCCCTTTTTTCTCAGGCCCACTCGACAAATCACACTGAAACTTCCCATGCAACACAAGACTCTTAGGCACACTTTGTCTGGATAATTTTGTGATGATTCGTGAAAAGGTGCCCAAGATATAGGCAAGTTAAAAAACGATTTTTCAATGGAAACTAAGGTCCTCATTGTGAGTTTGTTGGTCCGTGAATCGCCATGGCGGCGTTGGTGGTCCGACCACTGTCGGATTGGCAGTTAGAATGCTGTATTATGAGTCATGCGGGCCTATGGAGCAAAGACTGCCACAGAGCTTATGTTTTCACCAGATACATTATGAGGTTGTGCACTACCAATGTGACCGTGGCTGTGCAACCACCACAATTCAGCAGGCAGAAACAGGGAGTATAAAGTGAGACACTCACCTGCAGGCAGTCTTACACATCTGATGCCACCCTGGAGCCCATTACACATGTTCTGCAGCTGCTGATGATCATCAAAGGTGCACAAAATCCATGCCGCCATAGAAGTTGCAGACTGTGTCATTATGATCAACAACAGATCGTCGCGCCATCAGCCACATTTAGGGGGTTCACACTATGGGCACCAAGTACACTTGTCTTTGTGTTCTGGGTCGGAATTATAAGCAAATGACACATTTACTATCACCAAACACCCCCTTTGAGCAGGTCACTCACACTGCACCACAACACCAAACAGGTCTGCTCCTCTCAAGCACAGGGTCTGTAAAGTATATCCAAGATTGTGTCACAGAACACCAACAAGACAGCAATATCACATCTACAAATACAACCCACACACGTTGCACACCTGCAATGGACTATCGCCACATTCAACACACATATGTATGGTTGTGTCATAGAACACTACACCACTCCCATTTAACAGCCCTGCAATGGACCCTCACATCTCTCACACTGCAACACAATAAAAGGACAATGGGATATACAATCGACAGAGAGACAAATATACAAACACTCACTATGCAAACAATACCTGCACAATAGGGGTGGGATATCAGGAGTACTCAGGAGGCTGCAAGGGGCACATATCACCTTGCACATGCCCCTTAAACAACATTTGCACAGGAACTGGCCCTTCAGGTGTCTCAGGGACAAACAATACTAGACTCAAGTGGCATGTCAATCTGCACAATGTGGAAGTGCAAGTCAACAAAACAAATAGAACTCCAACTGCATAGGCCATACATCTACAGGAAGTAGCTGCAAGGTACACACAGCTAAATCAACACATGCACAGCCAAATGCTAACCAAGAAAGCACAATTGAACACACTCCATGTCTGCACAAACAAAACTCAAGCTGTCACACATCAGATGAATCCATAATTCATATTGGGGGACAGGTTGAACACCATACATGCTCACATTGGACAACACAAGATGAAATACTTACCATACCAAACATAACACAATGCAATGACACCACAATTGCAATAACAGTCACATATCCATACAGTCAACATATACCTTTGTCTTGGGGGACAGAAGCACTGCCCACAGAGTCAGATACTGCAAAAAACAGTAAATGGGTAAGCAAGCAGGCTGAAACTCACACAACTGGAGGCAGACAACACACATTACTCAGGAACAACATGAAGGTAGAAAAGGAATTGCTGGATGAATGTGCATCCAAAAAAGCAACAGTTTGGGCTTATTTATAACCAAAGCTTGAAAAGTCCAAGGTCATTGGACAGTCCATTTATAATTGTTCAGGCACATCACTGTGCTGTCACTTGACTCCTTACTGCCAGGGAACCTCCACAGGAAGGGGAATCAAGTGGGCATGCAGGCACATCAGGGATCATCCAGGTGGAATGAATTTGGGATGGGTGGGTTTGGGTTTGGGAGGGGTGGACTGCTTCTTAAGATGGGTGAGCTTCTTCTTGGGGAGGGGTATGGGTACCTACAGGGGGCAGGTGAGTCATTGGAGGATTTGGAGATTGAAGGGATAGGTTGGTAGATGGGTGGGTGCCTCTTGTCTTTGGCACGGGGTAGAAAGAATAGGGGAAAGGGTAAGGTCAAACAAAAAACGTTCTTAGGACCATGGAGACAGTCAGCAGAAGTAGGTGGGGATTTGGAGGTCTGAGGGAGTGGTTGTCTGCTGTGTCAGTGTTGATGTCTTGGGTGTGTGCGTGTGTGAGGTATGCATGTGTGTGTGTGTGGTATCTGTTGTGTGTGTAAGTGTGGGTGTTTGCGTGTCTTGGGGAGGTAGGAGGTAGAGGTACTTAGTGATGTGGGAGTGGTGGATATGTATGTGTTGTGGTGGTGCCTGTGGGTATGGTTGTAATGGTGGATGTCTGTGTGCCTGTTGGGGTGGTATCTGCAGGTATTCTGGATGTGATGGATATCTTTGTGACTGTTGGGGTGGTGTCTGTGGGTATGGTGGATATGGTAGATTTCTGTGTGTCTTTTGGGGTGGTGCCTGCAGGTATGGTGGGTGTGTGACTGACTGCTTTGGTGGTGACTTTGAGTATGCTTGATGTGGTGTATGAGACAGTAGGGCTGCCTGGGGAAGTGGTAGCTGATGTTGTGTGTGTGTTTGTGTCTGTTGAGTGCTTGCATTCAGTTTTGTTTTGTAGTGTTTGTGTGTGCTGCTCTTGTGTGTTGAGGTGAGTGTGTGCAGATTGGTCTGTGTATTTGGGATAGTTAGGGAAATGGGGGTTTTGGATTGGGAAGAGGGATGTGAAGTGGGTATGGTGGGGGGGTCACTGGCTGCCATCAGTGTGGACGCCAGAGCCTGAAAAGATTACTGTAGGTCAGACACTGCACTATGAATGCCTTGTAGGAATGCATTTGTCTGCTGCAATTGGGTGGACAACCCCTGGATTGATTCAAAATGGCTGTCTGACCCACAGAGATACTCCTCAGGAGGTCAATATCCTCCTCACTGAGGGCTGTAGAGGTAACAGGGGCTGGGGTAGAGGTGCCAGCGGCAAAGGAGACCCCCACCCTCCTGGGTACGCAGGCACAGCCAACTGGGTGGGGAGCAACAGGAAGGGTGACAATAGAACTGGGGTTGGTGGACAGAGATGGTACAGGGATATGTTCTAATGGGTCCGCTACCACTAGGGAGTGGCCACTTTAGAAAGAGTCTGATGATGACAAGGATGTTGATGCAGTCTCCCACATGGAACTCCCCGCAACCTCCATTCCACTGGGTCCCTCTGTGTCGGTGGTGTCTTGACCCGAAGTCCTGTGTCCAGACGCTTCCCTACTCTTCTGTGCCCTGTCTCCTTAGCACCCCTGGGTTGATGCTACAAAGACAAAGAGAAATAGGGACATCACATGTCCATGATCACACTTGAACAACAGTTGTGATTAGCAAACATTACCATGATGACAAGTAGGTCCCAGCAAAAAAGTGGCCCATATATGCAACAGATTTAACATACCCTATGCTTGCATGCAATCTGAACTGTCAACAGTTGTTCACTGGAAAATCAGGATCTCACTCAACTACAATTGCATTGCTCAAGTTGTGCAATCACAGTAACCAATGAACAAGTAGGAGCTACCTCAAGGAGCATACATCACTTACCTGTTGTCATACAATATTAGGCAAATGACAACTCAATTCCCACAGATCCCACCCAAGGTCATACACACATCTTTTTGTCACATACACAATGACACAACAATGAGAACATGCCATGTTGCTAACAACAGTACAATAGCTTGGAGGAGGTGACATGGAAATACTCATGCCACACTAGAAACAGTTCCACAGTGCACACTTCACAAAGTAATATTTGTCCCAATGGAGTCATGGAGGTAGAACTAATGAAGATCAGATATGCCACACATTTGGCATAGAAATATACAGTGTAGACAAAAATGCAAAATGTCAGGGAGATGTGCCCCTAAAATCCACACTACAATGAATCAGCAAGTTCAAGGGAAATTACCTCTAATGTCTAGCGCCCCTTACAATGTCATACTCTGAGAGCATCAGTATACACCATTAGTACCTTTAGTGTTGTAGAGGCACAAAGATTTGCAAGTACTTGTTGAAGGCCCTCAACATGTTACCCAGTTGGAAGCTACATCATTGTTTCCATTTTGGGCCTGCATACCTAGATGTCTGTGGATGAATGCTTGTACCCAAATATGTGTTTCTAACATAACTACAAGTCACTCCATGATGCATTCCAACAGTCAGGTTACAAACGTTCCCCATTTCACTTGTGCAAAATATTTTGATACATGATTCTACATCAATGGCATGGAAATGCACATTGTGGGTAAAACGCTTAAGGCCTACCCATCGTGTCCCTCATTGCTACTGCAGTTCTACATGATGAATGACATGCTATGTGGGTGAGGGTATGTATCAGCCAATAATCAATGGTGACACACTGCTGTGTGTGGCACAACATGAAATGTACCCCAACTGTAAATGTCCTATTCCACACACAGGTTGGCATGTACATATATGTGAGGGATTACAGAAATTACCCTGTCAACCCTGGTAGACCATGTATGAAACAGCAGCTTACAAATATTTTTCTAAAGAGAAAAGGGACACATACCGACATGTAGGCACAAGGAATGTTGGCAACAGTGATGACATAGAAATCATGTCAATGGGCATTCCCAACTTATCAAGGGAAAGTATTGATCTATAGCTGCACCCCAAAAAAATGTATGTACTGTCGCGTGTATACTGGCCATCTTTACATTACAGACAGTAGTGAGGCACTAGCACCCATGATACAATCAAGGCAAATAGCCTCTGGGTGGCAGAAGCCAATATACTAATTTTACCAGGCACATGGCTGTGGACAGCGATCCATAACTACTTTTCTTTTGACCTGTAACACTGAGGAGTAGTGGTATGTTGCATAGAAATTACACCCAGTACAACAACAAACAGTACTTGATTGATCACTGTACACAGCCATATGTTGTCCCTGGAGAGCTATTTGTTCAAGGATTGCACACAGTCCTATGTCCCTGGGCCAATAGGCAAGGCACATCAGTATGCACCACATGACATATCTATATAAACAATCACTCATCTACTGTGTTAAACATGGATCATCATTAATCATGAAGGGGAGCTGTCAGAACACATTCACTTGGCAATGTGATAGGCAGGAATATGCCCCGTACTCACCCCCTTGTGGCTGCTGTGCTGTCCTCAAACGCCCATCAAGTTCTTGGTAGGCCACCACAAGAATACTGGCCAAAAGGGGGGTCATGGTCCGACGGGCACCCCACCCACGTTAGGAGGACATCCCCAGCTGGACCTCTGCAATCTTCCAGGCCCAGCATCTCAGATACTCTCACCTTTTGTAACAGTGGGCACTCTGCTGGCTGTGGGACCCCAGGATCCACGCCATCTTGGTGATGGCTCCCCATAGCTTCATTTTCTGATAGGCGTTGACCTGCACGGATGCAAAAGACAAATCAAGAGATTACAACCACAATTTTGTCACAAATAATTGAGTCACATACATGTCAGAAACACCAAGCTAGAACTTTTACATTTGTTAACACTCCACAAGCCCTTACGTACAAGGGCATTACTACAGAGTTATGTATTTGCATCTGCAGACTAACCCACTACCCTGCTCATGGCCTACAATTACTAAACAAGCTTACTTACTTTAGGTAGCCCCTGCACCAGCAAACTGTACTGTGATGTGAGCCACATTGAAACCCTACTCACCTATGTGGCTTCTGAAGGGTACGCTCCTTAGGCGTGAATGGACCAACACATTCACACTCTGAGATTGACTTACTACAGTCCCTAAAGGCGACTGCCATAGTACAAACATCACCATTACACTTGCGTTCCGATCAAGGGATTGGCATGGTGGGTACAGAAAGTGTCTACCTTGTTCACATGTGGACATGTGGAATAACAAATGCAGACTCATGCCACTTCAGGGGGCATGTTCTGTGGTATGTACCGGTACCACATAACAGTCCTTCGGACACATGTGTCTATCCTACAGAGATGGCATCCAACATACAAAGGTATGCATTGTACAGTTTCTGCTATGTGGCGAAGCTAGTGAGTCATATAGAATGGCCTATCATTTATGCAATAAGCCTGTACAGGACAGATATGACCTGTGGGAAGGTGACAACAGAGCTGTGGGAGTAAGGCACTTGTCATGAGTCTAAGACACACATTGACAGTGATAAAAAATGTACATATGGACTAGATGAATGATTCACCTCTGTTCCCATTCCTAATCTAGTCAAAGGAATGAGGCATTCAGGGTATATTTTGCCACTAGAGCATCATATTGACCACATGCCAGTATCTGATGATTTCCAAGGAGTGGGCACACTGCCACAGTTCCATAGCCATAGTGACACTCCTACAGCCTGGACTTGGTTCCATACTGGGTGATACATTTGACAGGCCCTGGTCTCTGTAGGCTGAGCATACAGAACCTGCCTGATACTCCATTCCCAAGACAGTACTGCCATGCATGACAGTATATCATGGGGCCATCAGCAATTTGGCATGTAGTGTATGTGGCAGCCTGAAGGACACAGTGAGTCATGATATGCTGTCAGCAAAACAGTTTAGCAAGGCCAGCTGTGGTTTGAAAGATCTGTGGCACTATAGACATTGCTCACATGATTCATAATGACTCGTACAAATGCATACACAGCTCTTGCTGTCATGCACATACATGTTGTCCAACATTAACAACAATCATGAGGAAACAGATGTCATTGGATGGCAGTATTGTCTCCTTATCAAGTTATGTGCATCCAACACAAGGATGATCTAAGACCCCCAAAATCTCCCAAAACACAATGTGACTGAACTTAACAAATGGTATTGGCCACCAATACCTGCGCATTCTACAACCCATTGATACCACATAGACTGCAATAACAGGCACACAAGAAGTCTATCTGGCACACAGGGGCACATTGTTGCCTGTGAGGAGGGAAAGGATGGTGAAGTATAGAAATAATTATGCCAATAAGGTACTTACCCATTCCTCTGGTAAGCCATAGAGACATCTAAACAGGGGTAGGACCTTATTAACTAGCCTCTTTAGCTCCTCTGGAGAGAAGGCAGGGGTCCATCACCTGCTGGATGTGGCATGATTGCTCACAGGGGCGGCACACTGCAGCTCAGGTCATAGAAGTATTGCTGACAGCAAACTCAGGAGTCAGGAGTGTATCTGCACAACATAGCGGTAACGTCTGGCATTTATTCGGTCGTCATCGGCTCACAACTGCCGCTGGCAACAACGTTAGCCCAAGACTGTGTCCTCTGCATTTGCAACTTGCTACCGCCATGACGATTTCACCTTTCAGTTGTGGGAGGTTCCTAATATCCAGTGTAGTAGATCAGGCATCTGCCATTTTGTCAGCCTGAAATGCTGTATTGTGCTTTATAAACTGTGTCACACCAAAAAAACTGTTTTTTTAACCTCACAAACATCCTTATCCTGTCTTGTCATGTAGGACCTACTACTCAACCACCATTGTAATATATTGCTTGGCACAGATGGCATTTACCAGGGGGGCACAGTCCACCACCGTTGATGTTCATTTTGGGGGTCAGGATCTACAGTCACATTTCGACTGGCAATTGTGTTGCACATCTTTGAGATTCATCCAAACCTATGTTGTGGACACATGTGTTGATAACCATGGGGTTCACATGTGACCCTTGTGTAGTTGGCAGCTGTAATGTGTACTGTGTCATGTCTGTACAGACATAAATGCTTTATCACATATCATTGACATGCATTATGTATGTTGTGTTGCTGTGGACACACTAATATTAGTTATCATGTCTTGTCATACACAGGTACCCTGGGAGAGGGAGTCTGTGACAACCTAGCAGCAGTGTCAGGGGTCAAGTAGGTGAATCTGCACAACATGGTGGTCATGTCCACCACCTATGCGGTCGTCATTACCGGCAGACACAGCCATTAGCCCACCACTGCCACCGGCAACAATGTTAGCCTAAGACTGTGTACATCGCAGTTGCAACCGCCTACTTCCATGATGACTTTGGCTGTCGGTTGCGGACAATTTCTAAGGTCCAGTGGAGTAGGTCAGGCATCTACCATTTTGGCGGCCTGAAATGCTGTATTGTGCTTTATAAACTGAGTCACATCTACAAAAGGTGTTTTTTTTTTACCTCACAAGCATCCTTATCCTCTCTTGTCATGTAGGACCTACTACTCAACCACCAGTGCAATATGTTGCTGGGCACAGATGGCATTTAACAGGAGGCACAGTCCACCACTGCCGACGTTCAGTTTGGCGGTCAGGATATACAGTCACATTTCGAGGGGCAATTGTGTTGCTCATCTCTGAATTCGTCCAAATCCCTGTTGTAGACACATGTGTTGATAACAATGGGGTTCACATGGGACCCTTGTGTAGTTGGCTGCTGTGATGTGTACTGTGTGTCATGTCTATACAGTCAGAAATGCTTTCTCACATGATATAATTGACATGTATCACGTATGTTGCTGTGGACACACTGACTAATATAAGAAATCATGTCTTGTCAAACATAGGTACCCTGGGAGAGGGAGGATGCAACAACCTCCTGTCTACTGTTCACTGCCAGACTGTCAGACCATGGAGCAAAGGCACATCATCATGTACTACCTCCTAGGTAGGCAAACAAAAGTGGACTTATGCCGTAAGTTGGAGGCAAATCTGATGCCAACAATTAGTTATCCAACCAGCATGCCACCCATTGTACAAGTCATGTCAGTGTTGCACTTCCTAGCCACATGGTCCTTCTAACATACAGTAACCCTATCTGCTGGTATGTCCCAGCCTATGTTTAGTCTAGTGTTGAAGGATGTCCTCTCAGCAATGTTGAAACACCTTGACAGCTATATCCGGTTTACCCGACATGAGGATTTAGCCCAAATAAAGACTGACTCTTTTGGTTTTGCCTTCTTCCTTCAAGTGGTGGGGGGCATTGATGGCACACATCTTAGCTTGGTGCCACCGCATGCCAATTAACACGTTTATTGTTACAGAAAGAACTTCCAATCCATCAACATGCATGTTTTCTGTTTGACGGATCTCTACATTTCACATCTGTGCTTTTTATCCAGGTTCAGCCCATGATTCCTTCATAACACAGACCAGCACCATACCCCAGTTGATGTCATAACGGTACCTAGACAGGGTCTGGCTGGTTAGTAAGTCACATCTGTCCTTATTGTGTGTGTACAATGTGAGGTGCTGCAATCAGTAAGTGAGTGACTCATTGTTGCACATATGTCCCATTCCTTAACAGGAGTCTCCACATATCCAAACCATCCTTGGTTGTTGACGCAGCTCAGGAATCCAACTACGCCAGGGGAAGTCTGCTTTAATGAGGCCCATGGAAGTACAGGGCAGTTAGTGGAGCAGGCTTTTGGGCTCTTGAAGGCCAGATTTAGGTGTCTGGATAGAACAAGTGGATCCCTCCTTTACTCACCAAGAAAAGGTGTCAGATCACTGTGGCATGCTGCATGCTCCACAACATTGTCCTGCGGAGGAATAGCCCGTACATCCCAGAGAAGGGGACCCTGCAATGCCACTGGGTGAGACTCCTGAAATGCCAAGTGAGGATGACACTGGTGAAGAGGAAGCAGCTGACTTGCAGGAAGATCTCATCAACAGCTATTTTTCATGAGTGGAAGTATGTCATGTGATTTCATGACTGTGACTGTACAATCAACTAGTTGTGTGGAGATGAGTGTTTTAGAAACATCTCGGGAGCTGGTACTCTGCAATATTCAGCCAAAGGCTGCTTGATGAATTTGCTTTTGACATATACCCACCAAGTGATGCATTACAGGGGCGCAAGATATAGTTAGCTCAGGTAACTATAACTGCTGAATTTCTATGGGTTTGTGGAAGCAAATTAAGGACCTAACTATATCGTCCCTGCAACCTTTGTTTTTTTCAATTAATTTCTAAGGTTTATTGAATTCTATTTCCTAACTATAACGTCCATGTAACTTGGTCTTTTTCAGTGAAATATCTATCTATCTATATGTGAAGATAGATAGATAGATAGATAGATAGATAGATAGATAGATAGATAGATAGATAGATAGATAGATAGATAGATAGATAGATAGATAGATAGATAGATAGATAGCTGGCGGTGGTGTCATGAGCGACGGTGCTGGTGGCGAGCTCACTGACCTCGGTGCTGGCGGCGGTGTCATGAGCGGCGGTGCTGGTGGGGGGCTCACTGACCTCGGTGTTGGCGGCAGTGTCATGAGCGGCGGTGCTGGTGGCAGGCTCACTGACCTCGGTGCTGGCGGCAGTGTCATGAGCGGCGGTGCTGGTGGCAGGCTCACTGACCTCGGTGCTGGCGGCGGTATCATGAGCGGCGGAGCTGGTGGCGGGCTCACTGACCGCGGTGCTGCTGAAGGACACAGTGTCTGCAGTGCTGGTGAAGGGCTCAGTATATTGGGTGCTGGTGGCGGTGCCCGTGGCAGCGGTGCATGTGGCGGTGCCGGTGGCGGTCTTGTCCGCCATGCAGGTTGGCCGCAACGTTGACTTACCTTTCTTTTTCAGGCCCTTCCCCACCTTGGATGGTGGCACAGCTGTCTTGCCACTCCCAACTGTTGTCTTGGCTGAGCCCTTGGTGGCAGGTATTTTGGCCTTCTCCCTCTGGGATGTGGGCAACTTCTTCTGTTTTGGAGGTGTGGGAATGTCCTTGGACTCGCTCCTTGGGACACTGGCAGCCCTGTTGCTTGGCGCACTCCAGAATCCGGATATTTCTTGCACCACTGTGCCCGGTGATGTGGTGGCTGAGGTGATGGGTTGGGACCTGAAAAGGCGGGCCCTAAGGGACGGATGGGGGGGAGGTGTAGTGAAGAGGTCAACATTTGAGAGGAAAAGCTTTTTTGACACACTGGGACGGGTAGATGGAGGGGGTTTGGGAGTGGAGGAAGAGGTAGTGGTTGTAGGGTGTGTTCTTATGCTGACTTTGGGTGAAGGTGCATGGGCTGGAGTCTGTCGTGAGGTGGATGGCTGTTGGGTGGGTGTGTGACTGCATTTGTGTAGTTTGGGAGGAGGGCTCACAGATGCACTGGGAGAGGACACAGGGGATGTCTGAATGGTAGTGGGGGTGGTGACTGCACGTGAGTGGTGTGTGGTGATGGGTGTGCTGCTGATGGAGGTAGTTGCTGAAGATGTAGTGCATGCAGGAGTGACAGGGAGGGAGGAGGGAGACGTGGAGGAGGGGGACACAGTGGAGGCAGTGGATGTTGGCAAGTCTGCATGGGTATGATGCTTGTGTGAGTGCCATTGGATGTGTGGTGCTTATGTTTGCCAGAGCCACCCTTGTGTGTTGAGGTGTGTGCATGCTGGTCTGATGGTGTGCTTGGGATAGGCTGAGGTACTGGGGATTGGGTCTGGGTGGAGGAAGTTGGAGGGGGGAGGCTGGACACAGGGACAATGGCTACCATCAGTGCAGAGGCCAGAGCCTGAAATGCTCTCTGTTGGGCTACCTGGCCAGAATGAATGCCCTCCAGTTATGCATTGGTCTGTTGCAACTGCCTCTCTACACCCTGGATGGCATTCAGAATGGTAGAATGCCCAATAGTGAGGGATCTCAGGAGGTCAATAGCCTCCTCACTGAGGGCAGCAGGGCTGACTGGGGCAGGGCCGGAGGTGCCTGGGGTGAAGGAGATGCCCACCCTCCTGGGTGAGCGGCAACTGGACACATGCTGAGGGGCTGCTGGGAGGGCATTGCTGGTAGGGGGGGTGGAGCTGTACCTGTTGATGCAGGGCGCACAGAGGGGCCCGCCACAGCAAGGGAGCTCCCATCAGAGGAGGAGTCGGTGTCGCTGGTCTCTGCTCCTGTCCCCTCCGAGGAGCTCCCCTCGCCCTCTGTCCTACTGGTGACTTCTGACTCCGTTGTCTCGGCCTCCAGGGCCTCTCAGTGTTGGCTGACTCTGTGCTCGCTGTTCTCGTCCATAGGGCACTTCCACTGGGGCAGGTGATGAGATGGCGGCATCCTCCGGTGTACAGACAATGGAAGAGAGACATGTAATAGTCACCTACAGACTTGATCATGCCACAATCCATGAACTGTGTGTCCAATTGGAGCCAGACCTGATGTCAGCTATCCGCCATCCCACAGGAATCACCCCTCTAGTGCAGGTCCTGTCAATACTCCATTTCTTGGTAAGTGGGTCTTTTAAAACTACAGTGGCCATAGCATCAGGGATATCTCAGCCAATGTTCTCCAAAGTGTTGTCCAGAGTGTTGTCTGCCCTGCTGAAACACATGCGCAGCTACATCGTGTTGCCTCAGGTGGAGGATTTGCCTACAGTGAAAGGTGACTTCTATCCCCTGGGACATATCACCAACATCATAGGAGCCATTGATGGGACACATGTGGCCTTGGTCCCCCCACGCAGGAGTGAACAGGTGTACAGAAGCCGGAAGAGCTACCATTCTATGAATGTGCAGATGGTGTGTTTGGCAGACGAGTACATCTCTCATGTGAACGCCAAGTTTCCTGGCTCAGTGCATGACGCTTACATTCTGAGGAATAGCAGCATCCCTTCTGTGATGGGGCAACTCCAGAGGCACTGTGTGTGGCTAATACGTGAGGAAAAGGACCCTATCCCGTGTGAATAGTTGTCTGGGTCTGAGGTTGTCCCTAAAGGTTAGTGTGTGTCTAACTGTTGTCCCTCGACATTTGCAGGTGACTCTGGTTACCAAAACCTATCATGGCTACTGACCCTAGTGAGAAATCCCAGGACAAGGGCAGAGGAACGCTACAATGAGGCACATGGGCAAACTAGGAGAGTCATAGAGAGGACCTTTGGCCTCCTGAAGGCCAGGTTCTGGTGCCTCCATATGGCAGGTGGTTCCTTCTAGTACTCACCAAAGGTGTGCCAGATCATCATGACCTGCTGTATGCTGCACAACTTGGCTTTGCGACGACAGGTGCCTTTTCTGCAGGAGGATGGTCCAGAAGGGGGTCTTGTGGCAGCTGTGGAGCCTGTGGACAGTGAAGAAGAGGAGGCAGAAGAGGAGGACATAGACAACAAAAACATCATGATCCAGCAATACTTCCAGTGAGACACAGGTAAGAAGACATCACCGCCTCCTACATCTGATAAAATTGGAAGACCTATCATCTGTCTCTCACGTTTACCCAGTGTATGGGCCCTGACTTGGCACTTTGCCTTTACATTTAATAGATGTGGGTCCCACTGTGTGACCTCTGGTATGTTACCTCATGAACTAGAGCTGTGTGACATAGGTATGTTGACAAATTGAATGGACATTGGTATTTTCCTCAGTTATTGCAAATACACATTTGTGAAAGCACAGACTCCAGATTGTTTTGTGATTCAAGGGTGTTTATTTAAGTGCAGAATGGTGGCGGTGGCATTAAATTGGCCAGGGGTGATGGTGGAAGAATGTTCATGGCAAAGTCCATTCTATTTGTCTCACAGGTGCATTGTCCAAAGGGGCATAGGAAGTGGAGCTAGGGCAGTTTAAGGATGGACAGGGTGACAAAGTGGGACAGAAGGATGACAATCAGGGTGGTCTCATTTCATGGCGGGGGTCTTGGCATTGTTCTCTGTCTTTGTCGTGGATCTTAGGGACCGCTTGCGGGGTGGTTCTCCATCTGCAGGGGGTGGGGTGCTGGTGTCGTGGTCCTGTAGCGGTGCCTCCTGTCCACTAGCGCCGGCGGAGGTGGTGGGCAGTTCATCGTCCAGGCTAGTGTCATGGGCCCCTGTTGTGCCACAGTGTCCCTCCTGGTGTTCACAAGGTCCTTCAGCACCCCTACAATGGTGCCCAGAGTGGTATTGATGGATTTGAGTTCATCCCTGAACCCCAAATACTGTTCCTCCTGCAGCCGCTGGGTTTCCTGAAATTTGGCCAGTACCGTTGCCATTGTCTCTGGGAATGATGGTACGTTCCCATGATGTTGGAGAGGGCCTCGTGGAGAGTGTGTTCCCTGGGCCTGTCCTCCCCCTGTCGCACAGCAGACCTCCCAGTTCCCCGGTTTTCCGGGGCCTCTGTCCCCTGAACCGTGTGCCCACTGCCACTGCCCCCAGGTCCCTGCTGTTCTTGGGGTGGTGGGTTTGCCTGGGTTCCTTGTAGTGGTGGACACACTGCTGCTTGACGTGTCCTGGGGACAGAGGTATGGGCCCGCTGGGTGGATGCTGTGCTGGTGTTTCCTGAGGGGGAGGCTCTGTGGTGGCCTGTGACTGTGTCAAGGGGACCAACTGTCCTGCGGTCCCAGATGGGCCGGGCTGTTCATCCAGATCCAGTTGGACAGAGCTGCTGTCATCACTGTGCGCCTCTTCTGTGGGGTGAGTGGACATGTCTGAAACCTCCTGTCCAGTGATGTTGGGTAGGGGTCCTGCATGGGTATAAAGGCATGATTATTGCATCTGTGTGTGCCATGGTGTGCAATGGGTGGGTGACCCTGTACCCCAGTGCTTACATTCCTGTGTAGGACATTGTGTGATATTTGGTTAGGAGATCTGTGTGGGTATGTGTAGTTGACATGCATTGGTGTTGGGTATCCATGCTCTGTTGTTGCATGCAGGGCTTGGTGTTGGGATGGGTGGTTTGTGATAGTGGGACATATGTGAGGAGTTGGAGTGATGGGGGTGAGGGTGAGGGTGGGGGTATGTGATAGCATACAGGTAGGGTGCGGGATATGGTAGTTAAAGATTTGACTTACCAGAGTCCATTCCTCCAGCTACTCCTGCGAGGCCCACAGGATGCAGTATAGCCAAGACCTGCTCCTCCCATGTTGTTAGTTGTGGGGGAGGAGGTGGGGGTCTGCCGCCAGTCCTCTGAACTGCGATGTGGTGTCTTGAGACCACGGAACGCACCTTCCCCCATAGGTCATTCCACCTCTTCCTGATGTCATCCCGTGTTCTTGGGTGCTGTCCCACTGCGTTGACCCTGTCCACGATTCTGCACTATAGCTCTATCTTCCTAGCTATGGAGGTGTGCTGCACCTGTGATCCGAATAGCTGTGGCTCTACCTGGATAATTTCCTCCACCATGACCCTGAGCTCCTCCTCAGAAAACCTGGGGTGTCTTTGCGGTGCCATGGGGTGGTGTGGGTGATGTGTGAGGTGGTGTGTGTTGTGATGTGTGGTTTGATGTTCAGGGGTGTGTGGTGTTTTGTGCCTCTGTCTGCTGGTGTGGTCTTTGCTTTTCTGTCTCTCTGTTTCTTCCAAATTTTTGGTTGTAAGGGTTTGTGGGTAATGTGGGTGTGTGTTTTATATTGTATTGGGTGTGTGGGAGTGGTGTGTCTATGTGTATCAGGTGTGTGTATTTCGATTTGTCCAATGTGGTAGTGTTTTTGTTTTGTAAATGTGTGTGTATTTTGAGCACGGCGGTGTGTACCGCCGATGGAATACCACAGTTGGAAGACCACTGCGTGGATTCGTGCGTCGTGATAGTGTGGCGTATTCCTGTTGGAGTGACTGTGGAGGTTTTGTTATCGCCAGTTTATCACTGACCTTTGGTGTGGCGGACTTGTGTGGGTGTCTAGATTTTGGCGGATTCCGAGCTGTGGGTTGTAATAGCTGTGGTGGAATTCCGCGGCTGTGGCGGTGTGTTGGTGGTTTTCTGCACGGCGGTAAGCGGGATTTACCGCCAATGTTGTAATGAGGGCCATAGAGTCATCAACCAGTAGTTTCAGTAACTGTGCCCACGCTAGTTCTGTTAGCATCCCATGCGGGTACAAACCTTCTTAACTCAGGTAAAAGTACATTTTATGGTGCACCTAAACGCCTTTCTGATGCACTTATCACCTTCTTAATATCATACTTGAGTGGCAATGCAGCAATGTGGGCTGTACCTCTGGTTAACACAGATGACCAAATTTTATATAATTGCCACAATTCTAAGAGTGAATTTGAGAGGGTCTTCAATCGTAGGACCATGACGTGTTCTGCAGACAGAGAACTATTACAACTCCAACAAGGAAACAAAGATCTGGTGTCCGATTTAATCCAAATGAATCACCTTGTGTCAGAGACTAGGTGGCCTGAGAAAAAAAGGTCAGCCCTATTCTATAAGGGATTAAAAGATTATTTAAAAGATCTGTTTGCAAAAACTGATCCTCAACCAACAAATTGTGAGGACTTAATAGCCTTATCACTGCTACTGGCTCATCATGTGTATGAAAGGAAAGGTGATCGGAAAAAAAGTTGAGATCCGACCATTTGTCCGTACAAGAGAAAGAGCAAATCCAATGGACATAGGTGCGCTTCAGAATGCCTTGACCCCAGAGGAGAAAGATCAACGGGGCTGTCATAGACAATACCTCTACTGTGTCAAGAAGGGGTACTTTGTCAAGAAAAGCCCAAAACGTCTCAAAACCTTAGGTTCCAAATCATCCACCACTCAAGTTCCAACCAGGAAGTAAGAAAAAGAAGTTGCTCAGAAGATGTACAGGAGGGTTTGCTGAGCCTTTCCATGTTTGCTCCTGACCAAGCCACTACAAGTTTCAGCTCCATATTTGACCCTGAATACACAGCTACACATTATTGATGGGACTTACAACATAGGTGGTCAATATGACATTGGCGGTGACTGTTAAAGTGGCGGTAATACCGCCAACATGATGGCGGTAATTACCACCAAATTATGACCATGGCGGTGATATCTCCCATAGGCAGCCAATGTACCACATCAACCACCAGGCCGTTAACACCACTGACCACGACGGTAGCCCTCAACAGCCAGGCGGAAACCAAGGTACCGCCCACCATATCATGACATAGCAAACCGCCAGGATTTCTGGGGTGGTACCAACGCCATTAAAAGCCTGGCAGAAACACTGCACAGACAATGAAAGACTCACCAACAGGGACACAGAGGATTCTGACACCGCCACAGAACCTGAACTTCAATTCTTCCCGATGATCTCCTATGCCATGGCCGTCCTCGAACACCAATGCCGATGAAGACGATGACGTGAGTACAGGCACCTAGCACACAAGGGAGGGAGGGAGGAAAAGGACACACACACAACACACACCATTCACACATACACCATACACAGAACCAGCTGCAGAGCAAAACAAATGTCACAGGACCCACGTTAAACTAAAACAAGGACAACAATTAGAGTGAACGAACACTGTAATTTCCTGCCAACAGCCACCATAATGTAAAAATGCAGGCGTCAATGTCCAGATTGGGCCAATGGCCAGTCCAAAGTACAAAAGGGCCACATGGCCACAGGGCACAGTCCAAGGCCCAACCTGACTCCTGACAACTTCCGGAGTCCACTATTCAGGGGCATCAGTTTGGAAATGGGCAGGTACCTCAAGGGGAGGGGGGTGGGGGCACCTCAGCTGAAGTGGGTAACATGCCCACTGGTTCTGCAGGGGGCTCCTTGCTCAATTCTCTCTGGTGGGGAGTGCAAGGCCACAATCTCTGAAGTGGGTTACCTGCCCACTGGTTCTGGAGGGGGCTCCATGTCCAATTCTCTCTGGTGGGTAGAGCAAGGCCACAGTCTCTGAAGTGGGTAAAATGCCCACTGGTTCTGGATGGGGCTCCTTGTCAAATTCTCTCTGGTGGGGAGTGCAAGGTCACATTCTCTGAAGTGGGTTACATGCCTACTGGTTCTGGAGGTGGCTCCATGCCCAAATCCCTCTGGTGGGGAGTGCAAGGCCACGATCTCTGAAGTGGGTTACCTGCCCACTGGTTCTGGAGGGGGCTCCATGCCCAATTCTCTCTGGTGGGTAGAGCAAAGCCACAGTCTCTGAAGTGGGTAAAATGCCCACTGGTTCTGAAGGGGGCTCTTTGCCGAATTCTCTCTGGTGGGGGGTGCAAGGTCACATTCTCTGAAATGGGTAGCATGCCTATTGGTTCTGGAGGGGGCTCCTTGCTGAATTCTGTCTTGTGGGGAGTACAAAGCCACAATCTCTGAAGTGGGTAATATGCCCACTGATTCTGGAGGGGTCTCCTTGTCCAATTCTCTCTGGTGAGGAGTGCAAGGTTACAGTCTCGGAAGTGGGTTACATGCCGACTGGTTCTGGAGGGGGCTCTTGCCCAATTCTCTCTGGTGAAGAGTGCAAGGCCACAGCCTCTGAAGTGGGTTACATGACCACTAGTTCTGGAGGGGGGTCCATGCCCAACAGTCCCTGGAGGGTGGCCTACATGCTCCATGCTGGAGGAGAGGGCCCCTTGCCCTCTACTGGTGGAGGAGTCTCCTTGGCTGCCTCTGCTGGAGGTGTGGGTTCCCTGCCCTCTGTTGGTGGGTGGAGGTGTCTCCTTGTCTGCCCCTGCTAGAGGTGAGGGCTCCCTGCCCTCTGCTGGTGGAGGTGTCTCCTTGGTTGCCCCTGCTGGAGGAGAGGGCTCCCTGGCCTCTGCTGGTGGAGGTGTCCCCTTGGCTGCCCCTGCTGGAGGTGATGACTCCTTGCCCGCTGCTGGTGGAGGGAGCCCCTTGCCTTTCTTTGGTGGTGGAGTGTGAACCTTGCTTTTCTTTCTTGGTGGAGAGGTATCTTTGGCACTCTTTGGTGGTGTAGGAGGATCCATGTGTCCCCTCTTGTGACTGGCCCCCTTGGCATGTGACTTGTGTCCTTGCCTCTAGGACAAGGAGGTGTCTTCACTGTCCCTATCCTCTGTCTCTTGGTTTTTGCCACAATAGTCCTCCCTTTCTGAGGCAGAGGTGTGCTCTTACTAGGAGTAGGTGCCGTCACTCACAGTGGCCCCTTTATGCCAGCAGCTGATTTTTAGGTGGGAGCAGTGGCAGACGGTTTGGCTGAGGTGCTGGACTGTCTCGTTGGGACCCTGCTCTTACGGGCAGGACGGAGGGGGGCTGAAAGGGAGGGAAGAGGTCAAGTTGCGCAAGGAAAAGCTTCTAAAGGGACGTTGGGGCAGGATGGGGGAGGAGGGATGGGAGTGGAGGTAGAGGGAGTGGTTGTCAGAGGTATACGTCTGATGGACTTTGGTGCAGATGCATGGACAGTGTGCGTTTGTGAGGTGGATGGCTGTTGGGTGTCTGAGTGCAAGAGTTTGTGTCTCTTGGGAGGGGGCAGGCAGGGTGGGAGAGGACAAACAGGATGCATGGATGGATGTTGTGGAGGTGTTTGCAAGTGAGGCGTGTATTCTCAAGATGTGGTGATGGTGGTGGTGGCTGTTGATAAAGTGTATGCAGGTGTGAGTGTGGATGTTACTGTGAGGGACGAGGGGAGGAGGGAGAGACAGTAGAGACAGTGGATGTTGTTTTGTGTACAACTGTCTGTTGTTTGTGTGAGTGCTTGTGTCCTGAAGTGTGCTGCCTGTGTTTGTCTGTGCCACTCTTGTGTGATGTTTTGTGTGCATGCTTGTCTGTATGTGTGCATGCGATGAGTTGGGGTTGAGCAAACGGTCTGGGAAGTGGTAGTGTGAGGGGGGACGGTAGGAACAGGGACATTGGCTGCTTCAGAAAGGAGGCCAGAGACTGAAACAATCTCTGTAGGGCCGCCATCCGACCATGGATGCCCTCCAGGTAGGCAATACATTGCTGCATCTGGGATGCCAGACCCTGGATGACATTCACTATGGTTCACTGCCCTATGGAGATGGATCTCAGGAGGCCAATAGCCTCCTCACTAAGAGCAGCAGGCTCACTGGGGCAGAGCCTGAGGTGCCTGGGGCAAAGGAGATGCCCACCCTCCTGGGTGAGCGGACACAGGCAACTCTGTGGGGGGCTACTGGGAGGGTGGTGCTGGTACAGGGGGTGGCGGCTCTACCTGTAGCTGGGGAGGTTCCAGAGGTGTCCACCACCACCAGGGAGCTTCTATCTGAGGAGGAATCAGGGTCAGTGTTGTAACCTGCTGTCTCTGCTGTGGTGCTCCCCTCGCCCTCTCTCCCACTGATCCCCTGGGGGTCGGTGGACATTGCCTCCTGGGTCCTGTGGAATGCAGTTCCCTCAGTCACTGGTGCCCCTGCTCCTCTGCCAGATGATGCTAATGCACACATGGACAGGATGACAGAAGAAAATGGGGGGGAGAGAAAGGGAGCACTGGTTCAATTACAGCACCAATACCACAGATGGCATGCACATTACCATCACCCACAGGGATCAAGATTGAGCATTATGCACCACTCTGGCATTCCATTGGCTAGGTACCACAGCAAGATGAGAGCCAACCACCGCCATATGCACCCCTCCTGGGACCCACTAAGCCTTGTCTGACATGAAATGCCACCTAGCTATTTAACAAGATTTTGCCATACACTCATTTACCTTGAGCTGAACCACGCAGCAATGTCTGAGCTGGCATTAAGGGGCACCCACTAACTGAAACCCACCACCAGGATCCCATGTCAGGCAACAAAGATGGTTGTTACACACTGTACTCACCCCCTTGTGGCTGCTGTGCTGCCCTCAAGCACCCATCCAGCTCTGGGTAGGCCACTGCCAGTATGCAGGCCATCAGGTGGGTCAGGTTCCGATCTGCACCCCTCCCTTGTTGGGAGGCCATCCCCAGCTGGGTCTCCGCGTTCTTCCAGGCACACCGACTCAGGTCCTCCCACCTTTTCCTGCAGTAGGTGCTCCGCCTGCTATAGACCCCCAGGGTCTGCACGTCCTTGGTGATGGCATGTTACAATCCCTTCTTCTGATGGGTGCTGACCTGCAGAGGTGATACAGAGATGGGGGACACCATTAACCATACAATCCAGCCTGTCACACATATGGCCCACAAATACCATTTCCCCTCAATTGGCACACACATCACTAGGAATCCTGCATGTACACTACCACCAGACATACCTCCCACCCAAATGACTCACTGCCAGCACACACATCTCCATGCAACCTTGTTGCATGCATCATCCCCATGGTGTACTCATCTGTTGGTCTGGAGGCCTATTTAGCTGTTCATACAGGGATAGGACCCCGTCCACCAGGTGCTCCAACTCCTCTGAAGTGAAGGCAGGGGCCCTCTCCCCTGTCACACAGGTCATGGTGAGTTCCAGGCACAGGTCACAACAGCACACGCAGTGAAGGTGTTCTGCTGTGAAAAGTCAGGAATCAAGTGAGGTGATAGACAGAAAATGGCCATCACATCCACAGTGGTGTACACTGTCACCGCTGCGAGTGATCCTCATTGGACACTGTACTCCATAGAGCCCCATGTAAGCCAATGGGGAATAGCCCGGCGGTGCAAGACTGCCTTTCGCCATGACGCCCAACGCCAGCGGAGTTATATCGCTTCCACCTGTCCCTACATACAGGACAGGTGGTCGCCATTTTACGGTGGTGGTCAACAATCTGAAATTGGAAACTGCATCATTGCTGTCAATTGTACATACATTGCCATTTACATGTCCAATTGCATACATGCTCAGTTACAATGAGGTGGTGGTTCCATTGATCAGTTTGTGACACCCTTTTCACTTTTGTGTCCCTTAGATACCTACCACTGCAGAGAAATAGGAGGAGGAGGAGGAGGCAAACCTTGTGTACAGACCCCTTGTGGACTTGGCTACACTGGAGGTCTACAGGCGCATGGCAGAGGGCAGGTTTACAGCTTGACCGGGGAGAAAAGAATAATTCCTCCTTGGTTGAGGCTAGCGCGTTCCTAGGAAGCTCATTCTCGAGTATGGGATGGGCGACTAATTGACCAAATGACGTTGACAACTTGTCTTCAGCTTGTAAGTGACATTCCAGCACTTCCTTGTATTTTTTTAATAGGAGAAGTAGTATTCTGGGTCCTGATGAAGCGTCACAGGATAATTTTTTTACCATCTAGGACGC
This sequence comes from Pleurodeles waltl, assembly GCF_031143425.1. NCBI lineage: Eukaryota > Metazoa > Chordata > Amphibia > Caudata > Salamandridae > Pleurodeles > Pleurodeles waltl. Next base: position 272,291,507 of record NC_090438.1, read on the forward strand.
GAAATATGTTTACCATAATTCGACAGGATTAGGTACACTACCTTTCTTCCTTTGTAGAGTATAGCAGGACATTATTCCCGCTAACACTCTGTATGATTTTTAATCTTGGCCTGAACCTTTCCCCTGATTCATTAAAGTGATTTTTTAGGCTAATAGCCAATTTTAACCTTCTCACACTCTCCTACACTCATTTACACATTTCTATTGTCTCAGTCAGTATTCGTTTCAGACCCCAACCTGGCAAATTGCCTTCGGTTTAGCACCATCCCAGTTGCCGGGGTGGTCCGCCAGACATTGCAGCACCGGTCTGACGAGGGGACAGCCCAGTGATGAAACTGGTCACCCTATTGGGTGCTTGAGGGCTCTCCTGATATCAACAATATCTCTGACTGACTTCGTCCCTGCATTCTCATCCCTTTGCTTTTGGAACAGTGTACTTTTCTATATTACACTGGAGGACTGGCACATAATACTCACCTATAGACTGGACAGGGCCTCAATCAATGAGCTGTGTACTCAATTGGAGCCTGAACTGATATCAGCTATCTGTCAACCCACTGGGATCCCCCCTCTTGTGCAAGTTCTACTGTGCTCCATTTCCTGGCAATTGGTTCTTTCCAAGTAACAGTGGGCTTGGCAGCAGGAATGTCACAGCCAATGCTCTCAATAGTGCTGGCAAGGGTTTTGTCTGTCTTGCTCAAACTCATGTGCAGCTACATCGCTTTCACCCAAGTGTAAAATTTGGCCACTGTGAAGGCTGGATTCTATGCAATGGGACATATTCCAAATATTGTTGGGGCCATTGACGGGACACATATTGCATTTGTACCCCCGGCACAAAGAACAGGTGTGCAGAATCTGAAGAAGAGTTTACACTCACTCTATGTGCAAATGGTGTGCCTGGTGGACCAGTACATCTCCCACTTCACTGCCAAGTATCCTGGGTCGGTGCCTGATGCCTTCGTTTTGAGGAATAGCAGCATCCCAAATGTGATGGTACAACTACAGAGGCACAGGGTGTTGCTAATAGGTGAGCCTGAGTCCCCACCCACTGCATGTCAGTGTATGTCTTTAGGAGTCATCACCCATACCATTGTGCAAGGCTAATCTTTGTACCTTAATTCTTACAGGTGACTCTGGCTACCCAAACCTGTTGTGGCTCTTCACCCCTGTGAGGAATGCCAGGACAGGGGCTGAGAATCGGTATAATGATGCTCATGAGCGAATCAGGCAGATAATTGAGCCAACCTTCAACCTCCTGAAGGCCAGGTTCAGATGCCTCCATCTGACAGGTGGATCTCTGTGATACTCCCCTGAGAAGGTCTTCTAGATAGTTGTTTTATGCTGCATGTTGCACAACCTGGCCCTCAGACAACATGTGCCCTATCTGCAGGAGGAGGAGGGTGAAAATGCTCCAGTGGCAGCAGTGAACCCTGAGGACATTGAGGATGAGAAGGCAGAGGATGAGGATATGGACAACAGGACATTAGTAATAAAGCAGTACTTCCAATGACACACAGGTAAGACAGTGGAACTGACTAGTCCTCTGATTATTTATGTTTTCAGTGTTGCTGTAGCATGATGGCAGTCACTTCCTTTGCCTCTCAACTGACTGTCACCTATGCCTTCTCATTTTGCAGATGTTTGCGCTATCACAACTATGTACTGATGTGATGACTATAGACAGCTACAGGCCATTATTTGTATGCAATCACAAAGTTATTGACAATTGCACAAGATGGAACTTTTAATATTATTGCAAATTTTCATCACATAAAGCACTATCACTTACGTTGTGTTCAAGGGTGTTTATTAAAGTGAAAAATATAGAAGAAATAGTGCCATGGAATGGGGTGATGGTAGAGGAAAGTCCAGGGTACTGGTCTAGTCTGTTTGTAGCACAGGTCCAGTGTCCAAGGGGCCACAGGAAGGGGAGCAATGGTAGTTTAAAAGTGGACAAAGTGACAAAGTGGAACAGAAAGGGGGCATTCAGGAGGGTCTCATTTCCTGGCAGTATTCTTGGTCTTGGCAAGTGTCTCTGGAATCTGTCTGGGTCACAGGGAACAGTTGTGATGTGGTTTACCTTCTGCAGGGGGAGGGGTGCTGGTGGCCAGTGGGTCCTGTTACAGGGCCACCTGTCCACTAGCTGCAGCAGATGTTGTTGGCTGTTAATTTGAATGGCTAGTGGAAGGGTCCTGCTGGTGTGCTGTGTAGTCCTTCATGATATTGGCCATATCAGCCAGCATCCCTGCTATAGAGCTATGGTGGTGTTGAGGGCCTGCAAATCTTTCCTGATCTCCTGGTGTTGTACCTCCTGCAGCTGCTGATTGTCCTGCATGTTGTTTAGCATCCTACTCACCTTGTCCTGGGATTGTTGGCAACCCCCAGGACATTGGTGAGTGCCTCCTAGCCAGTCCGGTCTCTGGGCCTGTCCTCCCCCTGGCGCACAACTGTCCTCCGACCATCCCTGGTCCTCTTTTCCTGTGTCCCCTGAACGGTGTGCCCACTGCTACTGACCGCAGGACCCTGATTGTCTTGGCTGTGAGGTGTGGGCTGGGGTCCCTGTACAAGTGGGTACACTGCTTATTGGCGTGTCCTGGGGACAGAGGTCTAGAGATGTTAGGTGGCTGCTGTGGTATTGGATACTGAGGGGGAGGCTCTGTGATGGAGCGGGTGTTTGCAGGGGTTGCCGACTGACCAGTGGTCCCTGATGGGCCAGGTAGTTCATCCAGATCCAGAAGTCCAGAGTTACTGTCATCACTGGGGGCATCTTCTGTTTGGGGACTGGGTAGCCGTGGCACCTCTTCCCTGCTAAGATTGGCTGGGGCACCTGTGGGGATGTAAGTAGTGTATTATACTGCATGTCTGCAACATTTTCTACATCCCTACCGTCCCCTATATTGTTGCTGTTGCCCTGACACCTTTGTTTGTGTATGGTGATGTATTGTGGGATTGTCAGTTCTCCAAGCTGTGCATGCTTTGGTGGTGGGTGTACATGCAGGGCTGGGAGGGATGTTCATGCAGTGGGTATGGCATACAGGGCTTGGCATTGAGGTTAGTCAATATTGGTGGTGCACTGTGTGGGATGAAGTGGAGTGATGGGTGTCAGGGTGAGGGGTGGTGGAGGTATGTGGGGGGACAGGTAGTAAATGTTGACTCACCAGTGTCCAGTCCTCCAGCTACTCCAATGAGTACCTCAGGATGGAGTATTGCCAAGACTTGCTCCTCTAATGCTGTGGGGTCCGCCGGCAATTCTATGGATGGCAAGCTGGTGCCCTGCTGCCATGTAATGTACCTTCCCCGTAGGCCATTCCACCTCTTCCTGATGTCATCCCTTGTTCTTGGATGCTATCCCACAGCGTTTAACCTGTCCACGATTCTCTGCCACAGCTTCACCTTCCTTGCGATATAGATTTGCTGTACCTGTGCTCCAAGCATCTGTGGCTCTACCCTGACTATTTCCTCCACCATGACCCGCAACTTCTCATCTGTAAAACGGGGGTGCCTTTGTGGGGACATGGGTGTTGTGTGGTGTGCAGTGGGTGTTGTATAATGTTGTGGGTGTGGGGTGCATGACATGTGGATGGGTGTTTGTGGTGTGTGTAGTTGTTTCTGTAATTTGCGTGTCTATCTCTTGCCTATTTTTTGTGTTCATAAAGGGTTATGTGTAATGTGGATGTGTGTTTTATAATGCTGTGGGTGGGTGGGTGGTTGGGTGGGTGTGGTGTGTGTATCAGTGTCAGGTGTGTGGTTTTAGTTTCGGCCAATGGTGTGTTTTTTTGTATTTGGGTGGCCATTCTTTCCGCGCTGGTGTGTGCCGCCACTGATTTACTGCCATTGAATGTCTGCTGTGGTGATTCGTGGGTCATAATGTGGAGGTCGTTGTTTTGTTGACGTAACAATATTGATGTTTGTACCCACACTTTAACACTACCCTTTGGTCTGGTGGATTTGTGTTTGTGGCAGTATTCTGTCGGTTTAGTGTGTGTGCGCCATAATATGGTATAAGGGTTTTGGCCTCCGTGATGGTATGTTGGCAGCTGTTATCGCGACGGTAAGTAGGATTTACCACCAACATTGTAATGAGGGCCATAGTCTTTATGGTAGACTCTGGTGCTACAGTAAATTTAATTGATGTTAGTTACTGTGCGCCACTGAATATACCCACAGTCAAGAAAACTAGATCAGAAACCTTACGGGGTATGGATGGTTCTTTGTTAACGTCAGGGCAGATTACCCATCAAATAATTGAAGAGCGAGTTATGATGCAAACAAAATACCGACACTCATAGGGAATACATTCATTTCAATGTCACCACAGATCCTCAGTTTGGCATCATAGTTGGAATGCCTTGGTTAATGGAGAACAACCTGTTAATTGATTGGGTGAGCAGGAGCATTTCATTCATCTCAGACTGGTGCCAATAGCACTGTTTCATCCATCTGCTGTCAGCAAAACACACATCTGCAAACATTTGCCATTTGATCTTTATGGCTGCCAAGCAGGATATTTTTAACTACCCCAGGAGTATTCCCTCTACGAATATATATTCAAGCACCAAGACCTTGCCCCTGCACAGGAAGTATGACTGCCAGATTGACCTGGTTCCAGGAGTAAAAATCCTGTGAAGTCACAGTTATGAGCTAACAGGACAGAAAAATCAACACATATGGGAATATCTTAATAAATATCTGGAGAATGGATTCGTAAGGCCATCCAAGTCACCTGCCACTTCCCCACTATTTTTTGTAACTTAGGCAAATGGTGAATTGAGGACCTGTTTCGATTATAGGACCTTAAACAACATCACTGTCAAGAATAGTTATTCTCTTCCACTCATCTAAGTCTTATCTAAGACCAAGTGTGGACAGCAAAGATTTATACCAAGTTAGATCTTTGGGGTGTTTATCATTTGGCATGCATCCAAGAAGGTGATGAATAGAAGACAGCCTTTCAAACTACATATGGCCTTTTTTTTACTGTGTGATGCTATTTTGCCTATGTAATGCACCACCAGCATTTCAGTTCTTTGGAAATGATGCTTTCCAAAATATTTTGACTGATTTGCCATCATTTCTATAGATGATATTTTGATTTTTTCGGACTCCGTAGATAACAATATTGATCAAGTGAAAACCCTTCTTAATAGTCTCCGGAACCATGGCTTATACTGCAAGCTAACCAAGTGCGAATTTCACACCACAAAGGTGGAACGTTTGGGATTCATTCTCATTACTAAAGGTATTTCAATGGCAGATAGGAAAATCCAAGCAATTACCAACTGGCCTACCCCAACTACTATGAAAGGTATACAATGGTTTCTTGGCTTCACCAATTTTTACTGGTGCTTCTTCAATCAGTTTTCTGCTAAGACTACACCCTTAATTAAATTGCTACAGAAAGGGGTACAATTCCTCTGGACCTTTGATACCGAGCAGACTTTTCAAACCTGATTGGGGCCAAACTATCACAAAGAGACACTCAAACTAACCAATTACACCTTTTGGCTTATCTGTCCAAGAAAATGTTACCCATAGAGCAACATTATACAATTGCTGAGAGAGAAGTTCTGCCCATCTGGTCCACTTCCAAGGACTGGCAACATTCTGCTTGGTGCCACCTATCCTGTTACAGTATATACCTATGACCATAATCTCCAGTTTCTCAGATGTGCAAAGGCCCTTACTCCACTGCAATTACGTTGGACTTTTGTTTTTTGCTGAGTTTAATTTCTTCATAACCTTTTGCCCAGTCAGTGCAAATAGCAAGGCTGATGCTTTAACCTGTCAAGAATCTCTCCTTACTAAATGATTATCCAATGTACCACCAATGGTTTCACACGATCACATAATCAGAGTGCTCCATTCAAAAGATTTCTTGAATAAGATCCACAAGGTGTTATTGCCTGCACAATTAAACACCTGGAAAAGAAAGAATCCAAACCATTCTGTCAAAGACAATTTGCCATTTCAAGGATCACAACTCTACATACCTACTACCACATTGGAAAAACAAGTCCTTTAATGGTGCCACAATGATCCCATGGCAGGTCATCCAGGCCAGGCCCGAACGTTGGAGTTAGTAAACAGGAACTTTGGTGGCCACGTTGGAGACAGGATTAATACATTTGGTACAACTCTGTGAGACAGTCTGTAGAGGATAAGCTGATCGCACACTAAAGAAAGATTATTTACAACCCCTGCAAGCTCCAGCATGGGAGGCTATATCATAGGATCTTATTGCAGCTTTAGCCAAAGACCAGAAAAAATATACCATTTTGGTAGTAGTAGACGCATATTGAAAATTACATATGTCATACCTTGTTCTATGATACCTATGGCAGTGGAAATTCTACAGTTGTTATCACAAAAGGTCATACTGTATCATGGACTACCATGGACTACCAAAGTCAATAGTGTCAGACCAAGGAACTCAGTTCAGGTCACAGCCATGGAAAGTTTGGTGCACTGCCTTACAAATCAAAACACACCTCTCAAAAAGTTTCCACCCAAAATCGGACCGTCAAACCGAATGAGTAAATCGGGATCTCAAATAATACCTACAATGCTATCTATACAGCTAACCTGGTTCATGGCTGCCTCTTCTCTGGACTGAAGAATTCACATAATATTACTTATGGGATGCTATCATAAGAATCTCACCCTTCTTCACTAACTATGGCTGGCCCACACATTTCATGCCAATTTTATCTCCACCCTTGAATATTCAAATATCAGACCCTCAAAATCATCTTTCTCAAGTGACACAACTAATTCAAAGGTTAATACAAAATCCCATAAAATCTAAAATGGGATAGCTATGACCAGAGTACAAAACAGGAGATTGTTTATGGTTATCCACAAAAACATTTGATTTAAGAAGAACCATAATTTATTCCATCTAAAATTCATCAGCGTATTTTAAATTCTTAGACAAATTAATCCTGTTGCCTATAAAGTTAAGTTGCCATCTTCCTTGTAGATCCATGCAGGATTTTATACCTTGTTGTTGAAACCAGCCCATGGTCTCACACCAAAAGGCCCATCGCCAGTATTGGTTAGAGGTCAGTCAGAGTATGAAGGAAGTGATATCAAGGAGGTTCGCCGACACCATGGGAAATTATGTTATTTAGATGCTTGGAAAGGCTATGGACCTGAGGAAGACTCTTGGGAACCCCTGAAGGCTATCCGTGTGCCAACACTGCTTCGTTGTTTTCATCTCCCCCATCATAATTCTGGTGTCAGCCCTGTGTGAGCTGGGCTCTTGGAGGGGGTGTAATATCAGACCCCCTATGCCTCTGGAATCTACAACTCTAAAGTCACCGGCTGGGTACAATACTAATGATATTTGCTGTGCTAAATAACTCTGATGAAAGGTGCTGTGCCCTGCATTACCAATAGACTTTGATACTGAGCTCTAACAATGCATCATGTTTAGTTTCATAGGCTCTAAACTAAGTTACAAGGTGCAGTGTATTGCCTTATGCATCATGCTTATACATCCTGTTAAGAAGTACTGACTTTAAAACTTTGGCCCATCTCACACACTGATGTGACCAATCCTTTGATATGCCTTTAGTTTCTATTTCAAGTTTCTTCCTGATTTGTTTATATTGTCCTGTTTCTACTTTTAGCACCTTCAATGCATGCATCGCACCTGCGAGTGAAGGCCGTGTCACTGACGTCATGGTTGCAAAGCAATGCCCTTTACTTATACAAATCAGCCACACCCAACCACAGGCTCCTGCAGTGAAGTATTCTTATCAGAATGACATTGGGAGAAGCTGAACGTCCCACTAATAGCTGACTTAGAGCAGCACCACGAGCCACAGAACTGCAAGTCTAGTAAGGTGTATCTGCTTAACAGGCTTTCTGTTTTATTTGCTATTGTAAGGTGAGCAAAGAGTTTGGAACAGTTGATTGGTCTTGCACTTTCCCCTGCGTGCCATCAGGAATCTTGGTCAAGCGCTATACAAAGGAACTAAGGAGAAGTGCTCATATGGTATAAGTGAGAACTATGCTTATTTGAGGCCAGAATGTTTGGCATTAAGGGGGTCATTCCAACCTCAGCGGTAAAAGGCGCTTACCGCCGTGCAGAAGACCGCTGCGGTAAACCGCCACAGTCATTCTGACCCACAACAGGCAAACCGCCAAAATACAGACATCCACAAAAGTCCGCCACACCAAAGGCCAGCGAGAAACTGGCGATGACCAAACCTCCACCGTCACACCAACAGAAATACGCCCACACTATCACGACACACGAATCCAAGCGGCGGTCTTTCAACCACGGTATTCCATTGGCGGTACACACCGCTGCGCTCAAAATACACAGACTCTTACTAAACACAGCCACATTGGATAAATCGAAATACACACACCTGAGACACATACACACACCACTCCCACACACCCAATACAATATAAAACACACACCCACATCACGCACAAACCCCTACTCCTAGAGATTCGTGAACACGCACAGAGATAAGAGACCCGAGCACCCAGACGCGCAATTCACTGTCACCCAGCAATATTACCACGCTCTTCAAACTACACACCAATACACATCACCACACTTAGCACCACACAATCCACCCCACACATCACCCAAACGACCCCATGGCACCGCAAAGACACCCCAGGTTTTCTGACGATGAACTCAGGGTCATGGTGGAGGAAATTGTACGGGTAGAGCCACAGCTCTTCGGGACACAGGTGCAGCACACCACCATTGCCAGGAAGATGAAGCTATGGAGCAGAATAGTCGACAGGGTCAACGCTGTGGGACAGCACCCAAGAAATAGGGACGACATCAGGAAGCGGTGGAATGACCTACGGGGGAAGGTGCGTTCCATGGTATCCAGGCACAACATCGCAGTGCAGAAGACTGGCAGCGGACCCCCACCTCCTCCCCCAGAATTTACAACATGGGAGGAGCAGGTCTTGGCGATCCTGCATCCTGACGTCCTCGCAGGAGTAGGCGGAGGAATGGACTCTGGTAAGTCAAATCTTAACTACTTCATCCCCCCAACCACACCAGCATATACCCCCACCCTCACCCCCACCCCCATCACACCTACTCCTTGCAAATGTCTCACCCTCACAACCCACCCATCCCAACACCAAGCCCTGCATGCGACCACAAAGCATGGACACCCATCACCTAAGCATGCCCACTGCACATACCCATCCCCCCCCAAACCACCGTCACAAAAGCCCCCACACAGGAATGCAAGCACAGGGGTACACGGGCACCCACCCATTGCACGCTATGGCACACACAGAAGCAATAATCATACATTTATACCCCTGCAGGACCCGAACGCCACGTCACCGTGCAGGAGGGTCCACAAATTTCCACTTCACCCCCAGAAGAGGCCCACAGTGATGACAGCACCTCTGTCTCCCTGGATCTAGATAACCAGCACGGCCCATCAGGGACCTCTGGACAGTCGGTTCCCCTCAGACAGCCACAGGCCACAGCAGACCTTCCCCCCATGGGAACACCAGCACAGCACCCACCCAGCGGGCCCATATCTCTGTCCCCAGGACACGTCAATCAGCGGTGTGTCCACCCCTACAGGGCACCCAGGTTAACCCACCACCCCAACAACAACAGGGACCTGGGGGCAGTGGTAGTGGGCACACAGTCCAGGGGACAGAGGCACAGGGAAACAGGGGAACTGGGAGGGCTGCTGTGCGACAGGGGGGGGACAGGCCCAGGGAACCCACCCTCCACGAGGCCCTCTCCTCCATCATGGGAGCATACCACCACTCCCAGGAGACGATGGCCCCGGTCCTGGCAAGGTTTCAGGAGATCCAGCTTCTGCAGGAGCAACAGTATATGGGGTTCAGGGAAGAACTAAGAAACATCAGTACCGCCATGGGCACTATCGTAGTGGCTCTGAATCAGGTAGTCACCACATTGCGGGACACTGTTGCACCACAAAGGGCCCCTGACACTAGCATGGACCAAGAACTGCCTACCACCTCCGCTGGCGCTAGTGGACAGGAGGCCCCGACACAAGACCAACAGGCCACCAGAACCCTACCCCCTGCAGAAGGAGAACCACCCCGCAAGCGGGCCCTGAGATCCAGGAAGAAGACAGAGTAAGAGGCTAAGACCCCCGCCAGCAAAGGATACCTCCCTGATTGTCATCCCACTGTCCCACATTGACACCCTGTCCAACCTTACACTGCCCCTGCTCCACTTTCCACAGGCATCTGGACAATGCACCTGTGATACTGATAGTCTGGACTCTGCCATGGACAATCCTCCACCATCACACCTCAACGATTTGCAACCACCCACCAATTTTGAGCACTGTAATAAACACACTTATTGCATAAAACAATCTGGAGTCTGGCTGGGATTTTGTACAAATGTATTAGACATTACAATGCCAAGTCGAAGTGGCAGTGAAACTGCACACACAGGCCTTGCAATGGCAGGCCTGAGACAGGGTTTAGGGGCTACTGAAGTGGGTGGCACAACCAGTGCTGCAGGCCCACTAGCAGAATTTAATCTACAGGCCCTAGGCACATATAGTGCACTCTACTAGGGACTTATACGTAAATTAAATAGCCAATCATGGATAAACCAATCAATAGTACCATTTACACAGAGAGCATAGGCACTTTAGCACTGGTTAGCAGTGGTACAGTGCCCAGAGGTCAAAAGCCAACAACAACAGGTCAGAAAAAATAGGAGGAAGGAGGCCAAAAGTTTGGGGATGACCCTGTCAAAAAGCCAGGTCCAACACATCTGGACAATGCACCTGTGATACTGATAGTCTGGACTCTGCCATGGACAATCCTCCACCATCACACCTCAACGATTTGCAACCACCCACCAATTTTGAGCACTGTAATAAACACACTTATTGCATAAATCAATCTGGAGTCTGGCTGGGATTTTGTACAAATGTATTAGACATTACCGTGACAAATGGCATATACACATTGTGATGCCAACATACCAATGTCACACAGCTATAGTCCATGGGGAAATAAAGCAGATGTCACGTAGTGGGGCCCACATCTCTGAAATCGGAAGGGAAAGTCACAACTCAGTTACCATACACTGGGGGAAAAGGACAGACAGTAGAGAGGTAGTAGGGGTTAAGTATATGTAATATGCCGGTGTGGATTCTTACCTGTGTGTCATTGGAAATACTGGTGTATTACTGTGTTCCTGTTGTCTATGTTGTCCTCTTCGCCTTCCTCCTCTTCACTCTCCACAGGCTCCACAGCTGCTACAACACCACCATCTGGACCATCCTCCTGCAGAAAAGGCACCTGGCGTCGCAAAGCCAGGTTGTGAAGCATACAGCAGGACACAATGATCTGGCACACCTTCTTTAGTGAGTACATTAGGGATCCACCAGTCATATGGAGGCACCTTGTAAGATTGTCAGCAGGGTATTTACAGGCGCCAGAAGAACACCAATAACCGAAGTGCTGATAAGATGGTTTATTAAGATAGCAGACACGTATAAATCCCTACACCAGCCACCGTCCTCTTCGCTTCCCGTCAACTGTCGCTCTCACTCTCTCCATTCCAAAAGCCTCACACCGCATTCCATAATGAATTCAACATTCTCTCATCTCTCGCGCACAGAAGACACGTACTTGCGCATTACTAGGATACCACACCACCTTCCCCATATCAGATTACAAACAAGCTATTATAACACCATTAATTATCAAACACTTAGGCCCTGAACAGATTGTATTGTCTACAAGCTGAGACAAAATAAATTGAACATATCAACACAAAGTCCATGAAGAGAAAACATAACACAAAGTTCACTTAACATAGTCCTTGAACCATGACGGCTTTGATACTTTTCTTTTTGGCCGAGTCTCAGATGGGTTTCGCATCACAGTGACGCCTGGATTTATTTGAGCATCTTGAGCAGTAACTTCCGGTGAAGTGTCTAGAGAGACATGAGCACCTCCATTGTGTCCTAAACACTTAGACACCCTATTCAAATTCCATATCTTGTGGTCTTCTGTTTTCACAGCATTCCTAAACAGTTTTATGACCTTAAATGGACCTTTGAATTTAGATGGCTTTCCCTCTTTCCTTGGAGACCTTATTTTCACATAATCACCTTCACACAATACCGTTCTTTTTACAGCTTTACGCTCATCATATCTCAGCTTCCTTTTTCCTTTCACTTCCCTTTCTCTCTCTCTCCAACCCTCAATGTTATCCACCTGATCATTAACCTCTTTCCTTATTTTTATTACCCACCTAGGCTCGATTTCACTGTATGGTGCCCTACCTTTGAACAACTGGAAAGGAGTCACCCCTGTGGTTGAATGTGGTGTCAATCGATATTCTCGTACTTTTCTTCTCACTTCACTCTCCCACTCAATGCCATTAACAAACGCTAATTGCATGCATTCTTTCAGCACCTTTATAAAGCGTTCCACGACACCATTAGATTCTGGGTGATAAAGAGCTATTCTTTTATGTACCACATCCCTTTCTCTTAAGAAGGACTTTGTTGCTTCCGAGACAAACTGCACCCCATTGTCAGTCAGCAAAGTAGAGGGAAACCCCTCTCTCTCAAACAAATCATCAAGAAAATTGATTATATCTCTTGACTCAACTGAGCTCACAAATTTGATCTCAGGCCAACGTGAGTACATATCAATGCATACTAAAACATATCGGTCAACAGATTTCAGTCTGATTGGACCTAAAATATCTAAAGCTATGTCAACCCAGGGTCCGGAGAACTCTTCACGCGTGACCATGGGCTGAGTTCTACATTTCAATACCTTATCCGAACGTGCGCACTCATGGCAATTTCTAACTTCTCTTTCTACCATCATGTCTATGGCGGGCCACCAGTAGGCGTTCCTTAATCTCTCCTTTGTTTTGGAGATACCCATGTGGCTTGAGTGGGCACGACTTATGAGATCTTTCCTCAAGCTAGCTGGGGGAACCAATTTGCTGCCTCTCATCAACAGCCCATCCACCGCAGACAATTCATTTCTGACTTGCCAGTACCCTGACATCTCTTCAGATTGATTCTTTCCGACACCCCAACCATTTACGATATTACTTAGTACTTTCTGCAAAGTAGCATCTTTTAACAATTCATCCACCCACACTGGTTCTGAAATCGCTCCCTCAGTAACAAAACAGACCTTCATCTCCTCATCAGCTGCGATGTCAGCAAAACACCCTCCTTCAATAATCTCGTCATCTTTTCCTGTATCTGGACAAAGTCTCGAAAGGCAATCAGCCTGAACATTTAATGCCCCAGGCATGTAAGAAATCACAAATACAAATTCTTGCAATGCTACAACCCACTTCCTGATTCTATGTGAGATCATCTCTATTCCTTTCTTAGTAAATACCTCTATGAGAGGCTTGTGGTCGGTGACTATCTGAAATTTATGTCCCCACAAAAACTTCCTCAGCTTTCTCACCGCCCAAAAGACACTGAGCGCCTCTTTTTCAACAACTGAATAATTGAGTTCTGCTCCCTTCAAACATCTAGATGCAAAAAGAATTGTCCTTGTTTGACCGTCTTTCTTCTGCAATAAGACCGCCCCAAGACCTTTTGAGCTAGCATCAGTCATCAAAATAATTTCATCATGTGCGTCAAAACTCCCTAAATCTGCTGCCTTATCAAGCCCGATTTTGATATCTTGGTACTCTTTTTCACAAGCATGGTTCCAGTTAAATTCTGCCCTTTTTTTTAACAATTGTCTCATACTATAAGATCTTTCCGCAAAACGTGGGACAAACTTATTGTAAAACTCCGCCATTCCTAGAAATTTTACAAGCTCCTCTTTATTTTGTGGACTGGGTAAATTTATGATAGTATCCACTAGACTCGCCTTGGGACGAATCCCTTTTGCCGAAATCTCATGACCTAAGTACTCTATCGTGGAAATATTTATCTTACATTTCTCAGCTTTGAGCGTAAGACCATTGTCTCGTAACCTCTCTAAGACCAACCTCAGCCTCTCATTGTGCTCAACCAGATTGGTACCTGTGATTAAAAGATCGTCCTGATACACTTTCACCCCTTCCATGCCCTTCAGAATTCTTTCCATGGCCCTCTGAAACACCGACGCCGCAGAAATTAACCCAAACGGCATTCTAAGGAACTTGAATGTTCCAAAAGGTGTTATAAAAGTGGTGAGTTCCTGAGAAGACGCATGTAAATTGATTTGATGGTAAGCAGAAGTCAAATCTAGAGTTGAGAAGTGCTTTGCCCCACTCAGTGAACACAACAACTCCGTAATATTCGGGAGTGGATAGTGGTCTATGATGACTGACTTGTTCAAATCTCTGAGATCAACACAGAGTCTGGCCTCGCCGTTGGCCTTCTTAGCCATAACTACTGGTGCCACCCATTCTGAAGCCTCAACCTCTTGAATGATACCATTTGTGATGAGTTTTTCAATCTCGGCCTTCATTTTATCCTTTACCAACAAGGGAACATTCCTCACTTTTGCTGCCTTCGGCAGTGCTCCAGGCTTAAGCCTAATCAGATGTACATAGTTCTTAAGACATCCTAATCTCTTGCTGAACACATCTGGAAACTCTTTCACCCACGCACACACCTCTTCTGAGACAGATTGAACCGTGTGGTTATCCTTAAGTCTGACAGGAGGATCTTCATTTGGATCAAGCAGAATACGAAGATCACGTTGATGAAACCAACTAATCAAAGAGTCCCCTTTTACAGAAACATACACTTTTGCTGGAATGAGTCGACCTCTAAATTCTATACTTCCCCAGAAGTAACCCAGCAACTTGATTGGTTCACCACCATATCCCTTGGGTAACACATCCGGTTTCAATAAGTCAACAATCCCCTTCAGACACTGATCATAGAACGTTTTTGGTATTAATGTGATCTTTGCCCCAGAATCAAATAGAATTCTGAGAGGCTTACCATTAACTAAGATTGACTCCACAGGGCCATCAAAAGACCCAACACTTGTTTGTAAGATCTGAACAACATTCACAGCTTCAGCATCATTAACATCAGTATCATTAGCATTACCATCACACCACACTTCTCTTATTTTTTTAGTGTTATTCTTCACCCTGCAGCATTTTGCAAGATGTCCAACTCTACCACAGTTTCTACAAAATATTTTCCAGGCAGGACAATCTTTGTTATTGGCCATGTGACCGATGCCCCCACACCTAAAACACTTCCCAGCAAAAGTTTTCTTTGTTTTTACAGACTCCCCAACGCCTCTATTGTCAATATTGTTGCACCGTATAGCTTTCACGGAGGTTCCTTCTTCCGTTGTTATGTCAGGAACGACGGAGTCTTTTCTAAGTACTTCAACGCATTTCCTGGAATGTTCACAGGTTCTGGC
Source organism: Pleurodeles waltl (assembly GCF_031143425.1). NCBI lineage: Eukaryota > Metazoa > Chordata > Amphibia > Caudata > Salamandridae > Pleurodeles > Pleurodeles waltl. Next base: position 272,306,876 of record NC_090438.1, read on the forward strand.
TAATACTAGTACCTCATCTAGAGATGGGTTATCTTTTTGCCACATGCTTTCCTTTGCCTTGTCCAAGGAGCAGCCAAGCATGAATTGATCCCTTAAACGTTCCTCATAAGAATTCCCAAATGCACACGTGGAAGCAAGTCTTCTAAGCTCCGTTATATATTGTTCTGTTGTCTCTCCTTGGCGTTGTAGTCTCTTTCCGAACTGGTACCTTTCAAGAACTGTACTTACTTTCGGTAAGTAATGCAGATCCAATTTTTTTATACAAATTTCAAATTCATTGAGGCCATTAGAGTCTGAGAGATCAGGAAGATTTTCAAAAACTTCTTGGCCCTCTGTGCCTAAACAATGCATTAAAAGTGATGTTTTCCTTTCTGTGCTCAATGAAGTACCACACACCCTAGCATAATTGTTAAAAACTTTCTTCCACTTTTGCCATTGAATAGGTGGGTCACCGGGAACAGTTAAGAAAAAAGGTGCAGCTGGTACGTTCTGCATTATAAGCAACAAAAGAGAATACTGTGATTGGCAAGTTGAGTTGATGTAGATTGATCCCCTCTCTGTCAAACAAATTCGGTTAAATGCTTAGCATGACACAAGGCACAATCTTCACAATACAAGGATCACCGTAGGTAACATTTCACAATAAATTTGAGCTTCAGTAGGAGATGCGTTGGTTACACGAGTGTACACGAGCTGTTCGCGAAGCAGGCACGCAGTAGGAGACGCGTTTCTTGACGTGTCAGTAGAACACGAGCTTTTCGCGAAGGACACACGCAGTTGGGGACGCGCCAAAATAAACACTTCAGTACCTTAATAAAATACTTCGGCCTTGACGGAGAAGCCTCCTAGTCGTGTTGTTAGGGATCAGTCACCATCTGTTTTCTTCTTACCAGCGTTTTTTTTTTCTCTGTAGTGTACAGACCAGCATACCGCTTCGCACACTCTCCTCACGTTCCGCTTCAGAGATCCTGTTTACCATCTGTTTTTTTTTCGCTCGTCGCCAATGTAAGATTGTCAGCAGGGTATTTACAGGCGCCAGAAGAACACCAATAACCGAAGTGCTGATAAGATGGTTTATTAAGATAGCAGACACGTATAAATCCCTACACCAGCCACCGTCCTCTTCGCTTCCCGTCAACTGTCGCTCTCACTCTCTCCATTCCAAAAGCCTCACACCGCATTCCATAATGAATTCAACATTCTCTCATCTCTCGCGCACAGAAGACACGTACTTGCGCATTACTAGGATACCACACACCTAAACCTGGTCTTCAGGAGGCCGAAGGTCCGCTCTATCACCCTCCTAGTTCTCCCATGGGCCTCATTGTACCGTTCCTCTGCCCTTGTCCTGGGATTCCTCACTGGAGTCAGTAGCCATGACAGGTTGGGGTAACCAGAGTCTCCTAATAGCCACACACGGTGCCTCTGGAGTTGACCCATCACGTAAGGGATGCTGCTATTCCGCATGATGTACGCGTCATGCACTGACCCAGGGAACTTGGCATTAACATGGGACATGTACTGGTCAGCCAAACACACCATCTGGACATTCATGGAATGATAACTCTCCCTGTTCCTGTACACCTGTTCACTCCGGCTGGGGGGGACCAAAGCAACATGTGTCCCATCAATGGCACCAATGATGTTGGGTATATGTCCAAGGGCATAGAAATCAGCCTTCACTGTAGCCAAATCCCCCACCTCAGGGAAGACGATGTAGCTCCGCATGTGTTTGAGCAGGGCAGACAACACTCTGGACAACACCTTGGAAAATATGGGCTGGGACATCCCTGATGATATGGCCACTGTTGTTTGAAATGACCCACTTGCTAGGAAATGGAGTACTGACAGCACCTGCACTAGAGGGGGGATCCCTGTGGGTTGGCGGATTGGTGACATCAGGTCTGGCTCCAACTGGGTACATAGTTCCTGTATAGTGGCTCGGTCAAGCCTGTATGTCAGTATGACATGTCTTTCCTCCATTGTCGACAGGTCCACCAGCGGTCTGTACACGGGAAGATTTCTCCATCTCCTCGCATGTCCCAGCGGACGGTGCCCATGAAGGACAACAGCGAGCACAGAGTCAAACAACCCACAGGTACGTAACCACAGCTTGTACATAACACGATTCCCAATGCATTGAATGGCTTGTATGAGTGTCGATGCAAGGCCTAGGTATGTGTGACGCAGTATAAAATAAGGCATTTGGGCCCTAGAAATGGCGGCTGCCTGACCTGTGAAGTGCGACAATGGGATGTGAGGTCAATGCGCTGGCGTGGGACACCGTGGCGGTAGGCGGTCGAAGACCGCGGCGCAAAGCTGCATTGGTTAACATTGAAGCCTATGGGTCTCAGGAGCCAATGACGATGTGCGCCGGCGGTCGCGGTACGCACCGCCGCGGGACGCACCGCCGCGGGCGTGACCGCCATTTTCTATCTGCTTAATCACTCAATACCTGATCTTCCACAGGAGAGGACCTACACTGCAAGTGCTGCTGTGACCACGGTCTGGAAGAGACAATGGCTCATGCGACTGGGGAACCGGCCCCTGCCTTCACTGCTCAGGAGTTGGAGAAACTCGTGGATGGGGTCCTCCCCCAGTATGCGCTACTCTACGGTCCTCCAGACCAACAGGTAAGTACACTGGGACCATGCTTTGTGGCCAATGGCTGTGTTGAGTGGGGTGGATGAAAGATGGTGGGGAGGGGAGTGATTGAGGCATGGATCAAACGACGGATGAGAGCATGTGCCACATGGCAAGGGTGGGGATGGGGGGGCCACTCACATCGAGCATGCAGAATGTGATGATTATTCTTCTCTCCCTGTACATGTCACATAGGTCAGCGCCCACCAGAAAATCGCTATTTGGCGTGCCATCGCCAAGGACGTCCGGACCCTGGGGGTCCACCAGAGACGGGGCACCCACTGCAGGAAGAGATGGGAGGACATCCGACGCTGGAGCAGGAAGACGGCGGAGGCTCAGCTGGGGATGGCCTCCCAACGTGGGAGGGGTGCCAGTCGTATTTTAACCCCCCTGATGTCCCGGATCCTGGCGGTGGCCTACCCCGATTTGGATGGGCGCATGAGGACATCACAGCAGACACAAGGGGGTGAGTACACTCAAATCCTGGTGACTTTGCGCGCAGTGGAGGTGTCTGGGTGGGGGAGGAGGGCTGTGGGTATCCCTAGGCCATGGCGATATCTGTAGGCTAGGCCCCTCCGTAAGGCATGGCCCTGTTCCCCCGCCCACCACCTCTGTAGGGTGCCAAGTGCAGCTATTCATTGCCCTGTGTCATGTATGTGAGCAGGGGTCGCCCATAGGCTTGTAGGCCATGTCCCACGGATTGCGTAGTGGACCCCAAGTGCGCGGCGTAGTGCAGGGGGCTTCTGTGTCTGTCCTGTCCGCCAACGGTGTCGCCAATGCATGCACTCAACATTTCTTTATTTTTCCACACCCCCCTATTTTTGTTGTCTTCCTGTTCATTTGTGCATTAGCATCATCAGGCGGAGGAGAAGTGGCATCGGAGCACGAGGGAGCTGCATCTCACATAGCCATGGCGGGCCATGCAACTGACTCGGATTTCACCAGTGAGACGGAGGGCGAGGGGAGCTCCACAGCGGGGACTCGTGCGGATGTCAGTGACAGCGACTCGTCCTCTGAAGGGAGCTCCCTTGTGGTGGCGGCAACATCCGTGCCCCCCGCAACAACAGGTACAGCCGCCACCCAGCGCACCAGCACCGCCCTCCCAGCAGCCCCTCAGTGTTTGCCCCGTGCCCGCTCACCCAGGAAGGTGGGCATCTCCTTCGCCCCAGGCACCTCAGGCCCTGCCCCTGTTACCCCTGCTGCCCTCAGTGAGGAGGTCATTGACCTCCTGAGGACGATCATTGTTGGGCAGTCTACCCTTTTGAATGCCATCCAGGGTGTAGAAAGGGAGGTGCACCAGAGTAATGCATACCTGGAGGGCATTCATTCGGGTCAGGCTGCCCATCAGCGATCATTCAACACTCTGGCCTCAGCACTGATGGCAGCAATTGTCCCTGTCTCTAGCCTCCCCCCTCCAACTTCCTCCACCCAGACCCAATCCCCTGTACCTCTGCCTATCCCAGACACACCATCAGACCAGCCTGCACACACCTCAACACCCAAGGGAAGCTCAGCCAGACATAAGCACCACACATCACACAAGCGTTCACACAAGCAACATCCACATACAGACATACCAACACCCACTGCCTTCACTGTGTCCCCCTCCTCCTCGTCTCCCTCCTCCCTCCCTGTTACGTCTACACTCACACCTGCATGCACAACATCTTCAGCCACTACGTCCATCACCAGCACACCCACCAGAACCCCCCGCACACGTGCAGTCACCACCCCCACTACCATTCACACGTCCCCTGTGTCCTCTCCCAGTGTGTCTGTCACCCCCTCTTCCAAGATACACAAACGCAGGCAGCCACCCACCCAACAGCCATCCACCTCACAACTCCCCCCACCCCGTCCATCTAAAAAGACTCCAGTCAGCACCTCAGCCACCACAACAGCGGGCCCTGTGAAGACAGTCTGCCATGGACTGTGGAGTCCCCCACCCTCAAGGGCAGACAGCTCAGTAGGGAGCCGAGGCACGGTCAGCCCACCGCCGCAAAAACATGCGAAGATTGACAGTGCCCGGCGCGAGAGGCCTAAAACAACTGGGACCAAAATCCCTACCATGGCTCCGGCAGGGAGTGTGGTGCCACCTGGCACACCGCCAAAGGTGGGGAAGGGCCACAGGCGACCAGGGAAGGTTAGGAAGGGCAGCACGCCCGACAAGACCACCAGCAGCCCAGCTGTGCAGGAGGGCCCCGCAAGCCCCATCCCAGGTGGGCAGGAGGACACCAACAGGCCCGGGACTGCAGCCCAGGAGGGCCCCACCAGGCCCATCCCAGGTGGGCAGGAAGGCGCAGCCAGCCACAGGTCAGGTGGCGATTGACCTCCACGCCATGGGCTGATCCGCTGAACTGGGCCCTTCATCTCAAGCACCGCTCCGCTGGGCCCTTCATCTCAAGCACCGCTGAACTGGGCCCTTCATCTCAAGCACCGCTCTGCTGGGCACCGCCGTCTCAAACACCGCTCCGCTGGGCACCGCCGTTTCAAGCACCGCTTCGCTGGGCCCTTCATCTCAAGCACCGCTGAACTAGGCACCGCCGTCTCAAGCACCGCTCCGCTGGGCCCTTCATCTCAAGCACCGCTGAACTGGGCCCTTCATCTCAAGCACCGCTCTGCTGGGCACCGGCGTCTCAAGCACCGCTGAACTGGGCCCTTCATCTCAAGCACCAATGAACTGGGCCCTTCATCTCAAGCACCGCTGGCCCATTGGCGGAAGGGGCAGGCCCGCATCTGTGTCGGGCAGGGCTGCACGAAGCACTCTGGGCACTAGTCCCCCTCCAGTACCAGTGGAGACTGATATTGACTTGAGAGACTGTGGCTTTGCACTCCCCAGGATGTAACAGTGGGCAAGCCACCCACTGTAGAGACTTGAGAGACTGTGGCTTTGCACTCCCCAGGATGGCACAGTGGGCAAGCCACCCACTGTAGAGAGTTGACAGACTGTGGCTTTGCACTCCCCAGGATGGCACAGTGGGCAAGCCACCCACTGTAGAGACTTGACAGACTGTGGCTTTGCACTCCCCAGGATGGCACAGTGGGCAAGCCACCCACTGTAGAGACTTGAGAGACTGTGGCTTTGCACTCCCCAGGATGGAACAGTGGCCATGGAGGCCCCTGGTGGATCTGGCGTCGTGGACTCATCTGGCTGAGGTGCCCCCCCTTCCCTTCCCCCTGAGGTGCCTGTAGTTTTCCTATCTGATGCCCCTGCAGTGTTCTCTCCGTTGGAGTCAGGTATCCTGTGTGGGCTTTGCCCATGTGATTTGGGCCCAGTGGCCCACGAACAATGCCTGATACACATATCGGACTTGACAATTTATGTATATAAAGTTTTAGATGTGTGATATATTTTGTACTCAGTTATACAATATATTCCAAAGTTTATAATCATTTCCTTTTGTCTTTGCATTCTTCCGGGGGGTTTGGGGGGGTAACTGTGATGTGTTGCTATGCATTGATGTGTGTGTTGTAGTGGGTGAGGGTGATGGTGGGTGTGTCGCATATGTGTGTCCCTGTAATCTTTTGCCTCCCCCCTCCCCTGTGTCGTAGGTGCAGTACTCACCGTTGTCTTCTGCGCCGGCGTTCGTGCTCCTGGTAGAGGAGCAGGAAGACAATCGCTGGGAGGATGTGGAGTTCGGGTTCCATGCTGTCCTGATTCCTCGTGGGGTGTATGAAGGTGAGCGTTTTCCGTTTGAAATGTCTGTTTCCGCCGTGTTTTTATCGGCGGGGCTACCGCCCCAGAAAAGGTGGCGGATTGGTGGGTTGTGATAGGGTGGGCAGTACATTGTCTCCCGCCTGTCTGTTGGCGGTTACCGCCGCACTGTTTGTTTGTCCCGCCGTGGCGGGCGGTGTGTTGAAGTGGCGGGCTCTGTTGGCGGTTTCCGCCAGGGTCGGAATTCCATTTCTTTTACCGCCAGCCTGTTAGCGGTTTTGCCGCCGCTTTAACACCGACCGCCGAGGTTGGAATGACCCCCTAAGTGGTATATTTGAATTTGTGAACAATTGGCTAAACTAGTCCAAGAAAATCCACACAAATTACTGTGAAACCCTAGAGTACATGCGAAACTGGAGTAACATTTTTAGTCCTGTTACAGTATTTACAAAAACATTCTCTTGATCTACAAAGACTGTGTTTGACGCACTTGAATCCAGTTGGGAAACCTAGAGATGCTAGTTACTGTCCTTCACAAAGATTACCTCCAAGATTTATCTCATGTGAGGAGAAACTGGGAACTTACCTTGTATATTGTCTGAGCAATAATTCTTAGTGCACTGTCTGAATCCACTGCTAACCTTTAGACATCGTCTGTTTCAGATTTCCCTCCACACAGAACCCTCCCTAATATCGATCCCCTTGTCTAGCCACTCCATTTCTCTGGTAGTTACTCTAACACAGAGTCGGTGGTGCTGGAAGGTGGGCTTTTGAGAGTACCTCTCATAAGGAACCATGATTCAGCTTGTCACTTTGGAAAAATATGTCAAGGTCTATGGTCAAGACCTCCTGGAAGCTACCCTAAAAAACAGATGACAAAATCCCTGGCATTGATAGTGGTCACAAGGTTTCTCCCAATGGGGAGTGCCCCAGAGAGCCTCAGGACACATTTGCATGCCTATACAATTTCAAAGCTAAAATATCTTATAACAGTGCTGCACTGGAAATCTTCCAAGACAAGTTCATCATAACCATTCTGAAAAGTAGAGCATTCAAGCTAACCATATCCTTCCTGTAGAGGCAACCACTACTAATGTTTTCTTTTTTTATAGGGGGGCTGCAGCACTGCAAAACGCCTGAATGAAATTGCTCACTGCTGATATTCGCCTAGTAGGGGAGAATTTACCAGTCGAAGACTCTTAAGTTCTGTAATTTTCTGCATTCAGTTGGGACCATGTTCTATTTCAGGAAAACTTTCTAGTTCCTATGGATGGGACCAGGTACTTTATTACTTACAGGTTGTCTTTTCTGGGGTTAATATTGTTAATGTTGTTTTGGGGAATTAAGCCTTTGGGAAAATGTTCTATACTCCCAACTTTAACCCTCATCTTGGGATATTTATGATGGCATATCTCTTAAAAGACTGTCCCCACACCAACCATATTCTGACATGCCACACACTATAGTAATTACAGTTATTATCATGGGTGTAAATACCCTGACAAAGAGGAAATATGTTCTCCATGAGCTCACACTCCCAAACACAGGTGTGGCCCTCCATCCAGAGAACCACCTGCTTCTTGCAGATCACACCCACCATCAATCTGATAGCTTCCCCTCATAGGCATTCTGTCTCTTTTGGAAGTAAGGCTGCTCTGGTTGGTATCGTTCTGAGAAGTGACTGTAGGTTTCAAATAAAAGATAATAAAAATGAAAGAGAGAGTAGGTGGGTGATATTAGAAGGCACGCGCGTGGGCAAGCCGCTCACACTCATTTCAATAAACTGCCCTAACAAGGGCCAGGGGCACTTCTTGCTTCAAGCCCTAGGCCCTCTATGGAGTGGACTGAGACCCACATTGTATTAGAAGGCACTTAAACTTGATTATGGATGGTTTTCAGACCTGACAGCCTTAGGGTGGTCACCCCTAACATTTTGCCTGCCTCCTTCCACATTTTGGACACTGTTTTTGCTGGTTTTAGGACCCCTCATACTTTACCACTGCTAACCAGTGTTAAAGTGCATATGCTCTCTCCCTTAAAACATGGTGACATTGGTTAATACCAAATTGGCTTATTTAATCTACTTGTAAGACCCCAGTAAGGTACACTACAAGTGCCCAGGGCCTGTTTATTAAATGCTACTAGTGGGCTTGCAGGACTAATTGTGCCACCCACACAAGTAGCCTCTTAACCATGCCTCAGGCTTGCCATTGCAAGGCCTGTGTGTGCAGTTTCACTGCCACTTCGACTTGGCATTTAAAAGTACTTGCCAATCCTTAAACTCCCCTTTCCTACATGTAAGTCACTTCTAAGGTAGGCCCTATGTAAACCATAGGACAGGGTGCTATGTAGATAAAAGGCAGGACATGTACCTGTACAGTTTATATGTCCTGGTAGTGTAAAACTCCTAAATTAGTTTTTACACTACTGTGAGGCCTGCTCCGTTCACAGGCTAACATTAGGGCTACACTCATATATTGTTTGAGTGGTAGATTCAGATCTGAAAGGAGTAACACGGTCATATTTAGTATGGCCAGAATGGTAATACAAAATCCTGCTGACTGGTGAAGTTGGATTTAATATTACTATTTTAGAAATGCCACTTTTAGAAAGTGAGCATTTCTCTGCACTTAAATCCTTCTGTGCCTTACAATCCACATATGGCTAGGTTTAGTTGACAGCTCCCTTGTCCATTCACTCAGACAACCCCAAATACAGGATGCTCAGTCACACTTGCATACATCTGCATATTGAATGGGTCTTCCTGGGGTGGCAGGGTGGATGGCCTGACACTTACATGTCAAAGGACAGTAGCCTGCCCTTACCCAAAAGACTGCCACACCCCCTACTGGGACCAGGGCAGACAGGATGTAACTGAAAGGGGACCTTGTGCACTTCTAAGCCACTCTGATATATACTCCACTTCAAAAGCACATTTGGGTATTTAGGCAGGGTCTCTGACCCTTCCAAAGAAGACACTTCTGGACAAGATATCACTAGTGAAGAATGCCTGAAACAGAACCTGCAACCTGCCAAAAAGAACTGCCTGGCTGCCCAAAGGACTCACTTGGACTGCTTTTCTGAGAAGGACTGCTGCCCTGCTGTAGCCCTGCTGCCTTGCTGTCCTCTGGCTCTGCTGAGACGTGCTCTCCAAGGGCTTGGATAGAGCTTGCCTCCTGTTCTCTGAAGTCTCAGGACCAAAAAGACTTCATTCCTGCAAGAAAACTCCTTGTGCAGTGAAAATCGACGCACAGCATGCAAGAAAGAATGCACAGCCCACATCACGGTGAGGAAATCACCGCACGCCGAACCGGAACGACGCAGCCTGACTTCCCGATGAGGAAATCGATGCAGTGCCAGCGCTGTGACCGGAAATTCGACACATGGCCCACTGGATCGGCGCACAGCTGAACCGGAACAATGCAGCACGACTTCCTGGGAGGAATCGACGCAGGCCCTGCCTTGAGGCAAAAATTTCCATGCAACGCCCACCGGATCGACGCAACCCCTGTGACTTCATCCTGCACACCCATGATTTCAATGCATTGTCCCAGAGGCATCTGAAAACCCTGCAACCCGAAGAGGACTCCAGTCTATGTGCCGGAAATCAACGCAAAGCCTACCCTGCGTGAAAACTCACTGACATATTATCTGTGTGTGCCGAAAAATTGATGCACACCTCCCCGTTTTCCACACATCTTCTCCTCTGTGGTTCCTTGCGGAGAATTTGAATGCAAACCAAGTACTTTGTGCTTGCAAGAGACATGGTTTGCTTTTTAAGAACTAAAGACAGCTACTAAAGACTCAAGACAGCCGAACACCTCCACTTCCAGATCCACACGGACCCTAACACTACCCTCAGAGGAACCCTCATATACCGTCCTCCAGGACCAAGAGCCCCCTTCAGCGACACCATCTCCGACCTCGCAAGCACCCACGCCCTCGCCTCTTCAGACTACATCCTCCTGGGAGACCTCAACTTCCACCTGGAGAACAACAATGACGCCAACACTGCATCACTGTCCACCAACCTCTCCAACCTCGGACTCCGTCAACTGGTCAACACACCCACCCACATCGCCGGCCACACCCTTGACCCACTCTTCACTGCAAGCAACCACATCTCATTCAGCCACACCTCCGAACTCCACTGGACCGACCACCACTGCGTCCATTTCACCTTCAAGAAAAACACTGAACACCACTGCACCCCACTACCGCCTCACCGCCGCTGGGGAAAAGTCACCGAAGACCAACTAGCCAGCACCCTCGACAAAAACCCACCACCCGACCCCACCGACCCGGACTCCGCCGCCATCAACCTCCAACAATGGATCCTCAACTGCGCCAACATCCTAGCACCACTCAAGAGACCCACCGTCAACCAAGAAAAGAAAAAAACAGCCTGGTTCACAGACGAACTGACCACCTGCAAATGCACCTGCCAGAAACTCAAGAAAAAATGGATCCTCAAACGCACACCCGACAACCTTGCTACCCTCAAGGAAGCCAACCGCGAACACCACCAACTGATCCGACTCGCCAAACGCTCCCACTTCACAGAACGCCTTAACAACAACGCACACGACTGCAAGGAACTCGTCTGCATCGTGAAGGAGCTCTCCAACGCCAACGTCAACGACGTCCCACCATCCCAGAAACTCTGCGACGATCTCTCCACCTTCTTCTACCAGAAAATCGCAGCCATCCACGACAGCTTCAACACCGCACCTCCGCCTGACCCCACCCCCAACAACTCCTCCCACGCCGACCGCCTCACTACCTGGACCCATGTAGACGTCGCCGAAACACTAAAGACCATGAACTCCATCCACTCAGGATCTCCCTCTGACCCCTGCCCACATCACGTCTTCAACAAAGCCGACGTCACCATCGCCCCCAAACTCCGCAAGATCATCAACCTTTCCTTCAACACCGCTACCTTCCCGGACAGCTGGAAGCACGCAGAAATCCAACCCCTCCTCAAGAAACCTAAGGCTGACCTCAACAATCTCAAAAACTTCCGACCGATCTCCCTCCTCCCTTTCCCAGCGAAAGTCATAGAGAAGATCGGCAACGCACAGCTCTCCCACTACCTCGAAGACAATTCCATCCTAGACCCCTCCCAATCCTGTTTCAGACGCAACCACAGCACAGAGACTGCGCTCCTCGCTGCCACAGATGACATCAGACAACAAATGGACAACGGTGAAACTTCAGCCCTCATCCTCCTAGACCTCTCCGCTGCCTTCGACACGGTCTGCCACCGCACCCTACTAAATCGCCTCCACGAAGCCGGTATCCAAGACAAAGCCTCAACTGGATCTCCTCTTTTCTCTGCGGCAGAACCCAGAGAGTCCGACTCTCACCCTTCCGCTCCAAAGCCACCAACCTCATCTGCGGCGTCCCCCAAGGCTCCTCGCTAAGCCCAACGCTGTTCAACGTCTACATGGCCCCCCTCTCACAACTGGCCCATCAGCACGACCTCAGCATCCTCTCCTACGCCGATGACACCCAGCTCGTCCTCTCCCTGACCAAAGATCCTCACACCGCCAAAGCCAACCTCCACGAGGGACTGAAATCCATCGCCGAGTGGATGAGCAAGAGCCGCCTGAAACTAAACTCCGACAAGACGGAAGTCCTCATCCTCGGCCGCTCCCCCTCGGCCTGGAACGACTCTTGGTGGCCCACCGCCCTGGGCCCCCCACCCACCCCAGCCAGCCACGCACGAAACCTCGGCTTCATCCTCGACTCCGCTCTCACCATGTCCAAACAGGTCAACGCAGTCTCCTCCTCCTGTTTCAACACCCTCCGCATGCTCCGCAGAATCTTCAAGTGGATTCCAACAGGAACCAGAAAGACGGTGACCCAAGCCCTCGTCAGTAGCAGACTCGACTACGGCAACGCACTCTACACAGGCATCCCAACTAAAGACATCCAACGACTCCAACGCATCCAGAACGCATCCGCCCGCCTGATTCTCGACATACCCCGCCGATGTCACATCGCCCACCAACTGAAGGACCTCCACTGGCTCCCCGTGGACAAGAGGATCACCTTTAAACTCCTCACCCACGCACACAAGGCACTACATGACACCGGACCCACCTACCTGAACACCAGACTCAACTTCTACGTTCCCTCACGCCAACTACGCTCTGCCAACCTTGCCCTCGCCATCGTCCCCCGAATCCAGCGCAAGACCTCTTGCGGCAGATCCTTCTCCTACCTCGCCGCCAAGACCTGGAACTCACTCCCGACCTCGCTACGCCAGACCCAGGACCTCCTCACCTTCAGGAGACTCCTCAAGACATGGCTCTTTGAACGATAGCAGCTACCCCCCCCACCCCCAGCGCCTCGAAACCCTTTCGGGTACATAGCGCGCTTTATAAATTTAATGATTAATTGATTGATTGATATATCATTTTCTAAGTGATATTTCAACGTGTGCTTATTGAATCTTGATCGTTCTGACCTGTATCTTGCCAGACAAATATTATACATTTTTCTAAATACAGTGTGGTGTATTTTTGTGGTGTTCTACTGTGTTATTGCATGATTTATTGCACAAATACTTTCCACATTGGCTTCTAAGTTAAGCCTGACTGCTTAGTGCCAAGCTACCAGAGGGTGGGCACAGGATAATTTGGATTGTGTGTGACTTACCCTGACTAGAGTGAGGGTCTTTGCTTGGCAGGGGGCAACCTGACTGCCAACCAAACACAACATTTGTAACAATGGTGAATTGGATAAAACAAAGCATACTCAAGGGGGAATGTATGTACTTTTTGGACCAGGTAAACATGACGTATGCTTAGTAAATGCATGGTGTTATAGTAACCTGTTAAATAGAGACTACTTTTTTTTTCAGCTGCCCGTGAAAGCTATGAGTAACTTGACCACATCCTCCTACATGGGAGGCTCATCTCAGGAGACCATGAGGCTTTTCAGAAACCTTTAAGAATCTCTGACCATGGTTACCTGATCTGCACTCATATATTTCTTCCAACCCCCAGACATGGAGAGGGTTTTTGACTCAATAAAGCACTACTACGAGACGCACTGGTCACCAATAACATATTAAACATATTAAAGAATACAGAACACATACTGACAATGGGGAAGTGAGTACCAGCACACTCTGGAAAGCACTGAAGGCATTCTTAAAGGGGGATTTCTTAGCTGAGGCTGCTGTACTTCGGGAAATAAAAGAAGCATTTACACTCTTCAACATAAATGTCAAAATATTCACTAAAACTGGGCCAACTCACTGTACTCAGTCATTCGGGACTTCACACATTCTGATCAATCTGGCTTTGTTGCTGGAAGACAAGCCAATGACAGCACTTAAAAAATCCTTCAACACATTGATATCGACAACAAAAGAGGGAGAAATGTGGCCCAGAAAGCATTTGACAAGGTAGATTAAGTCTTCATGGATGACACCATCTGAGAGATCAGCTTAGGGGAAACCTTTAGAGGGTGACTAGTGGAGGGAGAGCATGCCTTCAAGGCAAGAATTGAATTAAATTGAAGAATGTCACAATGGATTTCCATAGAATTATGCACAAGGCAGGGCTTGCCTTTTATAGATTTTCCAAACACACTCCTTTCAGATTCCCCAAAAATATGTAGAAGACCTCCAACTCAAATGTATACATTTCTGTGGCAAAATGAAACAAGCATTGGCAACATCAATAGATCTGCAATTGTCTGCCAGTCTTTTGGCAACTCTTGTTTTGTTTTGTCCTGGCTTTTGCAAAACGTTACTGTTTAAGAAGCTGCTGGGAATTTGTTAATCTAAAAAAAAAACTTTGACCAAAGTCAAAATGTGTTTTGGTCTCAAAATCACACATTACCTTAGTAGTACCTAGCACTGAAGGGAACACATTTGTATGTGAATGTGCAACTTGTGAAAGAGCAGCATATTGTAACTCATGATGAAATCAGCCAATGGTTGAAGTGGAGAACGAGGAGAGAAAGAAAGAAAGAAAGAAAGAAAGAAAGAAAGAAGGAAAGAAAGAAAGAAAGAAAGAAAGAAAGAAAGAAAGAAAGAAAGAAAGAAAGAAAGAAAGAAAGAAAAAAGGAAAGAGAAAGCCATAGATGAGGAAGGCAAGAAAGGAGGAAAGAAAGAAGGCAAGAAAGAAAGATGGATAGGCGGAAGGAAAAAGAAAGATTGAAAGAAGGAAGGCAAGAGAGAAGGACAGAAAGAACACAGAAAGAAGGTAGGAAAAAGAAGTAAAGAAAGAAATAGAAAGAAATAAAGATAGACAAAGAAAAACAGAAAACAATAAATAAAGAAGGAAGGAATGAACACAAGAATAAAGAAAAAGGCATGAAAAAGAAAGATAGGAAGAGAGAAAATGAAATACAAAAGAGAAAGAAAGCAAGAAAGAAGAATGCAAACAAGAAAAGAAAGAAATGAATGAATGTAAGAGAATGTGAAAGATAGAAAGAAAGCAAGAAAGAAGGAATTAATGAAGTCAAGACAAAAGGAATGAAAGCAAGAAAGATGCAAGAAGGAAACAAAGAAGATAAGAGAGTAAGAAAGCAAGAAAAAGGAAAGAAAAAATAAAAGAAAAAAGAAAGTGAAAAGGAAAGAAGGAATGAAAGAACAAAAGAAAATGGAAAGCAAGAAAGAAGTAAAGAAGGAACAAAAACAGATGTAGAAATGAAAGAATTAATAAAAATGGAACCAAAAAGAAGGAATGAGGAATAAAAAGGGGAAGAAGGATTAAAAGAAAAAATAAAGGAAGAAAGAGGGAAAGAATGATTGAAAAGGTGAAAGAAAAAAGGAAAGAAAGAAAGAAGGAATGAAAGATGGCAAGTAAAAAAGGAAGGCAAGAAAGAAATACGACAAGAAAGATGGAAGGCAAGCAAGCAGCAAAGAAAGAGTGCAGGAATGATAGAAATGAAAGAAGGAAGGTCAGAAAGGAGGAAAAAAGAAAGAAAGACTCAATAATTAGGTCAGTAAATAAAAAAAGATTGCAGGGAGAGTGCATGATTCAGTATAAATGGTTTTGGGAGCCTGGATACTTCTTTGCATCATGATGGTCAACCCTTTAACTAATAACCTTATTACGAGTGCCCCCCGTGTGGGAGTGTTAATTCATCATCACTGGATTGAACAGCATGAGTGTCACTGTTAACTTTGCAGATGAGGAATTTACACCAATTTCAAGTTGATCCCCTAGATTTGCCTGAAAATTGTAAAATTACAAAGAGAATAAGTAATTTTGAATCTGATCATTGAGTCTGATTGTTGCTTCTTGCTCCTTGAGTCTGATTCTTGCTTCTGGATTTGTCTATGCTGATTAAATTTGTGAGTCTTCTACTGTACGAAGCACAAGTTACAGTGGTTAGAGCCTTGATTCTTTCCAGGCTGGATTATGCCAATTTACTGTTCTGGGGCCTCCCTGACTATTTGATTCAGCGGTTGCAAGTTATGAGAAATATGGTGGTCCACCTACTATCTAAAATGCCTAAGTCCTCATTAGTTTCTCAGGAGCGTAACAATCCCCATTGGCTGCCAGTTAAGCAATGCGTAAAGGTTAAGGCATTGATGAAGATGCACTAAGCGCTTCATGATAGGGACCCTCTGTATTTGAATGAGAGGATTAGGAGCTATTACCATGGAAGGACCTTGCACTCTAGCAACGCAGGTTTAATTATGATTCCCCATTTTATGATACAGGACAGAGGTGGTGCCTCTTTTACCATTAAAGCTGCCTGCCTATTGAGTTAGCTGCCTGGGCACTCGAGGGCCATCATGGATAAAGTGAATTTTAAAAAAGAGCTGAAAACGTTCTTATTCCAACATTGCCGGTGGTAGGACATGTGGTTCTCCACTTCTCACTCTCCGTCCACCAAGTACCTGAGTGTCAGGACACTCCGCTGAGTAGCTGCGAGCCATACAAATCCATTTCATTCATTCATTCCCTCAGTAATTCCCAATAATAATCTATCTTTCACCTTGGAAATGTCATCTGCTTTCAGTAGTCATAGTCCCCTGTGGAATAATTATAGGAAAGTAAGATTAGAACCTAGGAATACAAATGGCTCTGCTCTCCCCTGTTTTCTGTCCCATTGCACATTCTATGACGTTCAGGCAAGTTACTTCTAAGTAGATATACCATCATTATAATTCATTGAATTAACAAACATGCAAATACAAATTTGCATTTGTCACCTTCAATAAACACCGTTCCATCGAAATATTGGAAATGCCAATCCATATATTCAGTTCTTTTAAAAGTTCCTTTGTTCCATACACATTTAAAAGAAAGAAAGACAAAGGGAAAGGATGTTGTTCACACTCACTGTGAAAACCATAATGCAGCCTTTTGACTGTAATTGAAGGACTACTATCTAAAGCTTTCATTTGAAACTGCTGTATCTTAACTCGCTCACTTTTCTTCATTTTGTTAATATGGTTGTTTCATAGAAACAAAGGGCCAGATTTACAAGGCCCTAGTGCCACCAGAGTGTCACTTTTTGTGACACTCCGGAGGCGCTTTAAGCCACTTTTTGGGACTTAACGCCATCTTGTAAATTTGGGCACCTCCAACGCAGTTTTATGCATCAGAGGGGCGTGCAATGGGTGTTGCTGTCACCGTTCCACCACAACACCCATTGATTTTGATGCTGACCTGATTTACAAGAAAGTGTAAATCTGTGGCAGCGCCAAAAAGATCCAACTTCAATGAGTTGATGATGCTCAGAGACTGCAGACAAATGTAGACTGATTCTTTCTCTCCAAAATCCAAATCCAAAATGACCAAGAGCTGGACAAAGCACAAAAAGGGGTTTCAAGATATGATTGATACAGTTTGTACAGTAGTATCACACTCTATTGCACGGCTTCTGCAAATCACAATAGTTAAATAAATGAAATAAAATAAAACAAAAACAAGATGCATTTTATGCTCATATTTCTCAGAATGGTCCACTGGGGTAAAAAAGTTAACACAAAATGTCTTTCAGTTATTTTATTGGTTCTGCCGTCAATCCAGTCAATCCTATTGTTGCCACACATCAATGATGTTGTCACCGTGCTTGTGTGATTGAGTTTTTACAGAATGGGCATCTTGTTTATGTGAGGTGGCGTAATGCCCTAATCTTGGACAGGTATTCATGACTATTATTCCTCCTCGCTTTGCTTTGTCCATGTGTGCTGCATTCTGCAGCACACGTACAAACAGCAAAAGGCCATGAATGATTGTTTATGTGCAGGAAGGTGTCTCTTCCTGCACATAAACAATCATAAAAAATGACAATTTGGTACTTCTGTGTGTGCTGCACTATGCAGATCACATTGAAGTGCCAAACTGCCATTATAGATTGTTTATGTGCAGGGAGGGACACCTTCCTGCACATAAACAGTCAATCTCCTCAACACAAACACCCTAGCACTATGGCCCAAAGATGCTGTGTTGCTAAAGTGACAAAGCACAGCACTGCAAATTCTGGCACAGCACCGCGTTGTGCCACTTTTTAGTAAATCTGGCTCAAACTTTATACTAGCGTCAATGGCTAAATGCAGATTTAGCTTCATTTTTCTAGAACTTTCTTGCCAGCGGTATGGGTGGAACTCCTCAGTGGCTAATTCTTGCCCAACATTATTATTTCATGTTGCTAGAACTGGAGTCTGTAGTAAAGAAACCCTGGGGTGTGAGGAAAAAGCAACAGATCTAGGAAACCTCGAGAATTATAAGGCCATAGACCCAGGTCTGAAGGAGTCAAAACTGGCTTTGGGGGCTATTAACGCATTTAAAAAAGGTGCTCTTCATCTGCGTTCCGACGTTATTGATAAATGTTTATTAGCTCCATATATACTGCTAAACAGGAACCGAAAACCAATACACAAAGCTCCGCAGTCATACTGGATTGAGCTGGCTCAAAGCAGAAACAAAAAAGAAACCGCTATCATAGAAAGGCATCATGGAAAGATCTAGACAGGACTGGCAAGATCAATAATATAGGAGGAAGTAACCTGTGTGACTTTTTAAAAATAAAACAGTAAAAATAATTTTGATTTAATTTAATATATTTAAATTAATTATTTATTTCAAATTAAGTTAATAGTTACACCAGACAGGGATGCCTGCTTTTTTTCAGTGGCCATGGAATCACTAGCCTGCAGACTATGCTTAGTCCTAGAAAAATGGACGATAAAAACCTGAGCTCAAAGACATGATTTGTGGACCACATGCTGGTCTATCTTTCGGACCCAAAATACTCCTCACATAGGGTGATCAGATGTCACGGATTTCCCCAGACAGTCCAGTTTGTCAGAGGATTGTCCCAACACATACACACACACACACACAAAAATAGAGATTACAGGGACGTTATAGTTAGGCTCACATTTTATACATACAAAACCATAGAAATGTACCTGTTATACTTAAACTTATCTCAAGTAACTATAACTCATGCCCTAAGGTAGCTATAACTTGCACCTTAATGGGCAAACTAGAATGATATAAACTGCAAACAGGCTAGCAACAAAATTCCGTTTTATTCCCAATGGTTTTGTTGGTTTGTTACGACACATGCCCTGTGAAGAACTGCCGAAACCTGAAATACCATGGGCCTGCAATTCATTTAGATATCTTGGCATACAAATAACATGCCCCAGAGAAGCCAGCTAACTGGAATTAAACCCATAACAGACATACAAAAACATATAGGTAAATGTCTGCTAACACTTCCGCTATCGATGGTGGGTAGAATAGTATTAGTGAAAATTCCGGTCTATCTATTTGATTTAACTAGCTTTTTTATTAGAAACCTTGTTGTGCATAAGCCTTGTTTTAAATTGTTTTAAATCCTTCTCTTCGCACTTTACTATTGTTGACCAAATGTTGCTTCTATTGGCGCTGCTGGGGAGCAGGGGTCCAAATGCTTGTGTGTATGTTTTTACCTGCCCAAAGCATTTTTTGGCAGTCCCCTTTGGGACTACAAGGGGCACCATTTTTAGGTTGAACATAGGCAGCGTACATGCGCTGTCTCTCATATTGTAATCTACTTCTGTAGGCTTTCACTACTCCCTACTATGCCAAGACTTGAACCTATTTACCCAGCTCTAAAGTCGGCAGCTCTGACCGTTACACGACATCCTCTCCCTTATGCTGCACTCTGTGTGTAATGCTTCTACTACATTGGTATAGCATTTGTATAGCGCATACTACCTCTATGGGGTGTTGAACCACTCACCGACACAACTAGTTTTATGTCTACCACTGACAAGCACATTACTCACACTGTTACAGATTTGAGAATCAGAGTCATTTAAGTTTGCAATCCCATTTCTTAAATGCTTCCCAAGTTTAGCTGTTGAAAAATATACAAACTGGTGCCTTTTAAATAGAAAAAATACAAGAGAAATCCTCAACGCGGCCCTCCCCAGGACAGAAGGAGAGCTGATACTACAATATTCACTGCACTCTGGAAAGTCGCCCCATAATGCTTTCGGGGGCATTCCTTTTACGACATATTTTTTGCCCATACACCAGCCTGTGGTGGGCCTAGGACAATGGGACCATCACCAAAACATTCAGTATGACGTGCTCTTTCTGTCCAGGTTATCTTCTGGGTACCCACACTCGGTTCAGGTGAACCCAAACATCATAACCTTTCCCACCATTCAATGTCTTTTTAAGCTGTCTCATAGCTGGAGCTTTTGTTTTAGAGCTCAGAGTAGTTTGTGTTTTAAGGCCTTATTTGTAATAATATTCTAGTAGGCCTGCTGGGCCTGAAAATGTGTAAGCACTATGCCCTGTAGAAGATGAATACATGGTCGCTGTTTGCCATTCTCTTTTCATGTTGTTATGCTCTCTAGGGGTTGACTATATTGTTACAAGACCATGTTTCTTCCAATGCTATTTTTATTGCGGTGCCCTCTAGGGGCTGTTCTGACCATTACAGTCTAATGTCAAGTGTATGAAGGAATGCACAAACACACAGTTTATTTCTGATAAAGGCTCAATGTGCTGCAAGGCTAAATACTGAAAAGGTCCCAAAGGGGAGACCTATTGGCTACACCAATGCTTGCTGGTTCTGCATGCTCTTGCTTCCCAAGAGGGCGGCATCACCAGCTCTTTGAAGCCTGGACCATGGCACGGACACACTGATCCACTTAGCTTTTTCTTAGTGATGTTGTTGTGCATGAGCCCTGTTTTAAATTGGTTTTAATGTTCTCTTGGCACTACTATTATAGCATAATTGTTGCTGCTCTTGGTGCTGCTGGAAGGCAGAGGCCCAAACTCTTCTGTGCATGTTTTAACCTGCCCCAGGTGGGCTACCATTTTAATCCTCTTTTGGGATGGCTAGAGGTGCCATTTTTGGTTGCGCCCACTCTAGCTTCTGAAAAGGGTGGTATCACTGGTTCTTTAAAGCCGGGATCATGGCGTGGATGCACTGATCTAGGTAGCTTTTGATTAGAAACCTTGTTGGGCATGAGTATTGTTTTAAACTGGTTTTAACCTTCTCTTTGCACTTTACTATTGTGCCTAAATGTTGCTGCTATTGGTGCTGATGGGGGACGGGGGAAGAACGCCTGTGTGTAATTTTTGTACTTACCCGATGCACGCAGCCGTTTTTCCCCTTTGGGACTACTAGAGGTGCCATTTTTAATTGTGTGTGCTCTAGCTTCCCAAGAGGGCTGCGTCACTGGCACGTTTTAGTCTGGACCATGGTACCGACTCACAGTAGACACATGCAGCAGGTGTGCCACTGGCAAGTACGTCTGAATCCATTAGCTGCCACTGCCAGCCACAATGTCTGTGTCAAGACAACTGCAGCCAAACACATCTCCTATACTTCAGTAGAGCTGACCAAATTACTCCCATATTAATCAGTTTAACTTAGTGGAGGATCTGGACTAATTTTTATGTCAATCTTGCAACTTTAGTCTAGAAACACCTCCTCGTGGATCATTGGTAGCTCTGCCGACAATAAGGATGTCACAGGAGGAACAGTTTTCAGCTTCTCTTCTCTTTTATTAAATGTTGAACCCCTTGACGTTCTTTTTATTACCAAAACCTGGCTCTCCTCACTATGACCCCAGGAGGGGCAGGGGTATTGCTGTTGTGCATAACCAAACCTTTATCTGCACTGTTTTTAATACAGTGATCTGGTTGGAGCCGGGTCTCTGGGCGTATGTGTATCACTCTCTCCTCAACAGTCTGTGGGGATGTGTGTTGATCTACAGAACTCCTGGTCCAGGTGGAGCCTTTTTAAGTTGTTTAGGGCAAGCTCTCTCTCATTTGGCTCTTAGGTTTGCACTTCTCCTGGTGCTGGGAGATTTCAATATTCTTATGGACTGCCCTACATGCAATGAAGCACTCTCATATGGATACTTTGCCCTCTTTTAATTTGATCCAATATGTTTAAAGCCCACTCATCAGACAAGTCACATGATTAAGCTGTTTTTTTTCCAATATCAGGTTGCAGATGCTTCAACCCCTACCTTTAATCTGGATGAATCATTTCCTAGTTGAGCTTAGTTGGCCTACTGCACCAAGGCTGGCTGAACAGGTGGGGAGGGCCCCCCTTTTGTACAGGCCATACGGGAAAGTTAAGCAAGCTGATCTAGTGGATTTCTGATCAGAATCTACTTTTAAGATAATGGGAAACATTGAAACTGTCGCCATTGTGGTGGATAATTGGACGCCCAAAGCAGTCAATGAACTGGCCCCTAAAAAGATCCAGAAATCTGGCATAGACCATCTGCTCCTTGGTGCACCAAAGCAATTGGGGCTCACTGGAAACTGCAAAATCACAGAAAGGAAGTAGAGCAAGGAGTACCAAGCAGCAGATCAAATGGACTATTATGTGGCTCTAAGATAATAACATGCCTAAGTTAAGACAGCCAAAACAAAAAGCCTTCTCTGAAAATAAGGTTACAGCAGCTGGTAATAGGTTTGTAGAAGTATTTAAGGTGGTTAACAAATTAATGACACCCACTGCTTTTACTAAAGGTTTGACTCCCTCTTTGAAATGGTGTGACACATTGGCAGTGTTCTTTTAGGATAAAATCCTCAAGATTCAAGCAAGTTTAGTTACATCTGGCTGTCAGCAGAGCTCTTTCCGCAGTAGAGACAAAGTTGTTTGGCTATTCTTTCACCTCATTTTACGAAAGTTGTACCTGTCTTTGCTGGCCCATCCAATGAGGGACTGAAATCCCTCAGGTCAATCACATTTTCCAGACTCTCCAGGATACTGTGGCATAAACAAGGATAAAGAAGGACATTTTGTGGCACAAAATTGAGTTTTTAGCAGCATTTTTGAGGCACTCTATTTAAGTACAGTTTGTTAGTTTTGCATAGTTTTGTTTTGGATTTTAAATTTAAAGTATGAGTAACCTTAGGAGAAGATATATTAATGTTCCTTAATCTATTTTTAGGCCCTTGGAATGCACTTTCTGCATATTTATATATTTACACATACATGTTCATATGACTCCTCAGCATCCTGTACAATAAGTAACAGTGTGCACCCTCACTTGCCAACTGGTTTTATTATGTATTACCCCACATCTTGAATGTGGACATTAACAATACAAGCCCATTGAAATAGGTGGTCCTAAACAATGAAAGCACATTGTCATCTATTTGCCAGTGTGCACTGTTCTTTGTTGCAAAGGATGCTGTTGGGATACGGAAATTGTCAGCTGCCCAGCCACTGCCATGAGGTGGCAAATGTACCGGGCATCACCTATGGAGGACATAGTTATATATATATATTACTTAGTAGCAGTCACCACTAGGTATTTATAGTTAGGGTATGTTTCCATTGGAAAAGCGTATTTTGACTTGCCTATGTCTTTGGCACCATTTGACGAACCTTCACAAAACTTTCAAAAAAAAAGTGTGACTTTGATTCTTGCTGCACACAGAAAGTTTGAGGCTGATCCATCAAGTGGGGGCCAGGATAAGGGGGGATAAAAAACATGCATTTCCGATGTTAACTATAAACACGACTGGAGCCTGAACCGCTGGACGGATGTAACCTAAATTTGGCAAAAAGCTAGCTATTGGTACACAGATTATGCTTTTGCTTATCTGGTGTAAATCTGTCCAGTAGTTTCAGAGATATTAAAGGGAAAAAAATATTTATCTAGGGCTGTGTATCATTTGCAACGATTTCGTGAAAAGTAATGATCTTGTGCAGGGAAATGCACAGCTCTGATTGGCTGCCAACACTTCAGCCTTTTATGAGACTACATTATTTTAAACCATGGGTACTGGCAACATTTTCCAAGGGTCACACAGTTTGGCCTGTGAGCCTGTGATGTGATGGAAGGCCACAATGATTCTAGCAGGGTGGAGGTTGGGGGTTGGGGGAGATTAGCAGTCTGGTGGGTAAAGGGAAAGTAAGGCATATACTGCTAGCGTCTGAATTGCACAATGTGAAACCCAAAACTTTACAAAAACGTGGGATTAATCCTGGGTTCTCCACTTAACAAAATTGTGTAATCCTAAACAATTGTTTAATTTCACATTCACTCCTTTTACATTATCACATATGAGGATCTCAAAATACTTGACTTCAGGATGTGTGCTGTATCACACCTTCTCCTGTGTTTGATTTAATGAGCCATAATGTTGCTCAAGTATAATATAAACCCAGGCTACCCAAAGAGTGCATATAACAACTAAGTTGCATCTTAGTTCACTGTTGACAATGTTGCCAAGATGGGGGGGGGATAAATGTTTCGAAATTCATGTTTGGAAACTTATAAAAAGACTTCTCAATACACTGATATAATACTAAGGTAAAATGGTCCTGCATGTATCCCATATACAATTTTATAATTTTGAACAGACTTTGTCACATTTTTACACTTTTGCTGTAAGAAGTCTTGAAAAATAAAGGCGTGTCTAAATTTAACGGACACCATTGTTACTTCCTTTCTTTAACTTAAATTAACCTTTGTTAGAAATGGGGTCTTTGGTTGACCCCTGCTTACCCCCTTGGAAGCTTGGCAGAGCAGTAGGCTTAACTACAGAGCGCTAGGTGTAAAGTATTTGTACCAACACACACAGTAACTTAATGAAAACACTACAAAATGACACAACACCGGTTTAGAAAAATAGGAAATATTTATCTAAACAAAACAAGACCAAAACGACAAAAATCCAACATACACAAGTCAAGTTATTAATTTTTTAAGATTAAACTCAAAAATAGCGCTTAGAAACAAAAATGCTTCAATGAGATGTTAACACGGCATCGTGACGGAGTCGTTCCCAACAAGCCGACACCAGCAGCGCCGGACACGGAGTCGTGTAGACCCCCAAGTACAGTACCTTTGGTGAAGAGTGAAAACAAGCCGATGCGCAAATTCAGGGATCGCGGCGTCTGTGCGAAACGTTGAATCCGCGCACTTCAAGCGGCGTCGGTCACGACGTGGTGCGGCGACTTCCACGGAGTCGCGGACTTCAGCGGGGCTGCAGCGGCGTCGGGCCTGCGAAGAGCGTCGCGTTCCAGCGAAGGTTACGGCGTCGGGTGCAGGCGGCGTCACCGGATTCAGCAGCGGCGTCGGTCCGAGTCGTCCGAAGTCGATTTCCTTGGATTTCCACCAGCTTTCCTTTCAAGGGCCCAGGGACTGGATAGGGCACCACTTGTCAGAGCAGGAGTCTCTCCAGAGACTCCAGGTGCTGGCAGAGAGAAGTCTTTGCTGTCCCTGAGACTTCAAACAACAGGAGGCAAGCTCTAACTCAAGCCCTTGGAGATTTCTTCACAAGATGGAAGGCACACAAAGTCCAGTCTTTGCACTCTTACTCTGGCAGAAGCAGCACTGCAGAAAAGCTCCACAAAGCACAGTCACAGGCAGGGCAGCACTTCTTTCTCAGCTATCAGCTCTTCTCCAGGCAGAGGTTCCTCTTGGTTCCAGAAGGGTTTTCTAAAGTCTGTAGATTCTTTCTGCCCTTCTTATGCCCATTTTAGTCTTTGAAGTCACCTTTCTTCAAAGGGGACTCACACCTACTTGTGAAATCCTGCCTTGCCCAGGCAAGGCCTCAGACACATACCAGGGGGTTGGAGCCGGCATTGTCAGAGGCAGGCACAGTCCTTTCAGATGAGAGTGACCACTCCACCCCTCCCTCCTAGCAGAGATGTCTAATCAGGAAATGCAGGTTACACCCCAGCCCCCTTTGTGTCACTGTCTAGTGCGAGGGGAAAAACAACCCAACTATCAAACTGACCCAGACAGGTAATCCACAAACAAGGCAGAGTCACAGAATGGTTTAAGCAAGAAAATGCTCACTTTCTAAAAGGGCATTTTCAAACGCACAATCTCAAAATCAACTTTACTAAAAGATGTATTTTTAAATTGTGAGTTCAGGGATCCCAAACTCCACATGTCCACCTACTCTGTAGGGAAATCTACACTTTAATCATATTTAAAGGCAGCCCCCATGTTATCCTATGAGAGAGACAGGCCTTGCAACAGTGAAAAACGAATTTGGCCGTATTTCACTGTCAGGACATATAAACCACATTACTATATGTCCTACCTTATCCATACTCTGCACCCTGCCCTTGGGGCTACCTAGGGCCTACCTTAGGGGTGCCTTACATGTAAGAAAAGGGAAGGTTTAGGCCTGGCAAGTGGGTACACTTGCCAAGTCGAATTTACAGTGTAAAAATACACACACAGACACTGCAGTGGCAGATCTGAGACATGATTACAGTGTTACTTGTGTGGGTGGCACAACCAGTGCTGCAGGCCCACTTGTAACATTTGATTTACAGGCCCTGGCACCTCTAGTGCCCTTCCCTAGGGACTTACTAATAAATCAAATATGCCAATCATGGATAAACCAATCAACAATACAATTTACACAGAGAGCATATGCACTTTAGCACTGGTTAGCAGTGGTAAAGTGCTCAGAGTTCAAAAACCAACAGCAACAGATCAGAAAAAATAGGAGGCAGGAGGCAAAAAGATTGGGGATGACCCTGCATAAGCAAAAAAGTCCAACAACCTTTAAATAAATGTTTACCTGTGGGGATCCAGCTGTCCTTTTTTGTATCATACATGTATATATATATATATATATATTGTCTAAAAAGCAAAGGTTACAGGGACGTTATAGTCTGCAGTTTTGTAGTGATAGCTAGAGTTCTTTCAAGTAACTAAAACTCACGCCCTAAGGTAACTATAAGTCACACTCCCACCATGCACAGCTTTTTCTTCATAACTGTGACTGCTAATGCTTCATTTATACGTTTAAGAATGTTATCAAAGTTGTTATGACTGCTGTAATATCTGGGGTAAATAGAAGCGCATGGCAAGGGAGCGAGTTATAGTTACCTTAGGGTGTTCAAGAGTTGATTGGATATTATCAATCAATTAATCAGTGGATTTGTATAGAGCAGCTAATCAGAAGGAGTGTCCTCCACTTCTGTTGTGGTGGATGTGGGGTGAGTAGGCAAGGGAGAAGGACGCGGAGCATCGCTGTCTTGAGGGGCGGTGGAAGATGGGATGTTGGTTGATGTAGGCAGCTCCCTGGTTGTGTGAAACTTTGTGTGAGTGGATCAACAGCTTGAATTGACATATTTTCCATATGGGGAGCCAGTGAGGTATTTTTAAGTGGGGAATGATGGGTATTCAATGAGGGAGGTTGAGAATGAATCTGGCGGCGGCATTCTGTATGGTCTGAAGTCTTTGTAGGAGGTTGGTGGATATTCCTGTGTAGATTGTGTTACTGTAGTCAAATCAACTGGTGATGAGGGCCTTTTTTATGGTATTCTTGTGTCCTGGAGGACCCTCATGAAGATTCTTTGTAACATGCATGAAGTAAAGAAGCAGGCAGAGGAGACTGCATTAATATGTCATCTAAAGATCAATTTATTGTCTATGATGATTCTGAGGTTCCTAGCTTGTTTTGTAGGAGTGGGTGAAGTTCCTAGATGTGTGGGCCACCCGTAGTCATTCCAGGCTGTGATCATGTTTGCCAAAGATGAGTACTTCTGTTTTGTCAGAGATCAGCTTCAGGGAGTTGTTGTAATGGTCGTCTTGCACCTGGTTCTGGTGGTGTTGGGGTATTCGAAGAAGATGAGTTGTGTGAGTTGGGTGTCGTCTGAGGCAGATAAGATGTTTAGTCTGTGGGATATGACGATGTCGGCCAAGGTGTGATGTAGATGTTGAAGATGTTAAGAATGAGAGATGATCCTTTCAATATCACGCAGATGATGTCTTTGGGTTTGGAGATGTACAGATGCAGGTGGACCTTTTGGGTAATCCTGGTGAGAAAGGAGGTGACCCATTTGAATGCTTCTCCTTATATTTCGATATAGTGAAGTCTTGTGATCAGTATGTGGTGAGACGTGGTATTGACTGCCGCAAGAGGTCAAGGAGGATAAGTGCGGCCATTTCTCCTCTGTCAAGGAGAGCTTGGATGTCATCGGTTGCGGCTATCAGTGTAGTCTTGGTGCTGTGAAGCTGCAGAATCCAAACTGGGCGGTGTCATGAAGGCGGATCTGTTCCAGATATCGTGTGAGCTGCCTGTTGATGCCTTTCTCCAGGACCTTGGCTGGAAAGAGGAGTAGGGAGATGGGTCGGTTTTTGAGTTTGTTAGGGTCAGCTTTATGAGTAGTGGTTTGACCTCGGTGTTTCCAGGGAAAGTGGCTGTGATGAGGGAGGTGTTGAACAGAGAGGTGAGTTTGTAGCTGATCCTACGATTTCCTGGGTTGAAGATATGATGTGGGCAGAGGTCCACAGGAGCTCCTGAGTGGACGGTGCTCATGGTAGTGGTGGTTTCCTGGGGGGGTGAGCTGGTTCCATGTGGTCAGCAGGTGGTTGGAGCTGGAGGCTGTGAGAGGGGCCACGAGGTAGTCTGTCTGCGCGAACTGAAGTTGGAAGTTTGTCTAGATGGTGCTAGTCTTGCATGGAAGACGTTGGCAAGGTTGTCACGGAGTTCTTGTGAGGAGGTTATGCTGTTTTCTGTGGCCGTGGGTTTCAAGAACTCTCTGGCATTCTTGTAAAGGTCTTTGCTGTGGTTGAAGCTAGTGTTTATCTGATCGGCTAGGACATTCTTCTTCTCTCTTATCATTCTGTGAGATAATGGCTGAGAAAGGTTTTAAAGGAGGTCCTGTTGAGGGTGTACTTGCTTGCACTCAATCTTCTCTATGGTCATTTTCAGTCACATTTTGCTGTTTTCAGTTCTTCTGTGTACCATCTTGCTTGGTGGATCTCATATGCAATTTGGTCTTGATGGACGTGACACAGTTGCTGCTGTTGGTTATTCAAGTGCTGAAGTTCTTGACACTCTGGTCCAGGTTTGTGGCAGCATCTGGGATGGATGTGCTGAGGGCATCAGCCCATTGGGTCTGTGTGACTTTGTGACTGTTGAAATAGATATAGGAGTGATCAGTCCAGGTGAGTTTGGTGATGTGGCTGTATTTGACATGTTTGCTGGAGGGGAAGATGGGGTCCAATGTGTGTCTTGCAGTGTGAGTGGGGTTGTTGGTGGGTTGGATGAGGCCGTTGTTGTTCATGATTTCAAGAAGGGTGGTGGTGTTGTGGTCGCTGTGGTCATCAAGGTGGAAGTTTAGGTTGCTGAGGAAGACGTAGTTGTTTAAGTCTACAGTGACAGCATGATAAAGTTGGTGATGGCATTGCAGAAACTGGAGTATGGTCCAGTGGGTCTATGGGTGAGGGTGCCTCTGATGGTGGTTTTGCCATAAGTTTGGATGTTAAAGTAGCGGTGTTCTAATGTGGATGGCGGAGTGCATTGCGGTAGTGAATTGGATGGATTGCTTGTAAATGATGGTGGTTCCTCTTCTGGGTTTGTTGATGCGGTCCTGGTGTGCGATCTTGTATCCCTCTAGAGTTGCTGCAGTGATGTTAGGGGCACACGAAGCGGTGAGCCATGTTTTGGTGAGGAAGACGATGTCGGATGAGAGGGTGGTGATGAAGTCCCATAGCTGAGTGGCTTGCTTGCTTGCAATCATGTGTTGAGGAGGATGCAAAAGAGCTTGTGTGTACTGGGGCGGTGTGTTTGGTAGTGTGTTAGTGTGTGGGTTGTTGCAGATGAAGGACAAGTGAGTGCAGATGAAAGTCCTGCCATGGAGGGAGGTGAGGTGAAAGCAAATGGGCACCACTGTGGCCGACCATGACTTTGACCACTGCCACCTCCTGCGGGTCAATGTTCCTGGCGGTGGTAGTAGTCTTCTGCTAGTCCAACAGCCATGATAGTAATTCCGTGGTCAGACCGCCAGGAGTACGGCGGTCCAAACACCACCGCGAGTTTGGCAGTCTGGAGACTGCCAAACTAGTAATCAGGCCTTATGCCTCTTCAAACAAACAGTTCATTCCTTTCTGTTTCTACTGGCACCATATTTATATGTACATAATAATCTACTTATCATTCACTGCCTGATCACACATTTCTCTTTAATGTTCCTTTTTTGCAAATTTTACTTTGCTAATATGTTCCATATTTCTTCATCTCCTTGCAAAGAGAATGCCTGACTGTGTACATTATTATTCCTGATGGAAGTTTGTACAGAGTTTTGCAGCTTTTCACTGTGGATCTTGTCTGTGCTTCACGAACCTCAAATAAATGAATAGGTACAATAAAATTAGCTTGGATGGCTTTTAGTTGGCAGTGTTTTACTCCTGTGCTTTGACCACTCTCTGATATATGACAATTGGTTTATCAAATATGGTGGCCTGATGGAAGAGAAGGGTGAGTGGCAGAACATTGATGGTGTATTTTACCTTGTGTAATAAACTTTTCAAAGACGAATAAACACTTCTATGAAAATATTGATTGAATAATATAACTATTTAAGGCAAAATATTTCTAATGTAATCATGTTAGCCAGTTGTGTGGCCAAAGAATTGAACACTGTTTATGGGATCAAGAATCCCTCCCTCTATATTAAAGATATTGCAAGTCATGGAGGAGTTCCATAACAATGTAGAGCAATAATTCTGAAAATGTGAGTCCTTCTATAAGATCACGGACCACCAAAGTGGCTTGGAATATCCTTATAAAGTACAGCAGGAGGTATTTTATTTCTTATAGTACAAGGTCGCACCATCCGCTTTCCCACAGAGTTCTTAAATATTTTGGGGCCTATTCACAAAATATTTTTTGTGTGTATTTAGTAGTACTACAGTAGAACTACATAAGTGCTACCAACACAATTCAAAAACCTATGAGGGTAAATCTCCACCTCCTCCTCACCTACCTTTTCTTTGGGAACATTCTCACACTAGAGAGTGAACTACTTAGTAGAAAATGTGGGAGGGACCAAGAAAAGTAGATGAAGAATGTGGCATGCTTTCTACAGAATAAGTGGTGTTTACGGGTGAGTAGTAAGAAGGGAAAGTTAGGGAGGGGTTTGAGGGGGAAGTGCAACCACCCACAAAAGAGAAAACCTATTGCTACTTACTAACTGCACTTCTAACATTACTACAGCCAAAAGGGAAGAAAATAGTATTAAATATTAAATGATTCAAGCACAGAGCTGAAGTAAATCCAGCACCAACATGACATCCAATGGTACTGCAACACCCTACTGTTGAAAATAATGGAGACAGAGGCTTAAAATAAAACCCAATATTGTTAAATTAAATTAAATAGTTTTTATTAGTTTAAATATAAGTAAATATAATTTAGTGTTCGGAATGTTTGGAAAAATAAAAGAAATGTATTTTTTAATTATAAAATATTGTAACAGCCTTTTCCAATCTAAAATTAACGGTACATTACTTTAAAAAATATTTCATTCCATATTCACATGTATTATTAATGCATAATAATGTTTTTTACTTTAAGTGAGATTTTTTTTAATTTTCACTTTAGCAACATACTTTGAAATAATTCTAGAAACATTTTATGGTAAATATTATTGTAAATTCATTTTCTATATTTATTTTGGATGTTGAATAGAATAAAAACAATTTTCTGGGATTATGAACCTAATTTTAAAATACATAGTTATAGAGTTTAAATATATTAAATGAAACCTATTTTGCTGAAGTTTAAAATGAAACATACATAAAGTAAAAAATATTTTTATTATACAATAATAATTATTATTATAAACGGATGTGTAAAATTAATTGAAATTCATTTAATTATATTTTATTAAAATAAAAACAATTTTCTGGGATTATGAACCTAATTTTAAAATAAATTGTTATAGAGTTTAAATACATTAAATTAAACCTATTTTGCCGAAGTTTAAGATAAAAAATACATAAAGTAAAAAATATTTGTATTATGCAATGATAATAATTATTCTAAACGGATGTGTAAAATTAATTGAAATTCATTTAGTTATATTTTATTAAAACTATTATGTAAAATAAATTTTTCAATTAAATGTTTTTTGAAATATTATACAATTAAATAATAATTATGCATTATTGTTTAGATATTTTGTATTAATATTACATTTATTGATGTTTTCATATGTTTTAAATATTTTCATTTAATTTAAGAATATGTCCTTTAGTGTATTATTTTAGGTCCCTACATCAATTATTTTTTATGTGAAAGTGCTGCAGTACTAGAGGTTGGTCAAGTATGGTGCCGGACGTAGGCCTGAATTTAAGAAAAGTGGCACAACATCCAATGCACCGCCACTTCTCTTGCACCCCTTAGCACCCCCCTACTGCAACCATGTGTGCACCATATTTAATATACGGATGGTAGGAGCAATAGCGTCAAAAAAGTTGGCGCTAATCCTGCAGAGTAAATAGTGACCCATTGAAAACAATGGTATGCCCCATTTTAATGCGTGCTATGTCCAGGTGTTAAAAATAGCTGTTAAAAATGGCGTAGTGGAATCTCTGAAATTACACTGCACCATTTTTGCGGTCCCTCTAACGGGGTAGTGACCCCCTTGCATACATTATGCCTGGTGCAGGCATAATGTGCTGCAAGGGGTTACAAAGTGGTGCAATGCATGCATTGTGCCACTTTGCAAATTTGGCCTGGCGAATTTGGCCGCGTTGGGCCACATTAGCATCGCAAAAAATAACACTAATGTCGCGCAAGGAGGCACTCGGCCCTCTTAAATCTGGGCCTTACTGTGTCTTAAAATTGTAAATTTGGCTCCACCCACCATTTTCAGGTGGTGGGGAAAGTGTATGTCTATTCTTCTGACTAACTTTTCAAGTGTAGTTTGGAAACAGCTGAAAGTAGTAAAGTTACTCAAAAATGTAAAAGTAAATTATGCATGTAAATTACTCACAAGTGTTGTGATTCGCTCCCACAGTGTCTTGCTCTTTAATTTTCATCACAGACTTGAGGAATAAAAGCAGAATAAAGGCAAAATCAAACACATAAAAGAGCTGTCAGTAATTGTTGCTAAACGATGTTAGAATAATTTTCATGTTAGTCAGATAAAAACAATGTTGTGTTAAAACAAGCAGAAATGCTATCTTCTCTGTAATGACCTATATGGTGGACTTAAAGAAATGTGTTGCCACAAACATGCCTTTCTGCGGAATGCTTTTCATTTTTAAAAAAACATACCAGAAGGAGGAAAAGACACTTTCCATTTTCCTTAATTAAACTGGACTATAATAATGCTCAGGGACCTACCTGGCTGCTGAGTCTGGCAGCAGGCATTGTGATGCCAGAATTTAACTGTACTAACTTTTTACAGTTTAACAGCTACGTCATTCCTTAATGTCATGCGACTAGAGACGTCACAGGTCACCTGTAATAAAACAAAATAGAGCTGGGCTTGTATACATGGATTGCAGGCTTCACTTATTAATGCAGGTGGTGCTTTGCCACACAATTATTTGTACACTCAAGTTCCTTGGTAATTTGTGTTTCTTCTACTCGTAGCTCCTACTGTATTCCTAAACCTCATCTACTGAACTTCAGACATACTTCCCAGTGGATTAAGGCTGTTCTATCTTGCAGAAACTGAAATAGGAATTACTTTGGAGGTGACTGGCACATTGTGGACAGATATGAGAATATCAGCTGAAAACTAGTCATGCAGAGATATTTTGAAAGGCATCAAGCAACGATGGGTGGCAAACATTTTGAAGAAAAATATAATGATCCTTCTTGTAGTTTCTCTCACAGACCATCACAATGCCAATACATACTGTATGTCATTCTTTTAATATATTAACTGTTGAGTAGAAACATATTTACTTTGAAAAGTGAAAAAGTGAAAAAACAACCACTCCTAGAACTGCTCTATGCATAACAGCAATCATTCTTTATTGAGTAAACCTGGATTTCTTAACCATACGTTTATTGAAAAGGTCACTAAATCCTTCATCATACCAACAAGAAAATACTGACATATTGTAGATTGGGCAGCCTTTAGTGAAATTTACAAATCTGTTTCCCTTGACAGCCTCTTCCACAATCTCCATTTGGATGTTACAACCTGAGCAGTATGAGCTGCAGAGCTCTATTATGGTATATGCAAAGCAGGTAATTGCCCCGGGACCCCACCTTCCAGAGGACCCTGGTAAAGTGATTGGTATAGTACATTTTCCAGCTTGTGTGCATCCAAAGACAAAATAGTGACATTTAGGGGTTGAATACGAGTTTGGCGGTTGGAAAACTCCAAACGCCAAACTCCCGACAGGGTGGCTGCTGCCAACTTGGTGACCTCTCCACCGCAGCTATTATGGGTTTCCTGCTAGGTTGGCGGGTGGAAACCTACGTTTCTTCCCACTGGCCTAACGGGAAACAGGCTACAGCATTGTTTCTGGCTCATAATCGAGCAGCCAGCAATGCTGTTGCCTGCAGAGTGCACCAGCACCCTCGCAATAGACAGTGAACATTGCAATGGTTCTGGCAAGGGGGCCCCCTGCACTACCCATGCCAAATGCATGGGCAGTGCAGAAGCCCTGCTCCCCCCCCAGTGGCCCCCTGCACCTGTTCACTGCCAGCCTTTTAATGGTGGTGCTACAGCCATGAAACCTCTGGTGGAGAACAGGGTTGAAATCCCCAGGGTGGTGTTGCTTGCAGCGCTGCCCTGGTGGATTAGGACCTCCACCACTGCCAGTCTGCCAGGATCCAAGATACTGGTGTGGCTGGCGGTTCGCTGGCAGTCCGACCTCCAGGGTAGTAATGTGGTGGTTGAACCGTCGCATTGGCGGTCCAGACTGCCACAGTGAGTGTGGTGGTCTATATACCACCACACTCGAAATGAGGCCCTTAGTGCCAGAAAGTACCTGCCCATTATAATGTGTGCTTTCTGTTTTAGTTATTTATTTTTTTCCTTTTTACCTTTAAAAAAAAATTATTTGAACTAAGGCGTAGCAACTTCCCAGACACTGCTACTGGGTCCTGGCTGCTGGTTGCACACTCACTGCTAGCAGTCACTGTAATGTCATATGAGTGCTTAATGAGGGAACCTTTTTAGCTCCTGATGGACTCCGTAGAACTGTGACATAAGTGTTATAGCATTGTGAAATTAATTCAGGTTTAGATTGTTGAGTTTGTGGTTGACGAATAAAGATATTTAATACACAGCTCCATGTGAGGAGTAGTCATTAGCAGGTACCCTGGCTGGGGAAGGCACTACAACTGGAGATGAGATAGGGGATAAGTAACCCAAAGATTGACAGTGCTCTCCAAGAGAGTTTGCCGTGGTCAAAGCAAACTGCCACATGTGCCACATGTGCCTTCATCAAAGTACAGAATCGACATTTGGGTTATGTGGAGTCAAGCACAGCTCAAGCCGGTGTGAAGCATTTGAAGATAAATAAAGCTTCACTGAGAAGTCTACACTCCGTTAGCCAAGAACCTGCTGGTAAAGCCGTAAAGAGAGATACTGTGCTACTAAACAATATAGCGCTGTACATCATATGGAGTGATAACGATGAAGGCTTCAACAGGTTTCGAAAGTGCATTAAATAGTGACATAAAATTGCAAGATAACACTGTGATCAGAAACACTGCAAGGCAGAGATTAACTGGGTATCAAAAAAAGCACAAAAGGACGCCTGAAAGTTCAGCAATTCAGATACAAAAAAGGTTATTTGCTCACCATAAATGATTAAAGAGAGTCATCATACTGCAGGACTGGGAAGTGGCCGAAGGAGTAGTGCGCAGGGTCACGCTTACGGAGCTGTCCATACCTGAAGAGATGATCGGAAGAGTCAAAGGCTGTTCTTCCAATTGAGGACAAGAAAGAGGTCACAGTTCCACAGACTGGCCAAGATGACCCAGAGGCAAGCATGTCACATGGCCTTAGAGATGGTATGGAGGAACTGGGACCTTGTGGACAGCAGACAGTATTGAAAAATTAAATGAAACATTTTTTTTCATTAAGTCTCTCAAAGGAGCACTCACAGTGGCAAAGTCTTGTATGTACTGGCAACAGTAACTGGACATGCCAAGGAATATATGTAGCATGGAAACATCCTGTGGGAGACTGGCAGCTGCGCTTGCACTTTACCTGGCTCTGGTGTCTTACACCAAAAATAAAAGATATTGCCAAATAATTTTAGCTTTGTCTTATTGAATTCACATTTCTCAGCATTCAAAGTTGCTACAGCAACTAGTAAATGACACACTTGCCTGAGAACCAGGAGGAAGGACTACTGTGCTGTTACAAGGACTGCAACTCTGCTGGACTGCTACCCTGCTGGACTCCTGCTATATTGTGCTGAACTACTGCCTGTTACCCTCCTTGCCTGGTAGTGAGAAGGACAGGACCTGAGTCTCTCAAACCCAGAACCAAACTGACTCACAGGACTTGCTGGCTTGCCTCCTGTTCTTCTGAAGTCTCAGGGACACAAAAAACTTTTCACTCATCTTCTACAGCACCTGAATTTTTCCATCTGAGTTTTGCCTTGCCAAGTGGTGCCAATCCAGGCCTGGATTATTGAAAATGGGTATAAAGTGCTGTTCCAGACTAAAATCCATGCATCAATGCCATTGGGCCGCTGTGAACTGGTGCATCTACATTGATGCTGACTCTTAGCTGCTGCTGCAAGGATCAAAGATACTGCATCACTGTCTATGTTGGCTGCCAGGATCAGGATCACTCCATTGCTGACTGTGCAATGCATCACCTCACGTCCCAATATGCCCCCCTTGTGCTACTCAGAGTTGCCTACATCTTCAAGATTGATTCCGCTGCATCTCCTCCTTTCTCCTAGCATCTTTGTCCCAATGTCGAAGCAACTCCAAACTAAGGTACTGTTTCAGCGGGCCAAGGCTGGACCTTGTACCTGACCCATGCTGCATCACAGTCAGCCTGACTATTCAGATTTGACCCGATCTAGTGCAACCAGATAACCCCAGTTGGTGCTTTTTGCTTCTAAGCACTAAAACTAAGTTTATTCTTTAAAAAATCAAATCCTGACCTCTACTTATTGGATTTTTGTTGTTTTGGTCTTGTTTCGTTTATTAGATTACACTCTATTTTTCTAACCAGCTGTGTTATCTTTTTGTGTGGTGGTGTCATTGTTTTACTGTTTGAAGTGCTGCACAAGTACTGGACAAATTGCCTTTTAAGTTAAGCCTAACTGCTCTTTGTCAAGCTATCAATGGATAAGCACAGGTTACTTTAGGGTGAACATGTGACTAGGATTGTGGTTCCTGTTAGGACAGGGTATATACCTCTGCCAACCAGAAATCCAGTTTCTAACAATCTCCATTTTAAGTTACCCCTATATGTCAGCTATCTCTACCTCTCTGATTTTTGTTGTTATGGTCTTGTTTGTTTATTGTATTACACTGTATTTTTCTAACCAGCTGTGGTATCTTTTTGTGGGGTGTTGTCACTGGTTTACTGTTTCAAGTGTTATACAAATACTGAACACATGGGGGCAGATTTAGGAGCTGCTATCACCTCCTTGCGCCACATTAACGTCATTTGTTTATGCTAATGTGGCCTAATGAGGCCAAAACCTGCATGCCTAATTTACATGCAAATTTAAATGCATGCATTGCATCACTTTGTAACACTTTGCGCTACACGATGCCTGTGCCAGGCATAATATATGCAAAGGAAGCATTCCCTCGTTAGGGGGGCCGAAAAAATGGTGCAAAGAAATCCAGGACATTTCTTTGAGTCATTTGTTTCGCCTGTTCAGAGTAGGCATTAAAAGGAGGCACGCCATTGTTTACACTGGGCCTCAATGGGCTTTGCAGGATTAGCACCAAAATGTTTGATGCTAATCCTGCAAAGCTCCAAATTAGCGTCCAAAATTCTGATGCTAGTTCCCTAACTACAGCCCGCTGCACCATATCATAGATACAGGACACACATGGTGGCATTTGGGGAGCAATAAGGGGCGCAAGAAAAGTGGCGCTGCACCGGGTGTCCCACTGCAAATCTACTAAATTAAAAATTGTTCCAGCACCCATGGCACTACAAAGCAGAACAAGTTCCCCTGGGCCGTTCGGCCATGTAATCAATTTTACCTGTGTCTGCTGGGGATCCTCTACAGGAGTCCTTCGGGTGTCTACACTCAGACATTGTGGAAGTCCTGTCTGCTGCACTTTTTCTAATGGATCAGTGAGTTCTTCTGATTTCTCGTACATGTAAGAGGATGATCACTCAGGTGCCAATGTTCAAGTTGGGTTTCGGGCTCTCGTGAAACCAGGAGACAACCCTTGCTCTTCATGGTGCCTCCTCCCTGCAGCCAGAATCTCAAATGGGCCACACCCTAATGAGCCTGGCAATATACTCTTCACGGTGGCTCCCTCTGGCATAAGGGGTCACCAATTTTACTGCTCACATGGATTATAGTGTGATCGGCACAGCAGTAAACACTCTTCCTGTCACCCCCGCCAGCATATGAGGTCATTGACTTTGACTCCACATAGGCTATTGCCCAATCAGTACAGTAGTAACACACTCTTCATGGTGGTCCCCTCTGGCATACGCATCAATTCTCTTACTACACACACAGACTATAGCCTGATCGGCACATCAGTAATTCACTCTTTACGGTGAACTATCTGGTATGTGGGGGTCACTGAATGTATTCCACACACAGGTTGCAGCCGGATCAGCAAAGCAGTAACTCACTCTTCTTGGTGGCCCACTCTGGCATACTGGGTTTCCATCTTCGCTCCACACACAGGTTATGGCCTGATCGGTGCAACAGCTGCTTCCTCACCCTCACTACAGGAGTCTACTCATCTGGCTCTTGCTCTCTCCGATTGATCACCTTTTGATCATAGGGCACAGTAGCTTTGGCAAGCAGGCAGACACTGGTGCCCCAGTGCAGACGGTCTTGGGTTTTCCTAGATGATGCCCCCTAATGCAGCTGGGAGAATGGTAGACCTTAGCACCCAGTACTGGTCACAGGTAGAAGTCTTGCAGGGCTTCTCCTTCTTGACTGGTTGCTTGACAGTTGACAGTTTTGGGGGCTTCAGGTTCCGCTTCTTATAGTGCATTTCCAGAGATAAAAATTTGATTTAGGCCCTCATTATGAGCACGGCGAGAAAGACCACACCGCCGGTAGTGGCGGTAACTACCACCAACAGTCAGGCGGTCTGGACCGCCAAATAATGAAGCACATGAAAAACAGGCAGCCTGAAAAACACCTACTGCCAGCAGAGGAGTGTTGACAACAACGTAAGAGGCCGCCCACAGTCCGACGGAAATACCCTACCTGCCCAACAAATAATGGAGCACTAGACCGCCGTCAATTCTGGGGCGGGAACCACTGCCACGCAAAGCCTGGCAGAAACAAACAAAATAAAAGGAAACATTCACCAGAGGCTCACACAACACGCCAAAGCATACATGGAGAGAGAGTTGCAAATCATGCCAGTGCTGCTCCTTGCCATATACCTCCATGACCGAGACCGCCAACGAAGACGACGACGGTAAGTACTGCAACCCACTAAACAAGGGAAGAAAGGGCACAGTTACATATCCACCCACTCCACCCAGCCCGCAAAGCACCCACAACCTCTCACAACATCACAAGCATTACACACCTGAGCAAGCTGTACTTACCCGACACAAGCCCAAAACACCTGCCCAAAGTACCCACATGTGCACAACACCCTCCTCAATGAAATGAGGTACCACGGATCCAGATTGTGCCAACACTGGCCACACACATTATAGTAAAGCTCCAGGAGCAACAGATTGTCCACCTGAGGCCAATGGCCAGTCCAGAGCAAAAAGGCAGATGGGCCCAAATGGCCCCAACTTGACTCCCACGTGTGCACATGGTACTCCACGATAAGGGGGCATCAATGTGGCATCCAGGCACCTCAGGGAACAGGGGCAGCAGGTTGAGGGGGTGGGGACTTATATCTGTGACGGGGGCTTGGGCTTACGTTTGGGAGGTGGAGGGGGTTTGGGTTTAGCCTTGGAAGGTGGGGGAGCGTGCTTGGACTGGGGAGCGGCAGATATACCTGGGCCAGCACGGGGCCTCTTGCTCACAGAGGAAGGTGCACAGGAATGTGAAGGGCAGACATGGGCAGACTTGGACATGAGAGGAGTGGACAGGGCAAGGAGGTGGGCACATTTAGGGATGAGACGTGGTGGACCAGTGGTTTCAAGAAGGTCTACACGGGATAGGAAAATTTTCTTAGGGGCAGTCGGGTGGACCTGGAGGAAGGTGTGGGAGTGGAGGTAGAGGGAGTGGTTGTGACAGGTGTAGGTGTAAGTGACGTGGATGCAGGTGAATGTACAGTATGGTGAGGTGAGTTGGATGTGTGTTGGGTGGGTGTCTGGGAACGTTTGAGTGTCTTGAGAGGAGGGAGGATGGACACAGTGGGACAAGACAGGCAGCCAGTGTAAATGTATGTTGTCTGGATGTCTGCAAGTTTGCTGAGTGTGCTGCAAGTGGTAGTTGTGATGAGTGCAGGTGTGGTGTCTTGGGTGCATGACTGGATGTCTGATGTTGTGGTGACTGCAAGAATGGGGCCAGAAACAGTGAATGCAGGTGCAGTGCCTGTGAGTATGCATGTAGAGGGGACAGACAGAGAGGCGGAAGAGGTGGACACAGTGGGGGAAGTGGATGTTGTTGTGTGTGCCTTTGTATGTTGGCTGTGTGTTTGCCTGTGGTGGGAAGTGTGGTGCTTGTGTTTCTGTGTGTGATTCTTGTGTGTTGA
Source organism: Pleurodeles waltl (assembly GCF_031143425.1). Lineage (NCBI taxonomy): Eukaryota > Metazoa > Chordata > Amphibia > Caudata > Salamandridae > Pleurodeles > Pleurodeles waltl. The sequence goes on from NC_090438.1 coordinate 272,347,220, forward strand.
GGTGTGAGCATGGCTGTCTGAATGTGTGCTTGGGATGAGTGAATGGAGTGGGGTGCTGGAAGGGGTAGAGGTGGTTGGAGCGGGGACAGAAAGACCAGGGACACTGGCTGCCATCAAAGAGGAGGCCAGAGCCTGACAATATCTCTGTAGGCCAGACACGGCACTGTGAATGCCATCCAGTTATGCATTGGTCTGCTGAATCTGGGATGCTAGCCCCTGGATGGCATTAATGATGGTTGTCTGCCCCACAGAGATGGTCCTCAGGAGGTCAATAGCCTCCTCCGTGAGGGCAGCAGGGCTGACTGGGGCAGAGAATGAGGTGCCTGGGCGGAGGAGACTCCCACCCTTCTGGGTGAGCGGGCACGGGCAACTGGGTGAGGGGCAACTGGTAGGGCAGTGATGGTATGGGGGTGGTGGAAGATGAAAAAGAATGGGTGGGCCCACTATGGTCTGCCACCACCAAGGAGCTCCCATTGGAGGAGGTATCAGAATCACTACCTCCAGTGGTAGTTACCTCCCCCGTGGTACTCCCCTCGCCTCCAACCCACTGGTCCCCTTGGCGTCGCTCAACTCTGCCTCCTTGGAACCTTGGGCCACTGCATCCTCCCTCGCCGGTGCCACTGCTCCCTCGCTAGATGATGCTGATGTACACAGACAACACAAGAGTACAGAGGTGGGGAGACAAAACAGGAGAGAAATCTGTAAATAGCTGAATGGATGTACATAACTGGTTCACACATACTCCCACCCAGCAAATATACCAACATGATGCACCTACAGATATACTCATGGCAATGCCTCTGACTAGTGGCCACAACCCTGGTATACATCCATCTCCAACATTAAAGAAGGACCTGAAGAACTGCAGACCTGCCCCTTATCATTTAACTGCCCATGGGGGCCAGTATGCTAAATGACATCAGTCAGAGTCCCTCCCACTAGGCAGCATACGTATCACAGCACCCTCAGACATCCATCAAGGAGGCATACAATGGTCTTGGTACTCACCCACTTGTGTCAGATGTGCAGCCTTCAAGCGCCCATTCAAGTCTGGATATGCCACCACCACAATGCGGCACATTAGGGGGGTCTGGGCCCGATAGGCACCCCTTCCTCGTTGGGAGGGCTTCCCCAGTTGGGCCTCGAAGGCTTTCCTCGCCCAGCGCCGCAGGTCTTCCCACTGCTTCCTGCAGTGGGTGCTCCGCCGGTTGTAGACCCCCAGGGTCCGCACCTCCCTGGTGATGGCGTGCCAGAGTCCCCTCTTCTGATGGGCGCTGACCTGTAGTAGACACACAGGAAAGAAACACTGAAGTCAGAATAAGCACATGTGATACTGCTGGCCATACATCCCCTATGGGACAGACACTTGAAACAGCATTACAGCACCTCACTTACGCAGATTATCATGCATTGAAGGGCTGTGCAGGTACAAATCATGCACACATGTTTACAGGCATCCTCAACTATCATACACATCCATGCACCCCAATCCGCCTACTCACCTGCACCTATGGTCGACCATATAGCTTGGCATACAGGGGTAGGACCCCATCCATCAGCTTGTCCAGCTCCTCCGTGGTGAAGGCCGGGGCCCTTTTCCCTGTAACTCGTGCCATTTCCAGGACTAGAGCAAGGACACAGCAGCACACTCAGTGGACTACTTGCATGCACAGAAACCTTGGAGTCAATTGCAGCTGGGGTGATGAAATAGCGTACGCGCCGCAGCGGTGTGCATCCTCACCGCCGGTGGCGATCATGATAGGCCATATTTCCTATTGACAACCATGTTAACCAATGAATGGGTGCATGGCAGTAAACACTGCCTTATGCCATTAAAACAACTGCTAGCGGTATGAGGTCACTTCCACTGCTACATATCTGAATGACAGGGGGCTGGTATTTTGCTAACTCATAGGCAGTTATTATTTGATCATTGGGCCCATGCTGGCCCTATGGACCCCAGCCCCTGAACGCATGGCCAAAAGAAAATGTACTCACCACAACAGTCCAGATGTATCTGTTAGGACATGTCACTACAGTTTAACATCCTACAATGCTTATGTGTCACCTACTTGTATGACAGCAGTGTTATCTACACAACATGTTGTGCAAATTAATTTGTGTACCTCACATGTGTTCTCAACTCCTCCTAGGTACAGACCCATATGGTGAGGGAGAGCCCCGTCGGTGTACAAACCACTTGTTGATTTGGGAACCATGGTGGAGCGTCACATCATTATCAATTACAGATTCACTCGTGCTACAATTCATGAACTTTGTGCATTACTGGATCCAGCACTGAGACTGGCTAATCGAAATCAGCATGCCATCCCTACTGAAGTGCTCTCTGTACTCCATTTCCTGGCCACAGGCTCATTTCAGGTGACAGTGAGCCTGGGTGCAGGCTTTTCACAGCCAATGTTTTGCCTCATCCTGTCCAGATTCCTGGATGCATTTGTACAACACCTGCAGTCATATGTGAGGTTTCCCCAAAATGCTGAACTACCTGTCATCAAGTCTGACTTTTATTCCTTTGCCAACATTCCCCATTTGATAGGTGCCATCGATGGCACCCACATAGCTCTCATCCCCCCAAGAATAAGTGAAAAGGTGTACAGAAACAGGAAGAACTTTCACTCTATGAACATTCAATTGGTGTGTACTGCAGACCAGTACTTCACCCATGCGAATGCCATGTTCCCTGGATCAGTCCATGATTCATTTGTGCTGAGGAACATGATGGAACGACTACAAGGGGACAGAGGATGGATCATAGGTGAGTGTGGCTATCAATTTTTCTGTACATTGCTGACAGCCAGGCTGACTGCAACTGAGGGTAGTTAGTTATGGTCATGTTTTTCCCACTTTTGCAGGTGATTCTGGCTACCCCAACATGCTTTGGCTACTGACACCAGTGAGGAATCCTAGAACAGATGCTGAGAGGAATTACAATGAGGCCCATGGATGTACTAGGAGGGTTATTGAGCGCACTATAGGTCTCCTGAGGGCTAGATTCTGTTGCCTCCATATCTCTGGGGGTTCCCAGTGCTATGGCCCTGAGAAGGTGTGTAGAACAGTGGTGGCCTGCTGCATGCTCCACAACATGGCTGTGAGGATACTATTCCCCTCTTGGAGGAGGAGGGTGCTGTATATCCAGACCAGCTTCCTCTGAGAGGGGATGAGAGCGATGGTGATTATGAAGAGGGGGAAGATGTAAACTCCAGGAACCAACTGATCCAACTATACTTCCAGTGACTAAGAGGTACTGTTTGCTAATGTTGTTGTCTGTACTGCACACTGTCGGTCTGACTTATTCTCAATGGGGGTGTTTGGTCTGTAGACATTTTACACTGTAACAAGGTATTCAATTGCTATGTGACATGATGAACAACTAGTAAGACATTTCTGTTAACTCCACACCATGCTGTGCATGGGGTGCCATTCCTGCAATAAAGGTCTGAATATTTGATTTCAATGGCAAATGCATTCACACTTCAATTTGATTCAACATAATGACATGGGGATATTGACATTGGTGTACATGTGTTTTAATAGGTGTCAGGGATCCCATGGTGCTCTTTATGTGTTGGCAGTGGGCTGATGGTGGATGTCCATACTGGCGACATGGTCTCAGCGATTGGTGGCAGTGGGTATGGGTCCAACTGTCCTTTGCAAGTTGTTATGTTGATATTGGCGGGTGAGGATGGTGGTTCAGTGGCACACTTGGGAGACAGTTCATGTCAGAGTCGCTAAATTGATGGTGCCTTGGTCTTGGCAGGTGTACCAGTACCCTATCTGGGCCTGAGGGACCGTTTGAGGGCCTGTTGTTGGACTGTACGGGTAGGGGTGGTGGTCTTCTGTGTGTCCATAGATAGTTGCACCAGTCCAGTTGCTGCTGCTGATGTTGATGGCTGGTCTGTATTGTGGTCTGTGGTAGGGGCTTCCTGGTTTGTGGGTGTCTCAAGCTGGGTTGGGAAGTGGTACAGCAGCGCCCCTGCAATGGCGGCCATGGTGGCACTGAGCTGTTTCCACTGCTCCATGGCCTCTTGGTGGTATGCTATCTTCAGCCTTTGATTCTGCTCCAGGGTGGCTACGATTTGGCCCATCCTGTCCTGGGTATGGTGGTATGCTCCCAGGATCTCAGAGATCATCTCCTGGGCTGCAGCATCCATCCTTTGACCTCCCCCCTCGGCCACTGATGCCCTCCCACTGGGCCTTGCCCCCTGTGCCTGTGTCCCCTGCACAGGTCTGGTGGTACCACTTGTACTGGGGTCATGGTCATCCTGCTTGTTGGTCGGTGGTGACTGTGGCCTCTGTACTTGTGTTCCACCAGTTTGTGGCCTGGATACACTGGTGTGGGGTTGTTTGGCCAGAGCTGATGTTGGTAGCTGGGTGGTAGGGGTGTCAGTGGTGTCCTGAGTGGGGCTGCTGGATGGTGACAGCCCAGGGCTGTGTGATGGGCCAGGGTATTCCTCACTGTCCATACTACCCACACAGGTGTCCTGAGTGGTGCCTCTGTCTCCATGTGGGGCACAGGAACTCCTTGTCCTTTCCATCAGGGTGGCATAGGTGGTGGTGCCTGTGGGGGGGCAATGGACATGTATGTTACATTTACATATTTAGATGAGGTGCACAGGGCAGGACTATTTTGTGCAGGTATTCCCCTGTTGGGCCATGTATGGACCTATTGTGGGGTTGCCATTGCATTTAGCACGGGATGTGGAGATGCATTGTGGGTGGTGTAGTGCCGTTGTGATTCCTTGAAGGGGTAATTGGCTGTGCACAGGGGGAGGGATGTGGGCCTGTTGGTGGGTTTGTCGGCATACAGGGTGACTGGATGTAGTGATTGTGGCCTGGGTGGGGTAGTGGTACTGGTGGTAGTTGGAGGGGCGTGGAGGTGCATGCATTACAGGTGTGGTGGCAATGGGGTAATTGTAGATGACTTACCCAAGTCCATTCCTCCAGTGAGTCCAATGAGGCCGTCAGGGTGCAGGATGGCCAGTACCTTTTCCTCCCAGTCGGTGTATTCGGGGGGTGTAGGTAGGGGTCCTCCAACAGTCTTCTGGACAGCAATGTGGTGCCTGGATGCCATGGACCCCACCTTCCCATGCAGGTCGTTCCATCTCTTGTGGATGTCGTCCCTTGTACGTAGATGGTTTCCCACTGCGTTGATTGTCTGCAATGGTTGTCTGCCATAACTCCATCTTCCTGGTGATGGGTGTGTGCTGGGCCTGTGCCCCGAATATCTGTGGCTCGACCTTGAGTATCTCCTCCACCATTGTTCTTAGCTCCCTTTCTATGAAGCGTGGGTGCTTAGGAGGTGCCATGGTGTGTGTTGCAGGTGGTGTGTTGTTTGGATATTGGTGAGGGCGCTGTTGTGTGAGTTGTGTTGTGTTGCATTCAGTGTCTGCTTGTAGTATTGCCAGTTTGGCTTCTCCTATTGGCGATGCAAAGGATTGTGGGGTGTGTCTGTGCGTGTTTTATAGTGTTGTGGATGTATGTCAGGCGTGTGGGTTTCAAACTTACCAATGTGTGCATTTCTTGCTGTTGGGTCCCATTGTTGGCCGTGGCGGCCTATACCGCCATTGGTCATTCGGCATCCACTGACCGCCGCAGTGATTTGTGCATCATTATTTGGAGGCTGGGGGATTTGTGTGTCGATCGCATGGAGTATCCTAGTCAAGCGGTAACCAATGGATCATCAATAAACATTATAATCAACAAGAAACACCAAGAAAAACCCTATCTAATAAGAAAATACCATGACTCTCAAATAGATTAATCGTTTTTATTCCCTATTAGTTACAATTCTAATCAAAAAACCTTTATTCGACTTTATTGTTAGTCAACTTTATTAGCATCATAAGCAACTATTCACCATTAATTATTGATAAGCAAAACGAGCATCAAACAAAAGTCAGCAAATTCTTTAACATTTTGAATAATTCAGCAATGCAAGTCAGTCAGTCATCTGTCACCGTTAAGTCACCCTTGTCAGCCTCCCTAACTCAAATTAGCATCAGCATGTTGGTCTGCATGCAAAAACAATTTAGGCAAAAATCATTCATTTGGAAAAATCTATCTAAAGAGAGAAAAACATTTTAAAACAGCGCAGTTGGTACCTAGAAGGAAAAGCGCACGTTAGCCAGTCACATTGGTATAGCTATCTATCCAAGATAGATCAGCAATGAGTCAGTCTTCATCTCCAGGTCATCAGTCATCAGCAAGTATCAGGCTCACAGAGTAAGCCCAATTATCAGCACTTCGGACAGCGGCTCCTTACGTCACCAACTTTTGCCTCTCCACTTTGATTTTCCTTCCCTTGTCAAGACTTTTTCTTAGGGTCTGTCAGTCCATCCCACAAATTGCTAATTGGTCAACCTCATCAGGGGTTATGATTCTAACCTATAGTTTTTGTTTACCATTTGTTTGCGTTGGTTCAAACATCAAGTTCCATTAATATGATTGGTCCTTCATCATCTTTATATGGCGGGTTTCTGTTCACTGCCAATGGCGGTATTCTGTTCACCGTTGCCACGGCGGGCGACGGTGTTTACTGCCATGTTCATAATGACCCCCCTAGTGTCTGAGTCTATAAAGTTTGTGCTAGGGTCTACTTCCTTCTGAAGTGCCTATTCCTCTGTCTCACCCTTCCTCCAGAAAGCTGTCTGTCACAGGAGGGGTGAATCTGACAGCCCCACAACACAGGCCATCGGACTGATTAGAGGTTCATACTTGGGTGTCAGCCCAATGATGTGTGCATCAAAGGGTTATCAAAGGTCCCCAGCCGTACTCTTTAGAGGTGTCCTATCAGGTCCATCTCCTTCCTAAGATGTGCCCATGTCCCTACTCACTGACCTCTTTCAGAATCAACAAGCACCATTTAAAGTGTACTGAATTGCCTGGCACTTCTTTCCTCCAGTTAGTATCCCACCCAGCCCTTAGAAATGCAGTAATCCACAAATGTATCTTTGGGGAAATCCTCTACCTTCCCATATTCCTCCAGTCAGCCCTGGGTTGCCCAAAATGGAACCTAGAGTCTTCTGTATATTGTAACACTCACAGGAATACACACACCCAGCAGACACATGCAACCACACGCCTGCTGCACAGATCTACATACTAACTTGATGTAGGCCAGTTAAGTACCCAGAACTTTGCATGAGTGGAACTGTGGGCCTCACTACAGTACAGGTAAAAAGGCTAATCACTACATGGTATACTGCCACCACTGAACACATGCTAGATAACTCTTGGTAAAGGTAGTAGCCTTTCACCACCATGAGGATAGCACTTTTAGGTGCCACTTCCTGGTCCAACAAGACCATAATCCGTTAACCATGTCTATATCATGGCACACGCACATGATTCATGTTCGGCCAAGAAAAAAAAGAGTCAGCACCACTAACCACCACTTGGTGTGAGGTTAGTGCCTGTGGCACACACACTTCCTGAAGAACATAGTTAGGCTCTGAGTAAGCCAGAACTTGTTTTCTAAACCTCAAGTAGTCTGGCTCTTTTTTTAATCCATCCAGCAGCCCATTCCATACCTATTCAGCTACTACTGGGAAGGCCCTGCCTCTTACAGTCTTCCTTTCAAATCTAAGAATTTCAAACTTTACTTTGGAAGCTGATCTTAAAGTCTGAGAGTATATAGTATAGCTTGAAACGTTGTTTAAGAGGCTTGTGGCTTGGCCTGGCTGATACACTACCTTGTGCAGTAGACAGAAAAAAATAAACTCCTCTAATCAATGAAGATTGGCAAAAACAGGGCCAATATAAAAATTCTGGTGTACTCCGTGGCCAAACTTGTTGGAAAATACTAGATCGATTACAAATGTCCTCACTAAGTAGTTTGAAAGACTTAAGTAAATGGAAATGCAATTGTCCAGTCGAGATTATATAAATGAATTATAACTGTAACCTTTTGTGATGGCATAAATACACACAGCACACCTCAAAGAATGTAATTAGAATAGACAGTTTGTAGTGACCATTCGTATCTGCTCATTAAGGGTTAGTGCATAGTGAATTTAAACTCCTAGAGTCATTACAAATTTGTGTCAAAGAGGAAGGCATCCTCGACAATCTGGCCAGTACATAGTTGGAAGTGGAGTTAAAGGTTTTTCTAACCCTCAACGTTAGTTTTAGCCCATTCAACATCAAATGGTTAACATTCATCCATTTCTGAACTTTCTCTACTCATTTCCTCATTTTCCTGTTGTATTTGAATCACTATCCTTAAAAGTGGGTGTGACCTCTGTAACTGCATATAGATAGATGTTCAGTCCAAAGGAGTCAATCAGCCAGGCTAGTGGAGTTAAGTACAGTATATGTTGTGGTGTTATGTGTTCAGATGTGCTGTGTTGTTATGTTTTTTGTGTTCCTTTGGGTGTTATGTTATGTTGTGTTACATTGTTGTGAGAAATTGGGTGGTTAGTTGAATGGGAGGGGTGACACCTGTTCAAGCAACAGCCACAATACTTGTCAGGGGAACAACAAAAGTCACTACATTAACCTGTGCTTAACTCTCAGGCAGCTTGGCACAAAAGCAGTTGGGTTTAACTTAGGTGAAATTGATAAAATATTTATGCAGCACACAAACAGCAATAAAGTGAAAACATAACGCAGGAAAAATCCCACACTAATTTAGAAAAACAGAGTACCATTTATTAAATTATTTGACATCAAAGTGCCAAAAATCAAATTGATTGAACTGGAGTTATGATTTATTGTTTATTATTGTAAAAAAATAGTGTCTAAAAGATCGAAGCACCAACTGCGGACATTTAGTTGCAGAAGACTGGGTCAAAGTCAAAAAATATAGCTGACCACGATGGAGCAGGAGTCGGATATAAAAAGTGGAATGGGAACAGTCAGCGCTCACCTTTTGATTTAGATTAAATTTTGAATAAAAGTGTTCTGAGAAGGTAACGTTCACTTGGACAGGGCTGTGGAAGGTGTACGAGGAGAAAGCATCAGACTTAGGGCCTGATTACGATCTTAGTGGGTAGAATACGCCTTAACAAAAGTTGAAGATATTCTGTCCACCATTTTACAAGTGACTGGATATTATGAAATTGTAATTTCACAGATGGGATATCCAGAACATTTGTGGCAGAGCAACCCCCTCCACCAAGATCATGATCAGGCCCATTGTCTGATTTTTGCAAGTCAAAAATTTCCAGTGGGATGAGACTGGAGGTTATAGCTGATTAGAGTTCCATGAGGCCAGATACCCCATGTGCGAAGAGTCGCTGAACATGATTTGCTGCTATGGAGAAGAAAGCAGCAGGAGCTGCCATATTGTCAGGCCAACCACAGATGCTCCCAGGGTGGATAAAGGAGCAGATTGGTCCCTCTTTTCTCTCAGTTCTCAGAGTTGTTTTTAGCCAAACATTTTCAAAATGCCAAGTTTTTGATTTTAGCTATCTGGGCATCTTTAGCACCATCACCAAGGGTTCAGGGCTAGAGAGGCAACACTTGGGGAATTGGGGTCCACTCAGGCTGGGTTCAAGTGGAGGTTCAAGATGGTAGGAGCCTATTCTGTTGCTGATGCCCTGATCATGAGGCCAGCCAACTAGCCCTTGGAGATTCTCTGGTAGTCTTTGGTTCAAGTGGTGAAACAGCGCTCAAGCACACAGCAGGGCAGGCCTCTGAGGGTGCAAGGCAGCTCCCAGGCTCCAGGCATCAAAACACTCCTTCCAAGTGCACCAAAGCAGTTTTGTGGAGAACACAGCACTCTACAGCAGCAGGGAGTCCTCTGAGAGTTCTTCTACTGGTCCAGAAAGTGAATTGGAAAGTGGGTCTGAGGGTCCTATTCTTATTCCTTGCGCCTTCATTGAAATAGGAGATGCTTCTAGAGACATCCTTTTGACGTGCTTTAATGTTCCTGCTTTCCCTGTCCTGTCTCCAAGCTGGCTGCATGGACGATACAGGGGTGTTAAGTCCTTTGTGTGAAGGCAGAGCACAGCCAATTTAGTTGCAAGTGGGACTTTGCCCAGCACTGCCCCCGCCAATTGATGGCCCACCCAGTCACCCCTAATACCTCTATTGTGTGGCTGTCTAGGGAGAGTAAACAAAGTTCAACTGCCAACTACACCCAGGGAAAGGCACCAAATGCTTAGGGCAGGAAAGCACCAACTTTCTAAAAGTATACAACCTGAAATACCTCACCTACGCCATAGATTTCAGAAATGTGTATTGCCTATGTAATTACTTCAAGTCTATAATTATCAACAATGCAATTTATAATCTTCAAAAGGTTATTTCAAGATTATCGTACACATGTGAATGAGCCTAAAACTGTACTGAAAACATTTATTTGAACAACTAAATTAGCATAGTGAAGACACAAACATTATGTTCAAGTATAAATACATGACATTACTGAGGTCCTGATTACGATCTCTGGTGAAAGGGATGACTCCTCCACAAATGTGACGGATATACCACGCACCATATTACAAGTTCCATTAAATCCTATGGAACTTGTAAAAAGTCGTAATCAGGCCCTTAGACTTTTTCTTTATACATATAGAACATACACAACAAATGGCTTGTGATGCATATACATGACAACTAAACATGTTCAAAAGAAAGGAACACACATTTAACATAAATTCACCCAACTAGCATTCATTTATCAACATCTATCATTTAAGAAGGACCAGTGTGCAACATAAACTTCATTAACATAGGAGATATGCTTGTCCTCCTTATGTTTGTCATCCAATGGGATATGGGCACAATGTTTCACCCTTGGTTGTTGCTTTAAGTGGCTTCAATTGTCATCATTTCAATCAACTGGCTTCTATTAGCCTATGTGTGGGTGTGCCCTCAGCCGTGATGAATGACATTGAAGAGTTTCATGATACTGCCATGAAGTTGAAAATGCAACACAATAAAAATGCAATTTCAGTTCTCAAAATTAGAAACAAAATGAAATAAGCAAAATTACACCAAAATGACAAAAAACAACATAGAGAACCAGAGATATGAGTTTTTAAAGAATGAAATAAAAATAGCGTAAAAAGTGCATGGCAGCTGTGGTAGTCAATGATCATGGTAGACTGGGACCTAGGTGCTATTTGATGCGACCGCAATGGAGTGCAGGTCAGATATACCAAGTAGATTGGCCCGCTATGGCCTGGAAGTACGGTAGTTCAAAGAAGTTTCTAAGCCCCAGTTTGACTTTGTCATTGTTCTGAGAAAAAACTCTTCTTGTGAGGGACACACCTAAACCTCTATTTGACACCGTAGAACTGTTGGTCCAATCCTTTTTGTAGCCTGTCCCTTGAATCTGTGAAGCAAAAGTTTTGAAAACATTCCCAAACCTCTTTTGGTGCCAAAATAACCGCAGGAGTGCACTCCCAAGGCTATCAGGACCCCCCTAAGAGCACTTAGAGACTCACAGGGTGTCAGGTAGATGGGGCAGTAGAGTCAAATTTAGGTCCTGTTGCCACTGGTCAGCTGAAATTAGTCACAGGAATGTCCTCTTCAGCTTTGTTATGCTCTTGGAGCCACACCGGGGAAAAGCCTTATTATTATTGAAGATCTTTCTGTGCTTGAATTTCAAGTGGAAGTGGGGTCCCTGAGGTCCTTCTCACAGGTCACAGATGCCAAGTGCAGTAGGTTCACTCCACCTGGTTTCCTGTTGCAAGTCCAGCAGTGTTCTGAGCAAGGTGCTCTGGGGTGCCAACTGGTGGGTGGTAAAGGCTCCTGAGCACTCCCTAACAAATGGGGTAAAAGGTCCTGGGGTAACCCATCCCACTTTGTCCATAGTTCCTGTCTACCTTCCTGCAAACAGGCCCAAAACTAAATGTGCCAAGGCATTTTCAAGATGGTGAGAGCCTTCTGCCACACGGAACTTGCCATGCAAGGGCTACGGTGTGTGTGAGAGTGTCGCCGGGAAATCATCTGTGTCCTCCCACATCAGACATTAAAATGCAATTTCAAGCAGGCAATGTACCTACAACATACCAGACACACAAGTCTGGTAGGATAAATGCAGAGTCTTTCAGCAAAAAGACAGGGGACACACAAGAATTGTCTTGGCATGCCATTCTCTCCATTTCAAGTGCCTCCAAGTGTGAAAAGGATTGGAGGACTGTAAAGAATTATCATTCCTTCCATTCCACTGACCATCTGTCTGCAAATCCCCATTACACATGTCATCTGCAAAATAGCATGTATAATAGAAATGTGGACGGTCCCGAAACTTAATCTCTATCCCCTCTTATTGCCTTCAGCTCTCCCTTTTCCTCCCATTTAATTTGCACCTTTTTTACCATCACCTCACAATTTGCTACTCTCATTTCCCCCTCTCACACCTGTCTCTTGCAGCACTGCTTTACCTTCTTAACAATACTACATGCACCCCTCCAATAGCCCTGGCTCTATCGCTCTGCCTTGCCTGCCGTTTACCTTTTTCCATCTCACGTATCCGGGGCATTGGCACTTATTTCTTTACAACCTAAGCAACACAAAAATGCCTCCATTTACACCTACCAGGAATTCATGAAAGCATTCTTGGTATGTCTATATGGTTTTAAACTACGGATTTCTCCACCACAAGTACAGAGAAATTCACAGAAGTAAATCGTGTAGCGGTGTGAAGTGGGAGTTACAAGGCATGGTTTGTCTTGTGCGTTTCTGAACGTTCAGAACCATGTATGTTTTTGTACATTTGGAAATTGTGATCTGACCCCTTCCCACTGTGGATGATTTTGGCTGGAAATCTCAGGACAGGTGCTGAAGGAACTCTCCTTCTAGGATAGAAAGGGAAATAGATCACACACAAATATGCTGGGATTGTGGGGATGGGCTTTCTCCATGGGACAATAAATATTTTTCTCCCACCGAAAAAGATGTGCATTTGAAAATTAGTATCAACATTTACTCTGTGGCTCAATCTACACTGTGGGGGTCATTCTGACCCTGGCGGTCGGTGTTAAAGCGGCGGCCAACCCGCCAACAGGCAGGCGGTAAAAAAAATGGAATTCTGACCCTGGCGGGAACCGCCAACACAGCCCGCCACTTTAACACTCCGACCGCCACGGCGGGGCAAAAAAACAGCGCGGCGGTCAGCGCCAACAGACAGGCGGCAGACAATGTACCGCCCACCCTATCACGACCCACCAATCCGCCACCTTTTAAAACACGGCGGAAACAGACCACGAACGGGAAAACGCTCACCTTTATACACTCCACGAGCAATCTGGACAGCATGGAACCCGAATTAAACACCCTGCCAGCGATTGTCTACCTGCTCCTCTACCAGGAGCACGAACGCCGCCGCAGGAGACAACGGTGAGTACTGCACCTACGACACAGGGGAGGGGGGAGGAGAAAAGGTAACGGGCACACACATACGCGACACATCCACCCCCCCCAAATCCCCACACACCAAAGCAGAGCGGGGCCCAGCGGAGCGGTGCTTGAGAGGAAGGGCCCAGCGGAGCGGTGCTTGAGATGAAGGGCCCAGCGGAGCGGTGCAGAGACGGCGGGGCCCAGCGGAGCGGTGCTTGAGAGGAAGGGCCCAGCGGAGCGGTGCTTGAGAGGAAGGGCCCAGCGGAGCGGTGCTTGAGATGAAGGGCCCAGCGGAGCGGTGCTTGAGATGAAGGGCCCAGCGGAGCGGTGCTTGACTTGAAGGGCCCAGCGGAGCGGTGCAGAGACGGCGGGGCCCAGCGGAGCGGTGCTTGAGATGAAGGGCCCAGCGGAGCGGTGCAGAGACGGCGGGCCCTGTTCAGCGGTGCTTCTCACGGCGGGGCCCTGTTCAGCGGTGCTTTTCACGGCGGGCCCTGTTCAGCGGTGCTTCTCACGGCGGGGCCCTGTTCAGCGGTGCTTCTCACGGCGGGGCCCTGTTCAGCGGTGCTTCTCACGGCGGGGCCCTGTTCAGCGCTGCTTGTCTTGTGTTCCTAGGGAACCAGATCTGGGCAATCATTCCCGCTCAGTCGCCATCCGTCCTATCGCTTGTGGGGCCCTCCTGTGCAGGACTCCTGGGCCCCTGGGTGTCCTCCGTCACACCCCAAATGGGGCTGGTGGGGCCCTCCTGGGCAGCTCGCCTGCTGCCGGACATGTCCGCCCTGCTGCCCTTGCCCCCCTTGGCCGAATCTCTGGGGCCCTTGCCTCCCTTTGTGGATGGGCCAGGTGACGGTGCAAGGGTGGTGTCCTTGGGGGCAGCCGTCTCAGGCCTGTCGCGCTGGCCCTTCCCTTTTTTGGTTCTTTTCCCAGGGGGTGGGCTGGCTGTCCCCTTGCTGCTGCCCGATGTTCCTGCCCTAGGAGCTGGTGGACTCCAATAGCCCTGAACGATGGTCCTAGTAGGTGCAGGGCTTGTGGTGGCTGAGGTGCTGTTTGGACTTTTACGAGATGGAGGGGGTGGGTCAGGTGATGCAAAGAGGTTAATTTTGGAGAGGAACAACTTTTTAGGAGCAATGGGAAGGGTAGGTGCAGTGGGTATGGGAGTGGAGGGAGAGGATGTGGTTGTAGGAGAGTCAAGTGTGCTGTCTTTGGGTGCAGGTGCTTGTGCTGGAGGCTGTCGTGAGGTGGATGGCTGTTGGGTGGGTGACTGCCTGCGTTTGTGTGGTTTGGAAGAGGGAGTGACAGACACAGTGGGAGAGGACACAGGGGACGTGTAAATGGCAGTGGGGGTGGTGACTGCACATGTGCGGACTGTTCTTGTGGGTGTGGTGGTGATGGACGTACTGGCTGATGGTGGTGTGCATGCAGGTGTGAGTGGAGACGTCACAGGGAGGGAGGAGGGAGACGAGGAGGAGGGGGACACAGAGGAGGCAGTGGCTGTTGGCATGTCTGCATGTGGATGTTGCTTGGGTGAATGCTTGTGTGATCTGTGGTGCTTATGTCTGGATGAGCTGCCCCTGGGTGTTGAGGTGTGTGCAGGCTGGTCTGTAGGTGTGTCTGGGATAGGCAGAGGAACAGGGGAGTGGGACTGGGTTGAGGAAGTTGGAGGGGGGAGGCTAGACACAGGGACAATTGCTGCCGTCAGTGCTGAGGCCAGAGCGTTGAACGATCACTGATGGGCAGCCTGACCCAAATGAATGCCCTCCAGTTATGCATTGCTCCGATGCACCTCCCTTTCTACCCCCTGGATGGCATTCAAAAGGGTAGACTGCCCAACAATGAGCGTCTGGAGGAGGTCAATGATTTCCGCACTGAGGGCAGCAGGGGTAACTGGGGCAGGACCTGAGGTGCCAGGGGCGAAGGAGATGGCCGGCTTCCTGCCCGAACGGGCACGGGGCGAACGCTGAGGGGCTGCTGGGAGGGCGGGGCTGGTGCGCTGGGTGGCGGCTGTACCTGTTGTTACGGTGGGCACGGGTGGTGCCGCCACCACAAGGGAGCTCCCTTCCGAGGACGTGTCGGTGGCGCTGATGTCTCCACGGGTCCCCATTGTGGAGCCCCCCTCGCCCTCCGTCTCACTGTTGTACTCTGAGTCGGTTGCATGGCCCTCCGGGGCCATGTGAGATGCAGCTCCCTCGTGCGCCGATGCCACTTCTCCTCTGCCTGATGATGCTAATGCACACATGAACAGGAAAACCAAAAAAAGGGGGGGGAGAAGAAAGAAAGACATGTTGAGTGCATGCATTGGCGGCACTGTTGGCGGAGAGGACAGACACAGAAGCCCCCTGCACTACGCCGCGCACTCGGGGTACACTACTCAATTATTGTGACTTGGCCTACAAGTCAATGGACGACAAATGCACACATAGGTGAGGCCCAACCATGGATATCTGTACTTAGCACCCTACAGAGGTGGGGGGCGGGGACACAGGGCCATGCCTAACGGAGGGGCCTAGCCTACAGAAACCACCCTGGCCTAGAGATAGCCACAGCCCTCCTCCCCCACCCAGACACCTCCACTGTGCGCTAATATAGCAGAATGTGCTGATACTCACCCCCTTGTGTCTGCTGTGATGTCCTCACGCGCCCATCCAAATCGGGGTAGGCCACCGCCAGGATCCGGGACATCAGGGGGGACAATTGCCGTGTGGCACCCCTCCTAGGTTGGGAGGCCATCCCCAGTAGAGCCTCAGCGGTCTTTCTGCTCCCGCGGCGGATGTCCTCCCACCTCTTGCGGCAGTGGGTGCCCCGTCTGTTGTGGACCCCCAGGGCCCGGACGTCCTTGGCAATGGCACGCCAAATGTCGATCTTCTGATGGGCGCTGACCTATGTGACATGGACAGGATGGAACAAGAAATATCATCACTTTCCTGCATGGTCGATGTGAGTGGCCCCCCCTCCCCAACCTTGCCATGTGGCACATGCTCTCATCTGTTGTGCGTTGCACTCCCCATTCGCACCCCTCCCCACCATCTTACACCCACCCCACTCAACACAGGCATAGCCCATACTACGTGCTCCCTGTGTACTTACCGGTTGGTCTGGAGGACCGTAGAGTAGCGCATACAGGGGGAGGACCCCATCCACAAGTTTCTCCAATTCCTCAGATGTGAAGGCAGGGGCCCTTTCCCCAGTCGCAGCAGCCATTGTATCTCCCAGACCGAGGTCACAGCAGCACTTGCAGTATAGGTCCTCTCCTGTGGATGATCAGGTCTCGAGTGATTAAGCAGTTAGAAAATGGCGGTCACGCCCGCGGCGGTGCGTACCGCGACCGCCGGCGCACACCGTCATTGGCTCCTAGGGTTCAATGTTAACCAATGCTGCTTTGCGCCACGGTCTTCGACCGCCTACCGCCACGGTGTGCCACGCCAGCGCATTGACCTCACATCCCATTGTCACACTTCACAGGTCAGGCAGCCGCCATTTCAAGGGCCCACATGGCTTAATTTCTACTGCGTCACACAGGCCTAGGCCTTGCATTGCCACTCATACAAGCCATTCAATGCATAGCGAATCGTGTTTTGTGCAAGCTGTGGTTACGTACCTGTGTGTTGCTTGACTCTGTGCTCCATGTTGTCCTTCCTAGGCACCGTCCGCTGGGACTTGCGAGGAGATGGAGGAATCCTCCTGTGTACAGACCGCTGGTGGACCTGTCGACAATGGAAGAACGACATGTCATACTGACATACAGACTTGACCGAGCCACTATACAGGAACTGTGTGCCCAGCTGGAGCCAGACCTGATGTCGCCAACCCACAGGGATTCCCCCTCTGGTGCAGGTTCTGTCAGTACTCCATTTTTTGGCAAGTGTCTCATTCCAAACAACAGTGGCCATATCATCGGGGATGTCTCAGCCTATGTTTTCTAAGGTTTTGTCCAGAGTGTTGTCTGCCCTGATGAAATACATGCGGAGCTACATTGTTTTCCCTGAGGTGGGCGATTTGGCTACAGTGAAGGGTGATTTCTATGCCCTTGGACATATCCCCAACATTATTGGTGCCATTGATGGGACCCATGTGGCTTTGGTTCCCCCCAGTGGAAGTGAGCAGGTGTACAGGAACAGAAAAAGTTATCATTCGATGAATGTCCAGGTGGTCTGTTTGGCTGACCAGTACATCTCCCATGTAAATGCCAAGTTCCCTGGGTCTGTGCATGACGCGTACATCATGCGGAATAGCAGCATCCCTTATGTGATGGAACAGCTACAGAGACACCGTGTGTGGCTAATAGGTGACTCTGGTTACCCCAACCTGTCATGGCTACTTACCCCAGTGAGGATTCCCAGGACAAGGGCAGAGGAACGCTACAATGAGGCCCATGGGCGAACTAGGAGGGTTATAGAAAGAACCTTCGGCCTCCTGAAGGCCAGGTTTAGGTGTCTGCATATGACAGGTGGATCCCTAATGTACTCACCAAAGAAGGTGTGCCATATCATCGTGGCCTGCTGTATGCTTCACAACCTGGCTTTGCGATGCCAGGTGCCTTTCCTGCAGGAGGATGGTCCAGATGGTGGTATTGTAGCAGCTGTGGAGCCTGTGGAGAGTGAAGAGGAGGAAGACGACGGGGACGACACAGACAACAGGGACACAGTGATACAACAGTATTTTCAGTAGCACACAGGTACGAATCAACCACGCCATTTTACATTTACTTAAAGTCTCCTGCCTCTCTACTGTCTGAGTTCCCCCCCAGTTCCTGTTAACTGAGTTGTGACTTTCCCTTCCGTTTTCAGAGCTGTGGGCCCCACTGCGTGACCTCTGCTTTGTTTGCCCATGGACTACAGCTGTGTGACAGTGGTATGTAGTCATCACAATGTAACTGAACATTTTGGCACTGTTATGTCTAATACATTTGTTCAAAATACAAGCAGACTCCAGATTTTTTTGGTGCAAGAAGTGATTTAATTCAAGTTTAATTTAAGTTCTCAGTCGCACAGGTGCATTGTCCATATGCCTGTGGAAGGATGGAGCAGGGGCAGTTCAAGGTTGGACAGGGTGACAATGTGGGACAGTGGGATGACATCAGGGGGTATCGTTTGCTGGCGGGGTCTTGCAATCCTACTCTGTCTTCTTGTGAGATCTCAGGTTCCGCTTGCGGGGTGGTTCTTCTTCTGCAGGAGGTGGGGTTCTGGTGGCCCGTCGTTGTGTGGGGGCCTCCTGTCCACTAGCACCGGCGGAGGTGGTAGGCTGTTCCTGGTCCAGGCTAGTGACAGGGGCCCTTTATGGTGCCACATGGTCCCGCAATGTGGTGACTATCTGGGTTAGGGCCACGACGATGGTCCCCATTGCGGAACTAATGTTCCTCAGTTCCTCTCTGAATCCCATGTACTGTTGCTCTTGCATGACCTGGATCTCCTGGAACCTGGCCAGTACCGTAGCCATCGTCTCCTGGGAGTGGTGGTATGCTCCCATGATGGAGGAGAGGGCCTCTTGGAGAGTCGGTTCCCTGGGCCTGTCCCCCCCCTGTCGCACAGCAGCCCTCCCAGTTCCCCTGTTTCCCTGGGCCTCTGTCCCCTGGACGGTGTGCCCACTACCACTGCCCCCAGGTCCCTGTTGTTGTTGGGGTGGTGGGTCAACCTGGGTGCCCTGTAGTGGTGGACACACCGCTGATTGACGTGTCCTGGAGACAGAGGCATGGGCCTGCTGGGTGGGAGCTGTGCTGGTGTTCCCAGAGGGGGTTAGGTCTGGTGTAGCCTGTGGCTGTCTGTGGGGAACCGAATGTCCCGAGGTCCCCGATGGGCCGGGCTGGTCATCAGGGTCCAGGGAGACAGAGCTGCTGTCATCACTGGGGGCCTCTTCTGGCGGTGGGATGGACATCTCTGGACCCTCCTGGGCGGTGTGGTGGCGTTCGGGTCCTGCAGGGGTATAAGAGTATGGTTATTGCTGCTGTGTGTGGCATTTCGTGTAATGGGTGGGTGGCCGTGTCCCCCGGTCCTGGCATTCCCTTGTGGGGGCTTTTGTGACGGTGGCTTGTGGGGGTGATGGGTGTGTGCAGTGGGCATGCTTTGGGGATGGGTGTCCATGCTTTGGGGACGCACGCAGGGCTAGGTTTTGGGATGGGTGGGATGTGATGGTGAGCCATTTGCAAGGAGTTGGTGTGATGGGGGTGGGGGTGAGGGTGGGGGTATGATTTGGCATGCAGGGGGGGTGGGGGGAATAAAGTAGTGGAGATTTGACTTACCAGAGTCCATTCCTCCGCCTACTCCTGCAAGGCCCTCAGGATGCAGGATATGCAAGACTTCCTCCTCCCATGCTGTGAATTCTGGGGGAGTAGGTGGGGGTCCGCCGCCAGTCCGCTGTACCGCGATGTTGTGCCTTGATACCATGGAACGCACCTTCCCCCGTAGGTCATTCCACCGCTTCCTGATGTTGTCCCGATTGCGTGGATGCTGTCCCACAGCGTTGACCCTGTCCACTTTTCTGCTCCATAGCTCCATCTTCCTGGCAATGGTGGTGTGCTGCACCTGTGCACCGAAGAGCTGGGGCTCTACACGAACTATTTCCTCCACCATGACCCTGAGTTCTGCGTCAGAGAACCTGGGGTGTCTTTGGGGTGCCATGGGGTGGTGTGAATGAGGTGAGGGGTGGTGTATGTGTTGTAGAGTGTGGTGACTGTGGTGGTGTATAGTGTTTTGTGCGTGGAAATTGTGTGGGTGATGTTGTGATTTGCCTCTGTGTGATGATCTACTCTATGCTGTGCTCTCTCTCTCTGTCCTTCACTCGCAATTGTGGTCATAGGGGTTTGTGGGTGATGTGGGTGTGTATTTTATAGTTAATTGGGTGTGTGGGAGTGGTGTGTGTGTGTGTCTCAGGTGTGTGTATTTTGAATTATCCAATGTGGTAGTGTTTTGTAAAGGTGTGTGTATTTTGACCGCGGCGGTGTGTACCGCCAATGGAATACCACGGTTGAAAGACCGCTGCAGGGATTTGTGGGTCGGAATGGTATGGGCGTATTTCTGTTGGCGTGACGGTGGAGGTTTGGTCATCGCCAGTTTCCCGCTGACCTTCGGTGTGGCGGACTTTTGTGGATGTCGGGTTTTTAGCGGTTTGCCAGTTGCGGGTCAGAATGACCGTGGCGGTTTACCGCAGCCGCCGAGGTGTTATGGCGGTCTTTTGGCCGGCGGTATGCGACTTTTACCGCCGAGGTCAGAATGACCCCCTGTGTCTCTTTCAGCACAAGAGAATGAGAAACCACAGGAGATGTCATGTGACATGCCCAATATCATGCCATATGACATCACCTGTGGGTGATGGAAATAGTTATGAAAGAAACAAGAATAAATCGTGACATAACCAAGCACTCCAATTGCTACAATGTAGCACCATCTCTCAAACACTTTATACCAACAACTACAGAAAAGAGATGGAGATAAATCACCATTTAACTAGTAACCCAATGTGCACGGAAAATAACTAATACTGAACCAGTTATTTACTGGCAATTGTCATTACCCTCTGGATAGTCCTACTCTTATATAGAGTTTACGCCATGAGGCTGTCCTACTTCCCCCAGAATGTTTTCTTCTTCTATTGCCACTAAATTTTCAAGTGTGCCATAAGCATAAAACTCCTCCTTCCTCCCATGCCTCTTGTTCCATTCAAAGTTGTTAATTGTGCATAAGAGGGGAGGGAAGAAATTATGAGGAGGACTCTCCCGAGGTAATAGAGATTACCATTAAGTAAGTGGTTCATTAACCAATGTCTGTCGTCCTCATTATAGTTTTACACTGTGAGAATATACTAAAGCAAGATAAGTGACAGAAATAATTACATGCTGCCACAAAGTAACATGTATTACAACAATTATCTTATTGCTATTTTTATAACAGAAAACCCCAAATTGTCCATAGTATTATAAAACATGTCCAATTTATAACAAGAAAGTATTGGAAGTTGCCCATATGGCAGCCAGCTCTGCAGATTTCCTGCAAAGAAACACCAGCAGCATCAGCCCAGGAAGCTACCACTTCTCTATTCGGTTTTGCTACCACATTACCAGGCAAATCTAAACCCATGCCAGACAGGATTAATAAATTGCTTGTTGTACCCAACTACTGATAGCACAGGTAGATGTTTTCTTCCCTTTGTAGGCAATACCATATGAGACAAACAAGGATTTGGAGGATCTGAAGTCCTGCATGCTCTGTAGATAGATTAACAAAGCTCTTGTCTCATCTATGGTCAATGGAATAGTATTTGTAGACTAGAAAACTGGGAAAACATGCTCCTGACTAGAATGAAGACAGATTTATTTTTTTGGTCTAGATTTAGGAACTGGCTGAGGGACAACCTTATCCAGAAAGAATTTATGATAAGGGTAGGGAATGAGTAAAGAAGACAACTCCCCAATCCTCTTTGCAGAAGTAATTGCAATGAGGAATACCACTTTGTCCGATAACATTGACATGTCTGCTTGCTCTAGGGGATCAAATGGTTCTTTTTGGGACCTTTCCAAAACAGTTGAGAGATTCAAAGATGTAATAGGACGGAACTTTCCAGGTTTTTTTCATATGGAAACTTTGCAAAAGTTTCCTCACTAGATCTTATCACTGACCACTGAGACAAAAGAGTAGCTGGGGCTGATCCCTTAGCAAAAATGTTCAGCCAGAAATCAAAAATTTTGAAAGGGTCAACCACCACTCAATCAAACCCAGAACCTGAACACCACGAGCAAAAATGTTTCCAATGTTTATCATAGTTCATAAGGGTGGAGCTCTTTTTAACTGTATTGATATCACAAGCCACTTCCCGTGAGCAACGTAAGTGCTGTAAGCCAACCCTTTCAACCTCCAAGCTGTCAGTTGTATCTGTCATCATTTCATAGGTGACAAAGCTGTGAATTAAGGAGGACTTGGGTCCAATGAAGAAGAAGGAATGGTTGCATTGCTAACTCTGTCAAAATGGGAAGCCATGGTCTCCTCAGCCAAAGAGGAGCAATCAATCTTAGAGTCATCAATTCCCTCTGAATCCACTTAAGCACCTTGTGGAGGGAAAACAGAGGGAAAGCATACAACAAGTCCTGAGACCAAGGAAGGATCAATGCACCTGCAAAGCTTTGGGGCATAGAGTCTCTGTGCAGAACTAGGGTAGAGGGGCATTTTGTGGAAATGCAAACAAATCCAGAATCAGATGACTGAACATTTTTGTTATGAACTGAAAATCTTGGAGAGTAAATGATCGAGAATGGAATGTTCTGACTCATATTGTCTGCCTACAAATTGACCGTCCCCTGCAATACACTTCGGTAGGAGCAAAAAAAGATGGTTCTCTTACCACAGGAGATTGTCATTGGCTAAGCGAGCTAACTTCACACATTTTATGCCCACATGTCAATTTATGTATGACTTTGTCACTTGATTATCCATTCAACCAGAACTGGTTCCCAGACAGGCAAATTGCAAAGCTGTGTATAGCTCTCACAACTGCTGCTAATTCACTCCAATTGGATGTATTGCGGGATACCACAGTGGACCAACTCCCCTGCATCTTCTGGTCTTCTAGTGTGGCCTCGCAGACCCAAATACTGGCTTCTGTTGTTAAAACACATTGAAGGGATTCTGATAGATGGTACTCTTTTCCCAAATGCTGAGGAGAGACCCACCACTGAAGAAGGGGAACCAATTGAGAGGAGCCTGGAATCATCATCTCATAATCTCCTGAGGCTGTGGACCAATATGGCAGGATGTGCTGGATGAGAGGCTTGGGATGCAATGGAGCCCAAGGGACCACTGCTGTGAAAGCTGACATCATCCCTTGAACCTATATCCATTCTTGAAGTGTGACTGGAGATTCCTGTAAGAGATGGTGCAGATGCAACTGAATATTTTCCTCTCTCTCCCATGCAAATAAGCCATCACTTTCTCTGAATCAATAAACCTCTTTTGTGGAGTGGGAATGAGATTGGACTTTTCCTTGTTCATAAATAAGCCGCAAGGATGAGAACCGCAAACAACCTTGGCATGCTCTTGAGCCTTATAAAAAGAAGATGCCACAATTAGCCAATCATCAAAATATGTATAAACATGCACATTTTAGCAGTGAAAGTTTGCAACCACTACAACTAGCACTTTACGAAGACTTGGGGTGAAATTGCCAGACCAAAAGGAAGGATCTTTAACTGACAATGGTCATTCTCTATTACAAAACAAAGAAACATCTGACACTGCTGATGAATCAGGGAATGAAAATCAGTATCCTGAAGGTAAGCATAATTCCGCTATCATTGGAATGATTTGTTGATGAGATATCATTTTCAGCTTCAAGTCCTTGACATATTTTTTTAGATTTTTCATGTTTAGCCCAGATAGAACGTTTCCTTCTGGCTTCGAAACTGAAGACATGGTAGAATAGAAGTCTTGATTTTCCTTTTTCTGAGGAACTGGTGTTATGCCCCTTTCTGCAATAGAGCTTGAACTCCTTGTAGTATTGAATACCTCTAACCATTTTTTTTTAAATCAGAGTCTTGACGAAATAAGCAACAAATTATATTTTGAAGCCATGTTGAACAATTTTGAGAATCCATCTGTCTCAAACGAGTTCTTACAAATTCTGAAATAATGGGTGATTCTTCCTCACACCATATGAGATTTGTTGACATTTAGATGGTTGTTGTGGCTGTCGGAACGGCAGCAGTTGTGATCAGGTTTTTTCTGCAAGCACAACTCTTCGACTTCAAGCCTGACCCTGAAAGGGTTGCTTGTTATTGAAAGAAGTGGAAATACATTTCTCAATAAAGCCTTCAATTACTACAACACTGTTTTCTGCACTGCCACCTTTGTAACCAAATCATCAAGCTGAGATGAAAAGTGCTTATCGCTTGGAAACCACAGAAGGAGACTCTTCTGCATTTATTCTAGTTTCCATGGCTTTAGCCATAAATGTTACCTGTCTGCAATTGATTCCCCTGTCAAAGTTGCTAAATACCATATGAAATCACAAGAAACATCCAAACAACTGTGGCAAAATCTTCATGTTTGCCTCCCAGTCAGATACATATTTTCCTGCATATAATCAAGAAGGAGAGGAAAGTACTTCAACAAATTTTGTGAAGAGTAGGTAGCATAAGTGCCTGCTTGAAGAAAAAAGTTCAAGGCTGCATATGACCTCTTTAGAGAGGCCTCTCCTTTTTTGTCAATAAGGTAAAAGAAATGACGCTTCTTCTGATGCGAAGGATGCTAGAGAGGACATGCAAATTTAACATCTTTAAAGGGTATCTTTTGGACAGGAAATAATTTTGTCAATGTCCTTCCACTCTTTTAAATACTGCATGTACAGGAAGATCATCTGGTGGTGGGGTTTTATATTGGGCAGAAATGTCATCCAAATGAGTTTGTTTCTCTTCAAAACCCAACATCTGCCTCATAAATGTGCATCTTAGCCATATCTCCCCCTGAAGATGGCTTCCCTTCATTTTCATCATCTGGCATAGACCTGGCCTACCTTGTAGTAGAAACCTCATCATCTATTAGGGCTTGTAAATCTGTTCTTGAAACAGTCACTATCTCCTTTGGCGACAGACCAGCTGCCAATGTTCGGGGTTGCACTTCCATGGTGAACAGTGAGTTGGTCTACAGTAATAACTTCCTATTTATAGGTATCCTTGACAACCAGCTTTCATCTCAGATGGTGTACAAATACCTTGCTGCATGTCTACCACAACACACTAATTAATCTTAGCCCCCTGCTGCGGTGAGATGAGACAGAAGGCTGCTTGTTACCAGATCCACTCTTTGCACAACATCCCCGTGTGTATCTTCTCCACCCCAGTTAAAGCATCTGGGCGAGAATGTGATAGAAATTGCAGGCACCAGTCACTAGTGCTAGAGCAGCAGTTTGTCATGGTAATTAAAACCTTTGCTCTGAATAGCATGCTGACCATCTGAATGAAAAAAGTAAAAACAAGAAACTGAGGAGGAGAGAGGGACACACTTGAAATTTTAGGGGCAATGGAAGAAACCTTTGCATTCTGATGGGTGGGGCAACTTCAGTGTAAATATACATGAGGAGGACAGATGTGGGATAATTAAAGATGATATAACATAATTAATATACAAAGATCAATAACATACAAAGTACTCTTTGAACCAACTTTGTCACTGAAGAGAAAGGAATTATTTTTAGGTGGTTGTTAAGAATGTGCACAAGCTTTGATAAGACACTCCAAGTGAAAGGTGCAAATGAGCAAAGTGAGCTGATCCACTGCCCCATGCTTTATGCTGTGGTGATAGAAAGCAAAATGTGACTGACAATTCAACAGACCAATGGATGAAGCCCACTGGCCAAAAACACCTATATGCATGTATATTATCTTTTGGTTTTCTTTAAAACAAAAACAATAGTATTGCAAGAAGTCTAATACTGGGACAAAGGCCACAACTAAAAATGAAATGGGAGTGAGTGGACCGTCATAGAGTGCTGAAAGACAAATAAAAAAATGTAGTCCCATCACAGTAGTAGTGGGAGGATATGTCATCCATTTAGAAAAAATTTAAATTAAAATGGCCTACAGGTATAAGAAACAAGAGAATAGGGCAGAAAGCCATTGAATATAAAGTAAGGAACAGAGGTAGACGTAGAGGCCCACAAACCATGAGCAAGTGGCAGTCCCAAGTTCTCTCTATGTATGTGGCATCGTAAATAATAGGTCTGCGATGCCAGACCTATAACCTATGCACTCTCTGTAATCAAGACTTAAAAAGGAGTTTTGCCTGTGTTAAAATGGAGCCAGTAAAAAGTAAGTATAACTGCATCCCAATGGGACAAATTACTAGCAGGTAAGTCATGCAAGTAAATAAGCACATTTTGTTATAAGTGTTGTTGTTTTCATTTGTCCTTTTTATCAGACATCACAACGTGATCGGTTTTAGAAACGGAAATGTAATTTGTCATCTACTTGCTTGCCATACACAACAGTATATACACCGTTTTATTGAATAAGATCTTATTTCCTACTTTGCACTTTTAGAAATAACTCCTCGCGTTCTGGCATCTAAAGGCAGCTCAGACATATTCTAGACCACAGGGATCCCACTTCAAGCACTGCAAGTGTCAAGAAAAGCATGCAGAGGTTCTCCCACAACATATTTTCAACATTCTCCAAGCGATGTCAACATTTCTGTATGGCTTCTAAGGTCTTGGAAACACACCACAAAACATCACTTTCTTGTATTATTCAAGAAACAGGAAGCTGTAGAATTCTCGAATAGGAGGTTTTAATCATAAGTGTTGTTTTGACTCTACCCGTGACACTTTTCTGAAAACAATGATGAAACAGAAGGAAACTTTTTGCTTTTTAACATCGTAATTCGAGATTGTGGTCCCAGGCACCTTCTCTTTAGAACCTCCGACATACCAGTAGAAACGGGTTTGAGAGGTCTGCGGCCCAAGAGACATGTTAACCATTTCCATTTGACGCCTATTGATGTGAGGGAGGAAATGAATGGAAAATTGATTTCAGGCACAGCTGGGCAGGTGGCTTCGCGCTTCATTTTATCAAGATCTTCAGCTTGAATTGCGTTTCATAAATTTCTGCTACGTGAATTTGTTTTTGTTTTTAAACTTCTAAATAGTTAGAATTGACGTTTCATCCCCCATGCATATTCCTTTGTCTGCAATACAAATTATGCTCATGTTAATTGGTAATGACAATATTAGTGAGCATGTAGTAAAATGTGTACCTGTAAAACAAAATATAGCAGTCAAAGCCGATCTGTGCCTCCTCAGTGATTGTATCGTAGGGCCTATACACTGGTTTGCGGGGACTCACTGCAAAGAATGACAGAGAGAAGTAGTGTTGTCATTAGCTCTTGTAGTGTGTTCTGCTTCTTTTATGGAATGCTCTTGGATGCTGACCTAGGGAGATTCCACGTTCTAGTACGTGAGTCTCCTGGAGTCAGTTGATCCTGTGCTTCTTCCCTCAACTGACCTGTTCTTTGTACCTCTTACCGCAAATAAACATGTGTATCTTCTAATGGTCTGCAGCGTGCCGTCACTTCAATTTGGCGACGTAGGTGTTGACCTCGACGAACCTTCGTCTGATCTTTCGTTCAAAACTGATCCGGTGCACTCGTTTTCCTGTGCCTAGCCTGTTGTGCCTCCTGAACTGATCTGCCGTCGCGGGACTTTTTGGTGAACTTTGCTGTCTTCAATCCTTTTATTTATTATTTTTTTTGCAAGTTTCCCCGTCCTGGCATGGTCAGGGCCGTTAAGGTAGAGCGCGCGTCACGTCTCTCGAGCGTCTCCTTGGCAACGCTGAGGAGACTGACGCAGGCTCCTCACGTGCGTTTCCCCGGCAACGTACACGCTGGGGAGATTGTCCTGGCTTCTGCTAGCGTCTCCTAGGAGACGGAGACGCTAGCCATTAAGGAATTATCCTCACGGAGACACGGAGACACGGAGCACGGAGGCTGCTTCCACTAGTGTCTCCTAGGCGACGGAGACGCTAACTCCGGCCTGCACTCGACTTACTGCGAGCGTCCTCGAGTCTTTCATTAAGACTGCACAGTTTTTATCGTTTTATCGATTCACGTGGAGATTTCGTGTGCTGTCCCTGATACAAAGGACTCAATTGAAGGGAAAAAAAACAGAAGGAAGAAGTAAGACCACACAATTTTTTTTTTAAGGAAAGAAGGAAGTAACAGAGACTTTATGCTACAGTTAAGGGCTGTAATGTAATATATATATTGTGAACAGGTTCGGGAAGGGAGGAGTTGTACAATTTTTTTTTATTAATTAATTAGCGCCTGAAGTTACTGCTTGTGCCTTATTTTTGGCCTCTGTTATGGCACAAGCCAATTTTACCATCGTTCCCCCACAAGTATTTTGGGCCATGGGTAATTCACCTCCCATCAAATGGCTAGAGTGGAAGGACTATTTTTTAAATTATTTAGGTGCTATTGACGTTGATAACAAGATGTCCGCAGAACAGAAAAAGAGGATTCTTTTGCATTCTTTGGGCCCAGTGGGTCTAAAAACATATAATAAGATGTCCAAAAACCCTGTAAGTGGAGATATGTGTGCTTTCAATTCTGCAATGGTTGATCTTGACAAATATTTTGCTCCAAAAGTTTGTATGGGAATTGTCCGTTATAAATCTTTCCAAAGGAAACAAGAAAAAAGTGAGCTGGTGGATGACTATGTTGCGGACTTAAAGAAACTGGCTCTTGACTGTAAATTTGGGACAATTCATGATGAACTTATTAGAGATCAAGTAGTCATGCATTGCAAAAATCAATCCATTCAGGAAAGACTTTGGATAAATGGTGACTCTTCTCTGGAAGAAATTCTAGCCATAGTAAGGAAGGCTGAGATCTCTGAAAGATGTTTTTCTGAACTAAAGTCTACTGGAAAAAATGAGGATGGTATTTATAAAGTGACCAATCGCAAAACAGAGAGGGGCTTACAGAGTGGGGAACCTGAAAGAAGATGTTACAGATGTGATAACAAGGATCACTTAGCTCACTCCAAATTGTGCCTTTGAAGGTGAAGTGCAACAAATGTGGAATTGTGGGCCATTTTGCGAAAGTTTGTACAACTAAAAAGAAAATAGTTAAATGTATATATGAGGGTGAAAATGTTGTTAAGGAGGATATGGAAGAAAAACCCAGAGGTATTGATGTGGATAAGAATTTCATTCTCAATATAATGGAGGCAAACATCAATGATAAACCCATATGCAATAGGGATATTGGGGGAGTACCAATTACAATGTATGCTGACTCAGGCTCACCCTTCACAATTGTAAATGAAGATGTGTGGAACAAATCTTTTGTGGGAAAAATTGGCAATCAGCTTGCTCCACCAGACATTCAACCAGAAAGTTACACAGGAGAAAAGATTGAACTGTTAGGTTTTAGACGTTTAACATTTTCATTCAAGAACAGGAGCACTAGTGGGAAACTATATGTGGCTAAAAGAGGGCCGTCAGTTCTGGGTTGGAAGGATCAAGGACAGTTGCAAATGATCCTGGATCCTAACGGCAAAGAAAAGGTTTTAATGGTGGATGATGAAGATTCTTTGACCTCCAAGATGGAAACTTTATTCCCCAAGGTTTTTAGTAAAGGGTTGGGGAAACTTTCTGGTTTTGAGCACAAAATCATTTTAAAGAAGGAGGCTGTACCAAAAAATCATAAAGTCAGAACTGTGCCGATCATGATTAGAGAAGAAGTTTCAAAAGAGCTAGATAAATTAGTATTAATGGAAGTGATAGAACCAATTGAAAGCTCGGAATGGATTTCGCCTGTAGTAATAGCTCGGCGCAGCAATGGGAAAATCCGCATATGTGTGGACTTAAGATACTTAAATAATAATATTCTGATTGATCGTTTCCCTTTACCCAAGATTACGGAAATGGTTTATAGTCTGGAAGGAGCGTGCTGGTTTTCTACTATTAATCTGTCGTCCGCCTATCATCAGATTCCCTTATCTGAAGATTCCAAAGACCTGACAGCCTTCATTACACCCTTTGGATGTTTTCAATACAAGAGGATGCCCTTCGGTCTCGCGTCTGCTGCAGCAGTTTTTCAACGTCTAATGCATAAACTTTTTGGGAAAATCAAAGGGGTTATGTGCTTTCAAGATGACATATTAATCTTCGGGAAAGATAAGAGTATGCATGATGAGCGGTTGAAACACGTGCTGGAAGTGTTAGGTGATAAAGGGTTAACTGTGGAACTGAGTAAGTGCAAGTTTGCGAAAAGGAGTGTGGAGTATTTGGGTCATGAGATAAGTGGTGAGGGTGTTAAACCTAAGGCATCCTTGGTGAATGCTTTAGTGGGGGTGTCACCTCCTATATCTAAGGATGAGGTAAGATCATTTTTGGGCATGGCGAAGTTTTGTGCCAAATTTATTCCGAATTTTACCAGCAAGGTTTATAATTTAAGAGGGTTACTCAAAAAAAACTCTCCATTCACGTGGAGTGATGCATGTAATCAAGAATTTGAGAATGTGAAAAGGGATTTGAGAAAGGCAGCATGTTTGGAAAGTTTTGACCCTAAGTTAGATACCTTTGTTACCACGGATGCTAGTAATAAGGGTCTAGGTGCTGTCCTGTCTCAAAGGGATTGTAAGGGTAAGGAAAGGATCATGCTTTTTGCTTCCAGGTCATTGTCCCCATCGGAAGAGAAGTATTCGGTTATAGAGAAGGAAGCCTTAGCCTGTGCTTGGGCTTTGGAGCATTTCCGAGCATTTGTGTGGGGAAAGGATGTAACTATCCGGTGCGATCACAAACCTTTAATTAAACTTCTTACAAGTGAAGGAAGTGTACTAGCTTCAGCTAGGATATCAAGGTTGTCCATCGGCTTAAAGGATTACATTTATCGTATTGTGTATGTACCTGGCAAGAGTAATGTAATGGCGGATTGCCTTTCCAGACTACCTAATTTGCTGGAAAGGTGTGTTGATGACTCATGGTATGAGTGGAGTGTGGCTCTCGTACAAGATTCAGGTAGCCCTGCTCTTAGTGAAGATAGTTGGAGGAAGGAAATGGAGGTAGATACCAATTTACTGTCCGTTTTGAAATACGTTTTAGAAGGATGGCCCAAGAAGGATCAGTTGTCTGAATTATGCAGAAATTTATGGGAAGTTAGGAATGAACTCTCTGTTGTAAACAATGTTCTTTGGAGAGGTGATAGAATAATTCCCCCATTGGGTATAAGAGAAGTAATTTTAGAGTTGTATCATGAGAGCCATTTTGGCATGGTCAGAACTAAGTCTGTAGTGAAGGAGTTGTTTTGGTGGCCTGGTGTTGACAAATCAGTGGAAAGATTTGTCAGAACTTGTCGTGTGTGTTCCTCTGCTGACAAGAGTTTGTGTACCCTTAGACCACCTATGCAGCAATCGTTCGTACCTAGGCAACCATGGGAATATGTTGCTATTGATCTCTTGGGTCCGGTGGGTAGCTCTCAAGAGTTTCTAATTGTTATGATTGATTTATTCTCTAAATGGCCTGAAATTGGTATTTTGGAGAGAGCAGATACTACCAGTGTTTTGGAGTTTCTGGATAAGGTTTTCCTTGCTGAAGGCATTCCTTCTAAATTATTAAGTGATAATGGTGTACAGTTTATGTCTGATGCTGCAAAAAGGTATTTTAGGAGAGTGGGGATTGAGCATAAGAACACTTCATTGTACAATCCCAGTGGCAATGGCGCAGTAGAAAGGTTTAACAGAGTCATTAAAGGTATAATTCAGGGTGCTATGGATGGTGGAGAAGATTGGCACATCGCCATTTTTAAAGCTGTGTGGGCTTATAGAATTACTGAGAATGTTACTACAGGACTCAGCCCTTTCATTGTTATGAGGGGTAGAAGTCCGAGAAGCAAACATAACCCGGCTTGGTTGGTTAAGACTGGTATTCAACACTGGTCTTTGGAGGAAGTAAGGGATAATTTAGATAAGTCTCGAGAGAAGTCAAAGTCTTATTATGACAAGCTCCATCGTGTCAAGTCAGTGGTAATCAATGTTGGCGATTGGGTTAAAGTTAAGAAACCTTATAAGGTAAGGAAGGGTGAGAGCCAGTATTTTAATCCTGAGCGTGTTATGGAGGTTTACACAATGCAGTAAAACTGAGTGATGGTAGGGTGTGGAATCTTAAGCGCATTGTTCTACTTAGGAATGGACAGGAATTTGGATGTGACAGTGTTCATATTAACAATCGGAGGTGCGAAAAGGAAAATGCAGAATGGTTGGAGGATGAGGTTACTATTCATGATGCGTTAAATCGGGATGCGTCTTCAAACATTCTAGATGATTATGCATTGAGTGAGGAAGAAGGTGTGATGAGTGACTCAGTAGCCGACTCCAAGAATGGGAATTTGTGTTTATCTGATCGTGTGCAGCAGTGTGACTCTGTAGAAGGGAAAAGAAAAGTGACACCTCCTGGTTGGTTAAAGGATTACGTGTTAGGATACATTTTTAACTTTTCTGATTGTTAGGATACATATCTTTGATTTTTTTGTTTTATGTTGTAGTATTGTTTTTCCTTTAATTTTTTTGTTGTTGTTGTTTTTATTTCTTTGTTGTGGGAAAAGAAGGGGGATATGTAGTGTGTTCTGCTTCTTTTATGGAATGCTCTTGGATGCTGACCTAGGGAGATTCCACGTTCTAGTACGTGAGTCTCCTGGAGTCAGTTGATCCTGTGCTTCTTCCCTCAATGGACCTGTTCTTTGTACCTCTTACCGCAAATAAACCTGTGTATCTTCTAATGGTCTGCAGCGTGCCGTCACTTCAGCTCTGGGTGTGACTGCTGAAGCAGTTGCATCAGATGCTTTTTATTGTCTTGCGCATGTAGCATTGTCATTTTGGAGCTCTTTCATGAGACCTTGTGTCGCTATCACTTTCTTTATACTTGGAATGATTTCTGTGGCAGTTTGAGACCCGACCAGTTGTATTTCTGTTTTTTTTTTCTGTTGCAGTCATCTATTAATACAAGGGAGTATCGCCAGTCGGGAGATACCCAAAGTCCAGGCTGGCACACTCCCAAGGCTGCTGGGGGTCCGGTTCAGTGAGTACAGGGGCTTATGCTTCTGAGGGCTCTGAAACTGGCCCAATAACAAGATCACATGGCAGCTTCCACCATCTTATCCATCCGCAGGTACCATACCTTTGTCCTGAGCCAATTCTTTGTCTTCGCTATATCTTGGTGACCATTGTGTACAAGCTGTACAGCTTGCTCCATCAGGCGGCTGGGGATTGCTACATGAGTCCTCGTGGCAAACACCTGCTGGTGTCAGTCATAAGTTCATGGAGTCATTCAACAGGGATTCTAGAATCTTCTTTGTTTCTAGGGTTCTATTAGATAGGTGTTCCATCTCCCTGACTGTATTGTCATGATGGCTATTTTCAGGTACTTGTCTTATGTTGCTTTGAGAATGGCATCAAGGGAGAGGGAAAGAGGCTTCAATCTTTTTATGACAGTGACATACTCTTACATTTCTTCTGCGTCCTCTGCTTCCTTTTGAGTGGTGGTGTGGCGGTGCCAGGACAGATAGTCTTCTGGATTGTTGGTGCCTGGTCAATACTCCATCCGACCTTCATACTCCTGTAACTGAAGCATTCACTTTTTGATGCAGGTGGGGGTTTGGACTCTGAGACTTGGAACAGGAGTAGGAGGGGCCTGTGGTGATGGTGAAAGGGTGAGCCTAGATTTATAGATGAAAATGCCTACATCCCCAGTATATGCAATGACCTCTGTTAATGCACAATGACATTATTAATGAATATTCATGTATTCTGAGTGCTGAATTTGCATAGATAATTTAGAGAAAAATAATGAACGCATTTGAAGGCACGCCTAACAGAGTGGCCGCTAATATTCACAAAGTGTACTTATTAATGGCTCATTAATACGAAATGTTGAGCTTATGTTTGATTGATGTAGTAATAGGTCATATTGAGGATTATGTATTATGTACTAGCTTTATCAGTTGTATGCCTTAACTCAGCGAGGTCTTGGCCTAGTTGTACGGCCTCATGTCAAGCTGCATTTCTTAGGCGACTTATAAAATGGATGCTTTAGAGGATTAACTTGTGATTTTCCACTGTGCTGACCCAATGCTTGTAGCTGAAAGTCTTTTTTCATGAGAACTGCTTGCTAGGAGATGATTTACTTGCTAGTGCAACAATGTTTAATGTAATGTGTGTCAGACTGACTTTCCCAGGAGAAGACAATGAACACACTGACTGGAGTATAAGCTGCAACAATATTATTACCTGATGAGCACAATTGACGAGAATGGAAGAACAGGAGCCAATCATCGACATGTGAACCATGTACTAGTAGAAGTATGGATTTGAGGGTTTAGTTTCATTGAACTAAGTGTGAACATGCAATTCCCTGTCCAATGAGGGTGTGGGAAGTAGTTTTAGGAAACCTAACTTATCCAGACTGCACTGAGAAGAAGACACCATTTGCCCATTTTCTACCTTGGCATAAGGCCATTACCTTCTTGACCGTCTTGATAAGAGATGTGCTTAACTTTATTACGTAGAGAGACTTTGCTTTTTGTGAACTTTGATGCTGAATCCTGATGCCTCGCCGACCAGATTGATGTCCTGATGATGAAGACTATCTTAGCCTGCCGATCCAATTGAGGAGAGGTATACCAATAGTGTAATTGATTGCTATGTCTATTTGCTTTTGTTTCTAGGTACCAACTGCTATTTTGATAAAGCCATAGGTAGATGTTTTTCTAAATTTGTGTTGACTAAATTGTTTTGCATGAAGCCAAAACATACTGTTTTAATATGGTGATAGGGTTCTCACAGATGAAGTTTGTTACATGTAATAACATTTGATGTCTGTTCTTTGCTGAATCTAAATGTATGTAATATTGTTTACACAGTTATTCTTGGTATCAATTTGTAC
Source organism: Pleurodeles waltl (assembly GCF_031143425.1). Taxonomy (NCBI): domain Eukaryota; kingdom Metazoa; phylum Chordata; class Amphibia; order Caudata; family Salamandridae; genus Pleurodeles; species Pleurodeles waltl. The sequence goes on from NC_090438.1 coordinate 272,381,940, forward strand.
TGTAACCTTAGAATGTTTAGTAACTCAAGCTTTGATTATATTCCGATTCTTTCACCACTTTGGACAGCCAGGGTTGTTTCTGTATGTTTATCATTTGATTTTGAGATTAAGCTATGTAACATTAGCATTGTTAATATAGGGAAATAAACATTCTAACTTTTACAGAAAGGTGCGGTTATTCATGACTGCAAGGTCGTGTGTGACATTTACTGACTCATATTGATCACTAATGTTATTGATTGTTATTGATAATTGATCTGCGCATGTAGGAAATATGGTGGGAAAACCTCAAAGTGAGTCAAAAGGTTCATCAACTTATTTGCATCTTCTTGTAAGTATACTTATTAGGGTCTGACGCGCTAACACCTCCCTTTCGATCTGCAAATACCTCTGTTCTGTGGCAGTGAGTGAGCAACTGGCATATGCCAGAGAGTCCAAGCTCCTTGATGGTTCTGTTGGGTGAGGACAATTCCTAGCCCTTTTGGGCAAGCTTTGAGTGCAATGGTGGTTGGTGTCACTGGATCAAAATAGTGTTGTTCCTGCTGAGGGGGCTTTTGTTTTGTTTTGGAAGACTTTTTCTTGATTCATACCCCATGTCCAGGGGTTTGTGACCTTTGTGAGATCTCTAACGGGCTGAGTGAAGCCTATATGGTCAGCTTTAAACTGCCTGCAGCAATTCACCATCCCTAGGAATCTTCTTACTTCTGACATATTGCTCAGAGCAGGGGCTCCCTTGACGTTGCATAACTTTTCTGGACTTGGAGCTACCCCATCAGCAGGGAGGTGTAGCCAAAAAAACTGACCTGCTGCTTTAAAATTTTGCACTTCTCTCTGTGAAGTGTTAGTCTGGAATCGCAGATTGTCTGGAAGATCCCTCACAGGCATTTATGGTGTTCCCTCATGGTTTTAGCGAATATCAGAATGTCATCTCTGACAATTATGACGCCTGGCAATTCTGTGAGCATTTCTCAGATAGTATTCGGGAATACCTCGTCGGCCCTTGATATTTCAAAATTGAGCTGTCTGTATCACCTGAGGCCCACATGGGTGGAGAACGTGGCTATATATCGCAAGTCGAGGTGTAGAGGTAGCTGATGATATTCTGAGCATAGGTAAACATTGGAAAACCATCTTGGTCCTATGGTTTCCTCAACAGAGGGAGTCAAATGGCATTCTTGCTTGATTGTGACATTGAGGAGCCTCATGTCCACACAGATGCAGACTTCTCCAGTTTGCTTTTGTTTGTTTGCCACTACCATTGGGGATACCCACAGTGTGGGGCTAGAGACTTTTTCAATGATTCCAGCACGTTCCAATTAATCTAGCTCTTCCTCTATCTTTGGCCTGAGATGTACAGTACTGCTATAGAATATATTGACTGGTCACTGTGCAGCCACACAACACTGTCTTTCAAGCAGCTGATGCCTTGGAATACAGCCTTGAACTCTGCAAGTATATTTGACAGTTCCTCAACCTGCATACCAAATGAAAATTAGATTAATCCCAATGTTTCGGTGGTGTGTCCACTTACTAGCATGCCATGATCTCTATCGGCTACATAGATGGTGATATCCATGCTTGCCTCACCATGGGATACAGATTACTTGAAGCTTCCAAGCATGGGCAGTGGTTGTCTTTGTCTCCCATAACATGGTCTCTCAGAATCAGGTGGTTTCTTCGGGGTTCCGTTGTTGCATTGTGATTGGAATATGTTAACTGGTTTTGTTTTAATAGTTTAGTGGAGAGTGGCTTCCATATACAACATGTAAGCTTTCACAAGCTCCTTTGATCTTACTAACGTAAGTATGTCTGTGAGTAATTTTGCAGACTCATGGAGTATGGCTTCTCTGAGTTTGGATGATGGGCAGCCTTGGATTACCTGGCCTCTCATTTCTTTCTGCTCATCATGGAATCTGAACATGCTTACTAGTTCTTTAAGTCTGCAATAAAACACACCAAGCGACTCTTAGAGTTCTTGGAGGGCCTGTCTGAAAACAAACCTCTCATAGCCTCTGTTTGCCATTGGTCTAAAGTACACATTTAGGAATGCAACGAGTGTTGTGATTGTTTTAGGTTTCGCTTCCATGAAGGTTTTATATATTTTGTGAATGTCTTTTCTTCTCAGGTACAATAGGAGTATGCAGCACAGTTCTACTACTATGTCTGTGCCTTTAAAGTAGAACTGGAAGGAATTCTATCCAGTCTCACCACTCTGGTGCTTGTTTGATGATGAAGGGGTCTACACAGGAATGGTGACCATGCATGCAACGGTAAGGTAGGCCTTGAAACTCACTGGTAGAGTGGTAATTCCTCTTGTGGCATGAGCACTAGTCATGTGACGGACGTGCCAAACAGTCGCCTGGCCAAAGGATGACAGGTTGCCTTTGACAACTATTGGCCATCTTTAGCTGCTTGGGTGAATGAAGATGTTTACTCCTGGTGTGTTTCAATTTAGTAATGGCACATGTTGCTGTGTTGCCAGTTGTACCTGATTTGTTGATGCCTACCATTTTGGACAAGGAACAATCATTGGATGTGTTGGAGGGAGCTGTTACCCAGCTCTTTCCCATTCAACAAGGGGCGGACTAGGTGTGCTTGAGTTCCCGGTTGGGCTGTGTGAATGCTGAGGATGGGGCAGGGGCCAGGATTGGGCTGTACCGCAAAGGATCCAGGACTCTCTGTGCTGGATGCAGCTCAATGTAGCTATCACAAGCTATGCTGATGCGTAGGAGCAGGGAGCCACAGTAGCATTGCAAACTGCTTGGGCTGTTGTGTTGGCGAAGGGCTCCAGCCTTGTTGCCAATGTAGCGTGAGGTCTATACACTGGCCAGCATGTTGTGCAAAGAAAAACACAAAAATGTAGTGCTGCTCTAATTAGCTTCCTGCACAAAAGCCACAGCAGCTGCATCAGACTTTTTTATTTCCTTGTGTGTGTATCATGCACAACCAAACTATCGTATGCACGTCGGCGGGAGTGTTCTCAGACCACTCCTCTGCTGAGGCACCACATAAGCAAATCATTAGAGTGATGCTGCGGCAGGTGTCACCTTCAGCTAGCCCTGCTTTTCATCCAACATTACTTTGCATGATGGGATAGTTAAATACATTTTAAGACAGCGGAAAACAAAAAACAAATTTCAGAATGCAAAGCTCTGTTGCTGTAAGTGGTGGATGCTTATGGCTTAACAGCATCTGGCCAGCTATATGCTAGTTTTGGTTACAAAAAAAACATTATGAAGCTAGCATGTATTTTGCTGTCAAACTTTAGGACAAATTAGGTCGGGCATTTATAAACCAGTGCCATAGAGGTAAAATAAATAGGGCCTTATTTTACAAGGCCGGTGGCGTAGAGCGATGCGGCAAATACCTCGCTGCATCACTCTGCGCCATCTGGAAGGGGCAGAAATGTGCCTTATTTATGAGATAAAGCAAATTTCTGTCCTCTCTCAGAATGGTGCAAGGGTGCCTGCATTGTGGGGATGACTGTTTTTGTGCAGGAAAGGGCAACTTCCTGCACAAAAACAATCACAAGAGGTGTTTTCTTCTTTCTATGTGTGCTGCAGAATGCAACACGCTTGAAAGAGAAAACAACATGGAGAAATGAAGATATTTTTCTCTGTTGCATCACTCTTACGTGAGGCGGAGAAGGAATATGACGCCTTCCCAGAATTGTTTATCTGCGCCCGATTTCTTCAGGTTTTATGGGTGTTGAATTGGAACAACCCAAGCAACATCCATAGAACCCCCCTCCGCTCCACGCAGTACTGTGCTTGAAAGGAGCCCAAATTTAAAAGGCTATGAATAGCCATACAAGGTCGCTTTGCGTGGCCTTGTAAATATGGCCTGAAACACTGCCCCACCAGAGCATCGGTGGCACAGTGTGCCGCTAGGGCCTCGTAAACGAGACCCATAGTCTCATAATAGTCTACACGATTATAATAGACTATTTGTGTCCATAAAAGCGCGAAGCAGCAGTAATATTCAACGCTTAAATCGAGTTTTTCTATAAAGATAATTGTGAAATTTCGAGATGAATTCCTTAGCTCAGGAAATTACCCGCATAGATTTAAAGTGATAATTTTGTTGATAAACGCTAAGTACTCTAGCAGAATGCAATAAATATCTGCAAGCATCTAATATAAACTGTCTAATAATGTTGAGGGCTTGCTGCTGTCATACAGTGAAAGGTGCATGGAATAGGGCTGTGACGGTGTGTAATGAAGCTGAATAGAGATATTCCGCAGCAAGTGCTAACCACTAACCAGATTACACTTCTGCTGACAAGGTATTTAAATTGGGCCAGCAGAGGGTTAGTGCGCGGGAGGAAGAGGAAGCTGATTGTTAGCTAATTAGGATTATCTCTGATAGCAATCACCAGAAGAAACAACAGCTGTACATAAGGTATGCTTTCGGGGCTAGGTTTTAGCTGAAATAAAATGTAAATCAAAAACCCTTTAGTCGTCAACAGAGCGCTCCGTTGTCAAGCCTGGGCAATTTAACCAACCCTGGCTTTGCTATTCATTATTAACCGGAACTGGCCTGGACGTTCATACAATGGATTTGCCTGCACTAATCAAAGAACCCTTGGTTTGAACTAGCAACACACCAACAATAGGCAACCTATGTATTTCTTGGCTCCATATTCTCCTCTGAAGCCCTCAGGCTACTTTAAATTTTTATCAAATATAAAATATTTTGAGGCCCGGTCTGACAACTTTAGCTGTCTGTCTGGCTCTTGCAATAAGAAAAAGAAGTAAACAATAATAATACGGAGAGGGTGCTTCCTTGTTTCCACCCATGACAGCAAACACTATGTGGTAATGGTTCCTCCCAATTCACCACTTGGCTGTATTGCCACCTGAAATTAGTATGTTTTAGTGACAGAGCTGACACGCCACTCTTATATTATACCCTTTTCTTTTGACTTATTTGTAGAGCTTCTCTTTCATGTGCTTATTTCTCTTTTCCAGTTCGCCCACACTTTTTCAAACTCTGCTCTTTTACTTTGCGAGCACCTCACAGCCTTCACTGGTGCCGGGCAACTAAATACATCATTAGCGTGCTGTATCCAGCACGGCCGCTGCTTCTAAACAGGGTGCGCATCTTTTAATAGGTTTATGTATAGTGTATCATAGTGTTTTACTTTTATTATTTAATTGTATTTTGCACATGCTTTAAAAAACTATAACGCTGACCCACAAACACAGCGTGATGAGGCCATACGGACGGAAGTATTGGCTTGGTACTTCATAGTGACAATAAACTGAAATTTAACTGACAACATAATACTCAAAAAGGCCAAAATAGTAAGCAGTGTCCTTAGTAGCACCGTATTTACAAATGAATGACCATGAAAGAAGATTGTACATTCACGATGCCTGCCACCTAGTACTGATATTTTACACCATGTTGTGTAACTTAAGGCCCTCAGGGCTGCAACCATTACTAATAAGGGCTCATATTATGCATAATGACAATTTTGGTTCAACATGCACCAATGTAGTGTGAGACTGTATGTGCTAGGACCCTTGCATTTCTAGGCAGACTCCAGAGCAGAATTATGTAACTTGCAGGGAGGTATTAGAGTATGGTTATTAAAGGTTATGATGTGATCCAAAAGCAGTGTGTGATGGTCTGCTGAGGAGTAAAGACGTCTGTTATAGAGCTCCGTGTGTGGCATGGTCTTTTACATGCTCCTTGTAGCGTTGGGAGGACGCTACAGCTGGTGATGACAATGGGATACGTGCCCAAAGAACAGAGATTGCTCTCCCTGAGACTTTGCGATGACACAGCAAACTTCTCGTGCATGCCACATGCACCCAAATCAATGAGAAGCAATTCAAAGTTAGCGTGTGTGGAGTTGATGCCCCACTCCAGCCTATAAAGGGCTCTCAAAGAAGTGGAAGTCCTTGAAGAGGGAGAGCTGTCAAACAGCACACCAGAATCAGTTGGGAAGGCTGAAAGAAGAAATACTGCAGCGCCATAACGAAGTGCTACAGACGTTTATTATATTAAAGAGTTCCATGTGTAGCATGGTCCTTTAGATGCTCCCAGGCTGGGGAGGATCTACAGCCATCTATAAGTCATTTTTACTTAATACACATCATGCACTATATCTTGTTGAAAGGAATGACATATCAGGTTTATACTGTATCGTAATTATGGATCTATATATTTGGAGTTAATAGTGAATATTTGAGTATAGCCTCCTTCTTTTTATTCTTAATTGTCATTGTTTATTTAGAACAATGCTAATGAGTCATGACTTTCAATGAGTAAAATATTGCATTTTAGACACTTCATATTTTCTTTTATCCTACTCCAACATGTAAAAAGACCCGATTCAGGTGGGAAACTCTGGATTTTTTAAGCCAAAAGTGGCTTTATTTTGGCTGTCACCCACCTGAAATTGCCTCTGCTTCAATAGGAGTGAATGGGGGAAATACATTCCCATGATTATTTTTTTTAAACCTCCCACTTTCCTCTTCTAATTGACATGTATGCTAGAAGTGCTTTAAATTCAGCAATTAAGATTTCTAATCTCAAGTCTTGCATCAGCTGTTCTGAGTCAAAGAATTGTGGAAATTGTTGGTCTGTATGTTTGTGATTAATGGTGTAGTGACACATGTTCAGCTTTTTGGTGAATCACTGCTCTAGTTTGCAAAGGTAGAGACTACTGTTAGCACAACTGGGCACATAATTCTTTTAAAATTACAAATAGCATGGATGAAAATCATTCTTGAATATTGAAGCTGCTATGTCTTTGATATCATGAATGCGAGCACTCTTGCGGTTCTGGGTGGACTCTAGACAAGAATTATGTAATCGGATAGGAGGTGTTGAGGTGTGGGTATGAATGTTATGATGCAAAGCAGGTGGAGCTCGATAGTATGTGGAAGAGTAAACACGTCTGTTACTGAGGTCCATGTGTGGCATATTCATTTACATGTTCCTGGACTGGGGGGGATGCTACAACTGGTGACAGGTAGGGGATACTTCCCCAAAGAAACAAAGCTGCTCTCCAAAAGTGCAGAAAACTGCTTGTGTGTGCCACATGCTCCCCAAATTGATGTGAAGCAGTCTGAAATTGGCGTATGTGGAGTCAAAGCTCTACTTCAGCCCATACACAGCCATTGAAGAAGTTGAAGGTCCTGCCGAGGAGCACATTCGAAAAGCCCACCAAAACCTATTGGTAAGGTTGAAAGAAGAAATACTGTGCTGTGCCATTACACAGAGCCATCGTCAGTGTGAAGCAAATGCTAACACAGAAACTTTCTTACCGGCAAAAGCGAGTGAAGTGCTAGATGACCTTAAAAATTGGGCATAATGACCATGCCCAGGTGATGGGGTGTTGCGGGGAGAGGTTGCCAGTCCTGCATCCAAGATGAACACTGCCTGATCAGCACATGCTCTGAATGGCAACAGAAGGAAACACAAAGTATGACATGACTACATTCCTGATCCACCACCATTATTTGAGACCACAAAGAAACAGAATTTTGCTGTCAGGTGGACTTAAATGTTTGATTACCTCATAGATGCACTTGGAGAAGAAAACAATAAGAAAATCATTAAATACTTGAAAAACCTTGCTGGTGATGTAGTGAAAGAAGTGCTAAAGAAAGTCTCACAAGCTGATCCAACATCATACCAGAAGCTAAAAAAAAAACATTTGGATGCCAAGTTCAATCTGATACCGAATGTCGTCTACGAGAGGTACATCTCCAACCAAGCATAACAACAAGGTGGTGAAACGATGTATGAATTTGCTGAGAGACTTGATGCACTACTCAAACACTGTAAGTTCTGTGACTAATGATGAGGAAGCCAAGCCATGCACCTCAGTGTCATTGAGGGCTGCCTTTCAGATTCCATCAGAAGAAGCATGTTGAGAGAGCCACTCAGTTTCGAGAAAATGCTAATGGTTACAAGGGCAGAAGAACAAGCAGATCGATAAGCTGCTGATATGGAAGCAAGAACAATGCATAATGAATCAGTGTTGATCATGAAAAGCAAGCAAAGGCACAATATAGATGCACACAATTCTACATCTTCAAAGAAAAACAAGGTAAATGTCAAGACATAGGACTGACATACAAAGGCGGAAGGAAAGAAAACTACTTTGTAATGGTCTGCAGAGCAAAAAAGAAACAAAATGTGTCACAGCGAGAAGAGAAAATGGTTGCCAGAAGTTTCCAGAAGCACTCTCGCCATGCCCACAAGGCCAAAAGACAACAATAGTTAGGACAAGTTGACCACCAAGCCCAGTCGATCATCGTCAAATTCATCATATAAAGGCCCTTCAACATCATTATTAAGCACTAGTGAAGAAGATGGATGTGTGTTCTGATATCGACTAAGAAACAACATTAACATGTAGGGTTAGCTGCTTGCAAAGAAGATCAAAAATCCAAAGGGAATCACCAAATAAAGTGACACAATTAATTTAGACATTGTCCTAAATTTACATTAAAGGTGAATAGCTGCCCCATAACCTTCATTATAGCCAATGGTGCGTTGTTCTACATCATGCCTGTAGAAAAGTTCAGCAGCCTGTCTCCTGTCATCATCACTAATACTTGATAAAGCACGATGAATCACCCCAATGGGGGTATCTCGGCACTAGACCACAGATCCAAAGTGTAAAAAAGGAGGAGAAGATGGAAGGCTAGAAAAGCCAAGTTTTGAGAATTCTTTTGAAACACAGAATCAGAGCAAGCACAGATGTGTAGCAGAAGTGTGTTCCAGTGATGCAGGAACAGACTGTGCCATGCCTTACTACATCAAACACAAAAGTTTACACGTGGGCTGTTTCTCAACCATTACAGAGCCAAGGGTCATTTACAGCAAGTTGTGTAACACCAAACAACTTCATCTAGTGCATACTTACTTAGCTTTAGAACTGCTGCTGACATGGGACTGATATCTTTTAAATGTGACATTCATGCCCAGGCTGAAATTGTGAGTCACTTCCTGTTGTTTAGTCATGGCCTAAGAAGACTCAAAAAGATGAAAGTGAAACTTCATATTATTGAGGACATTCGCCCTGTTGTTCAACGCACCGTAGAGTCACTTTTCACATATAAATAGGCGCCGAGAAAGAACTAGAAACACTGTTGAAGCATGATGGGTCAATGACTCCTGACCCGGATAGGTTGCAAGCACTGTCATTTACCTGCTCCCCATAAAATGTAACCGTGCTACGATCCTTCCTAGGCCTGGCCAGTTATTGAGTGCCCCCTTGAGAGACTTAACATAACAGAATGTCCCATTTCTGTGGTCTCCTAAATGCAATCACAGTTTCAAAGAAATAAAAAATGGGATTGAGAGTGCAACTGAAATGCCCTATTTTGTGATCACAGAAGATGCGAGCCCAGTGGGGCTGGGGTCAAACCTTGCTCAACACAATGGCCATCCGAATGGCCAGAGACACATTGTGGCTTCTGCCAGTAGAAGCCTGTCTGAAAAAGAACGTACATGCTCTCAGCTGGAGAAGGAAAGTCTGTCTGTAGTGTGAGGCTGCAAAGATTTTCATGTATTTCTATATGGGGAAAGTTTCACTATCATCACAGACCACCATGCATTACTCACTATCTTTTAAAACTTGAAAGCTAAGTTACCCCCTTGCTTCAAGAGGTGGGGGTTGTGACTGTAAAAGTATAATTACCTGATTGTACACAAGCCAGGGAAAAACAAAAACCTCACAGACTACTTTTAACAAGTGCCTCTACATCACCACAGTTCAACATCCAAAGCAGCTGAAGAGTACCTCAACTTCATTGTGAGGTCCAGCACACCATCAGCTCTATTGATTGAACAAATTATTGCTACTAACAAAGCAGATAAAGACATGTTTGTTCTCAAAGACCTCATTACAACTCAATCTTGGAAGATGATTCCAAAATTTTTAAAGTGTGCAGAATGAGCTATCATTACCCCAAGAGGGTATTATATTGAGAGGCCTAAGAATTGTCATACCTGAGAACCTGAGACAGCAAGTCATCGACCTTTCTCATGAAGGACCTTGTGTCATTATAGCCATCAAGAGAGCCTGGGGGCCTCATTTACAAGGTCTTTGCGCCACTGTTGCACCATTTGTTTGTTTATGCAGCCGCAGCGCAAGCAGTGCATTGCACGGGTCCACATTTATAAACTGGCACATTGAGCCCAGTGTGTCCATTTCTACAGCTTTGCATCACATTATATCTGCACTATATTTACTGTATGCAAGGTAGGCGTTCCCTCTAGAAAAGCCAAGCAGAATTGACACAGTGAAACTTACAACATTTCACTGTGTCGTTCTGTAACACCTGCTCACAGCATGCATCAAACTGATACAGAGCTTTTCTCTATGGGAGCCTTCCTAGCATTGCTGGAATAGCGTCATTTTTTTTGCTGCTAGTCCAGTAGTGCATCAGTTTAGTGCCATAGATGCGTCAGAATTTCTGATGCATCTGTGAAAATGTGGACCATGGAGCTCTGTACTGTAAATACATGACATTGTTAGGGAGTCATAGGGCAGTGCAAGAAATCTGAAGCATCGGAGACGATATGTCAGATTCCTGTAAATGAGGCCCAGAGTGTGGTTCCCTCCCCTAGACAAACAAGTTGAGAGAGAACTAAAAGCATGCCATCTTTGTAACTCCTTATCACCCTAGGTGACGTAACATCCATTAACAATGTCTGATCTTCCTGTGCATCCTTGGGAGACAGTTGCAGCTGATATATTTTGGCTTCTGAGAATGGATATCATCTCATGGTAATCATTGATGAATACTCGCATTTTCCTTTGGTGGAAGTCTCATCATCGACAACTGTTTTTGGCACACTTGGTGTGGTTTCCCTGTCTTTTTGCCTCTGCTTCCTGTATTTTTGACTGTGTGCTGGACTTTGGTTTTGCTGGCTTTTGGTCCTCTGGGCACTTACCACTGCTGTTGTTGCTAAAGTGAAAGTGGTCCCTGTATAACTTGTACTGGTGATTGGTTAGCCCTGATTGGCATACTTGATTTACTATTAAGTCCCTAGTAAAGTGCACTGGAGGTGCCCAGGGCCTGTAAATCAAATGTTACTTGTGGGCCTGCAGAACTGATTGTGCCACCCACATGAGTAGCCCTGTAAACATGTCTCAGATCTGCCACTACAGTGTCTGTGTGCGCAGTTTTTCACTGCCAATTCGACCTGGCAAGTGTGCCCAATTGCCAGGCCCAAACCTTCCCTTTTACTACATGTAAGTCACCCCTAAAGTAGGCCCTAGGTAGCCTAATGGGCAGGGTCCAGTGTATTTAAGAGGTAGGACACGGTGTGTTCTACATGTCCTAATATTGAAATACTGCTAAATTCTGTTTTCACTATTGCAAGGCCTATCCCTCCCATAGGTTACCATCGGAACTGCCTTTAAATATCTTTTAAGTGCAGTTTCCATTGGTAGCAGATAGAGATAGAGATAGAGAATTTGGGGTCTTTGACCTCACAGTTTAAAGTTGCATCTTTTGGGTGAGTTGTTTTTTAGATTGTCTTTATGAAAATGCCTCTTTTAGAAAGTGGGCATTTTCTTGCTTACCATTCTAAGCTTCTGCCTGCCTGTGGCATCCACATCTTGGTCAGATTGATAGTTGAAAGTGTGAAATCCCTCTGAATAGTGATAGAAAGGGAGCTGGAGAGTGTCCTGCATAGCCTGAGGATTCTCCTGGGCTAGAGTAGGGAGGGGGAAGCTGCCAGCTGCACATGTAAGGGCTGTGCTTCGCCTCACACAATGCAGTCCCCAACCCCCTGGTGCGTGTCTTGGGTCAGGCCTGGGCAAAACAGGATGTTGTGAACCACAGAGACTTTCCCTTGAAGTTTCTGAACTTCAAAGGCAGAAATGAGTATAAATAGTAGACCCAAAACCCCTGCCTTTTAGAACACTTCTGAAACAAGAGGAACCTCTGCCAAGGAGAAGAGCTGAAGAGCTGGAAGAGGGGGAATACTGCACTTTCGTTGTGTGTGCTTTGCTGGGTTGGCCTGCAGTTGCTACTTTTGTCTTAAAGAGGACAAAGATTGTATTTTGCTGTGTATCCTGCTTTTGAAGTTCTCTAAGGGCTCAGACTGAGCTTGCCCCTGTTCTGAAGTCTCAGGGCCATCAAAGACTTTATCTGCCAGCACCTGGGTTCTCTTGTTGAGAGCCCATACCCTGCTAAGTGGTGCTACATCCAGTCCCTAGGCCTTTGAAAGGAGAAGCTGGTGAACCCAAGGAGAAAATCCACGCACCGGAGCTGAGAGGCAGAAAAATTGTTGCAGCACCTGCACTGTGGCAAAAAAAGCAATGCATCGCCAGCTTAGTACGGATTCTTCGCTGCAGTGTGTCTGGATTTTCCATGCAAGGGTCCAGTCCTTAGTCCCTTAAAAGGAAAAGCTTGTGAACCCAAGGAGAAAATCCACACACTGGAGCCGGGCGGCAGAAAAATTGACTCAGCACCTGCACCATGGCTGAAAAATCGACACGTCGCCAGTAAAATCGCTGCATCGCCAGCTCAGCATGGATTCATCACTGCAGTGTGTCTGGATTTTCCATGCATCATCCCTGGGCATCAAAGCCTGTAACATCACAGCATCGACTTGAGGTTGATTGTCTAGAAAGCATCACATCTCTTCTCTGCAAGGAAGGAATCGATACATCACTTGCCCACGGGACAAAGAATCGTCGCACGACCTCACTTGCTAGTAAGGAATCGACGAATCGCTTGCTTTTACGTTGCCCGTCCGCCTGTGCAGCTTTATTTTTGACGCATACCAGGTACTTTATGCTAAAACAACATATCCATTGATTTCTATGGATTGAGACTCTTTACTTTAAAAATTCACATCTTTGCTTGTGTGCGTTGGACTTTTGTCGTTTTGGTCTTGTTTGATTTAGATAAATATTGGCTATTATTCTAAGCTGGTGTGGAGTCCTTTTGTGGTGTTTTCACTGTGTTACTGTGTGTGTTGGTACAAATACTTTACACATAGTCTCTGAGATAAGCCTGACTGCTTGTGCCAAGCTACCAATGGGGTGAGCTGGGGTTATCCTAGCTATGTATCTCCCTACCCTGACTAGAATAAGGGTCCCTGCTTGAACACAGTGCCAACTGACTGCCAACCAGAGAACCCATTTCTAACAACATCCCATGATAAAGTCACCAAAGAGCTTGATGACTTCTTGGCAACGTGGGGCACCTTGGTTATTATCAAATCTGACAATAGCCTGCCTTTCAATAGCTAAGAATTTAAGGAGTTTCTTCATCAACTCAATATAAAACACCAAAAGAGTACACCTCTCTGGCCCCAAGCCAATGGTATTATTGAACGATTTATGGGCACCCTTAAGAGGGTCAATGGAGGGAATCAATCTAAATCAAGCCTTGTGCTCAGCACTTCATGCCTATCAGTCAACTCCTCAATCCACAACTGGAGAAAGCCCTGCCACCTTGCTATTTCGGATAACCATCGGAGCCAAACTACCACAATGGACGTTAGACCAATCAATGAATGTTGATAAGGTTTATGTCACAGATACTTCTGAAAAGCACAAAATCAAAACATATGCTGATCAGCACCAATGTACCCAAGAAACAATCTTTGAGAAAGGGGACTTTTACTGGTCAAACATAAATGGAAGTGCAAAACAGATACCCCATTTGCTGTCGGCCCTTTCAGGTTTTTGACATGCAATGGACAGATGGTGGCAGTGCATAGTCCTGGAAAATCCATCATGCAGGCTACCTCAATGTTTGCCAGCTCCTGAGATCACAAGTGAGGCAACCCCGCCGGAATGTCCAGATCACACATCTGAGTCTATATCATTGTTGCATGATGACCGTGCATCTCAACTATCTCCTACCACCTGATCTGGCAGACTAGTGCAAGCACCTTGGTGACTCATTGAGGAAATATGATGCAACTATTATTTGTTTAATTAACAAAATAGTAGATGTAGTGTCTTTCATGTCATGCACACTAGGGTTCTTGCAGTCATGGGCGGACTCTAGACAGGAATGACGTAATCGGATGGGAGGTGTTAAGGTGTGATTATAAAAGAGCCCTCCGATTAGTCAGGCAGGAGTCTCGATTGGGATCACAAGTAGGCCTGGGGGAAGTTCAGGTAGCCGCTCTACGCAGAACTCAGCGATGTTGCAAAAAAACTCCATCACGCTACGCGGACTTCCACTAGCTAGCGTTGTTTCTTGCCGCTCCCGTTCGTTTGATGTTTTAACTTTACTGGCAATGTGAAGTACATCCTCATGTCAGAATTCTCGCGCGAACAGCACCACACGGTTCGCATGGGTGCAGCCATCTTGTTTTTTGCTTTGTTATGGTGGTGTGGCCTACTTTTATCCCTCTTCTGTCTGTCCCATCCCTCCTTTTCTCTTTGTGTTTTTATATTTGTATCTTTTTCCTATTTCTTTTGTGTTTTTTGCAACTTTTGTATTTTGAAAATTTTTTGCTTTACTTTATTTTTCTTCCTTTTTTTCTTATCTCTTTCCCCCCAAGTCAGTCCTAAGCGCCATGTCAGAGCAGGGAAGCAGCACGGCCAGGCCCCCAACCATCACTGGCAGCCGCCTTCCTTACGGGCAGCACTGCCAAGAAGGGGTGCAGCCTTGTGCCATGGAGGTGTCTGCATTGGTATTTTGTGTTCATTGCCACCTCCCCTCTACCTTGGCAGCAGGTGGCAGGCCCGGGTCTAGGTACGGTCTCCGGGAGTGCTGGCAATGCTGGGAGACAGTGTGCAGAGCCGTGCGCCTCAGTTCTGGGGCCCGGTGTACAGCTAACACACTGGTGGACTGATATCCTGGACTGTGAAACAGACTTGCTTGACCTGCTAGACTTAGAGGTTGCAGGGATTGGTGAGTAATAATTATTAATTGTGTTCTATGCTAATAGTTTCTTCCCAAGTAGCAAGCATGCTGCTCACATGCAGGTAAGTTAACTTTATGTTACAAATATAATATTATGTGATTGTCTCCGCATCTAGACAGGTGCTTGGCGCTACCTTATTGTACTTGTTTTCTGCACTTGCTTGGGCTGATTAAGAAGTAATGCAGAGACTCCTGCTGTGCCCTGTCCTGTCTAAGATAGTGATAGCTTATATTATTATTAGTGAGTTAGCATGTTCTCTCACTTATCTGTGCCTCTGTTTTGTAGCTCGTACTAAGTCATATTGCTTGCTTATTGACAATTAGATATAAAGGGCTTGATGACGACCTGGGAGAATGGGGCACTCTGTCACAAGTGTGACGGATATCCTGTCCGCCATATTACAAGTTCCGTTATATCCCATGGAACTTGTAAAAAGGTGGGCAAGATATCCGTCATGTTTGTGACAGAGTATCCCATCCGCCAAGGTTGTAATCAGGCCATTAGTCACTACAAGGGTATACTAGTGTCATGACTCACTCGTCAACATCCTGCTTTAGCAGATACACCAAGAGTTAAGTATTAATGGCCTTTCTATCTGCAACTTAGCAGATTGAGGTTCATAAAATAAGCTTGAACTATGATGTGCTTTGGAAAATTGAAAGAAGGTTGGAAGGAGAAAGGATGGGTGAAATATATTATGAGTGAAAGGATGTGTGGGCGAAAGGGTGCATAATAATCATCTAGGTGGGTGATGATGATAGGATGTATGGGTGGGGGAAGGATGGATGCAAGGGTATACTGGTGAAAGGATGCCTGCTCAGGTGGGTGAAAGGGTATGGGTGAAAGGATGCCTGCCTGGATGGGTGAACGGAATCCTCGGGTGGTTTGAATCTCTTGAATGGGAGAAAGGGTGAAAGGATGCATGGGTGGGTATTCAGTAAATGGATTTTAGTGAATGGTTAGTTGAGAGCCAAGTTTGGAATTTGGATGGATTTAAAATGTGAAGTACTGGAAGAGAGAATGTAAAGCTTAAATGGTGTGTTTCAAAGCCAAGGGTGAAGAATAAGATTACTAGAAGAATGAATTTGCAATGATGAATAGATGAATGATGATGAATAGATAAATGCTTGGAATGAAAAAACAAGGGAGATCTTCTGGATAGGGGCGTTCTTCTCACCTACTTTACTTGCTTGGAATGTTTGGTTCAAAGGCTTGGGTGGTATTTCTGACTATTCTCTTGGCTCACTGTATTTTTCAAGCGAGGGGGGTAATATGTATCCCAGCATCCATTAATCTCCCTCTCTCACTATTGCCTTTCACCAGTGCCACCCATGATGACCTAACAGCTGTATGGTTCAATTCGGCAGAATCGGCCCCTCAATGTTGTCTGTGCAATGTGCGTCTGTCTTCTTAAGTTAAGCTAATGTGCCAAACAGTTTTCAATGCATGGTGAACACGTAGTGTTTCCCTTCCCTCCCAGTGTCCACTCAGTCATTTCCTAGTACTTCACTCCTTTAATCTTTCTTAAGTTCTGTCCCAACCTTCAGAATAATTTGAAAAATAATTTTTTTGCTTGCACCACATTTTTCTAGCCAAGTGATATATAATTATAAATAAATATAATTCATTATGGCTTCCATAACAGATTTACTTCTGTTCAAATTGATCCCTTTCAACATTTGCCAACAACAGTGACTCGCACTACTAGCCAAACCTTAGGCATATGATGATGAGAAGGACTTGATCAGTAAAGTGTGTACTCTACCTACCTAGCCTAATCCCCTCTACCTTACCCTGCAGTTGAGTAAATTAAGAAGATTCCTTTCCTTACTGCAAAGCTAATGTATTTAAAAAAAAAAAACAATTCTTATAAATTGTGGTGGAGGGGGGTGATGAGGACAGTGAGTAGAGTGGTATTAAGTAAATGTCTTGATTTTCATGGATGGAATAGTCTGTGACAAACGCACCATATACAGTCTATGTATTTGTATCCCTTTCCTTAACCCTTTCCCTGTACTGCATGCAGTACATCGCTTTTAACATCATCTTCTTATGGCAGACAGAATGTCTGCATAATTGATTTTATTGTACTATGTGGCGTGTTTCATTTTGAGTATTCATTGGTCTTGTAGTCCGAGTACAATTGAAAGGCATTTATTTAGGAGAAGAGCAGGGCAATTGAAATAAAACAATTTTCTAGTAGAGCTGCCTCAGATGCAGACAGTAACGAGTATGACTCGGGCCCAGGCTGAGCTAGCATGCAACCATTAATTTAGCACAACAGGAGGGAGAAGAATACTTGTACTCCATAGTGCATAATGGCTGTGACTCTCATCACCTTAAAATCGAATAGCCAGAGGTAACCAGCAAATGTAGTGCTACTGTGCCACTGCATGATTTTCAACAAGTGTTTTGCTCAGAGCATTGTTTAAAATATATTTTCCTTCTTTATTGATATAGCTTTTCCTGTTTGTCCACCATCATGGAAGGAAATAACAGCCCAGCTGCAGCGGCAGAAGCTGGAGGACATCAGGCCAGACTATCAGTGGCTGGTGGTCCTCAAGGAGGAGGTGGCAGCAATCACTGCCAATGGTCAGGGCCCCAGCCAGCCCCCAGTGCCTCCAGCCCATGTCCAAAACCAGTGCCACAGTTCTAGGGCAGTTGCCCATCGGCATACTATCACTGTTGCCCCCCACTCAGACACCGCTTTCCAATTCTGTGTACTTAAAAGACTGGCGCAAATAGAAGCCAGTCAGGCACTCATGGGGGGCTCTTCAAATGAGTCCTGGTCCACCTTTAGCACCCTCTTCTGCCCCTTTTTAACCATTTATTTTGGTGGGTGGGACTTATTGTGGGTGCAGAGGGTGGGAATGAGTTTTTGGGATCAGGACTTTTCCACTTTGTTTTGGGTGGAAGGGGTGGGTTTCTATTTTTTTATTAACAGCAGGAGTTAATAAACATTTATTTATAGTTGTTTATGCCTAAAATCATTTTTTGGATGTTTTACTTCGCACTGCCGCCTTTTAGTGCAGCATGTTTTTTAAATCTGGTGATAGTGTATTCCTTTTAGGGCAGCATGTTTTAAAATCTGCTGATAGTATATAGCAATTAATTATGTGGTTAGGTACCCTTATCCTACTATTCTCCTTGTCTCTGCAGTGCAATCTGCAACCATATTTGACCCATGCGGAGTGGGGCAGGGAGATTTGCCATTGCCAATTATACTTCCTACACTAAAAGTACAACAATGCTCCATAGTTCTCTTATCTGAATAGATGAAGCAAGAGCTGCATGGTTTCTCAAGATATCAAGGTGGTGTAGTAGTAGCATGCTAGCTCACTAACATTGAAGGCATCAGGAGTAAGGTCTCACTCCACCTAGATGAACTCAAATGAAGATCCTACATACTGAGTTGGTGTTGATTCTACCACATCTGCCCAACCAAGTGTGTGATTAATCAATGGTATAAAGTATTAAGTAACACCTCAATAAATCGCACTGCCCGTAGCAAGAGGGTAAGGGATTTGATGAATGTATGGGAAAGAGATTTAGGGAAATGTGTAACAAAAGACAAACAAAATATTCATCTGGCAAATTATTATCAGCAGCATTTTGTGGGAGGATAGAAAAAATTAGTATGTATGATACATTTAACTTTACATTCCGTCAGCCCCAGTGAGACCCGAGTAGTTATATATCTAAAAATGTTTCATCACCTATGTTTGCAAAAGAGGGGATATTCCAAATTAGGTGGTGCACCTGCATTCTTTTTGGATTGCCCCGTCAATCTTGAGTGCCTTCCTTAAGCGGTCCAATAAGGTAGGCATGAGTGTTATGGTGCAGGAGAAGAGAAGGCATGCGGATTGTAAAACAGAAATGATTATCATGAAATTGTAGAATCAAGAAGAATAGAATGGAAGGTAAGATTTATGAGGAGTAGTGTACCAAGAAGATTCAGAAGTGGTAGAGCAAGAGCAAAGTTCATTTTAATCATATTTTTATGACCGATGTGCGATCAATTAAGTGAGAGCAATTAAAACAACCAACAATCACACCCAAATGGATCATGGATCATGTATCAGGATGATCAAATTCACAACTGTCATGATTATCATAACACTTAGCCTAGAGCACATGCATAATGTGACATCATCCAGCACATGCATGTCTCCTCCAGTTACCTACAACAACAGGTCCCCCACCCAACCACATAGTTTCAAATTTGAGTCAGCCAGCATACACATGCTGCAGCATTGCATTTCCCAAATCAAGTCATTGAAGCACCTCTCACCACCAGTTCACAGATTGTAGGCCTCTTAGGCCCATCATCATCCATGTTGATTTCCATGAAGTTGATAACTTCCTTCTTCTAACAGTTGTTTAAGTTGGCAATTCATGCTCTGAATTCTTCCATTATCCTCCAGACTCTGATTAAAGATTAGGTCCAACTCCATACCAACTGCCCCCAAGAGTCACAGTCTCCCGACCCAATTGAGATAGAGCGACCTGTAGTGCATAACTGTGTTTAACAACAAGAGAAACATTGAGTAGTTTTTTTGTGTAGACTAGATTTGTGTTTGTTAGCTAAATGGACTGGTTGGGTCTGCTTTGACAAATGTGAATCATCAAACAAAGCACCAGAAAACAAAGCAGTGTGAAACCACTGACAAATAAATCTAGCTAAGTGTCAAAGGGGAAGGAAAAATAATTGTCTTCAGGAAAAAAATGATCACCCATTATTAGGCCACCGATATTGTGAATCAATCATGACACAAACACAAGCAAGCATAATAGCTATAGTTCAATAATAAACACCCACTCTCACTATCTGCCACCACTAGACATGAGTAACATGAACCATCTCAACCTTGAAAAATGAATCCCTGATATTAGCCGTTGGGGCAGTACAGCGCTCATTTCGACCCTGGCAGTCGGTGATAAAGTGGTGATAATACCACCAACAGGCTAGCAGTAAGTACCACCAAATTATGACCATTGAGGTTTGATCTCTGAAAGACAGCCAATGTTCCACACCGACCACCAGGGCGGAAACAACAGTCACTACGGTGGAAGCCGCCTACAGCCAGGCAGAAGGCAAACTTCCACCCATCATATAATGATATGGCAATCAGCCACCTTTTCCGGGGTGGTACTAATGCCATCAAAAGCCTGGCGGAAACACATCACAGAAGTGGAAGGACTCACCATTGGAGACACAGGGAAGAACCACGCCGCCATGGAACCAGAACTGTAAGTCTTCCCAATGATCTTCTACGATATGCTATGCCACAAACACCAATGCCGGCAAAGACGATGACATTGAGTACAGCTGCCTAGCACAGAAGGGAGGGGGGGAGGAAACGAGAGGGACACACACACGCACCACACACACCGCATACACACAACCAGCTGCACTACAAAAACAATTTAGTCCCGTAAATCAGCTGAACAATGCAAGGACAACAGGAATTGACTAAAGTGATTGTAATAAGATCAACACAAAATTAATAATTCGATTTGGCAATGAAACAGATATGTACACATGTACAAAAAAGGGACACTGCCCAGTCCTCAGTTCACAGAGGGCACATGGCCACAGGGCCCCACTCGTTCCCTCCACCAATTCGGAGAGAACACTGCAGGGGCATCAGTTGGCAAATAGGCAGGTACCTCAGGGGGAGGAGGGGCACCTCAGCTCAATGCTGAAACAAGACCACTGGTTCTAGAGGGGGCGAAATGTCCTGTGCTTGACCCTGGGGAATACAAGGCCACAGACTTTCAAGTGGGTGACTTGCCCACTGGTTCTGGAGGGGGAAGCATGCCCTGTTCTTGGTCCTGGGGAGTGCAAGGCCACAGTCTCTCAAGTGGGTGACTTGCCCACTGGTTCTGGAGGGGGAAACATGCCCTGTTCTTGGTCCTGGGGAGTGCAAGGCCACAGTCTCTCAAGTGGGTGACTTGCCCACTGGTTCTGGAGGGGTCAACACACCCTGTGCTTGGTCCTGGGGAGTGCAAGGCCACAGTCTCTGGAGTGGGTGACTTGCCCACTGGTTCCGGAGGGGACAGGCCCGCACAGCAGCCCAGGGAGGCTGGATCATTTGGTGTCCGCCAGCGGTGATGGCTGCACTGTGGTGGTGGTGGTAGTGGTAGGCACATGCTCAGACTCTGCACCCTTTGATGGCTGCACTGTGGTGGTATTGGGAGGATCTTGCTCAGCCCCTCCACCCTCTGATGGCTGCATTGTGGTGGTGGTGCTAGTGGGAGGCTCCTGCTCAGCCCCTGCACCCTCCGATGGCTGCACTGTGGTGGTAGTGGGAGGCTCCTGCTCAGCCCCTGCACTCACTGATGGCTGCACAACCACGGCTGGCAGTAGGGGCGCTGCGACAGCTGCTGGTGCAGGCTCTTTACCCTTGTTTGTGGCTGGTGCAGGCTCCTTCCCCTTTTTGCTGGCTGGTGCAAGCTCCTTCCCCTTTCTGCTGGCTGGTGCAGGCTTCTTTCCTTTTCTGCTGGCTGGTGCAGGTGCTTGGTTGTGTTCTTGATACCCTGGCCATACATGCAGGATGGGGGTAGGGGTAGGGAAGAGGTCAATGGTAGAAAGGAAAAGCTTTTTAGGGACATTGGGGCGGGAAGAGGGAGAAGAAATGGAAGTGGAGGATAAGGGAGTGGTTGTTGGAGGTGTTTGTCTGCTGGATTTCGGTGCAGGTGCATGGGTTGTATGTTGTTGTGAGGTGGATGGCTGTTGGGTGTCTGAGTGCTTGCGTTTGTGTACTTTAGGAGGGGGGACAGACACGATGGGAGAGGACACAAGGGACGTGTGCATGGATGTTGTGGAGGTGTCTGCCAGTGAGGTGTGTGTTCTGCTTGGTGTGGTGATAATGCAGGTAGTGGATTATGATGTAGTGCATGCATGTGTTAGTGTCAACGTAAATGGGTGGGAAGCGGAGGAGGAGAAGGAGTAGGAGGAGGGGGAGACTGTGTGGTGCTTGTGTTTGCCCCTGACATTTTTGGGTGTTGTCCTGTGTGCATGCTTGTCTGGCTGTGTGCTTGCGATGGGTTGGGGTTGAGGAGAATGGGATTGAGAAGTGGTAGTTGGAGGGGGTACAGTTGAAACAGGGACAATGGCTGCCATCAGAGAGGAGGCCAGAGCCTGGAGCGATCTCTGTTGGGCCGCCAATCCACTGTGAATGCCCTCCAGGAATGCATTAGATTGCTGCATCTGGGCGGCCAACCCCTGGATGGCTTTCACAAAGGTTGATTGCCCTCCACAGATGGATCTCAGGAGGTCAATAGCCTCCTCACTCAGGGCAGCAGGGCTGACTGGGGCAGGGCCTGAGGTGCCTGGTGTTAAGGAGATTCCCACCCTCCTGGGAGAGCGGGCACAGGCAACTTGCTGAGGGGCTTGCTGAGGGGCGGTGCTGGAACGGGGGTACCTGTAGCTGGGGTGGTGACAGAGGTGTCCACCACCACCAGGGAGCTCCCATCTGAGAATTAATTTGAGTCTGTATTGTCCCTCCAGTCTCCGCCATGGTGATACCCTCACCCTCTGTCCCACTGATGCCCTCAGCGTAAGTGGACTCTGCCTCCTGGGTCCTGTGGGATGCAGCTCCCTCCGTCACCAGTGCCTCTGCTTCTCCGCCAGATGATGCTAATTCACATAAGGACAGGATGACAAAACAAGAAAGGGGAGGGAGAGAGACAAAGGATACACTGGGTCAATGACTGCACCAACACCACCGTTGGCGTACACAGCACACTAACACACAGGGTACAGGCCTACGCACTACTGATTGCACTACCAGTGATATTGCTAGCCACCAAGGCATGAGGAGGAGCACACACTGCCAACTGCAGAACACCTGGGACCCATGCAGCCTTGACCAGTAATGGATGCTAACAAGCTAGGTAGGCAGTATTTCTTCAGACCCTTAGCCACCAGAGGACCCCTGCTGCTATGTCTGTCCTGGCCTAGGGGACCCACTGCCACCCACCCACTACCCAGATACCTCCCCTTATGCCGTTTCCTTCAATGGAGGCCACTGTACTCACCCTTTGTGGCTGCTGTGTTTCCCTCTAGCGCCCATCCAGCTCTGGATAGGCCACTGCCAGTATGCAGGCCATCGGGGGGGGTCAGGATTCAACAGGCACCTCTTCCTCATTGGGAGGACATACCCAGCTGGACCTCTGCGGTCTTCCATGCCTAGCATCCAGGTCCTCCCACCGCTTCCGACAGTGGGTGCTCTACCTTCCATAGCCCCCCAGGGTCCGTACCTCCTTGGCGATGGCACACCATAAACCTTTCTTTTGATGGGCACTGACCTGCAGAGGCAATACAGACAGGGGAACACCATAAGTCAAACAGTCCAGCCAGTTACACAAATGGCCCACCATACCTGTTTCCAGCACTATTGGCACACACATAGCCCAGCACTCAATGTGTACCCAGACAGGAGCGCATCCCTCCACCTTAGACGATGCCTTCACACACACCTGCATACTTGCATGCCACATGCATTGTGCCTACAGTGTACCTGTTGATCTGGAGGCCCATACAGCAGCCCATACTGGGGTAGGACCCCATCCACCAGTCCCTCCAACTCCTCAGAAGTGAATGTTGGGGCCCTTTCCCCTGTCACACAGGCCATGGTACGTTCCAGACACAGGTCACAGCAGCACATGCAGTGTAGGTCCTCTCCTATGGAAGGTTAGGAAACAAGAGAGGAATCAGATAGAAAATGGCAGTCACGTTCATGGCAGTGCATACCGTCACCGCCGGCGTAGCTCACCATTGGCCACTGTACCCCATAGGGCCCAATATTAACTAATGAGGGATTGCACAGTGGTTCCCGACCACCTCTCGCCACGGCACACAAAGTCAGCGGCATTACCTCACTTCCACCTGTCCCTCCACACAGGACAGGCAGGCACCATTTCAGGGGGGGCAGGTCTATGGAATAATGCTGCGTCACAGGAGAAATAGTCACATACTGGACAAATCACACTGCCCATTACATGTTTACAGTTTGCAAACTCCTGTTGTGACTCCATTGTTCAGTTTGTGACAGCCTCCTCACTCTTTTGTCCCTTGGATTCTTACTGCTGCAAATGAATAGAAGATGGAGACATACCCCAGTGGCTACACTGGAGGACAGGCACATAATACTCACCTATAGACTGAGTAGGGCCACAATCACAGAGCTTTGTGCCCAATTGGAGACTGACCTATATCTGCTATCCCTCATCCCACTGGGATCCCCCCTCTTGTACAAGTTCTACAAGTGCTCCATTTCCTGGCAACTGGTTCTTTCCAAGTGACAGTGGGCTTGGCAGGAGGAATGTCACAGCCAATGTTCTCAATAGTGCTGACAAGAGTATTGTCTGCCCTAATAAAACACATGTGCAGATACATTGCATTCCCCCAGGTTGAGGATTTGGCCACTGTGAAGGCTGTGTTTTATGCAATGGGACATATCCCCAATATAATTAGGGCAATTGACAGAGCACATATTGCATTTGTTCCCTCCCGCCAGAATGAACAGGTGTTCAGGAATCATAAGAGTTTCCACTCTATGAATGTGCAGATATTGTGCTTAGCGGGCCAGTATATCTCCCATGTCAATGCTAAGTATCCTGAGTCGGTGCATGATGCCTTTGTCCTGAGGAATAGCAGCATCCCAAGTGCGACAGGCCAACTACAGAGGCACAGGGTTGGCTAATAGGTAAGCCCTGGTTCCCACCCAGTATATGTTGGTGTATGGGTATGGTGTTGGCCATATAGGATAGTGTGTGACTAAATGTTGTCCCTCAATATTTGCAGGTGACTCTGTTTACCCAAACCTATCATGGCTGCTGCCCCCTGTCTGGAATGCCAGGACAAGGGCAGAAGAATGTTATAATGAGGCCCATGGATGAACCAGAAGGATAATTGAGAGAACCTTTAGCCTCCTGAAGGCCAGATTCCGGTGCCTCCATCTAACAGGAGGATCCCTGTACTACTCACCCAAGAGGGTCTGCCAGATAGTAGTGGCATGCTGCCTGTTGCACAACCTGGCGCTCAGACGCCATGTCCCTTTTCTGCAGGAAGAGGAGACTGGTGATGCCTCTGTGGCAGCAGTTGACCCTGTGGACAGTGAGGATGAGGAGGCAGAGGATGAGGATGAAGACAACAGAACAACTGTAATCCGTCAGTACTTCCAATGACACACAGGTGAGACAGTGTAACTTTACATTTCAATGACTTTGGTTGTATTCTGTGTGGCATTGGCATGCTGGTATTTCCCACTTCTATGTCCCTTACTGTTGCCTCTGGCTATTAATTTTGCAGATGTTGGTGAGTTGGCAAATACTCCTGGTGTGATTACAACAGCCAGCTACAGGTCATTAATTCTTTGCTCATTCTATGTACAGTTCTTTTGCACTGGTTGTACCTGTTTCAATCAATACATATTTGATATACATGACATACTCGAAATCGATTTTTATCAAAGGGTGTTTATTGAAGTGCTAACATATAGAGGGAAAGTGCAATGGGATGAGGTGATGATGGAGTAAAATGTCCAGGGTATTGTTCCAGTCTGTTTGTAGCACAGGTGCATTGTCCAAGGGGATATAGGAAGGGGAGCAATGGCAGTTGAACAGGGTGACTGTGTGGGACACAAGGGGGACAATCAGGAGAGTCTAATTTCCTGGCGGGGGTCTTTGCAAGAGTCTCTGGCTTCTGTCTGGATCGCAGGGAACATTTGCGGGGTGGTTCAGCTTCTGCAGGCAGAGGCGTGCTGGTGGCCTGTGAGCCCTGTGGCAGGGCCTCCTGGCCACTAGCGGCAGCGGAAGTGGAAGGCTGTTCAGATGACTGGCTAGTGGCAGGGGCCCACTGGTGTGAGACTGCTCCCTCATAATGTTGGCCTTGTCTGTCAGCATCCCTTCTATGGAGATCAGGGTGTTGTTGATGGCCTGCAAGTCCTCCCTGATCCCCTGGTGCTGTCCCTCCTGCAGCCACCTGTCCTCCTGCACGTTGTCCAGGATCTGGCCCGGGAATGTTGATAGGCTTCCAGGATCTCGTAGAGTGCCTCCTGGAGAGTCGGTTCCCTGGGCCTGTCATCCCCCTGGCACACAGCAGTCCTCCCAGTGTCCCTGGTGGCCTGTGCCTCTGTCCCCTGAACTGTGTGCCCACTGCCATTGACCCCAGGTCCCTGATTGTCTTGGGTGTGAGGTGTAGCCCGGGGTCCCTGTACAGGTGGGCACACTGCTGATTGACTGGGGACAGAGCTTTGGGGACGCTGGGTGGGTGCTGTGGTATTAGATACTGATGGGGGAGGCTCTGTGGTGGTCTGTGACTGGGCTTGGGTAACCAGCTATCCAGTGGTCCCTGATTGGCCAGGTAGATCATCCAGATTCTGAAGTCCAGAGATACTGTCATCACTTTAGGCCTCGTCTGTTGGGGGACTTGATAGTGCTGGCACCTCCTCTCTGGTGACATTGGCTGGGGTACCTGTGGGGATGTAAATGATGTGTTATGGTTAATGTGTATGACATATTTTATATCCTTGTGTTTCCCTTTTATGGTTTGTGCTGCCCTGCCAGCTTTTAATTGTGTATGTTGATGTACAGTGAGATTGTTAGTTCTCTATGCTATGCATGCTTTAGTGATGAGTGTCTATGCAGGGCTGTGAGGGGTGTCCATGCATTGGTACAGCATGCATGGCTTGGCTTCGGGATTAGGGAGATGTGATGGTGGGGTGTATGGGATGTAGTGGAGTGATGGGAGTGAGGGTGAGGGTGAGGGTATGTGATGGCATGCAGGTATGGGGGAAATAATTGTTGAAAGATGACTTACCAGAGTCCAGTCCTCTTCTGACTCTGGCCAGGCCCCCAGGATGCAGTATTGCCAAGACTTGCTTCTCCCATGCTGTGAGTTGTGGGGGAGCAGGTGGAGGTCCACTGCCAGTCCTCTGGATAGCGATCTGGTGTATTGCTGTTATGGAATGTATCTTACCCTGTAGGTCATTCCACCTCTTCCTCATGTCCACGATTCTCCACCACAGCTCCATCTTTTTGCCTATTGATATTTGCTGCACCTGTGCTCCAAATAACTGTGGCTCTACCCTGACAATTTCCTGCACCATGACCCTTAACTCCTCTTCTGTGAAACGAGGTGTCTTTGTAGTGCCATGGGTGTTATGTGATATGTGTTGGTGAGGGTGTGTTGGGTAATGTGTTGGGGTGTGTGAAGTGGGGTGCGTGAGGAATGTATGGGTGTATGTGTGTTTGTATGTAGTTGTGTCAGTGCTCTTGCTGTCAGTCTTGTGCCAATGAATTATAATCATAAGGGGTTGTGGGTAATGTGTGTGTGTGTTTTATAGTGGTGTGGGTGTGGTGTGTATATGGGTGTCAGGTGTGTGTTGTTTGAATTGTCCAATGTGGTGTTGTTTTGACTGTGGGTGTCCATTGTGAGCGCAGCGGTGTGAACCACCAATCGTTTGCCGCTGTTGAATGTTCGTTGCGGTGGTTCGTGGGTCATAATGTGGTGGGCGTTGTTCTGTTGGTGTAATGGTGTGGGTTTTGATACCGCCACTTTATCACTGACCTTTGGTCTGGCTCATTTGTGTCTGTGGCTGAATTCTGTCGGATTGGTGTGTGTGTGTGTGTGTCATAATATGGTGGACGGACATCTGCCGCCACCATGGTAAGTTGGCAGCCATCAGCGTAGAGGTAAGCAGATTTACCGCCAATGTCATAATGAGGGCCTACATTGCTTACCTGTTCCAATCAAGCATAGTGATACATGGTTGATCCTCTTTGATTCACGAAACGAAACACACATTGGCTAGTAAGTTGTAAGTCAAATATCTGGGACATTCTTGCTAGGGGACAAAAAGGAAAGATAGGCACAGAATGGAGGCAGACATTCTCTCTCAAATCTCCTTGAAGTGATTTGAAGTGTATGAAGTACATACTGGTCCAACTCCAATTCGGTCATACATGTGCCTAAAATAGTTGCAGTTCATTAGTCATTGAGAAAACAAACAATATAAAATAATAATTTTCCTTTTTTCTCAAAGCAGTTCATCAGTAGATAAAAGTAGAAAGTTCTATGGTACCCCCAGGTCTAGTCAGAGAACTAGAGTTCATCTTCAAACTAAGGTGGTTCGCCCAAAAGTTGGTCAGCTAACAGACTACCATGACCTGAGACCGACCAATCACCCTTATCCACCTCCTGTTGTACCTCAGGTATGCTGTAATTTGGTCGTATAAAGGACTGATTCATTTTGATCATGGTCAATCTCTCTATGTTTTGGGGCGATAGACTGGTCCTTCTCACTGTGACAACTGCACCAGCTGCACTGAACACACACTCAGCAGACACACTGGCTACAGGGCAAGCCAGATGCTTTATTGCCAGCCTGCTGAGCACTGGCCATTGGGGCCTCTCCCCATACTAATACCCTAATGGGTTTTGATCCAGATAGACCTCTGTTGGGTCATCCAGGTAGGCCTGGAGTATCCTCTCAATAGTCATTGGTGCTTAACCTTGCTCGATCTCTTTTGTCTTCACCTCCACAGTGGACTTAAGCCCTTCCTTTAGAAACCAATCAAATGAAGATTTGGGGGCTGCTGCTCCTGGTGTTGTTGCTGGTGTTAGTTTTGGCTTCTGGGAACCAACAGCACTATCCACAGACTCTATGGAAGTTGCAGGTTGCATCCCAGAACTTCTGCCCATGACTGGGCCTCTAATTTCCAGCTGTTTTTTTTCTAGGTTGCTGGCTTGCTCGGCAATCCACGTGTTGTAGGCAGAAACATCCCCATCTAGAAAAGGAATTAAAGTGGCCAGTAATAGTTTGTACCGTGGGTAAAGAATTGTGGCACAGATATTATGTTTGGATGACACAATGGGGGTCATTCCGACCCTGGCGGTAAAAACCGCCAGGGCCGGGGACCGCGGATGCACCGCCAACAGGCTGGCGGTGCATCCTTGGGCATTCTGACCGCGGCGGTACAGCCGCGGTCAGAAACGGGAAACCGGCGGTGTCCCGCCGGTTTCCCGCCACCCTAGGGAATCCTCCATGGCGGCGCTGCAGGCAGCGCCGCCATGGGTATTCCGACCCCCTTACCGCCAGCCTGGCTCTGGCGGTTTTGACCGCCAGAACCTGGCTGGCGGTAACGGGTGTTTTGGGGCCCCCTAACAGGGCCCCACCAAGATTTTCAGTGTCTGCCAAGCAGACACTGAAAATCGCGACGGGTGCAACTGCACCCGTCGCACCCCTTCCACTCCGCCGGCTCCATTCGGAGCCGGCATCCTCATGGAAGGGGGAAACTCAGAATTACCGCGGCGGTCTTTTGACCGCGCAGCGGTAATCTGACGGCGGGACGGGCCGCCCGCCAAAGTCAGAATGACCCCCAATGTCTCTTTGAAGCCTTGTATTAACAGATAAGCGAAGGATGAAGCTCTCCACCATCTCACACACATCTGTTTTTTCATCCACACCTGTGAACGTTTCAGACACCTCCTTTAGCTGTTTCTGCAGCGTATGCACCAATAGGATAGCTTGGTGCATGGTACAGTCCTCCTTGCTGACTTCCTGTATGAAGATTTCAAAAGGAAACAGCTACTCTGTCAGACATTTGACCAGGCTCCATTGGTCCATCTCAATGATCATGCCTTTCACAGCTGCATCCCCTCTTTTCATGATATAGTCATTGATCAGGCTGTACTGCTTAAACAAATGCTGCAACATGTAATACGTTGAATTCCAATGTGTTGGCACCTTCAGTATGATGGATTTAACTGGCATTCTATTATCAAGCTGGATAATCCTCAACAGCTTTTGGGCTTTAAAAGAATGGCTAAAATGAGTGCAGATTTATCTGCATGTGGACTGTAAGTTGCTGACTCAGGGTACTTGTTTGAGAAAGTCTTATACAATGATGTGGTACGCAGTGCGCCAAACATGGGACCCTGAAATAGCCACCATCTAACATGGCCTTAACTATATTACTGCCATTGTCCACGGCAACAAATCCAATGTTAAGCCCTCTGGGATGCAGCCAATAAAATACCTTGTTAATAAAGTCATCCAAGATATTTCCAGCTGTATGGGATTTCTCCATTGTGAACATAGCTACCATTGCATGCTTCCCAGCACGATAAAAAATGTCAGCAGTGTCAACACCTGCAGATGTCATTTCTCTAACCCCCACAAAAGAGATGCAGTGTGCAGTGATACACATGTAATCGGTGGCTTGGCAACTGGTCCACATACCTATTGTCATGTGTATTGTGTGGACAGCACTCTGCTGTAAAGCTTGTCCAACCATTTCCAGCACATCATGACGAGGGCTGGAACAGCAACTCTGGCGTAATAGGACTGGCTGGGAACCTTCTATTTCTGGCAGATGGCCAACACAAATTCTAGAAAACCCACTCCTTCCACAAAAGTAAAAGGAAGGAGGTCCAATTATAACATTTTAGCCAGTTTCCCATTGTACAAACATGCTGTTGGTTGGTGTCATTAATACTGTCCCTTCTGCCTAAACATGCAGTAATAGTAGACTGGATTTTTTTTTTTACTGGCGCCACTGATGCTGGCGACTTCAAAGCAGAAGGTGGTGGTAGGCTCAATGTGTGTCTCAGTGAGGCAGCCACTATATGCACTTGCCTTGGTGTGTCAACTTGACTCTGAGTCTTCCTGTGCCATTACAATGTTGCTGATGTGGGCAACAATCCTACTGCCCTGCTGGGACCAGGGCTGATTTGTGTAACGAAAATGCCATCCTCCTCTTCACCTTCACCTTCCACCATGATCAAATCAGATGCCCTGCTTTGAACACCTTCACCAGCACCACTTGCAGGCTTTTGGCTGTTAAGCTGTGCTTCCCTGTGGATTGTGTGGTGTTTTCTCAAATGGGTTGTTTTGTCTCAGGTTCCATAGTTTGTACCAAGCTTACCCTGACTTACACTTGCAGTAAATGGAGAATATGGCAATGTTCAGCTCCTTTTCACTAACCATAAAGAAGTCCCAAACTTGGGAGGTCAACCTTCTAACACTGGGGTCACTGCCAATGTCTAAGGAAGTGTTGGTAAGTGGGTGTTGTTTTGATGACGTTTGCCTCTCTGCAGTGCCTACTTCTACTGAGGTGGCTGTGAATGCAGGCCACAGCCAGGGTCTTGTAAATATGGAAGCTGGTGGAGGTTGTGGTATCTGTGCCACATCCTTCAGAGCAGGTTGAGAAGATGAGCTAATGTCAGACTCGATCAACAAAAGAAGGGATAGGGAGGAATAATGGTCCAGTGTATCACCTCCTCTATTGAATATGCTATACACGAAAATACACTGTTCCAGAAAGAAAGGAGGAGTCCTAATTCTAGGAGCAAGAATCCTCACACACCCAGATGGGTGTCATGCTTCATCATCGGAAATGCTCCTCGTCAGACTGGCGCTGCAATGTCTGATGGGCACCCCCGCAGGGGGGCTCTTTGCCAGAGATCTTTACTCGATGATGCCAAGACCCCAAAAGTGAGCTTGGAAAGAGGAAAGGAAGAAAGAGAGTAATAAGGGTTAAAATTGGCTCAGGACCCAAAACCTAAGGATAACCATTTAATTCCACCAGAGAGGGTGAAGGCCAAGGTTAAAACTAATGAGGAGAGTGAAATGAGTATAATGGTCAAAACACTCTCAAACACATATAATAGAGACGGGAAGGTATGGAATTACCAGACCGACCCTGAAACAAGGGTCAACATGTTTTGCGTCTTTAGTGGTCCGAATGGATCCAGCGACGCTTCTTCAGGACCAGGTGAAAATAGACTTCTCCTTCTCTACAATTAAAAAAAACTCCTATAGAATAAGACTGTCAATTGTCAGTACTCCAGTCACTTACACTAATTGTGTGTATTTTGAACGTTCTATTCCTAACTGTCGCCCTGAAATAAAAAAAGAACACAGGTGACTAGACAATCAATTGATTACAACATATTGGTATTGAACTACAAATGAGAGTGTCGTATTTGGTGAAAAACACACCGTCATGGTGCAGGTGGTGGCACACGAGTGCATATAAATCAATAAAATTGCTTACCCCCTCATTAAGAGAACGAGCTTCATCGGACAGCGGGGGCCCAATGGCTGAGCATAAACTGTCTAGTCATTAAATAAACATGGGATGGTTGTTATTAAAGGAAAACAAATTATAGAGTCCACACACAACAGTAAAGTAAAAATTCCCACTTATTGGAAAATGGTCTCTTGCCACAATTTTATGTACAACTCTACAACCCCTTAGCTAATTGAGCAGTAGATACAGGGTCAATAGTACAAATACAATGAGCAAATCAAGTCATGTTAAAAAGGCCACTATGGTTTGACGAACGATGTAATGTTAATAATGTTCTCACCCATTAGTGAAAAGAAAAACAAACGGCATCATAGTTCTCATGCTAATGGTACTGACTGGAATGTTCAGGTCTATGGGGGTAAATAAGCCCAAGGAGCCCTTAAAAAGATTACGATGCTGAGTCAAAAAAAAATTGTCACACAATAGAAGGCAGCCGCATTAAAGCGCCCGTATGTGCCGGTAAAGAGCAAGGAAAATATTGTGCGAATTAGGCAGCGTATTCCGGAACTTACTTGAAATGCTCTTGTGCCTGAGAGGTACACCTACCCCTAGCCGCGCTCCCGGAAGAATGAGGAGAGCGTGGAGTGTTGGAAAGAAAAACCTGCTTGCCGGAAGTGGGTGCATCAGACCGACGCAAGTGTTGCTAGGCAACGCAGCCGAATAGCGGGATGCTTCGATCGCATTGAGAGGCATCACAGAAACAAAAAGAGAACAATGCCTCCCTCCCCCTTACGATCGTGACTGAACAATCGAAAAACAAAAAGGGGACTGTCTTGGTCAAAATAGAAAATAAAAAGGGGGAAGAAGTGTAAAGGATCGTTCTTAGAGCAAATTGTTCTCATGCCAAGTCAGCTTATCACAGGTATAGTGTACCTATAGTAGAAAAGACAGCGATATACAAGGCTGAAATTGAGCGCCTATTGATAATAAGAGGAGTGAAATAGAATGCAGCCTAATGCTGTGTATAATAGTTTAGACAATCACAATACTAATGAAAACGATGTTCCTCAAAAGGAGAATATAGATGCAAGATGGCAACAGACACTAGCATAAGACCCACCCAGGAGAATGGGCTGAATAGACAAAGAAACGAAATCTAGATTAGAACTCCACCATAGATCTATTTATCTTTGTGACAGACTGATCCACGGGATGTCATCGTTAAGTCCCTTGACATGAGTGTTTAATTTATACACCCAACGCTGTTCAAGTTCAAAAAGGCCGCTCGAGTCCTTAGTCCGGCAGGTCTGTAAAATAACCCACCACATGTCATCTGGGCTGTGGTTTACCTCAATGTAATGTATACTGAGTTTGGTTGTAGTCCGGCCACATCTGATGTTTGACTGCTCTCGTGGTCATGCCTGCATAACGTAAATTACACGGGCAGGTAATCAAATAAACGTAATTGCGAGTGTTGCAATTGGTATGTTTCAATAGATGGCAAGTGCCTATAGGATCAAGTTCGAGAGTGTCAATGCGTTTCGTGAGTGTACACACATTACAATTGCCACATGGAAAATGGGCTGCAACTGGTGGAATGTCCCACAATGCCCTTCGTCTAGAGGGAATGATGCCAGGACGTGGTCTAGTATGGACCAACATATCCCTAATGTTGGTCGTTCTTTTGAAAACAAAGAGGGGTTTAGGAATGTCTACTCCTCCACTACACAAGATGTTCCACCTTCTGTGAACCACCTTTTAAATGGTATTGGACAAGGGGGTAAATGTGGATACGCATGTTAGTTTATTATCTGTAGATCGGGGATTAGTCAACAGTAACGCTTCACAGTTGCAATTTTTAGCTCGTTTATAATCTGTTTTCACCACATGAACCGGGTAATGGTGTTTGCTCAATTTATTAGTAAGATCCTTAGCTTGAGTGTTAAATGTAGATAAACTGGTACAGTTCCGACGTAATCGAAGGAACTGACCGTAGGGAAGATTATTTCGTAGTGCTTTAGGGTGGTGGGTATCGTAAAGTAATAGGCTGTTGCGATCAGTGGTTTTGTGGTAAGTTCTTGTCACAAGTTTGCCATTATCAATGCTAATCAATAGATCCAAAAATGGGATCTCAGTAGAGGATACTGAGGAAGTAAACCTCAATAAGGGATCTAGACTATTGACCCATGTCGTAAATGCATTGACTTCAGAGAGTGCGCCCTGCTAAATGATTAAAATATCATCTATATAACAGCGCCACAATTTAATGTTGTCATGAAAAGGGTTAGTGAGGGGCAGTATAAACCGTTTTTCAAAATCTGACATATATAGGCAGGCCAAACTCGGGGCAAAAGTGCTCCCCATCGACGGGCCACGTGTCTGGTGGAAAAGAAGATTTTCAAATTGAATTTTTTTTTCTGTCATGGCAAGGGTGGCACAATGCATGATAAAATGGACAGGAGTGGCTGATTCCCAGGTGGTAGACAAAATAGCAGATTCCACTACCTTTAGAGTGGATTCTTGTGGTATGTTCGTGTACAGTGCTTCTACATCCAGAGTGATGAGGGCGTGTACATAAACCGTAGAATTAATGGTGTCTATCAAATTAAGGGCATCCTTAGTGTCCTTCAGGTAGGTGGCTGACTCTTGTACCAGGGGTTGGAGAAAAAGGTCGCAGAAGGTGGATAATGGTTCAAGAACTGAACCTATCCCTGAAACTATTGGGCGACCAGGGGGGGATTCCTCCCTTTGTGGATCTTGGGGAGACAATAGAAATGAGGGACACAGGGATCCTTGGTGTCAAGGAACTCAGCTTCTTTTTGAGAGATCCAAGAATTGCTGCAAGCCTCCTCTATCATCCCTCGTATCTCAATCTAAAGTCTCTCAGTCGGGTCTCGTGTGATCCACGCGTAATAGGTGGAGTCCCCTAGAAGCCGTAAACATTCTTGCCTGTAGTCTACAGTATTCATTATAACTATTGCACCACCCTTATCCGCTGGTTTGATCACAATGCTGGTACCGGATGCTAGTGTTCGAAGAGCATTCCATTCCAAGTAGGGTAAATTCACAAAATTCGATCTGGGTTGTAACATTGAGAGATCATTTATGACCGCCTTCTCGAATGCTAAAACCTCACACAGCAAGGAAGCTGAGGGGGGGCATAAACTTAGATGGTTTCCTAAGGCCTGAGTCCTCAGGCTGATTGTCCAAAGGTCTTTTGTTTTAAAAAGACCTGTAGTCTAATCTTTCTAAAAAATTGGGAGAGCTCCCAATGAAGACGAAAGAAATCCTCAGAAGGGGTCAGGACAAAGCCTAATCCTCTGTTCAGGACCCTACTCTCATCTGGAGAAAGCAATCTTGAGGACAGATTTACTACTAAGTCCGATTTGACTGAATCTTCCCTTGGCTCCGATTGACCATCTGTGGTTCCTCTGGTGCCCAATGGACCCTTCTGCCTTTTCCTCTCCTTCTGCCTCTTCCTCTGCCCCGGCCTTGGCCTAAAAAAGGCAAATATGGTCCCATGGGGCGTGGTTGGTAGAAGGGGAACGGGGTTGCCATGCTAGCGGCTGGCCATGAGGGTACTGAGGAAATTGGAAGTAAGGTTGGGGTCTAATGTCAGACTCCACTGGGGCTGGGCTAACATCCAAGATGACTGACTTGTCATCAGACATGTCATTTCTCCTCTTCTTCATCCATACTCTAAGGCTTTCAGGAACCTTCCATTTCACTCCTTGCCTCTCCTGGTGTGTCTCAGACTGAGGTGGCATCCAAGTACATCCTTGATCATCACAAGGGGGTGGGGGGTTGAAGAAGATGGCACAGATCTGGAGGACAGCATGAAGCTCAACATCATGAAGTGCTCCTACTTCAAGAGGAATTGCTAATGCTGGCTGTGGCTGTTCTTGTCCACTGGCCTGAGTTTCTGACAACCATTGGGTACTACTTTGAGAAAGAGATTTTTCAAATTCAACATCACTGCTCATCGCCGTTGCTGTAATCAGAAAGGCTGCCACCATGCCAGATATTAAAGTATAAATAATTATGAAATAATATAATATATCCATTCATGAAACCACACCAACATTAATTTTCATTATCATGTGCACTCAGGAGGATAAGAGAAAGAGTAACAGTTACAGCATACAGAAGAGTAACAGTTACAGCATACAGAATCTAACTGTTAGCTTTATGTATCAAGTTATCATGTGACACTCAAGAAGGTGCTTGTGACAAGTGGAATAATCCTTGAATAATGTAATGTCGTGCAGCTGTATACCTATGGAAGACATGGGGCTAATGGGAAAAGTTAAAAAAAATAAGAATAATAATAATAAATAAGACATAAAAATTGTAATTTATTTAAAACAAACTATAAAATTAAATTTAAAAAAACATATTTAAAAAGAATACAATATAAAAAAATATAATCCAAATGTTGATTTACTAGGGGAAGGAGAGTACCATGAAAAACCACAGGGATTTGGGAGGCAAGGAGTGGTCCAGCAGAAAAATGGAAAAAAAAGTATATCATAAAATATAAAACACTGTTCATACACTACACTTAGTAATAAACATTGACCTACTAGGCCTCAAACATAACACACAAAATGGCTGTCATGGTCAAACAACAACCAGCAAGGAGGCATGGCCACCACAACAAAGAAGAACACATGCAGGCCTAAAAGCACACTGGTTGCCTACACAAAATGGCCAGCAGTCACATGGTCAAACAACAAAACAACAACCAGCAAAGACGCATGGCCACCACAACAAAGAAGAACACATGCAGGCCTAAAAGCAAACTGGCTGCCTACACAAAATAGCCGCCAGCCACATGGACAAACAACAACCAGAAAGGAGGCATTGCCACCACAACAATGAAGAACACATGCAGACCTAAAAGCACACTGGCTGCCTACACAAAATAACTGCCAGCCACATGGTCAAACAACAACCAGCAAGGAGGAATGGCCACCACAAGAATGAAGAACACATATAGGCCTAAAAGCACACTGGCTGCCTACACAAAATACCCGCCAGCCACATGGTAAAACAACAACCAGCAAGGAGGCATGGCCACCACAACAATGAAGAACACATGCAGGCCTAAAAGCACACTGGCTGCCTACACAAAATGTCCGCCAGCCAAATAGTCAATGAACAACCTGCAAAGCGGCATGGCCACCACAACAAAGAAGAAAACATGCAGGTCTGAAAGCACATTGACATCGTACACAAAATGGCCACCAGCCACATGGTCAAACAACAACCAGCAAGGCGGCATGGACACCCCAGCAAAGAAGAACACATGCAGGCCTAAAAGCACAATAGCTGCCCACACAAACTGGCCACCAGCCACATGCTCAAACAACAATCAGCAAGGAGGCATGGCCACCACAACAAAGAAGAGCACATGCAGGACTAAAAGCACGCTGGATGCCTACACAAAATGGCCACCAGCCACATGGTCAAACAACAAGTTGCAAGGAGGCATGGCCACCACAACAAAGAAGAACACATGCAGGACTACTGGCTGCCGACACAAAATGGTCACGGACCACATGGTCAAACAACAAGTAGGATGAATAGAAAACAGAAAACATATATAGGTACAGGGCTATAATTGACTATACAAAAACGGCCCTTGGCCACATGGCATGGGGAAAAAAGACAAATGGTGGCCTATGACAAACACTCTCATGCACTGGCCAGACAAAGAAGGCATTGGCACAGGAAAAAAAAACAGCTTTAAGTCAGTAATTCCAAAAACAAATATTTAAGGGGCTAAAGATTTAACAACAACAACACTCATCATACAAAGGGAACAAGTATTAACCCACCATACACCATTTGCAGGAAATACAAAGGTGAAATACTGCCTAACAACATCTAGATATATTTAATTCAATCTCATCCATGGTGTTTCAGTTCAACAGACACCACAAACAGTTGTTTCATCATGTGCCCATGACTAGTACTGGGCCTGCAGCTGTAAAG
Organism: Pleurodeles waltl; assembly: GCF_031143425.1. Taxonomy (NCBI): domain Eukaryota; kingdom Metazoa; phylum Chordata; class Amphibia; order Caudata; family Salamandridae; genus Pleurodeles; species Pleurodeles waltl. The sequence goes on from NC_090438.1 coordinate 272,419,854, forward strand.
GCTATTCCATTAGCAGACTAGGTCACTTGACATTAACATAGTGAATGAAATGAATATTCCAAATTTACAAAACAAAACATGGAGAAAATGTAGTGAACTGTAAAATATTTTTCCTTTATAGAAGAATAATTACAAAATTACAAGTAAAATTATAACTAGGCCCCAAATGCAAGTTACCCACCACAATAAATGTAAAAAATCTAATAAAAGTAAAAAAAATCCTGGAGCATGCTTTCTATCAAACAAACAAATTGAACAATACTCCTATACAAGTGTTTTTTAACTTACTTATGAAATCTCAAATACAACAAAGTCCTTAAATCCAATGATACATACAGGAGACAAAAAAGTGATCCTTCCAGCTTGAAATCCAAGTGTAAAGTGACCAGGAGATGGGTAAAACAATGGGAGAAGCCTGTTGGACTGGAACAGGGATTTGCAGTCTCTGGGGCACTTCCTGTTGTTAAAAAAGACAATCCACTTCTCGCACAAAAAAATCAATATGAACAGTCCATTAGAGAAGATTTTTACCTCAAAGTTGTCTAAATTGTCTTTTTGATTAGATTTTTTAGCTGCTTGGGCTTTGCCAGGTTGCAGCTGCGGTCGATCGTGCTCACTCATACTCACCTACGTTACAAAAGACATGTCAGAAGTCAATGGTGTGGTGCTAAATCTTACAGGTGGGTAAAAAATCTTGTTTGTGCTAGCGAGGGACCGGAAGTCTCTGGCCTCGCTTCCCGCTCATGCAAAATGACATTAAGCACGCGGCAACAGGGGAAAAACTGAAAAAACTCTGCTCTGTTGCGGAGTGCAGAGTCTATCGGTAACTCCACGTTCTCCGTGGATAGCGGACTTGCCGAATTTCGCATCCTCACCAGCTGAGTTTTTCGCCCAGGCCTAATTACAAGCAGATCCTGGTCAACACGTCCATTCCACAGACAAGCTTTTGTTTGAATGCCAAGTTTCCCTGTCTTTTGTACCTTAAAACAAGCTCAAGGAGAGAACTCTAGAATCCCCTTCCCTTCTGTCATGAAATTAAAGCTGGTCATACTCGTCCACTCTGAGAGCACTCACAGAAGCTGGCCAGGCTCCCAAGTTTGTCACAAGGCAGAGCCGTATATTCCTCTGGCAAAAACACTCTCAACCTTGTGAACTCTTATCAACTGCACATCCCACATACGATGTTCCAGGAGCCATCCTGTTTTGCACTTGTAAGGAAAACACCTACGCTGCCCTGCTGCAGGACACAAAATGGAGTCACTCAAACAAAATGGCGTAGATGGTCAAATGATGATCAATTCTACATGGCATCACACTCCACCCTTTGACCGTTGACTCACATAATATATTGGTTTCAATTCAGCTGTGTTCTGTTGAAAAATAGATGATTAAATTAGGCACACATTGTATACAGCAACGTAGCATTATTTTGACACATATTACCATAATTATCCCACCTAAAATAGATCAAAGCTGACCAAACCATCCAAATAGTCAATCCCACCACCCTTTATCTACATCTTGTTTCACTCCCTTGACTAATTCATTCAGCGCTTCAAAGTGAGACTGGATTGATTTAGAATGGTCTGACAGGATGAAACAACACATCCCTTCAAATTCTGAACATCCATGTTTATGTTTTAAAACCAAGTAATCAATTGCTGTTCTATTTTGCAAAGCAGCTTTCCTTGTTCCTCCCTTATGTAGTAATAATTCTGACAAAGCAACAGATGAGTGATTAATATTTTTAACCAATAAACATGCTATCTTGTTAGGAACTCGAGTGCTATAAATGGTTCATCCTAGGACCCCTGTCTGAGAAGCACTTAAGGCGAAATATTCAAATTTAGACAATAATCGGATTTGCAAGTCACAATCCTCATCAAGCTGTATTGTTTCCCTTGTGGTCTGGGTATGTAATGTTGGTTGTCACAGAACATCATAAGTCCTAGCCATGTGAAAGCAGATGGTCCTCCATGTATATTCGCTGGAATGTGTGTGTATGTAACATTATCACAGGGGAATACCCATCCAGGGGACAACTTAACATGCTTAATGTGAGTAGCAGCAGACCCTACATTCTTACAGGATATTTTATTCTTTACATTTAAAAAAAATATATATATATATTTTTGCATAGTCTGTTGGTCCCATGTAATCTCTTGAGGGGGAACTGTTGTTGCTTCAAGGCGCATCTAAGCACATTTACCAATCTTTTTTGCATCAGAGGTTAAATTATAACAAATGTCACCTGCGGTCACATTGTAAGTTATCATCTGAGTTAAATTGTTTCACGTATCATCACTAATTTCTTGGCAAAACCTTCAATATTCTGATAAAGATAGATGAGTTCATGCGTCACTTTCTTCCACCGCCCCATCCACATTTGTAGTATTAAATACCTGTAACAAAACACTAGCAGGGGTAAGTGTAGCAACTAAGCAGTGGAAATGACAATGGTGGTACTGTTCATATTCGGCATGCAAAAGTACGACCTGTTAAGGATAGTCTGAGCCAAGTAAGTCCACGCGTTTTCAGGTTGATGCACCTGAGGTGTCGATCGGTGCTGTCGGTCGATCACTTCAGTGTTGGGGGTTTTTGATCCCTCTCGACCTCACTCGGACACAATCAAACACATTCCAAGTAATGCACTCAGAATACAGACACCTCATAGTATGATCTGTAAAAGAGACAAGTATGATTATTCTCACGAATAACATTTATTAGCTGGCACATGCTCCCACATTTCTTGTCCTGGTTTCATGACTAACAGAATTTTGTCTTTTCTTTTAGCTATAATTGCAGCTCGTTCAGAGGAATGATTCGGGGATCCTAACCACACCTTGGCACCTGGGTTCTTGTCAGTTGAGTCAAAGCCATCCCCTCCCATGATAGAAGGGCTGGGGCAGTCCCCTTTTTGACTATTCCTTCATGTACTGGGATGGTCACAATTCGAACAATTCTGTCTGTAGCTTGTATTAACAAATCAGTGCCCGCTGTTCAATAAAATAACTTTTATTTTTCCTTGATAGTCTGCATCAGTCACTCCCTCAAATACTTAAATGCTTTTGAGTGCCATCCCAGATTGAGGAGCAATCACTCAGAAGTGTTCTGGGGAAATCTGAATCCCACCTCTGTTTCATGAGTAACATGTCTCTTGGTTTCAGTCTGTAGAATATTTAAAGCATGCAAATCAAATCCTGTGGCTTCTGGAGTTCATCAGTACTGAGCTATAGCTCCTGCCTTTGTCTCCCAATATGTAATAGTGCTAGTTGCTACATGAGGTTGTATTTGTAATGCTGAGGTTAACATTCACATTAAAGGGGTTTCTGCATTGGTCACAGATCTTGGACCTCAAAATCACACTGTACCCAACTGTCATCTGTGCAGTATCCACTAGAGCCCAAGAACATGCCAGTAACTATTTTTCAAATGGAGTGTACCACTGTCTAGCATCTGGCACACTTTTAGGTCAGAATCCTAGGGGCACTCTCTCTCTTCCCTGTTTTTGCTACATACTCCAATTTGAACTGTCACATGCAACTCAATGTCTCCCTCCTGTACTGGCAACAAATCTAAAGCATGTTGTATGGCCTCCTTTGCCTGCTTGAAAGCACATTGCTGCTGCTCTCCCCATTCAATCTCATGTTTCTTCTGAGTCACTTTATACAAGGGTGCTAAAATCTGACTTAAGTGAGGGATATGCTGCCTACAGAAACCAAACAGTCCAATAAACCACTGACTTTCCTGCTTATTATGGAGTGTAGAAAATTTGTGTATCTTCTGGTTCACCTGCGGCAACACTTCCCTATGTCCCTGTTGGCATTGCATTCCTAGAAACTTCACACTTTGGGAGTGTCCTTGCACCTTTTTGAGATTTAGCTCCGACCTCTTGCTTTGCGAATGTTCCACAATTCTATCCAACTGACTCTGCACATGTTCTTGTGTTTCTTCCTGAATCATCATGTCATCAATATAATGAGACAGCTGTACCTCTGGAATGACAGGTACTTCATCAAGGTGTTCTGTCACCAGCTGGTGACAGATAGTGGGGCTATGTACATAACCCATAGGAAGTTAAAAAAATGTGTACTGTGTCCCGTCGCACAAGAACAAGAATTGCTCTAGATTCTCAGGGTCTGATGGTATAGTAAAGAAGGCATTGGCAATGTCAATTGTGGCATACCAGATCCCCTCATGTCTCTGTATCTTTTCAATCAAGGTAATTGTGTCTGGGATTGCAACAGTCAAAGGGGATGTATGTTTATTCAACTCTCAATGATCAGTTGCCATCCTCCAGCTACCATCCGGTTTGCTCAGTGGCCACACAGGATTGTTTCAAGGAGTGGTGACCGGAGACACCACCCCTGCCACTAGCAAATCCAGTAAGGTTTTGCTTATCTCCTCCGGCCCTCCCAGGATTCTATACTTCTTTAAATGAACCACTTTGGTGGCTGGGGGAACCTTTACTGAAGGTATTTTCAAATGACCCACCCTCACTGCTGCTGCTGAGATGTATCTTTTTGACCCAAATTCACAGTACCCATCTTCCAAGAATAGAGTCATGCTCCTTCAGAATATCACTTCCAAGAATATATTCCAAAAGAAGCAGTATCAAGACAATGAATTCCCTTTTTGGCATTCTCACTATTTTCACGAGGACTTTGGTTTGCACAGCAGGGGTTTCTTTTCCACCTAACCCTGTAATGCTATAATGCTGTCCTTTAAACGTTTTTGGATTTCCATGAATCAAAAAGACCTCTGCTCGGTATCCACCAGAGCCCGGACCTTCTGGAAATTTCTGTTCTTCCTATAAACATCTAAGTCAACATGGGGGTCTATTATCCTTGCGAGCCCATCCCTGTACCAGAGTTTGGCCTATTTCCTAACCTGATTTCAACGTGTTGACTTATCACTGAGGTCAACTTGATATCTGCTTTCATATCAGCCAGGAGACTCCTCTTCCACCCTGTTCTTCTTAATCAATCAATCAGTGTCTAGATCTTCCTCTTCTTTCACCTTTGAGGGCTTACCTTTGTCTCCCTCTCTCTCTTCCTCCTTCACTTCCGACTTGTCCTGACTCATCCGCTTATTATCCTGTTTGTTCACTTTCCTGCTCCCCTCTTTCCTGTCCAGCTCTCACTTCTGATACATCTCCCACAGACTCTTGGTATCTATTCCATCTATCTGTTCTTTCTTCACACCATCCTTCTACAATGCCATGAACATATCTCTCCTAGATACCCTATTGTTGTCTGTGAGACCCTTGGACCCGGAGGCTCTTTCAGGTTTTATCTACTCTCCCAGCTCACAGACTGCCTCACATACATCTTTCAGTCCATGTCCTGTCTGATAATTAGCAGAGTCATTATTACCTGCATGAGACCACTCATGTGCAAGCGTACCGTAGGGAGCTATTTCCCACCCCGGTATTTCATTTGATATTTTGAGAAACTGCTGTTGTCTTTTTGCCAAACATCTTTTACGTTAATCTTTTACTTCGTATTGTGTTTGTGACACCGGATTGTATTGATCTTCACTTAAAATAAGAGGACATAATACCAAAAGAATGCAGCACTTTCAGTCTGAATAATAATTTTTTAAGGCACTTTCCAAATATAAAATAAAGGTCATACAAATATATGAGAATAAGCATGTAACTCAAGTGCAAAAGAACATGTGTATATACAATAATAGATACAGCAGTTAAGTGCTTACGAGAAGAAATGTGCAATGTATCAACAGAGCATGTATACATGAGCTAAATAATCACAGTTTTAAATACTTCACCGATTGAGTTAAGGCCATTATCCTTACCAGCGAGACTGGGGAACCCTCATATCAGTCAGGCAGGAGTCTTTCTTGGGATCACAAGTAGATCCTGGGCAATGCGAGCTCCTGTCTGAGCACAAAGTTTCCCCATCATTTATACCTTAAAACAAGCTTGAGGACAGAACTCTAGAAAACACCTTCTCTTCTGTTATGAAATTAAAGCTGGCAGTACTCGTCTACATTGAGAACACTCACAGAAGCTGGCCAGGCTCCCATGTTTGTCCTAAGGCAGAGCCGTGCATTCCTCTGGCAAAACACTCTTAGCCTTGTGAACTCTTATCAATTGCGCATCCCACATACGATGTTCCAGGAGCCGTCCTGTTATTTACTTGTGAGGACGTAAACAACTTCTGTGAAAAAAACACCTACGCTGCCCTGCAACTGCCACAGGACACAAAATGGAGTCACTCAAAAAAATGGAGATGATGGTCAAATGATGGTCAAAGCCACATACCATCACACAGGCTCTCCAAAATTCACAAATAATGTTTGCAAAAAGAGGATTGGTTAAACATATACACAATCATATACATTCTCCATATTCACTGCCCCCTCTACTTTCAAATCTGCAAGCCTTTCTCCTAGTACCAGTATTTAAAGCCAGGGTCCAATGTAGATACATTAGAAGAGTTGAACTCTCTGCAAAGGTAACTACTTACCATAATATTATTGTTGTATTAGGGCCTTTAGAAAGCAAGCATGTCTATCCAATCATCACATCAGAGATTTGTGACACTACCTGGATAGCTCTTAGTTGGTTGATAAGGAAAGTTTTGATGGACTTCGGCCCATCTAAAATTCCATACTAGCAGGAAACAAGTATATCACACCTGTAGCATAGGCAGTATGACTGATTCTTTTATAAATATAAAAACATGTTGTAAGAAATTAGGATATTATTTGAGGGGGGTGAGCACCCACCTCACATACTAACCACAATCCATGTCAGGGTCAACCTCTACAGTCCTTAAATTAGCCTGAGCTTAACCCCCTGGTACCAATTGCACCTAGTAGACAAGCTTAACTTAGAGACAATATGTACAGTATTTATGCAATACTCATTGAGCATTAACCACTTCGCTGCCAGGCCTTTTCCCCCTCCTGTGCCAGGCCTTTTTTTGGCTATTTGGGGCAGTTCGTTCTTAGGACCTCATAACTTTTTGTCCACATAAGATAGCCAAGCCAAATTGGTGTCCTTTTTTTCCAAAATCCTAGGGATTCTAGAGGTACCCAGACTTTGTGGGTTCCCCTAAAGGAGTCCAAGAAATTAGCCAAAATACAGTGAAAATGTCGTTTTTTTCATAAAAGGGGAAAAAGTGGCTGCAGAAGAAGGGTTGTGGCTTTTTCCCTGAAAATAGCATCAACAATGGGTTTGCGGTGCTAAAATCAACAGCTTCCCAGCTTTCAGGAACAGGCAGACTTGAATCAGAAAACCCAATTTTTCAACACAAATTTGGCATTTTACTGGGACATACCCCATTTTTACGATTTTATGTGCTTTCAGCCTCCTTACAGTCAGTGACAGAAATGGGCGTGAAACCAATGCTGGATCCCAAACACCTAAACATTTCTGAAAAGTAGACAAAATTCTGAATTCAGCAAGGGGTAATTTGTGTAGATCCTAGTGGGGTTTCCTACAGAAAATAACAACTGAAAAAGAAAAATATTGAAATTAAGGTGAAAAAAACAGCAATTTTTCTCTATGTTTTACTCTGTACTTTTTCCTGCAATGTCAGATTTTTGAAAGCAATATACCGTTACGTCTGCTGGACTCTTCTGGTTGCGGGGATATGTAGGCCTTGTAGGTTCATCAAGAACCCTAGGTACCCAGAGCCAATAAATAAGCTGCACCCTGCAGTGCGTTTTCATTCTATACTGGGTATACAGTAATTCATTTGCTGAAATATAAAGAGTGAAAAATAGCTATCAAGAAAACCTTTGTATTTCCAAAATGGGCACAAGACAAGGTGTTGAGGAGCAGTGGTTATTTGCACATCTCTGAATTCCGGGGTGACCATACTAGCATGTGAATTACAGGGCATTTCTCAAATAGACGTCTTTTTTACACACTCTCTTATGTTTGGAAGGAAAAATGTAGAGAAAGACAAGGGGCAATAACACTTGTTTTCTTATTCTATGTCCCCCCAAGTCTCCCAAATAAAAATGATACCTCACTTGTGTGGGTAAGCCTAGCTTCCGCGACAGGAAATGCCCCAAAACACAACGTGGACACATCACATTTTTTTACAGAAAACAGAGGTGTTTTTTGCAAAGTGCCTAACTGTAGATTTTGGCCTCTAGCTCAGCCGGCACCTAGGGAAACCTACCAAACCTGTGCATTTTTAAAAACCAGAGACCTAGGGGAATCCAAGATGGGGTGACTTGTGGGGCTCTGACCAGGTTCTGTTACCCAGAATTCTTTGCAAACCTCAAAATTTGGCTAAAAAAACACGTTTTCCTCATAATTTGGTGACAGAAAGTTCTGGAATCTGAGAGGAGCCACAAATGTCCTTCCACCCAGCACTCCCCCAAGTCTCCCGATAAAAATGATACCTCACTTGTGTGGGTAGGCCTAGCGCCCGTGACAGGAAATGCCCCAAAACACAACGTGGACACATCACAATTTTTGACAGAAAACAGAGGTATTTTTTGCAAAGTGCCTACCTGTAGATTTTGGCCTCTAGCTCAGCCGGCACCTGGGGAAAGCTACCAAACCTGTGCATTTTTGAAAACTAGAGACCTAGGGGAATCCAAGATGGGGTGACTTGTGGGGCTCTGACCAGGTTCTGTTACGCAGAATCCTTTGCAAACCTCAAACTTTGGCTAAAAAAACACGTTTTCCTCACATTTGAGTGACAGAAAGTTCTGGAATCTGAGAGGAGCCACATATTTCCTTCCAACGAGCCTTCCCCTAAGTCTCCCGATAAAAATGATACCTCACTTGTGTGGGTAGGCCTAGCGCCCGTGACAGGAAATGCCCCAAAACACAACGTGGACACATCACATTTTTTTACAGAAAACAGAGGTGTTTTTTGCAAAGTGCCTACCTGTAGATTTTGGCCTCTAACACAGCCGGCACCTGGGGAAACCTACCAAACCTGTGCATTTTTGAAAAATAGAGACATGGGGGAATCCAAGATGGGGTGACTTGTGGGACGCTGACCAGGTTCTGTTACCCAGAATCCTTTGCAAACCTCAAAATTTGGCTAAAATAAATATGATAAATCCATTCTATGTTGTTCTGTGAGCAATAGTCTTGTACCAAATTACCCTTAAAATTAGATCAGTTATCACTTCGGTTCTGGAGTGCAATGCCATACTATGAAGTCAATAACTCTAGTGTTTTGATTTTATTGAACTGGGTAGCACCTTTATGTGGATATCCTATCAAACAGCCAGAGTATGTGTCCATCACTGTGCATGCACATTGACATGCTTGTCTAATTGTCATTGGTCCAATGTAATCAATCTGCCATATCTGTCCCAGCAAATTCCCTCTCATTAGTTGGCCCCTAACTATCTGCGGAATGGATCTCTGCTGAGTACATTGACAAACAGGACATTGCATAACTGTTTTGACCAAGTCTAGGGGAATGTGCATCCCTCGAATCTCTGTCCACCTGTTAGTGGCCTTCTCTCCCAGGTGTCCACATTTTTGTGGAGCCCACTTAGCCATCCCTACCAAGTCAGAATCCTTTGTCGCCATTACTACTTCTGAGATTTTGGCTTTTTCATATGCAAGGGAATTAAACCATTGTTCGAGTGACTCAGTGGGAAAAGGGGCATCTAGATGATATACAATGTCAGTACTTTTCTCTAACGTTTCCCAAATTTCCCGTCACAGTTCTTTGGCCCTCACCTCCTTAGAACATATTTGCCAGATATGTGCATTCCACGTGGGAGACCAAGCAGCTAGCCCATTGGCAGTACACCATGAATCGCTATAAATGTGACATTTCCCAGGTAATTCTTGGTTTAGAGCCTGATATACAGCGTACAATTCTGCATATTGACTATTCTTTCCTTCTCCAGTAGTGGAAAGCAGCTTTTTTGTTATCAGATTGTATGACACTGCCTTCCAATGTCTCTTGGCCCTCACATACTTTGCTGAACCATTGGGGAACCCCACATGCTTCCTATCCTCAGGGGACAAAGGGGGTCATTACGACCATGGCGGAAGGCGGAGAACCGGCGGTAAGACCGCCAACACGCTGGCGGTCTTACCTTGTGGGATTATGACCATGGCGGTTACCGCCATGATCATCCGCCGGTTCTCCGTTCCGCCCGCCAGGGCGGAGACGACCGCCGGCGGTATTTGGACCCGGCTTACCACCGTGGATTTCCAGCGGTTTGAACCGCCATGAAATCCATGGCGGTAAGCACTATCAGTGCCAGGGAATTCCTTCCTTGGCACTGATAGGGATCTCCCCCACCCGACTTCCTCCCCTACACCCCCCACCACCCCTGCCACCCCCCAAAGGTGGCAGGGCCCCCCTCCCCACCCGACCCCCAATATCACATAACTCACACACACCCGACATGCATGCAGGCACCACCAACACACACATGCACACACCCCGACATACATGCCAACATCCACACACACAGTCAGACACTCAAATCCACATTCACACATACACGCACACATCCATACAGACATACCCACAGACATACATGCACTCATTCCCAAAACACGCAACACCCCTGCAAGCATACATGCACTCACACACCCCCTCTACATACACAGACGCACCCCCCCATGCACCCACACAACACACAACGCCCCCCCACCCCCCTCCCCTAACGGACGATCGACTTACCTGTTCCGTCGATCCTCCAGGAGGGGACGGGAGCCATGGGGGCTGCTCCGCCGACACCACACCACCAACAGAACACCGCCACGCCGAATCACAGGACGTGATTCGGTAGGCGGTGTTCTGTTGGCGTGGCGGTGAAGGTGGAGCAACCTCCACTTCCCCGCCGCCTGCCAGTATGGCTGTTGGCGGCTCTCCGTCGGAAAAAGGACGGAGAGCAGCCAACAGTCATAATACGCCGAGCGACAAACCACCACTACTGGCGGTCTTCCGCACGGCGGTCCCTCGGCGGTCTGGTAAAAAGACCGCTGAGGTTGTAATGACCCCCAATAACTTGAATGGCTCACCCCACTTCACTGGCAAATCTTTTACCTCCAGCACCCACTGCACAACTTCTTTATCCTCTACAGGGGCATGTGCCATTTTTTCATGAGGGCCACGGTTCCTGCTGGTCCCACCTGGGCCCTGTCCTGTTTGTTAGCATTTCCGCTTAATGACACTTGCTTCTTGCGCATGCCCTATTTGGTGAGTTTTGGGTATCACCCATTGCATTATCAGGATCTTGGACCTCAGAATCACACTGTACCCTACTGTCATCTGTGCAGTATCCACTAGAGCCCAAGAACATGCCAGTAACTATTTTTCAAATGGAGTGTGCAACTGTCTAGCATCTGGCACACTTTTAGGTCAGAATCCTAGGGGCACTTTCTCCCTTCCCTGTTTTTGCTACATACTCCAATTTGAACTGTCACATGCAACTCAATGTCTCCCTCCTGTACTGGCAACAAATCTAAAGCATGTTGTATGGCCTCCTTTGACTGCTTGAAAGCACATTGCTGCTGCTCTCCGCATTCAATCTCATGTTTCTTCTGAGTCACGTTATACAAGGGTGCTAAAATCTGACTTAAGTGAGGGAAATGCTGCCTACAGAAACCAAACAGTCCAATAAACTACTGACTTTCCTGATTATTATGGAGTGTAGAAAATTTGTGTATCTTCTGGTTCACCTGCGGCAACACTTCCCTATGTCCCTGTAGGCATTGCATTCCTAGAAACTTCACACTTTGGGAGTGTCCTTGCACCTTTTTGAGGTTTAGCTCCGACCCCTTGCTTTGCGAATGTTCCACAATTCTATCCAACTGACTCTGCACATGTTCTTGTGTTTCTTCCTGAATCATCATGTCATCGATATAATGAGACAGCTGTACTTCTGGAATGACAGGTACTTCATCAAGGTGTTCTGTCACCAGCTGGTGACAGATAGTGGGGCTATGTACATAGCCCATAGGAAGTTAAAAAAATGTGTACTGTGTCCCGTCGCACAAGAACAAGAATTTCTCTAGATTCTCAGGGTCTGATGGTATAGTAAAGAAGGCATTGGCAATGTCAATTGTGGCATACCAGATCCCCTCATGTCTCTGTATCTTTTCAAGCAAGGTAATTGTGTCTGGGATTGCAACAGTCAAAGGGGGTGTATGTTTATTCAACTCTCAATGATCAGTTGCCATCCTCCAGCTACCATCCGGTTTGCTCAGTGGCCACACAGGATTGTTTCAAGGAGTGGTGACCGCAGCCACCACCCCTGCCACTAGCAAATCCAGTAAGGATTTGCTTATCTCCTCCGGCCCTCCAGGGATTCTATTCTTCTTTAAATGAACCACTTTGGTGGATGGGGGAACCTTTACTGAAGGTATTTTCAAATGACCCACCCTCACTGCTGTTGCTGAGATGTATCTTTTTCACCCAAATTCATAGTACCCATCTTCCAAGTATAGAGTCATGCTCCTTCAGAATATCACTTCCAAGAATATATTCCAAAAGAAGCAGTATCAAGAAAATGAATTCCCTTTTTGGCGTTCTCCCTATTTTCACAAGGACTTTGGTTTGCACAGCATGGGGTTTCTTTTCCACCTAACCCTGTAATGCTATAATGCTGTCCTTTAAATGTTTTTGGATTTCCATAAATCAAAAAGACCTCTGCTCTGGTATCCACCAGGGCACGGACCTTCTGGAAATTTCTGTTCTTCCTATAAACATCTAAGTCAACATGGGGGTCTATTATCCTTGCGAGCCCATCCCTGTACCAGAGTTTGGCCTATTTCCTAACCTGATTTCAACGTGTTGACTTATCACTGAGGTCAACTTGATATCTGCTTTCATATCAGCCAGGAGACTCCTCTTCCACCCTGTTCTTCTTAATCAATCAATCAGTGTCTAGGTCTTACTCTTCTTTCACCTTTGAGGGCTTACCTTTGTCTTCCTCTCTTTCTTCCTCCTTCACTTCCGACTTGTCCTGACTCATCCGCTTATTATCCTGTTTGTTCACTTTCCTGCTCCCCTCTTTCCTGTCCAGCTCTCACTTCTGATACATCTCCCACAGACTCTTGGTATCTGTTCCATCTATCTGTTCTTTCTTCACACCATCCTTCAACAATGCCATGAACATATCTCTCCTAGATACCCTATTGTTGTCTGTGAGTCCCTTGGACCCGGAGGCTCTTTCAGGTTTTATCCACTCTCCCAACTCACAGACTGCTTCACATACATCTTTCAGTCCATGTCCTGTCTGATAATTAGCAGAGTCATCATCATTATCAGCTTTATTCGATCAATGACCATAAAAGCACATAAAAACAAGATAATAAGTAATTCTTAAGTAAATAAATAAATACACATCTATAAATTGGTGTAAAAACATTAAAACAATAACTTGAATTACACATATGACTCTAAAACTTATCTATAAAAGGAATGTGACCTTAAATTACTTTTTGAAGATGGCATCGTATGCGCCAAGCTGTTACTAAATACTTGCTTACTGAAAGAATTACGTCGGCTGAATTATGGCTTTTTAGAACCCGTAGAGCCAAAGAGCAGTTCTTAAATCCCATAGCCCTGCAAATATTGCGAATCCATTTTAATCGCGGAATCGCATAGGCTGGGCAGAAGAACATGAAGTGCTCAATGGTTTCGAAAGTACTGCCACAGGCAGGGCAAATATCGGGAAGATTAATTGACCCCCACCTATGGATCAATGACATCAAGGGCAAAGAGCCAAAACGAAACCTTGCATATAAGCTCTTGCCCTGCAAATCCGGTATAATATCCAGATAGGATTCAAACTTTGGGGACCATTTAATATCAATGAAGGAATTAATTAAGCGACCATGGGATTTGTGGGTTATGTAGTTATCCTTAACATAAGACCAATAGGTTAACTTTAAAACGTTTTTATGCCGTCTCTCTAGTTTATGGGGATTTTCCCAATAATCACCCAGGCCCAATAGCCGAAGCCAATGGGCCACATGGCGAATCCAGGGAAGAGTAATAGCGTTTTGGCATTTCAATAGATCGAGTAATGAGGTCTTATATATAACTAGTTCAGGGGTTATCCATAACCTGATCCAATAAAGGAGAGGTATTAGAGTAGCTAGATCTGCTACTCGGCTTAACCCCAGATCTAGAAATAATGGAAGCAGGGGTGTGGTGCGTGGACATGCAGTTAAAGCCCTTGCAAAATTGTTTTCCCCCACACTGATCTTGTTACAGTTAGCGTAACCCCATACCTCCGCTCCGTACAGGGCTGCACTTTGAGCCTTAGCTGTATACATTTTTATTGCTGGGGAAACAACTTTTGTAGAGGTGCTTTGATAGAAACGCAATATAGATGAGGCTCTGTGTTGTAGGAGCCCTGCACTTTTTGTAATCTGCTCTTCCCATAATAGTTTACTAGTTAGCCTAACTCCCAGGTAATCTATAGAGCTTACTTCCTTCAACGGTACTCCCTCAATATGAATGGAACATTTTTTACTAGGTCCCTTGGATAACACCATCAGTTTGGTTTTGTTAATATTAACCTCCAACCCATGATCGCTACAAAATTGGTTAAACCGGTCAACGAGGGTTTGCAACCCCATTGGTGTCTTAGAAATGAGAAGCGAATCATCGGCAAAGAGCAGGATGGGGATTTTTTGTGTATTCAGGGAGGGGGCGTCATTCTGGCCTATGGACACAGCCTTTACTACTTCATTGATAAATATGGTAAACAGTAGGGGGGCTAGCACACAACCTTTGCGAACTCACCTTCTAATTGGGATCTGTTCTGTCAGTTCGCCTTGTTCACCCCACCTCACTTGGGCATAAGTGTTCTCATGTAGTCGCTTTAACAGGAGTAATAGGTCCTCTGGGACTCCCAATCTACCCAGCACATCCCACAGTTTGGCTCTTGGGACCAAATCAAAAGCCGATCGCAGGTCTATAAATACTACATACAGGCACTGCTTGGCAACAAGAACATATTTCCAATGCAATATGGCCAGTCGAAAGACCTGGTCTATCGTGCTAGTTTTTGCACGAAACCCTGCCTGTAAATGGGAAAGGATTTGGTACTCCTCAACCCAATTGATTAGCCTCTGCAAAATTTGTTTAGCAAAGATCTTTTGTAAGTTGTCTATAAGGCTAATTGGCCTATAGTTAGCTGGAAGATTAGCATGTCCTTTTTTATAAATGGGTATGATCTCTGCCCCCTTCCATGTACCTGGAATTTGCTCCCCTGCAGCTATGCTATTTGAGATGGCATTAATGTACCAGGACCAGATATATGGTTCCGATCTATAAAGATCTCCAGGAAGCTTGTCCGGTCCAGGTGCTTTGCCAGGTTTCAGACTATTTATAGCCTCAAGGGTCTCTTCTACTTTAAAGATGAGGCAACCCTCAGGGACACACTGGGCCTCCACTTGGAGGGCCATGCTGGAATTTGATTCCAACAGTTTTGTTGGAGAGTGGACCACATTGGTGTCCATTGGGCCCTCTGGTAGGGCATAAAGAGTAGTAAAATGCTCTACCTAGCTTTCTGGTTGAATATGGTTGCTGGGACAACTCCTACCTCCATTTTCTCTTTTAGACAGAAGTTCCCAAAAACGCTTGTTATTCTTCTCTCTGGAAGCATCTAATAATTCCTGCCGCAGGGAATCCTCCCACCGCTTTTTTGCATTAGACAAAGTTACTTTGTATAAGGACCTAGCTTGTTTAATTTCTCCCTGGGAACCAGACATTACTGTTACTCTTAACCCAGACTTAGCCTTTGAGCACCTCTCATCGAACCATCCCTTGCGTGCCCCTTTCCCTTCATGTGGCTTTGACCGCCTTGTTTTGTAAAAGAACCCCCGTAGCTGAGTAGTCATGCTGTCATGTATTTTGAGAATCGGAATATTCCCCACAGCCTGATTTTCGTACTCAGCCAAACTATTTAAGAAAATTTGATATATTGCTCTATTATGGTGAGGGTTAGACATCACTTTTGGCCAAGTAATCTTAGTAAATTTGTTGTTCCAGCAAGGTGGCGGAATTATTGTAGCATAGTTGTTAAGTGTTCTCCTGAACATTTCTCCAGAAAGGGTAAGGAGCAAGGGGAAATGGTCACTATCACATCTCACTTCTACTTTCATATCTACCAAATGGGGCCACAACCTAACATCAACCAAGAAGTAATCAATAGTGCTTATAGACATGCCCCTTTTGAAAGTTGGTGCGCTGTTCATATCAGATGGAGTTCTACCATTACAGGCCCTAAGGCCATGGTTTAAACATAATGTGGCTAATTGCATGGCCACCCGAGATTTTTTGCAAGGCCGGGTAGTGGATAATTGTGGGATCCCCCACTGCTCATCCTCTTCATCAGTTAAACCACTTATGAGAATAGAAGGCTCGAAGGTACAGTTAAAATCTCCAGCTATGATTAGGATAGTTGAGGGATGGAGGCTTCCTACAAATTCGGACAGAATAGCCAGGGTATGGGACTCAGAGCCATATGGGACCGATCGTATATAAGCATTAACAATAACAATTGATAATCTTCTGTTGAACGTAATACACATGGCTTTTAGATCTACAGAATCAATTTCCAAAAGCTTATAGTCACACTGCAGATTCTTGTTAACAAGTAATAAAAGCCCACCTTTCGCCCGGCCCCTCCCCTTCTCTGGAGGTATAGCAGGTGCACTAAATTAGAGAAATCCATCTATATTAGTAGCATCCTCCGCCCAAGTTTCCTGAAACAGACATATGTCTATTTTTTTAATAAAAGAGGCCCATTTACTATCATCTAATTTCTTTGCCAGGCCGGCAACGTTCCATGACATAAGTTCTAACGTACATTTATCTTGGTTTATCACCACGGTTGTGCATCCAGCATCTACCGCGCTCGGGTCATTACTACAAATGTCTAATGATGGTGCTTTATCATCCCCCGTCAAATGTAAGGCCTTGGAGCGGGCCGTCACATTAGTTACTAATTCAGTAGTCAGTCATACAGGATCAGGCAGCGGCCTGAGATTAGTAGCTTCCTTTCGTACAGCACCTCCACGGGAATTAATTAAACCATCGAATCCTGCCGGTCCCATGGCTGGTCCAGAATGATGTGGGTGTAGCATGAGTCTTATTCCCCCCCTGGTTGTTGCATTATCCAAGTGGGTACGACAATCAAAATCCATTAATTGTGTCACCATAGACTTGTCTTCAAAATAGATAGTTATTGTGTCAAAATTGGTCCCTGTGATGCTGCTTCTCTTGGCCGATATTATGTCAGAACGAATAACAGAGAGACAACTTCGTCGGGAGCGTATCCAGTGTATGACTTTGTTAATCAAGGAAGCTTGGTTCTCAGCTCACCCTGACGATAGTTTTGGAACATTAGTCAAATAGATTTTGTTTGTTCCCTGACTTGTAGGCAGGTCCTGTTATTTAATAACTGTACTCTCAATATTGTAGCGGGAGAGAGTGATGTTATTATAGGGGATCTTGTGTAACCTGTTAGGGGTTTGTGTGAAACTGGACTCTTGGACAGTTTCCGGTGGGTCAGGTCTGCTTGTCCTACCTCTAGCTCTATCACTGGTTAAATTACTTGACCAGTTACCTTGACGATCTCCGTGTCTAGGTTTGTAGACCTCCTTCTGGTCCTCATATTATCTTTGTTGGGATCACAGCGGTAATCTTCCCTCCCTTGAAGAGCTGTCCCCCCTCTAATGGGGAGACAAGAATTATCCCTTAACTCCGTCCCCTTTGTTGGGGCAGATGATGGGAAAGCTTCTTCCCCCCTGACCTCCTCACAAACTTTACAAATCCCTGCACAAGCATAGTTGTTTTCATGCTGGTGCGCACGGTTGCTCTTCATAAGATCTATTAATACTAAAACCAATCCCTTAACTTCATCGACTCTCTGAAGGACTGTAGCCAGGTTATCTCTACTAGCTGCAGATTCTTTGCCTTCCGACTCGAACTGGGAGATCGGTGGGATAACACTAGGGTTGGGTGTTCCAACTACTGGCTTGCACTTGGGCACACTCGTGGGCACGGGCGAATCCTCTATTGCTAATAGAGGTTCAAAGCGATTAGTACAGAATAAGCTAGGGACCACCTTGATCACCGGGGTCAGTGGTCGGAGAGTTGGTGTGTGTGGTACATGTGGGAGGCCCCACTGGGATACTGGAGGACTCGCTATGTTATGAGTGGGTTTTGGGAAGGGGCCCCTACAGTTATGCGGGCCCCCATCTCCATCAGCCCCTGTTATAGTATCTATAGAATCCCTTGTCCCCTTCTTTTTAAATATCTCTGGGATTTTCCTATCCTTAGGGGGGCCTCTCTTTGGATTATTTGCCCCTATAGTTGTTTGTGTACCTAACATAAACTCAACTTCTTTAACTAGGAGGTCTATTTCATCCAATGGGTTAGACCCATTGGGTGTACCCAGATTCAAAGGTCTACTTGGGCATTTTTTGCGATTTTAGTACCCTTGGGTTGCGCTGGTAAATCTATAACCTTTCTTTTCCCCATGTTAAGAAGATGACCGTAAGATAAAATAAATACAAAATACAGTGGTAAAAGAAAAGAAAAGGAAAGACAGCTCCCTTACTTATGAGTTGAGTATCCTGTCACTGGAGTAACTGGCCCTGCCTAACAACCCTCTTCCGGGGATAGCAGCGTCTCACTCATTAGCTGGGCGCTTGTTTTGGATTTGTTTGGGAACAGCCCTCTGGGTGATATCCTCCGGATGCCAGTAGAAGCTGATGGAAGAGGCCTACTGTTGTTGTAATACGGATGAAAGAGGGGGGGCCCAGCCCAGCCTCCTCCGGTCTCAGACGGGCACAGGACGGGCCCGCCCTTGGCCCGGGCTTCGCCCGTGCACGCCCGCGCCCGTCCCGCGAGGCGGGAGCGCTTCCAAGTTTTTAAAGGGCTCCTGCCCCTTGTGTCAATGCCGCCTCCTCCTCCGCCCCCAGGTGCCGGTGATCGCGTTTCCCGCGAGGCGGGAGCGCTTCCAAGTTTTTAAAGGGCCCCTGCCCCTTGTGTCAATGCCGCCTCCTCCTCCGCCCCCAGGTGCCGGTGATCGCGTTTACCGCGAGGCGGGAGCGCTTCCAAGTTTTTAAGGGGCTCCTGCCCCTTGTGTCAATGCAGCCTCCTCCTCCGCCCCCAGGTGCCGGTGATCGCGTTTCCCGCGAGGCGGGAGCGCTTCCAAGTTTTTAAAGGGCTCCTGGCCCTTGTGTCAATGCCGCCTCCTCCTCCGCCCCCAGGTGACGGTGATCGCGTTTCCCTAGTCATTATTACCTGCATGAGACCACTCATGTGCAAGCGTACCGTAGGGAGCTATTTCCCACCCTGGTATTTCATTTGATATTTTGAGAAACTGCTGTTGTCTTTTTGCCAAACATCTTTTACGTTAATCTTTTACTTCGTATTGTGTTTGTGACACCGGATTGTATTGCTCTTCACTTAAAATAAGAGGACATAATACCAAAAGAATGCAGCACTTTCAGTCTGAATAATAATTTTTTAAGGCACTTCCCAAATATAAAATAAAGGTCATACAAATATATGAGAATAAGCATGTACCTCAAGTGCAAAAGAACATGTGTATATACAATAATAGATACAGCAGTTGAGTGCTTACGAGAAGAAATGTGCAATGTATCAACAGAGCATGTATACATGAGCTAAATAATCACAGTTTTAAATACTTCACCAATTGAGTTAAGGCCATCATCCTTACCAGCGAGACTGGGGAACCCTCATATCAGTCAGGCAGGAGTCTTTCTTGGGATCACAAGCAGATCCTGGGCAATGCAAGCTCCTGTCTGAGCACCAACTTTCCCCATCTTTTATACCTTAAAACAAGCTTGAGGACAGAACTCTAGAAACCACCTTCTCTTCTGTTATGAAATTAAAGCTGGCAGTATTCGCCTACATTGAGAACACTGACAGAAGCTGGCCAGGCTCCCATGTTTGTCCTAAGGCAGAGCCATACATTCCTCTGGCAAAACACTCTTAGCCTTGTGAACTCTTATCAATTGCACATCCCACATACGATGTTCCAGGAGCCGTCCTGTTCTGTACTTGTGAGGAGAAAAACAACTTCTGTGAATAAAACACCTACGCTGCCCTGCAACTGCCACAGGACACAAAATGGAGTCACTAAAAAAAAATGGAGATGATGGTCAAATGATGGTCAAAGCTACATACCATCACACAGGCTCTCCAAAATTCACAAATAATGTTTGCAAAAAGAGGATTGGTTAAACATATACACAATCATATACATTCTGCATATTCACTGCCCCCTCTACTTTCAAATCTGCAAGCCTTTCTCCTAGTACCAGTATTTAAAGCCAGGGTCCAATGTAGATACATTAGAAGAGTTGAACTCTCTGCAAAGGTAACTACTTACCATAATATTATTGTTGTATTAGGGCCTTTAGAAAGCAAGCATGTCTATCCAATCATCACATCAGAGATTTGTGACACTACCTGGATAGCTCTTAGTTGGTTGATAAGGAAAGTTTTGATGGACTTCGGCCCATATAAAATTCCATACTAGCAGGAAACAAGTATAATACACCTGTAGCATAGGCAGTATGACTGATTCTTTTATAAATATAAAAACATGTTGTAAGAAATTAGGATATTATTTGAGGGGGGTGAGCACCCACCTCACATACTAACCACAATCCATGTCAGGGCCAACCTTTAGAGTCCTTAAATTAGCCTGAGCTTAACCCCCGGTACCAATTGCACCTAGTAGACAAGCTTAACTTAGAGACAATATGTACAGTATTTATGCAATACTCATTGAGCATTAACCCCTTCGCTGCCAGGCCTTTTCCCCCTCCTGTGCCAGGCCTTTTTTTGGCTATTTGGGGCAGTTCGTGCTTAGGCCCTCATAACTTTTTGTCCACATAAGCTAGCCAAGCCAAATTTGCGTCCTTTTTTTCCAACATCCTAGGGATTCTAGAGGTACCCAGACTTTGTGGGTTCCCATGAAGGAGGCCAAGAAATTAGCCAAAATACAGTGAAAATTTTGTTTTTTTCAAAAAGAGGGGAAAAAGTGGCTGCAGAAGAAGGCTTGTGGTGTTTTCTCTGAAAATTGCATCAACAATGGGTTTGCGGTGCTAAAATCACCAGCTTCCCAGCTTTCAGGAACAGGCAGACTTGAATCAGAAAACCCAATTTTTCAACACAAATTTGGCATTTTACTGGGACATACCCCATTTTTATGATTTTTTGTGCTTTCAGCCTCCTTCCAGTCAGTGACAGAAATGGGCATGAAACCAATGCTGGATCCCAGAAACCTAAACATTTCTGAAAAGTAGACAAAATTCTGAATTCAGCAAGGGGTATTTTGTGTAGATCCTAGTGGGGTTTCCTACAGACAATAACAACTGAAAAAGAAAAATATTGAAATTGAGGTGAAAAAAACAGCAATTTTTCTCTACGTTTTACTCTGTACTTTTTCCTGCAATGTCAGATCTTTGAAAGCAATATACCGTTACGTCTGCTGGACCCTTCTGGTTGCGGGGATATGTAGGGCTTGTAGGTTCATCAAGAACCCTAGGTACCCAGAGTCAATAAATAAGCTGCATCTTGCAGTGCGTTTTCATTCTATACCAGGTATTCAGCAATTCATTTGCTGAAATATAAAGAGTGAAAAATAGCTATCACGAAAACCTTTGTATTTCCAAAATGGCCACAAGACAAGGTGTTGAGGAGCAGTGGTTATTTGCACATCTCTGAATTCCGGGGTGACCATACTAGCATGTGAATTACAGGGCATTTCTCAAATAGACGTCTTTTTTACACACTCTCTTATGTTTGGAAGGAAAAAATTTAGAGAAAGACAAGGGGCAATAACACTTGTTTTCTTATTCTATGTTCCCCCAAGTCTCCCAAATAAAAATGATACCTCACTTGTGTGGGTAAGCCTAGCTCCCGCGACAGGAAATGACCCAAAACACAACGTGGACACATCATATTTTTTGACAGAAAACAGAGGTGTTTTTTGCAAAGTGCCTACCTGTAGATTTTGGCCTCTAGCTCAGCCGGCACCTAGGGAAACCTACCAACCCTGTGCATTTTTAAAAACTAGAGACCTAGGGGAATCCAAGATAGGTTGACTTGTGGGGCTCTGACCAGGTTCTGTTACCTAGAATCCTTTGCAAACCTCAAACTTTGGCTAAAAAACACGTTTTCCTCACATTTCAGTGACAGAAAGTTCTGGAATCTGATAGGAGCCACATATTTCCTTCCAACTAGCGTTCCCCTAAGTCTCCCGATAAAAATGATACCTCACTTGTGTGGGTAGGCCTAGCGCCCGTGACAGGAAATGCCCCAAAACACAACATGGACACATCACATTTTTTGAAAGGAAACAGAGGTGTTTTTTGCAAAGTGACTACCTGTAGATTTTGGCCTCTAGCTCAGCCGGCACCTAGGTAAACCTACCAAACCTGTGCATTTTTGAAAACTAGAGACCTAGGGGAATCCAATATGGGGTGACTTGTGGGGCTCTGACCAGGTTCTGTTACCCAGAATCCTTTGCAAACCTCAACATTTGGATAAAAAACACATTTTCCTCACATTTCGGTGACAGAAAGTTCTGGAATCTGAGAGGAGTCACGAATTTCCTTCCACCCAGCGTTCCCCTAAGTCTCCCGATAAAAATGATACCTCACTTGTGTGGGTAGGCCTAGCGCCCGTGACAGGAAATGCCCCAAAACACAACATGGACACATCATATTTTTTTAAAGGACACAGAGGTGTTTTTTGCAAAGTGCCTACCTGTAGATTTTGGCCTCTAGCTCAGCCGGCACCTAAGTAAACCTACCGAACCTGTGCATTTTTTAAAACTAGAGACCTAGGGGAATCCAAGATGGGGTGACTTGTGGGGCTCTGACCCGGTTCTGTTACCCAGAATCCTTTGCAAACCTCAACATTTGGCTAAAAAAACACGTTTTCCTCACATTTCGGTGACAGAAAGTTCTGGAATCTGAGAGGAGCCACAAATTTCCTCCCACCCAGCGTTCCCCCAAGTCTCCCGATACAAATGATACCTCACTTGTGTGGGTAAGCATAGCGCCCACGACAGGAAATGCCCCAAAACACAACGTGGACACATCACATTTTTTGACAGAAAACAGAGGTGTTTTTTGCAAAGTGCCTACCTGTAGATTTTGGCCTCTAGCTCAGCCGGCACCTGGGGAAACCTACCAAACCTGTGCATTTTTGAAACATAGAGACCTAGGGGAATCCAAGATGGGGTGACTTGTGGGGCTCTGACCAGGTTCTGTTACCCAGAATCCTTTGCAAACTTCAAACTTTGGCTAAAAAACACGTTTTCCTCACATTTCAGTGACAGAAAGTTCTGGAATCTGAGAGGAGCGACATATTTCCTTCCAACCAGCGTTCCCCTAAGTCTCCCGATAAAAATGATACCTCACTTGTGTGGGTAGGCCTAGCGCCCGTGACAGGAAATGCCCCAAAACACAACGTGGACACATCACATTTTTTTAAAGGAAACAGAGGTGTTTTTTGCAAAGTGCCTACCTGTAGATTTTGGCCTCTATCTCAGCCGGCACCTAGGGAAACCTACCAAACCTGTGCATTTTTGAAAACTAGAGACCTAGGGGAATCCAAGATGGGGTGACTTGTGGGGCTCTGATCAGGTTCTGTTACCCAGAATCCTTTGCAAACCTCAAAATTTGGCTAAAAAAACACGTTTTCCTCATATTTTGGTGACAGAAAGTTCTGGAATCTCAGAGGAGCCACAAATGTCCTTCCACCCAGCGTTCCCCCAAGTCTCCCGTAAAAATGATACCTCAATTGTGTGGGTAGGCCTAGCGCCCGTGACAGGAAATGCCCCAAAACACAACATGGACACATCATATTTTTTTAAAGGACACAGAGGTGTTTTTTGCAAAGTGCCTACCTGTAGATTTTGGCCTCTAGCTCAGCCGGCACCTAAGTAAACCTACCGAACCTGTGCATTTTTGAAAACTAGAGACCTAGGGGAATCCAAGATGGGGTGACTTGTGGGGCTCTGACCAGGTTCTGTTACCCAGAATCCTTTGCAAACCTCAACATTTGGCTAAAAAAACACGTTTTCCTCACATTTCGGTGACAGAAAGTTCTGGAATCTGAGAGGAGCCACAAATTTCCTCCCACCCAGCGTTCCCCCAAGTCTCCCGATACAAATGATACCTCACTTGTGTGGGTAAGCATAGCGCCCACGACAGGAAATGCCCCAAAACACAACGTGGACACATCACATTTTTTGACAGAAAACAGAGGTGTTTTTTGCAAAGTGCCTACCTGTAGATTTTGGCCTCTAGCTCAGCCGGCACCTGGGGAAACCTACCAAACCTGTGCATTTTTGAAACATAGAGACCTAGGGGAATCCAAGATGGGGTGACTTGTGGGGCTCTGACCAGGTTCTGTTACCCAGAATCCTTTGCAAACTTTAAACTTTGGCTAAAAAACACGTTTTCCTCACATTTCAGTGACAGAAAGTTCTGGAATCTGAGAGGAGCGACATATTTCCTTCCAACCAGCGTTCCCCTAAGTCTCCCGATAAAAATGATACCTCACTTGTGTGGGTAGGCCTAGCGCCCGTGACAGGAAATGCCCCAAAACACAACGTGGACACATCACATTTTTTTAAAGGAAACAGAGGTGTTTTTTGCAAAGTGTCTACCTGTAGATTTTGGCCTCTATCTCAGCCGGCACCTAGGGAAACCTACCAAACCTGTGCATTTTTGAAAACTAGAGACCTAGGGGAATCCAAGATGGGGTGACTTGTGGGGCTCTGATCAGGTTCTGTTACCCAGAATCCTTTGCAAACCTCAAAATTTGGCTAAAAAAACACGTTTTCCTCATATTTTGGTGACAGAAAGTTCTGGAATCTCAGAGGAGCCACAAATGTCCTTCCACCCAGCGTTCCCCCAAGTCTCCCGTAAAAATGATACCTCAATTGTGTGGGTAGGCCTAGCGCCCGCGATAGGAAATGCCCCAAAACACAACGTGGACACATCACAATTTTTGACAGAAAACAGAGGTATTTTTTGCAAAGTGCCTACCTGTAGATTTTGGCCTCTAGCTCAGTCGGCACCTGGGGAAACCTACCAAACCTTTGCATTTTGGAAAACTAGAGACCTAGGGGAATCCAAGATGTGGTGACTTGTGGGGCTCTGACCAGGTTCGTTACCCAGAATTCTTTGCAAACCTCAAACTTTGGCTAAAAAACAAGTTTTCCTCACATTTCAGTGACAGAAAGTTCTGGAATCTGAGAGGAGCCACATATTTCCTTCCAACCAGCGTTCCCCTAAGTCTCCCGATAAAAATGATACCTCACTTGTGTGGGTAGGCCTAGAGCCCGTGACAGGAAATGCCCCAAAACACAACATGGACACATCATATTTTTTGAAAGGAAACAGAGGTGTTTTTTGCAAAGTGCCTACCTGTAGATTTTGGCCTCTAGCTCAGCCGGCACCTAGGTAAACCTACCAAACCTTTGCATTTTTGAAAACTAGAGACCTAGGGGAATCCAAGATGGGGTGACTTGTGGGGCTCTGACCAGGTTCTGTTACCCAGAATCCTTTGTAAACCTCAACATTTGGCTAAAAAAACACGTTTTCCTCACATTTCGGTGACAGAAAGTTCTGGAATCTGAGAGGAGCCACAAATTTCCTCCCACCCAGCGTTCCCCCAAGTCTCCCGATACAAATGATACCTCACTTGTGAGGGTAAGCATAGCGCCCACGACAGGAAATGCCCCAAAACACAACGTGGACACATCACATTTTTTGACAGAAAACAGAGGTGTTTTTTGCAAAGTGCCTACCTGTAGATTTTGGCCTCTAGCTCAGCCGGCACCTGGGGAAACCTACCAAACCTGTGCATTTTTGAAACATAGAGACCTAGGGGAATCCAAGATGGGGTGACTTGTGGGGCTCTGACCAGGTTCTGTTACCCAGAATCCTTTGCAAACTTCAAACTTTGGCTAAAAAACACGTTTTCCTCACATTTCAGTGACAGAAAGTTCTGGAATCTGAGAGGAGCGACATATTTCCTTCCAACCAGCGTTCCCCTAAGTCTCCCGATAAAAATGATACCTCACTTGTGTGGGTAGGCTTAGCGCCCGTGACAGGAAATGCCCCAAAACACAACGTGGACACATCACATTTTTTTAAAGGAAACAGAGGTGTTTTTTGCAAAGTTCCTACCTGTAGATTTTGGCCTCTATCTCAGCCGGCACCTAGGGAAACCTACCAAACCTGTGCATTTTTGAAAACTAGAGACCTAGGGGAATCCAAGATGGGGTGACTTGTGGGGCTCTGATCAGGTTCTGTTACCCAGAATCCTTTGCAAACCTCAAAATTTGGCTAAAAAAACACATTTTCCTCATATTTTGGTGACAGAAAGTTCTGGAATCTCAGAGGAGCCACAAATGTCCTTCCACCCAGCGTTCCCCCAAGTCTCCCGTAAAAATGATACCTCAATTGTGTGGGTAGGCCTAGCGCCCGTGACAGGAAATGCCCCAAAACACAACATGGACACATCATATTTTTTTAAAGGACACAGAGGTGTTTTTTGCAAAGTGCCTACCTGTAGATTTTGGCCTCTAGCTCAGCCGGCACCTAAGTAAACCTACCGAACCTGTGCATTTTTGAAAACTAGAGACCTAGGGGAATCCAAGATGGGGTGACTTGTGGGGCTCTGACCAGGTTCTGTTACCCAGAATCCTTTGCAAACCTCAACATTTGGCTAAAAAAACACGTTTTCCTCACATTTCGGTGACAGAAAGTTCTGGAATCTGAGAGGAGCCACAAATTTCCTCCCACCCAGCGTTCCCCCAAGTCTCCCGATACAAATGATACCTCACTTGTGTGGGTAAGCATAGCGCCCACGACAGGAAATGCCCCAAAACACAACGTGGACACATCACATTTTTTGACAGAAAACAGAGGTGTTTTTTGCAAAGTGCCTACCTGTAGATTTTGGCCTCTAGCTCAGCCGGCACCTGGGGAAACCTACCAAACCTGTGCATTTTTGAAACATAGAGACCTAGGGGAATCCAAGATGGGGTGACTTGTGGGGCTCTGACCAGGTTCTGTTACCCAGAATCCTTTGCAAACTTCAAACTTTGGCTAAAAAACACGTTTTCCTCACATTTCAGTGACAGAAAGTTCTGGAATCTGAGAGGAGCGACATATTTCCTTCCAACCAGCGTTCCCCTAAGTCTCCCGATAAAAATGATACCTCACTTGTGTGGGTAGGCCTAGCGCCCGTGACAGGAAATGCCCCAAAACACAACGTGGACACATCACATTTTTTTAAAGGAAACAGAGGTGTTTTTTGCAAAGTGCCTACCTGTAGATTTTGGCCTCTATCTCAGCCGGCACCTAGGGAAACCTACCAAACCTGTGCATTTTTGAAAACTAGAGACCTAGGGGAATCCAAGATGGGGTGACTTGTGGGGCTCTGATCAGGTTCTGTTACCCAGAATCCTTTGCAAACCTCAAAATTTGGCTAAAAAAACACGTTTTCCTCATATTTTGGTGACAGAAAGTTCTGGAATCTCAGAGGAGCCACAAATGTCCTTCCACCCAGCGTTCCCCCAAGTCTCCCGTAAAAATGATACCTCAATTGTGTGGGTAGGCCTAGCGCCCGCGATAGGAAATGCCCCAAAACACAACGTGGACACATCACAATTTTTGACAGAAAACAGAGGTATTTTTTGCAAAGTGCCTACCTGTAGATTTTGGCCTCTAGCTCAGTCGGCACCTGGGGAAACCTACCAAACCTTTGCATTTTGGAAAACTAGAGACCTAGGGGAATCCAAGATGTGGTGACTTGTGGGGCTCTGACCAGGTTCGTTACCCAGAATTCTTTGCAAACCTCAAACTTTGGCTAAAAAACAAGTTTTCCTCACATTTCAGTGACAGAAAGTTCTGGAATCTGAGAGGAGCCACATATTTCCTTCCAACCAGCGTTCCCCTAAGTCTCCCGATAAAAATGATACCTCACTTGTGTGGGTAGGCCTAGAGCCCGTGACAGGAAATGCCCCAAAACACAACATGGACACATCATATTTTTTTAAAGGAAACAGAGGTGTTTTTTGCAAAGTGCCTACCTGTAGATTTTGGCCTCTAGCTCAGCCGGCACCTAGGTAAACCTACCAAACCTGTGCATTTTTGAAAACTAGAGACCTAGGGGAATCCAAGATGGGGTGACTTGTGGGGCTCTGACCAGGTTCTGTTACCCAGAATCCTTTGTAAACCTCAACATTTGGCTAAAAAAACACGTTTTCCTCACATTTCGGTGACAGAAAGTTCTGGAATCTGAGAGGAGCCACAAATTTCCTCCCACCCAGCGTTCCCCCAAGTCTCCCGATACAAATGATACCTCACTTGTGTGGGTAAGCATAGCGCCCACGACAGGAAATGCCCCAAAACACAACGTGGACACATCACATTTTTTGACAGAAAACAGAGGTGTTTTTTGCAAAGTGCCTACCTGTAGATTTTGGCCTCTAGCTCAGCCGGCACCTGGGGAAACCTACCAAACCTGTGCATTTTTGAAACATAGAGACCTAGGGGAATCCAAGATGGGGTGACTTGTGGGGCTCTGACCAGGTTCTGTTACCCAGAATCCTTTGCAAACTTCAAACTTTGGCTAAAAAACACGTTTTCCTCACATTTCAGTGACAGAAAGTTCTGGAATCTGAGAGGAGCGACATATTTCCTTCCAACCAGCGTTCCCCTAAGTCTCCCGATAAAAATGATACCTCACTTGTGTGGGTAGGCCTAGCGCCCGTGACAGGAAATGCCCCAAAACACAACGTGGACACATCACATTTTTTTAAAGGAAACAGAGGTGTTTTTTGCAAAGTGCCTACCTGTAGATTTTGGCCTCTATCTCAGCCGGCACCTGGGGAAACCTACCAAACCTGTGCATTTTTGAAAACTAGAGACCTAGGGGAATCCAAGATGGGGTGACTTGTGGGGCTCTGATCAGGTTCTGTTACCCAGAATCCTTTGCAAACCTCAAAATTTGGCTAAAAAAACACGTTTTCCTCATATTTTGGTGACAGAAAGTTCTGGAATCTCAGAGGAGCCACAAATGTCCTTCCACCCAGCGTTCCCCCAAGTCTCCCGTAAAAATGATACCTCAATTGTGTGGGTAGGCCTAGCGCCCGTGACAGGAAATGCCCCAAAACACAACATGGACACATCATATTTTTTTAAAGGACACAGAGGTGTTTTTTGCAAAGTGCCTACCTGTAGATTTTGGCCTCTAGCTCAGCCGGCACCTAAGTAAACCTACCGAACCTGTGCATTTTTGAAAACTAGAGACCTAGGGGAATCCAAGATGGGGTGACTTGTGGGGCTCTGACCAGGTTCTGTTACCCAGAATCCTTTGCAAACCTCAACATTTGGCTAAAAAAACACGTTTTCCTCACATTTCGGTGACAGAAAGTTCTGGAATCTGAGAGGAGCCACAAATTTCCTCCCACCCAGCGTTCCCCCAAGTCTCCCGATACAAATGATACCTCACTTGTGTGGGTAAGCATAGCGCCCACGACAGGAAATGCCCCAAAACACAACGTGGACACATCAAATTTTTTGACAGAAAACAGAGGTGTTTTTTGCAAAGTGCCTACCTGTAGATTTTGGCCTCTAGCTCAGCCGGCACCTGGGGAAACCTACCAAACCTGTGCATTTTTGAAACATAGAGACCTAGGGGAATCCAAGATGGGGTGACTTGTGGGGCTCTGACCAGGTTCTGTTACCCAGAATCCTTTGCAAACTTCAAACTTTGGCTAAAAAACACGTTTTCCTCACATTTCAGTGACAGAAAGTTCTGGAATCTGAGAGGAGCGACATATTTCCTTCCAACCAGCGTTCCCCTAAGTCTCCCGATAAAAATGATACCTCACTTGTGTGGGTAGGCCTAGCGCCCGTGACAGGAAATGCCCCAAAACACAACGTGGACACATCACATTTTTTTAAAGGAAACAGAGGTGTTTTTTGCAAAGTGCCTACCTGTAGATTTTGGCCTCTATCTCAGCCGGCACCTAGGGAAACCTACCAAACCTGTGCATTTTTGAAAACTAGAGACCTAGGGGAATCCAAGATGGGGTGACTTGTGGGGCTCTGATCAGGTTCTGTTACCCAGAATCCTTTGCAAACCTCAAAATTTGGCTAAAAAAACACGTTTTCCTCATATTTTGGTGACAGAAAGTTCTGGAATCTCAGAGGAGCCACAAATGTCCTTCCACCCAGTGTTCCCCCAAGTCTCCCGTAAAAATGATACCTCAATTGTGTGGGTAGGCCTAGCGCCCGCGATAGGAAATGCCCCAAAACACAACGTGGACACATCACAATTTTTGACAGAAAACAGAGGTATTTTTTGCAAAGTGCCTACCTGTAGATTTTGGCCTCTAGCTCAGTCGGCACCTGGGGAAACCTACCAAACCTTTGCATTTTGGAAAACTAGAGACCTAGGGGAATCCAAGATGTGGTGACTTGTGGGGCTCTGACCAGGTTCGTTACCCAGAATTCTTTGCAAACCTCAAACTTTGGCTAAAAAACAAGTTTTCCTCACATTTCAGTGACAGAAAGTTCTGGAATCTGAGAGGAGCCACATATTTCCTTCCAACCAGCGTTCCCCTAAGTCTCCCGATAAAAATGATACCTCACTTGTGTGGGTAGGCCTAGAGCCCGTGACAGGAAATGCCCCAAAACACAACATGGACACATCATATTTTTTGAAAGGAAACAGAGGTGTTTTTTGCAAAGTGCCTACCTGTAGATTTTGGCCTCTAGCTCAGCCGGCACCTAGGTAAACCTACCAAACCTGTGCATTTTTGAAAACTAGAGACCTAGGGGAATCCAAGATGGGGTGACTTGTGGGGCTCTGACCAGGTTCTGTTACCCAGAATCCTTTGTAAACCTCAACATTTGGCTAAAAAAACAAGTTTTCCTCACATTTCAGTGACAGAAAGTTCTGGAATCTGAGAGGAGCCACAAATTTCCTTCCACCCAGCGTTCCCCCAAGTCTCCTGATACAAATGATACCTCACTTGTGTGGGTAGGCCTAGCGCCCATGACAGGAAATGCCCCAAAACACAACGTGGACACATCACATTTTTTGACAGAAAACAGAGGTGTTTTTTGCAAAGTGCCTACCTGTAGATTTTGGCCTCTAGCTCAGCCGGCACCTGGGGAAACCTACCAAACCTGTGCATTTTTGAAAAATAGAGACCTAGGGGAATCCAAGATGGGGTGACTTGTGGGGCTCTGACCAGGTTCTGTTACCCAGAATCCTCTGCAAACCTCAAAATTTGGCTAAAAAAAAATATGATAAATCCATTCTATGTTGTTCTGTGAGCTATAGTCTTGTACCAAATTACCCTTAACATTAGATCAGTTATCACTTCGGTTCTGGAGTGCAATGCCATACTATAAAGTCAATAAATCTAGTGTTTTGATTTTATTGAACTGGGTAGCACATTTATGTGGATACCCTATCAAACAGCCAGAGTATGTGTCCACCACTGTGCATGCACATTGACATGCTTGTCTAATTGTCATTGGTCCAATGTAATCAATCTGCCATGTCTGTCCCAGCAAATTCCCTCTCATTAGTTGGCCCCTAACTATCTGCGGAATGGATCTCTGCTGAGTACGTTGACAAACAGGACAGTGCATAACTGTTTTGACCAAGTCTAGGGGAATGTGCATCCCTCGAATCTCTGTCCACCTGTTAGTGGCCTTCTCTCCCAGGTATCCACATTTTTTTGGAGCCCACTTAGCCATCCCCACCAAGTCAGAATCCTTTGTCGCCATTACTACTTCTGAGATTTTGGCTTTTTCATCTGCAAGTGAATTAAACCATTGTGCGAGTGACTCAGTGGGAAAAGGGGCATCCAGATGATATACAATGACAGTACTTTTCTCTAACGTTTCCCAAATTTCCTGTCACAATTCTTTGGCCCTCACCTCCTTAGAACATATTTGCCAGATATGTGCATTCCAAGTGGGAGGTCAAGTAGCTAGCCCATTAGCAGTACACCATGAATCGCTATAAATGTGACATTTCCCAGGTAATTCTTGGTTTAGAGCCTGATATACAGCGTACAATTCTGCATATTGACTATTCTTTCCTTCTCCAGTAGTGGAAAGCAGCTTTTTTGTTATCGGATTGTATGACACTGCCTTCCAATGTCTCTTGGCCCTCACATACTTTGCTGAACCATTGGGGAACCACACATGCTTCCTATCCTCAGGGGACAAAGGGGGTCATTACGGTTCTCCGTTCCGCCCGACAGGGCGGAGACGACTGCCGGCGATATTTGGACTCGGCTTACCGCGTGGATTTCCAGCGGTTTGAACCGCCATGAAATCCATGGCGGTAAGCACTATCAGTGCCAGGGAATTCCTTCCTTGGCACTGATAAGGGTCTCCCCCACCCCCCTCCCCCACCCCGACTCCCTCCCCTACACCCCCCACCACCCCTGCCACCCCCAAAGGTGGCAGGGCCCCCCTCCCCAACCCGACCCCCAATATCACATAACTCACACACACCCGACATGCATGCAGGCACCACCAACACACACATGCACACACCCCGACATACATGCCAACATCCACAAACACGCAACACCCCGCGAGCATACACGCACTCACACACCCCCTCTACATACACAGACGCACCCCCCCATGCACCCACACAACACACAACACCCCCCCACCCCCCTCCCCTAACGGACGATCGACTTACCTGTTCCGTCTATCCTCCGGGAGGGGACGGGAGCCATGGGGGTTGCTCCGCCGACACCACACCACCAACAGAACACCGCCACGCCGAATCACAGGACGTGATTCGGTAGGCGGTGTTCTGTTGGCGTGGCGGTGAAGGTGGAGCAACCTCCACTTCCCCGCCGCCTGCCAGTATGGCTGTTGGCGGCTCTCAGTCGGAAAAAGGACAGAGAGCAGCCAACAGTCATAATACGCCGAGCGGCAAACCGCCACTACTGGCGGTCTTCCGTACGGCGGTCCCTCGGCGGTCTGGTAAAAAGACCGCTGAGGTTGTAATGACCCCCAATAACTTGAATGACTCACCCCACTTCACTGGCAAATCTTTTACCTCCAGCACCCACTGCACAACTTCTGTATCCTCTACAGGGGCATGTGCCATTTTTTCATGAGGGCCACGGTTCCTGCTGGTCCCACCTGGGCCCTGTCCTGTTTGTTAGCATTTCCGCTTAATGACACTTGCTTATTGCGCATGCCCTATTTGGTGAGTTTTGGGTATCACCCATTGCATTATCAGGATCTTGGACCTCAGAATCACACTGTACCCTACTGTCATCTGTGCAGTATCCACTAGAGCCCAAGAACATGCCAGTAACTATTTTTCAAATGGAGTGTACAACTGTCTAGCATCTGGCACACTTTTAGGTCAGAATCCTAGGGGCACTTTCTCCCTTCCCTGTTTTTGCTACATACTCCAATTTGAACTGCCACGTGCAACTCAATGTCTCCCTCCTGTACTGGCAACAAATCTAAAGCATGTTGTATGGCCTCCTTTGACTGCTTGAAAGCACATTGCTGCTGCTCTCCCCATTCAATCTCATGTTTCTTCTGAGTCACGTTATACAAGGGTGCTAAAATCTGACTTAAGTGAGGGAAATGCTGCCTACAGAATCCAAACAGTCCAATAAACTACTGACTTTCCTGCTTATTATGGAGTGTAGAAAATTTGTGTATCTTCTGGTTCACCTGCGGCAACACTTCCCTATGTCCCTGTTGGCTTTGCATTCCTAGAAACTTCACACTTTGGGAGTGTCCATGCACCTTTTTGAGATTTAGCTCCGACCCCTTGCTTTGCGAATGTTCCACAATTCTATCCAACTGACTCTGCACATGTTCTTGTGTTTCTTCCTGAATCATCATGTCATCGATATAATGAGACAGCTGTACCTCTGGAATGACAGGTACTTCATCAAGGTGTTCTGTCACCAGCTGGTGACAGATAGTGGGGCTATGTACATAGCCCATAGGAAGTTAAAAAAAATGTGTACTGTGTCCCGTCGCACAAGAACAAGAATTGCTCTAGATTCTCAGGGTCTGATGGTATAGTAAAGAAGGCATTGGCAATGTCAATTGTGGCATACCAGATCCCCTCATGTCTCTGTATCTTTTCAATCAAGGTAATTGTGTCTGGGATTGCAACAGTCAAAGGGGGTGTATGTTTATTCAACTCTCAATGATCAGTTGCCATCCTCCAGCTACCATCCGGTTTGCTCAGTGGCCACACAGGATTGTTTCAAGGAGTGGTGACCGGAGCCACCACCCCTGCCACCAGCAAATCCAGTAAGGTTTTGCTTATCTCCTCCGGCCCTCCCGGGATTCTATACTTCTTAAATGAACCACTTTGGTGGCTGGGGGAACCTTTACTGAAGGTATTTTCAAATGACCCACCCTCACTGCTGCTGCTGAGATGTATTTTTTTTAACCCAAATTCATAGCACCCATCTTCAAGTATAGAGTCATGCTGCTTCAGAATATCACTTCCAAGAATATATTCCAAAAGAAGCAGTATCAAGAAAATGAATTCCCTTTTTGGTGTTCTCCCTATTTTCACGAGGACTTTGGTTTGCACAGCAGGGGTTTCTTTTCCACTTAACCCTGTAATGCTATAATGCTGTCCTTTAAACGTTTTTGGATTTCCATAAATCAAAAAGACCTCTGCTCTGGTATCCACCAGTGCCCGGACCTTCTGGAAATTTCTGTTCTTCCTATTAACATCTAAGTCAACATGGGGGTCTATTATCCTTGCGAGCCCATCCCTGTACCAGGGTTTGGCCTATTTCCTAACCTGATTTCAACGTGTTGACTTATCACTGAGGTCAACTTGATATCTGCTTTCATATCAGCCAGGAGACTCCTCTTCCACCCTGTTCTTCTTAATCAATCAATCAGTGTCTAGGTCTTACTCTTCTTTCACCTTTGAGGGCTTACCTTTGTCTCCCTCTCTTTCTTCCTCCTTCACTTCCGACTTGTCCTGACTCATCCGCTTATTATCCTGTTTGTACACTTTCCTGCTCCCCTCTTTCCTCTCCAGCTCTCACTTCTGATACATCTCCCACAGACTCTTAGTATCTATTCCATCTATCTGTTCTTTCTTCACACCATCCTTCAACAATGCCATGAACATATCTCTCCTAGATACCCTATTGTTGTCTGTGAGTCCCTTGGACCCGGAGGCTCTTTCAGGTTTTATCCACTCTAACAACTCACAGACTGCCTCACATACATCTTTCAGTCCATGTCCTGTCTGATAATTAGCAGAGTCATTATTACCTGCATGAGACCACTCATGTGCAAGCGTACCGTAGGGAGCTATTTCCCACCCCGGTATTTCATTTGATATTTTGAGAAACTGCTGTTGTCTTTTTGCCAAACATCTTTTACGTTAATCTTTTACTTTGTATTGTATTTGTGACACCAGATTGTATTGCTCTTCACTTAAAATAAGAGGACATAATACCAAAAGAATGCAGCACTTTCAGTCTGAATAATAATTTTTTAAGGCACTTCCCAAATATAAAATAAAGGTCATACAAATATATGAGAATAAGCATGTAACTCAAGTGCAAAAGAACATGTGTATATACAATAATAGATACAGCAGTTCAGTGCTTACGAGAAGAAATGTGCAATGTATCAACAGAGCATGTATACATGAGCTAAATAATCACAGTTTGAAATACTTCACCGATTGAGTTAAGGCCATCATCCTTACCAGCGAGACTGGGGAACCCTCATATCAGTCAGGCAGGAGTCTTTCTTGGGATCACAAGCAGATCCTGGGCAATGCGAGCTCCTGTCTGAACACCAACTTTCCCCATCTTTTATACCTTAAAACAAGCTTGAGGACAGAACTCTAGAAACCACCTTCTCTTCTGTTATGAAATTAAAGCTGGCAGTACTCGCCTACATTGAGAACACTCACAGAAGCTGGCCAGGCTCCCATGTTTGTCCTAAGGCAGAGCCGTACATTCCTCTGGCAAAACACTCTCAGCCTTGTGAACTCTTATCAATTGCGCATCCCACACACGATGTTCCAGGAGCTGTCCTGTTCTGTACTTGTGAGGAGAAAAACAACTTCTGTGAAAAAAACACCTACGCTGCCCTGCAACTGCCACAGGACACAAAATGGAGTCACTCAAAAAAAATGGAGATGATGGTCAATTGATGGTCAAAGCTACATACCATCACACAGGCTCTCCAAAATTCACAAATAATGTTTGCAAAAATAGGATTGGTTAAACATATACACAATCATATACATTCTGCATATTCACTGCCCCCTCTACTTTCAAATCTGCAAGCCTTTCTCCTAGTACCAGTATTTAAAGCCAGGGTCCAATGTAGATACATTAGAAGAGTTGAACTCTCTGCAAAGGTAACTACTTACCATAATATTGTTGTTGTATTAGGGCCTTTAGACAGCAAGCATGTCTATCCAATCATCACATCAGAGATTTGTGACACTACCTGGATAGCTCTTAGTTGGTTGATAAGGAAAGTTTTGATGGACTTCGGCCCATATAAAATTCCATACTAGCAGGAAACAAGTATATCACACCTGTAGCATAGGCAGTATGACTGATTCTTTTATAAGTATAAAAACATGTTGTAAGAAATTAGGATATTATTTGAGGGGGGTGAGCACCCACCTCACATACTAACCACAATCCATGTCAGGGCCAACCTTTAGAGTCCTTAAATTAGCCTGAGCTTAACCCCCGGTACCAATTGCACCTAGTAGACAAGCTTAACTTAGAGACAATATGTACAGTATTTATGCAATACTCATTGAGCATCAACCCCTTCGCTGCCAGGCCTTTTCCCCCTCCTGTGCCAGGCCTTTTTTTGGCTATTTGGGGCAGTTCGTGCTTAGGCCCTCATAACTTTTTGTCCACATAAGCTAGCCAAGCCAAATTTGCAACCTTTTTTTCCAACATCCTAGGGATTCTAGAGGTACCCAAACTTTGTGGGTTCCTCTGAAGGAGGCCAAGAAATTAGCCAAAATACAGTTTCCCCTGTTTTTTTTTAAAAACAGGGGAAAAAGTGGCTGCAGAAGAAGGCTTGTGGTTTTTTCCCTGAAAATGGCATCAACAATGGGTTTGCGGTGCTAAAACCACCAGCTTCCCAGCTTTCAGGAACAGGCAGACTTCAATCAGAAAACCCAATTTTTCAACACAAATTTGGCATTTTACTGGGACATACCCCATTTTTACGATTTTTTGTGCTTTCAGCCTCCTTCCAGTCAGTGACAGAAATGGGCATGAAACCAATGCTGGATCCCAGAAACCTAAACATTACTAAAAAGTAGACAAAATTTTGAATTCAGCAAGGGGTAATTTGTGTAGATCCTAGTGGGGTTTCCTACAGACAATAACAACTGAAAAAGAAAAATATTGAAATTGAGGTGAAAAAAACAGCAATTTTTCTCTACGTTTTACTCTGTACTTTTTCCTACAATGTCAGATTTTTTAAAGCAATATACCGTTACGTCTGCTGGACTCTTCTGGTCGCAGGGATATGTAGGGCTTGTAGGTTCATCAAGAACCCTAGGTACCCAGAGCCAATAAATAAGCGGCACAAGACAAGGTGTTGAGGAGCAGTGGTTATTTGCACATCTCTGAATTCCGGGGTGACCATACTAGCATGTGAATTACAGGGCATTTCTCAAATAGACGTCTTTTTTACACACTCTCTTATGTTTGGAAGGAAAAATGTAGAGAAAGACAAGGGGCAATAACACTTGTTTTCTTATTCTATGTCCCCCCAAGTCTCCCGATAAAAATGATACCTCACTTGTGTGGGTAGGCCTAGCGCCCGTGACAGGAAATGCCCCAAAACACAATGTGGACACATCACAATTTTTGACAGAAAACAGAGGTATTTTTTGCAAAGCGCCTACCTGTAGATTTTGGCCTCTAACTCAGCCGGCACCTGGGGAAACCTACCAAACCTGTGCATTTTTGAAAAATAGAGACCTAGGGGATTCCAAGATGGGGTGACTTGTGGGACGCTGACCAGGTTCTGTTACCCAGAATCCTTTGCAAACCTCTAAATTTGGCTAAAATAAATATGATAAATCCATTCTATGTTGTTCTGTGAGCAATAGTCTTGTACCAAATTACCCTTAAAATTAGATCAGTTATCACTTCGGTTCTGGAGTGCAATGCCATACTATAAAGTCAATAACTCTAGTGTTTTGATTTTATTGAACTGGGTAGCACATTTATGTGGATACCCTATCAAACAGCCAGAGTATGTGTCCACCACTGTGCATGCACATTGACATGCTTGTCTAATTGTCATTGGTCAAATGTAATCAATCTGCCATATCTGTCCCAGCAAATTCCCTCTCATTAGTTGGCCCCTAACTATCTGCGGAATGGATCTCTGCTGAGTACATTGACAAACAGGACATTGCATAACTGTTTTGACCAAGTCTAGGGGAATGTGCATCCCTCGAATCTCTGTCCACCTGTTAGTGGCCTTCTCTCCCAGGTGTCCACATTTTTGTGGAGCCCACTTACTCATCCCCACCAAGTCAGAATCCTTTGTCGCCATTACTACTTCTGAGATTTTGGCTTTTTCATCTGCAAGGGAATTAAACCATTGTTCGAGTGACTCAGTGGGAAAAGGGGCATCTAGATGATATACAATGACAGTACTTTTCTCTAACGTTTCCCAAATTTCCGGTCACAATTCTTTGGCCCTCACCTCCTTAGAACATATTTGCCAGATATGTGCATTCCACGTGGGAGGCCAAGTAGCAAGCCCATTGGCAGTACACAATGAATCGCTATAAATGTGACATTTCCCAGGTAATTCTTGGTTTAGAGCCTGATATACAGCGTACAATTCTGCATATTGACTATTCTTTCCTTCTCCAGTAGTGAAAAGCAGCTTTTTTTTTATCAGATTGTATGACACTGCCTTCCAACGTCTCTTGGCCCTCACATACTTTGCTGAACCATTGGGGAACCCCACATGCTTCCTATCCTCAGGGGAAAAAGGGGGTCATTACGACCCTGGCGGAAGGCGGAGAACCGGCGGTAAGACCGCCAACACGCTGGCGGTCTTACCTTGTGGGATTATGACCATGGCGGTTACCGCCATGATCATCCGCCGGTTCTCCGTTCCGCTCGCCAGGGCGGAGACGACTGCCGGCGGTATTTG
The DNA here is from genome assembly GCF_031143425.1 of Pleurodeles waltl. NCBI lineage: Eukaryota > Metazoa > Chordata > Amphibia > Caudata > Salamandridae > Pleurodeles > Pleurodeles waltl. The sequence continues at coordinate 272,459,089 of NC_090438.1, forward strand.
GACCCGGCTTACCGCCGTGGATTTCCAGCGTTTTGAACCGCCATGAAATCCATGGCGGTAAGCACTATCAGTGCCAGGGAATTCCTTCCTTGGCACTGATAGGGGTCTCCCCCTCTCCTCTCCCCCACCCCGACTCCCTCCCCTACACCCCCCACCACCCCTGCCACCCCCCAAAGGTGGCAGGGCCCCCCTCCCCACCCCGACCCCCAATATCACATAACTCACACAACCCGACACGCATGCAGGCACCACCAACACACACATGCACACACCCCGACATACATACCAACATCCACACACACAGTCAGACACTCAAACCCACATTCACACATACACGCACACATCCATACAGACATACCCACAGACATACACGCACTCATTCCCAAAACACGCAACACCCCCGCAAGCATACATGCACTCACACACCCCCTCTACATACACAGACGCACCCCCCCATGCACCCACACAACACACAACACCCCCCCACCCCCCTCCCCTAACGGACGATCGACTTGCCTGTTCCGTCGATCCTCTGGGAGGGGACGGGAGCCATGGGGGCTGCTCCGCCGACACCACAACACCAACAGAACACTGCCACGCCGAACCACAGGATGTGATTCGGTAGGCGGTTTCTCTTGGCGTGGTGGTGAAGGTGGAGCAACCTCCACTTCCCCGCCGCCTGCCAGTATGGCTGTTGGCGGCTCTCTGTCGGAAAAAGGAAGGAGAGCAGCCAACAGTCATAATACGCCGAGCGGCAAACCGCCACTACTGGCGGTCTTCCGCACGGCGGTCCCTCGGCGGTCTGGTAAAAAGACCGCTGAGGTTGTAATGACCCCCAATTACTTGAATGGCTCACCCCACTTCACTGGCAAATCTTTTACCTCCAGCACCCACTGCACAACTTCTGTATCCTCTACAGGGGCATGTGCCATTTTTTCATGAGGGCCACGGTTCCTGATGGTCCCACCTGGGCCCTGTCCTGTTTGTTAGCATTTCCGCTTAATGACACTTGCTTCTTGCACATGCCCTATTTGGTGAGTTTTGGGTATCACCCATTGCATTATCAGGATCTTGGACCTCAGAATTACACTGTACCCTACTGTCATCTGTGCAGTATCCACTAGAGCCCAAGAACATGCCAGTAACTATTTTTTAAATGGAGTGTACAACTGTCTTGCATCTGGCACACTTTTAGGTCAGAATCCTAGGGGCACTTTCTCCCTTCCCTGTTTTTGCTACATACTCCAATTTGAACTGTCACATGCAACTCAATGTCTCCCTTCTGTACTGGCAACAAATCTAAAGCATGTTGTATGGCCTCCTTTGACTGCTTGAAATCACATTGCTGCTGCTCTCCCCATTCAATCTCATGTTTCTTCTGAGTCACGTTATACAAGGGTGCTAAAATCTGACTTAAGTGAGGGAAATGCTGCCTACAGAAACCAAACAGTCCAATAAACTACTGACTTTCCTGCTTATTATGGAGTGTAGAAAATTTGTGTATCTTCTGGTTCACCTGCGGCAACACTTCCCTATGTCCCTGTTGGCATTGCATTCCTAGAAACTTCACACTTTGGGAGTGTCCTTGCACCTTTTTGAGGTTTAGCTCCGACCCCTTGCTTTGCGAATGTTCCACAATTCTATCCAACTGACTCTGCACATGTTCTTGTGTTTCTTCCTGAATCATCATGTCATCGATATAATGAGACAGCTGTACCTCTGGAATGACAGGTACTTCATCAAGGTGTTCTGTCACCAGCTGGTGACAGATAGTGGGGCTATGTACATAGCCCATAGGAAGTTAAAAAAATGTGTACTGTGTCCCGTCGCACAAGAACAAAAATTGCTCTAGATTCTCAGGGTCTGATGGTATAGTAAAGAAGGCATTGGCAATGTCAATTGTGGCATACCAGATCCCCTCATGTCTCTGTATCTTTTCAATCAAGGTAATTGTGTCTGGGATTGCAACAGTCAAAGCGGGTGTATGTTTATTCAACTCTCAATGATCAGTTGCCATCCTCCAGCTACCATCCGGTTTGCTCAGTGGCCACACAGGATTGTTTCAAGGAGTGGTGACCGGAGCCACCACCCCTGCCACTAGCAAATCCAGTTAGGTTTTGCTTATCTCCTCCGGCCCTCCCGGGATTCTATACTTCTTTAAATGAACCACTTGGTGGATGGGGGAACCTTTACTGAAGGTATTTTCAAATGACCCACCCTCACTGCTGTTGCTGAGATGTATCTTTTTCACCCAAATTAATAGTACCCATCTTCCAAGTATAGAGTCATGCTCCTTCAGAATATCACTTCCAAGAATATATTCCAAAAGAAGCAGTATCAAGAAAATGAATTCCCTTTTTGGTGTTCTCCCTATTTTCACGAGGACTTTGGTTTGCACAGCAGGGGGTTCTTTTCCACCTAACCCTGTAATGCTATAATGCTGTCCTTTAAACGTTTTTGGATTTCCATAAATCAAAAAGACCTCTGCTCTGGTATCCACCAGGGCCCAGACCTTCTGGAAATTTCTGTTCTTCCTATAAACATCTAAGTCAACATTGGGGTCTATTATCATTGCGAGCCCATCCCTGTACCAGAGTTTGACCTATTTCCTAACCTGATTTCAACGTGTTGACTTATCATTGAGGTCAACTTGATATCTGCTTTCATATCAGCCAGGAGACTCCTCTTCCACCCTGTTCTTCTTAATCAATCAATCAGTGTCTAGGTCTTACTCTTCTTTCACCTTTGAGGGCTTACCTTTGTCTCCCTCTCTCTCTTCCTCCTTCACTTCCGACTTGTCCTGACTCATCCGCTTATTATCCTGTTTGTTCACTTTCCTGCTCCCCTCTTTCCTGTCTAGCTCTCACTTCTGATACATCTCCCACAGACTCTTGGTATCTATTCCATCTATCTGTTCTTTCTTCACACCATCCTTCAACAATGCCATGAACATATCTCTCCTGGATACCCTATTGTTGTCTGTGAGTCCCTTGGACCCGGAGGCTCTTTCAGGTTTTATCTACTCTCCCAACTCACAGACTGCCTCACATACATCTTTCAGTCCATGTCCTGTCTGATAATTAGCAGAGTCATTATTACCTACATGAGACCACTCATGTGCAAGCGTACCGTAGGGAGCTATTTCCCACCCCGGTATTTCATTTGATATTTTGAGAAACTGCTGTTGTCTTTTTGCCAAACATCTTTTACGTTAATCTTTTACTTCGTATTTTGTTTGTGACACCGGATTGTATTGCTCTTCACTTAAAATAAGAGGACATAATGCCAAAAGAATGCAGCACTTTCACTCTGAATAATAATTTTTAAGGCACTTCCCAAATATAAAATAAAGGTCATACAAATATATGAGAATAAGCATGTAACTCAAGTGCAAAAGAACATGTGTATATACAATGATAGATACAGCAGTTAAGTGCTTATGAGAAGAAATGTGCAATGTATCAACAGAGCATGTATACATGAGCTAAATAATCACAGTTTGAAATACTTCACCGATTGAGTTAAGGCCATCATCCTTACCAGCGAGACTGGGGAACCCTCATATCAGTCAGGCAGGAGTCTTTCTTGGGATCACAAGCAGATCCTGGGCAATGCGAGCTCCTCTCTGAACACCAAGTTTCCCCATCTTTTATACCTTAAAGCAAGCTTGAGGACAGAACTCTAGAAACCACCTTCTCTTCTGTTATGAAATTAAAGCTGGCAGTACTCGCCTACATTGAGAACACTCACAGAAGCTGGCCAGGCTCCCATGTTTGTCCTAAGGCAGAGCCGTACATTCCTCTGGCAAAACACTCTTAGCCTTGTGAACTCAATTGCGCATCCCACATACGATGTTCCAGGAGCCGTCCTGTTCTGTACTTGTGAGGAGAAAAACAACTTCTGTGAAAAAAACACCTACGCTGCCCTGCAACTGCCACAGGACACAAAATGGAGTCACTCAAAAAAAATGGAGATGATGGTCAAATGATGGTCAAAGCTACATACCATCACACAGGCTCTCTAAAATTCACAAATAATGTTTGCAAAAAGAGGATTGGTTAAACATATACACAATCATATACATTCTGCATATTCACTGCCCCCTCTACTTTCAAATCTGCAAGCCTTTCTCCTAGTACCAGTATTTAAAGCCAGGGTCCAATGTAGATACATTAGAAGAGTTGAACTCTCTGCAAAGGTAACTACTTACCATAATATTATTGTTGTATTAGGGCCTTTAGAAAGCAAGCATGTCTATCCAATCATCACATCAGAGATTTGTGACACTACCTGGATAGCTCTTAGTTGGTTGATAAGGAAAGTTTTGATGGACTTCGGCCCATATAAAATTCCATAGTAGCAGGAAACAAGTATATCACACCTGTAGCACAGGCAGTATGACTGATTCTTTTATAAATATAAAAACATGTTGTAAGAAATTAGGATATTATTTGAGGGGGGTGAGCACCCAACTCACATACTAACCACAATCCATGTCAGGGCCAACCTTTAGAGTCCTTAAATTAGCCTGAGCGTAACCCCCGGTACCAATTGCACCTAGTAGACAAACTTAACTTAGAGACAATATGTACAGTATTTATGCAATACTCATTGAGCATCAACCCCTTCGCTGCCAGGCCTTTTCCCCCTACTGTGCCAGGCCTTTTTTTGGCTATTTGGGGCAGTTTGTGCTTAGGCCCTCATAACTTTTTGTCCACATAAGCTAGCCAAGCCAAATTTGCGTCCTTTTTTTCCAACATCCTAGGGATTCTAGAGGTACCCAGACTTTGTGGGTTCCCCTGAAGGAGGCCAAGAAATTAGCCAAAATACAGTGAAAATTTAGTTTTTTTCAAAAACAGGGGAAAAAGTGGCTGCTGAAGAAGGCTTGTGGTTGTTTCCCTGAAAATGGCATCAACAATGGGTGTTCTGTGCTAAAATCACCAGCTTCCCAGCTTTCAGGAACAGGCAGACTTCAATCAGAAAACCCAATTTTTCAACACAAATTTGGCATTTTACTGGGACATACCCCATTTTTACGATTTTATGTGCTTTCAGCCTCCTTACAGTCAGTGACAGAAATATGTGTGAAACCAATGCTGGATCCCAGACACCTAAACATTTCTGAAAAGTAGACAAAATTCTGAATTCAGCAAGGGGTAATTTGTGTAGATCCTAGTGGGGTTTCCTCCAGAAAATAACAACTGAAAAAGAAAAATCTTGAAATTGAGGTGAAAAAAACAGCAATTTTTCTCTACGTTTTACTCTGTACTTTTTCCTGCAAAGTCAGATTTTTGAAAGCAATATACCGTTACGTCTGCTGGACTCTTCTGGTTGCGGGGATATGTAGGGCTTGTAGGTTCATCAAGAACCCTAGGTACCCAGAGCCAATAAATAAGCTGCACCCTGCAGTGCGTTTTCATTCTATACCGGGTATACAGCAATTCATTTGCTGAAATATAAAGAGTGAAAAATAGCTATCAAGAAAACCTTTGTATTTCCAAAATGGGCACAAGACAAGGTGTTGAGGAGCAGTGGTTATTTGCACATCTCTGAATTCCGGGGTGACCCTACTAGCATGTGAATTATGGGGCATTTCTCAAATAGACGTCTTTTTTACTCACTCTCTTATGTTTGGAAGGAATAAATATAGAGAAAGACAAGGGGCAATAACACTTGTTTTCTTATTCTATGTTTCCCCAAGTCTCCCAAATAAATATGATACCTCACTTGTGTGGGTAAGCCCAGCGCCCGTGACAGGAAATGCCCCAAAACACAACGTGGACACATCACATTTTTTTACAGAAAACAGAGGTGTTTTTCGCATAGTGCCTACCTGTAGATTTTGGCCTCTAGCTCAGCCGGCACCTAGGGAAACCTACCAAACCTGAGCATTTTTGAAAACTAGAGACCTAGGGTGATCCAAGATGGGGTGCCTTGTGGGACTCTGACCAGGTTCTGTTACCCAGAATCCTTTGCAAACCTCAAAATTTGGCTAAAAAAACACATTTTCCTCATATTTTGGTGACAGAAAGTTCTGGAATCTGAGAGGAGCCACAAATTTCCTTCCACCCAGCGTTCCCCCAAGTCTCCCGATAAAAATGATACCTCGCCCATTGGATCTCAATATGGTGGCCGCGAGAGCTCCCGTCACGCTCTGCTGCTGAGTGAGGGTGTGAGGCTGTGAGAGAGAGAGCGCGCCAAGACAGGGCGCGTCGGCTTGTCCAAGGAATGCGGAAGCCGCCTCCGAAAGCCGCCTCCGAGTTGAGTTGCTAGGTACGCCGAGCAAAGCGTCTTTCGCTGGTTGATGCTGACAATTCTGTCGGAATGCGGAAGCCTTTCAAGCGTCTTCTCCTAATGGATTTTGGATCGCTGAGGGCGCGGACGCGAAGCTCCCTATCGGGCCTGGGAAGCCCAGGCCAGTCTTGGTAGAAACCTTCATCAGAGGCACGGAAACCAACCCCCCGAGCTGAGGTGGTTTCCAGGAACGTTTTTTGCAGGGGAGAGGCGACGATCCAAGGAATGTTTAAGGTGCGGTGAGCATAAAAGGCATAACTCTGCATCGAGATTTTCTTTTTCAAGAGGATTTCGCTCGGCACATCCGGACTTGAGCACTAGGCGAGGGCCTGGTGGTAAGACATTTGTGATTTGATTAAAAAACTCTGCTGATTTGCCCAGCCTTCAGGGCTCGTTTCACCTGGTACACGGGGGGTGTTTGTTTTTTTTTTCTCTTCAGCGGTATTCAGCGGTATCAAAAGAGTATTTATGGTTGAAAGGACTCGGAAAAAAGACTGTATTAAGGCTGGTGAAGGACTCCTTTACGATCTCGCGAGAGGTCTCCCCCTTCCTTTTTTTTTTTTTTTTTTCTCTCTTTAGGGGCAAGGAGAGGAAGGGGACCAAGCCCCCTCCCCCCTCCCCCCTTTGACCTTTTTTTTGGACCCTTGTAAGCATTGCTAAAATACGAATTTAGAGGTAGAGTTCTTGGCAGACTCCCTCTCTGGACACTTAGTTAAAAAAAAAAATTGCATTTGTAATTAAATTCTTTTTCCTTTTTTTTTTTGGGGGGGGGGGAAATGCGGCGTTCTCCACTCTATGCAGGCCGTTCTGCTGCCAGAGTTCCCAGAGCAACTCGTACTACCAAACAGAAGCGACCAGCACCTTCGGATAATCACTTGCACAAGGCTCCGGCTTCTGTGCCCCCCCCTTTAATTTCAGTTATGGATTCAGCCTCCAGTCTTGTTTTACCTCTCCCTCTCAATTTACCGCCCATAGAAGCCATCTTGTCCAGCTCCCTCCTTAGCTTGGATTGTCCATCTGATGATTCAAGGGCTCCACCATCTGATCTGGATCCTAGCCCAGGGTCATTTCAAGGCTCTCCATTACTTACTCAGTCTATCCCCGGCTGGAGCTCCGAGACTGTCTGCGATCCAACAGCGAACATTGGACCCTCTTCTAGACCCCTCTTCCCCTTGTTTGGAGGTGGGAAGAATCGTAAAGAAGATCATCCGGTATCAATTATTAGCTGCACTCCCCCTCTGCATGTGGATGACTCAGCTTCTTTGTTAGCACAGGAGTTGATCAATAGGGACGGGGCAAACGCTGTAACTGAATCTTCTACAAACATTTTTACCTGTACTGCTTCTCCTATTGTTTCGGCCGGGCCTAATGAGATAAGTGAAGCTTCTTCACAGGGTTTGACAGTTATGACAAATGCCAGTGTTCCTTCGGACAACGTACTTCTGCAGATACTAAGTGAGTTAAAAGCATTGAAAGTTTCCCAGGACGATGCAAATCAGAAAACAGAATCACAATTGAACCTGATTTGTAGTAACATCCAGCACTTAACTCACGAATTACAGTTATCGAACAACGAGTCTCTGATCTCGAGGATACTCGGGCAACGGTAGAACCATCTCTGGCAAAGTGCCAAGTTGATCTGCTATAGCTACAGATCCGTCTAGACGATGCTGAAAATCGATAACGTAGATCAAATTTGCGATTTACGGGAGTCCCTGAAGGGCGCGAAAATGGTCAGACAGTTACGGAACTGGTAACAGACCTTATTAAAAGTCATGTTCTAACAGGGCTCGAGGATAAGTATCCGGATCTAACAATTATGAGGGCCCATCGGGTCCCTGCAATCCAACCATAAAACTCTAAATATCCTTGAACTATACTAGTGAATTTTGGTGACTTTCGTAACAAGGAACAGATCTTCCAGAAGGCAATTAGAACCAAAACTTTTCAGATTCCCGGGGACTATGCATTCAAGATTTTTTCTGATATGTCAGTGGTGGCAGCGCATCGAAGAAGATAATTAAAAGAGATGATTCCAGCTTTTCAAAGAGCAGGGGCACAGGCTGGCCTTGTGCAACAATCTAAACTTAAAGTGTTTTTTCAGGGTCATTCAAATTTTATTCATACAGTTGACGCTGCTAAATCTTTGCTGCATGCAATTCAAAACTCTGAGCAGTCGGCACGAGTAAGGGGGGGGCGGGGTGGGGGGAGGAGAAGGGGGAAGAACTTAATAAAGACCACAAGATGATATATTGAATACTAAAAATGACAGTATCATAGTAGGGGACTCTTCCCCCCCTCCCCCTTTTTTTTTTTTTCCTTTTCTTTTTTTTTTTGCCACAGTGCATGGACAGACTATTCTAATTTTCTCTCTCTAGCCTTTGGCCCAGGGTGCTATGACCTCGTTAGGGAAGAAGTGGGACAGAGGGTGGGGGAGGGATGTGGCCCCGGGTTGTCCGGGCGGGAGGGCTCCAGGTGTGGGACACTGAAGGGAGGGGGGGAGAGGGGGGAGAGGCATGGATATCAGGATCTGTTTCTGTCACTGCAAAGGATTGTTACGATTGGTTAGGTTATTTTACTCCAGATCTGGGGGGGGCATAGGCACACTAGCTCAAGATTTAATCAAATGACAAAATCTATTTTGCCATTAAGATTTTTATCCTTGAATGTTAATGGATTAAATAATCATAGGAAAAGGTCCGCTATTGAAAAAAGGGTTTCTGCTCTTAATCCCTCAGTTATATTTCTTCAAGAAACCCATATTCCATTTAATAAAGTTTCTGGCTTTCAAATGTTTTAAAAAATAGCTGATTTTAAAGTACTTGCGGCAGCCTCAGCGGTTCATAGAGGGGTGGCAGTTTTTCTAGCTAAAACCCTGAATGCACAACCACTGGACTTTCTCTCTGACCCTGAGGGGCGTTGGTGCTGGTTTCAGTGTGTAGTCGCAATGGAGAGATTCATTTTTGTTAGTTTCTATGCTCCTCTGACGGACGATCCGGCCCGTATATAGGCTTGTTTCATTCCCTTTTGCAGCTGACAGGGAAAATTATTATTGGGAGGGACTTCAACTTTCTTCAGGACCCAGTTCTAGACACTACCGTAAAAGGCAAAAGACAGTACAAACCTAAATACTAGCAAAGGCGCTATGTGATCCCTGGAGGACAAACACCCCTGATGTGAGGAAATATACCTGTATCTCCTCACGGAATAAAAGTTCCTCGTGCATAGATTTTTTTTTTATCTCTGAAACATTGTGCTATCGATCTCAAACGGTCCAGCATTCTGGTCTCTCAGACCATGCCCTTTTGCTGCTGGAAATCTCACTCCACTCTACAGTTCACCTACCTCAGATCAGAAGGTGGATTTTCAATCTCAGCCTTTTGTCGGAAGAAGGGTGGATACAGACTTCACAGGTTGAAATAAGGGATTTGTTTCAACGCAATCAGGGGTCTTCAACCCCAGCAATAGTCTGGGATGCATTTAAGGTCTATTTTAGGGGCTGGGTAATTGTCAAAGAGATAGCTGATAAACGGGCTCTGAAACAACAAACTTCGGTATTGGAAGATGTAGTTCATAAGTGTTTAGTCACCTATTTGTATGCCCCTTCGGATACTAATAGTAAGGCCTTCGAAGCTGCCAAAAAAGCGCTGGCGGGATTTTTTTTAAAAAAGTTCTTAGAAACAGAAGAGTTACGAAGAAAGTAATTTTACGGGAAAATTCTTGGCATGGCAATCTCGAGATCGTATTGCGGGCAATGTTATACACGCTTTAAGATGCCCGGTCACTGGGGTTAGGCGCACTGACCCCAGAGACCTTGACCAAATTATGTTGGAACATTATAGACAAATCTATAGTGATGCTTCAATTATAGATTCCAGGACCATTGAGAAGTTCCTGATGGGCCTTGATATTCCTTCCCTTTCAGATGAGGACTGCGTGGCATTGTCTTAACCATTTACAAAGCCGGAACTTCTAGACGTTGTTAAGAATCTCCCCACAGGGAAAACCTGTGGTCCAGATGGCTTTCCGGCTGAGTTCTATAAGACTTTTATAAATGCATTTGCTGAGGAGTTCTTGGCCCTTTTAAATGGTTTACTACAGGCGAAGAAATTCCCAGAACTTGGCATGCAGGGAATGTGGTTAGCTTCCCTAAAAAAATAAAGATAGGGAGGATCCAAGTGCTTACCGTCCAATTTCATTGTTAAATACAGACTATAAAATAATGACAAAACTACTGGCTAATAGGCTTAATGGGGTAATTAATAAATTGGTGCATCCCGATCAAAACGGTTTTGTGGCTGGTCGACAACTGGCTACAAAAACACACTATTTAGCAGAGGTCCTTGATTATTTCACGACTAATAGAGTCCCTGCCATTATTCTTTTGCTGGACGCGGAGAAAGCCTTTGATTTGTTTTTTTGGGACACACTTTTTTTTAATTTTATCTAGTTATAAGGTACCCACTCAAGTTATTTCTTTAATTCAAAGGCTGTACTCAAACTCTGAGGCTAATATTATTATAAACTCAAAGTGTGTCGGACAGCTTCAAATACAACGTGGGACTAGACAAGGGTGCCCGTTATCCCCTATTTTATTTGCCCTTTTTATTGAACCACTCGCCATTAAAATTAGACAGCATAGTCAGAATCAGCCACCATTAAAATCAATGGGAAAGATCAAACTTTATGCAGATGATATTATTCTGTTTTTAGACATAAAACACTCTTCTCAGGAAGCGGCCTTTAATCTATCTAAAGAATTTCAGCAAATCGGTGGCTATAAGATTAATAGGACCAAGACTGACATTATACTTTGTGGTACTACTCCTAGTTGTCTTCTTCCTGAATTAAGAGAATGTGTAAATCCCAATCCAAAAAGATACTTGGGGGTTTATTTTTCATCCAATATAAGTGATCTCTATGAGCTGAACTTCGCTCCTTTACTTCAGAAAACTCAGGCTCTACTGACTCGTTGGAGGCCTCTCCCTCTCTCTATATTAGGCCGCATCGCATTAATTACAATGTCAATTTTACCACTTTTCAATTTCTTGTTTGCGGCTATTCCTTGTGTTCTAACGCAACTTTAAAAAAAAAAACTGGAATCCCTATTTCGCTCATTTATTTGGCAGAACCGAAAGGCCCGAGCCGCTTTGAGTATACTGTACGCCGATAAGGAGAAGGGGGGGACTGGCCTTGCCAAATCTCAAAGATTACTATTCTGCATTTTTTTGCACACTATTATGCTAGTTTTAAATTAGAATACTCTGTGGGCTCCAAGTTTTTTACTGATTTTCGGGTATTAATATGTAGAGAGCATAATATCTGGAACCCAACCCTCTTGACGAAATCGCCTAAAAAAGTTCGTTATAAAATTCTTAAATGGTTTCTCAAGAAAAGATCGGATTTCTTTTAGAAAATATTCAATCCCTTCTGTACATTTTGACACTCCACTCTCACAGATTTTTCTAGATTCGGGGACCCAGCTTAACGAAGTCTTGGTGAAGAGGTGGGAGCATGCTGGATTTAGTAAAATTGGAGATTTTCGTGCTGAGGACAACTGGGAAGCCCCATGGAAAATCATGATTACAGTCAACAATGATTTTTTGCTGGTCGGATCCTATAATAATTTGCTGCATGTTTTTAGAGACTTGGATGTTGATTCTATCATTAATGCCCAATCATTGGTAGCAGAATTAGTTGCACCTTCGCAGATAGGGAATGCAGGCGCATGGAGAAGGCTCTTGGCAGAAAGGGTCAAAGTGGATCTTGGGGATAAGAACTCAGATTAAATGGGTTAGTCAGGAGGGTATAGAGGTCTCAAGTGATTACTGGGAGGCTATTAACGGCCTGAATTTCTCCGATTACGAGGGGCTAATTGGCATCGAATTATATTTTTTAGCAAATGGTTGTTTGTACCGAACCCCGCAAGCCCTATCTCGTATGGGGACTGGCCACCCTAATATGTGTTTTCGTTGCAAGGAAATAGGAGCGGCAGGTTGGATACATACGATTGCGACATGCCGATGTATACAGGGATACTGGGAAGGGGTTTTTGCAATTTTAACATCCATTGCGCTGGTACCCATATCTCCCAGCATTCGCTTGTTGAGCTTGGGCTATGATCCCGAGGCAAGACTTTCCTCTAGATGGGAGAAGCTCGTATTTGTAGCCGCTGCGGTGGCTAGGTCACTGTTGCTGAGAAACTGGCGGTCTGAATTATCTCCTACTAGTCAAGAATGGCATAATAGGATGGTCCAAGTTAGACTTCAGGAGATGAGATATGCTAGTAGAATAGGTAATGTTAAAAAGTTCTCTCTGATCTGGGGAAATTATTTCTTAGACAAGTTTTGCTGATCTTTTCTTTTTGTTTCATTTTGTGAAAGTGACAATGTATCTTGTTGTGTACTGATGTTTTTTTTCCCCTGATAATAAAATAAAAAAAGGGGAAAAAAAAAAAAAAAAATGATACCTCACTTGTGTGGGTAGGCCTAGTGCCCGCGATAGGAAATGCCCCAAAACACAACGTGGACACATCACAATTTTTGACAGAAAACAGAGGTGTTTTTTGCAAAGTGCCTACCTGTAGATTTTGGCCTCTAGCTCAGCCGGCACCTGGGGAAACCTACCAAACCTGTGCATTTTTTAAAAATAGAGACCTAGGGGAATCCAAGATGGGGTGAGTTGTGGGGCTCTGACCAGGTTCTGTTACCCAGAATCCTTTGCAAACCTCAAAATTTGGCAAAAAAAAACATTTTCCTCACATTTCGGTTACAGAAAGTTCTGGAATATGAGATGAGCAACAAATTTCCTTCCACCCAGCGTTTCCCCAAGTCTCCCGATAAAAATGATACCTCACTTGTGTGGGTAGGCCTAGCGCCCGTGAAAGGAAATGCCCCAAAACACAACGTGGACACATCACATTTTTTTAAAGAAAACAGAGGTGTTTTTTGCAAAGTGCCTACCTGTAGATTTTGCCCTCTAGCTCAGCCGGCACCTAAGGGAACCTACCAAACCGGTGCATTTTTTAAAACTAGAGGCCTAGGGGAATCCAAGATGGGGTGACTTGTGGGGCTCTGACCAGGTTCTGTTACCCAGAATCCTTTGCAAAACTCAAAATTTGGCTAAAAAAACACGTTTTCCTCATATTTCGGTGACAGAAAGTTCTGGAATCTGAGAGGAGCCACAAATTTCCTTCCACCCAGCTTTCCCCCAAGTCTCCTGATATAAATGATACCTCACTTGTGTGGGTAGGCCTAGCGCCCATGACAGGAAATGCCCCAAAACACAGCGTGGACACATCACATTTTTTGACAGAAAACAGAGGTGTTTTTTGCAAAGTGCCTACCTATAGATTTTGGCCTCTAGCTCAGCCGGCACCTAAGGGAAACCTACCAAACCTGTGCATTTTTTTAAAATAGAGACCTAGGGGAATCCAAGATGGGGTGACTTGTGGGGCTCTGACCAGGTTCTGTTACCCAGAATCCTTTGCAAACCTCAATTTGGCTAAAAAAAATATGATAAATCCATTCTATGTTGTTCTGTGAGCAATAGTCTTGTACCAAATTACCCTTAAAATTAGATCAGTTATCACTTTGGTTCTGGAGTGCAATGCCGTACTATAAAGTCAATAACTCTAGTGTTTTGATTTTATTGAACTGGGTACCACATTTATGTGGATACCCTATCAAACAGCCAGAGTATGTGTCCACCACTGTGCATGCACATTGACATGCTTGTCTAATTGTCATTGGTCCAATGTAATCAATCTGCCGTATCTGTCCCAGCAAATTCCCTCTCATTAGTTGGCCCCCAACTATCTGCGGAATGGATCTCTGCTAAGTACGTTGACAAACAGGACATTGCATAAATGTTTTGACCAAGTCTAGGGGAATGTACATCCCTCGAATCTCTGTCCACCTGTTAGTGCCCTTCTCTCCCAGTTGTCCACATTTTTGTGGAGCCCACTTAGCCATCCCCACCAAGTCAGAATCCTTTGTCGCCATTACTACTTCTGAGATTTTGGCTTTTTCATCTGCAAGGGAATTAAACCATTGTTCGAGTGACTCAGTGGGACAAGGGGCATCTAGATGATATACAATGACAGTAACTTTGTCTAACATTTCCCAAATTTCCTGTCACAATTCTTTGCCCCTCACTTCCTTAGAACATATTTGCCAGATATGTGCATTCCACATGGGAGGCCAATTAGCTAGCCCATTGGCAGTACACCATGAATCACTATAAATGTGACATTTCCCAGGTAATTCTTGGTTTAGAGCCTGATATACAGCATACAATTCTGCATATTGACTATTGTTTCCTTCTCCAGTAGTGGAAAGCAGCTTTTTTGTTACCAGATTGTATTACACTGCCTTCCAATATCTCTTGGCCCTCACATACTTTGCTGAACCATTGGGAAACCACACATGCTTCCTATCCTCAGGGGACAATAACTTGAATGGCTCACCCCACTTCACTGGCAAATCTTTTACCTCCAGCACCCACTGCACAACTTCTGTATCCTCTACAGGGGCATGTGCCATTTTTTCATGAGGGCCACGTTCCTGCTGGTCCCACCTGGGCCCTGTCCTGTTTGTTAGCATTTCCGCATAATGACACTTGCTTCTTGCGCATGCCCTATTTGGTGAGTTTTGGGTATCACCCATTGCATTATCAGGATCTTGGACCTCAGAATCACACTGTACCCTACTGTCATCTGTGCAGTATCCACTCGAGCCCAAGAACATGCCAGTAACTATTTTTCAAATGGAGTGTACCACTGTCTAGCATCTGGCACACTTTTAGGTCAGAATCCTAGGGGCATTCTCTCCCTTCCCTGTTTTTGCTACATACTCCAATTTGAACTGTCACATGCAACTCAATGTCTCCCTCCTGTACTGGCAACAAATCTAAAGCATGTTGTATGGCCTCCTTTGCCTGCTTGAAAGCACATTGCTGCTGCTCTCCCCATTCAATCTCATGTTTCTTCTGAGTCACTTTATACAAGGGTGCTAAAATCTGACTTAAGTGAGGGATATGCTGCCTACAGAAACCAAACAGTCCAATAAACCACTGAATTTCCTGCTTATTATGGAGTGTAGAAAATGTGTGTATCTTCTGGTTCACCTGCGGCAACACTTCCCTATGTCCCTGTTGGCATAGCACTCCTAGAAACTTCACACTTTGGGAGTGTCCTTGCACCTTTTTGAGATTTAGCTCCGACCCCTTGCTTTGCGAATGTTTCATAAGTCTATCCAACTGACTCTGCACATGTTCTTGTGTTTCTTCCTGAATCATCATGTCATCGATATAACGAGACAGCTGTACCCCTGGAATGACAGGTACTTCATCAAGGTGTTCTGTCAGCAGCTGGTGACAGATAGTGGGGCTATGTACATAGCCCATAGGAAGTTAAAAAAATGTGTACTGTGTCCCGTTGCAGAAGAACGAGAATTGCTCTAGATTCTCAGGGTCTAATGGTATAGTAAAGAAGGCATTGGCAATGTCAATTGTGGCATACCAGATCCCCTTATGTCTCTGTATCTTTTCAATCAAGGTAATTGTGTCTGGGATTGCAACAGTCAAAGGGGGTGTATGTTTATTCAACTCTCAATGATCAGTTGCCATCCTCCAGCTTACATTCCTCTGGCAAAACACTCTTAGCCTTGTGAACTCTTATCAATTGCGCATCCCACATACGATGTTCCAGGAGCCGTCCTGTTCTGTACTTGTGAGGAGAAAAACAACTTCTGTGAGAAAAAAACATCTACGCTGCCTGCAACTGCCACAGGACACAAAATGGAGTCACTCAAATAAAATGAAGATGATTCTCAAATGATGGTCAAAGCTACATACCATCACACAGGCTCTCCAAAAGTCACAAATAATGTTTGCAAAAAGAGGATTGGTTAAACATATACACAATCATATACATTCTGAATATTCACTGCCCTCTCTACTTTCAAATCTGCAAGCCTTTCTCCTAGTACCAGTATTTAAAGCCAGGGTCCAATGTAGATACATTTGAAGAGTTGAACTCTCTGCAAAGGTAACTACTTACATTAATATTATTGTTGTATTAGGGCCTTTAGAAAGCAAACATGTCTATCCAATCATCACATCAGAGATTTGTGACACTACCTGGATAGCTCTTAGTTGGTTGATAAGGAAAGTTTTGATGGACTTCGGCCCATATAAAATTCTATACTAGCAGGAAACAAGTATATCATACCTGTAGCATAGGCAGTATGACTGATTCTTTTATAAATATAAAAACATGTTGTAAGAAATTAGGATATTATTTGAGGGGGGTGAGCACCCACCTCACATACTAACCACAATCCATGTCAGGGCCAACCTTTAGAGTCCTTAAATTAGCCTGAGCTTAACCCCCTGGTACCAATTGCACCTAGTAGACAAGCTTAACTTAGAGACAATATGTACAGTATTTATGCAATACTCATTGAGCATTAACCCCTTCGCTGCCAGGCCTTTTCCCCCTCCTGTGCCAGGCCTATTTTTGGCTATTTGGGGCAGTTCGTGCTTAGGCCCTCATAACTTTTTGTCCACATAAGCTAGCCAAGCCAAATTTGCGTCCTTTTTTTCCAACATCCTAGGGATTCTAGAGGTTCCAAGACTTTGTGGGTTCCTCTGAAGGAGGCCAAGAAATTAGCCAAAACACAGTGAAAATTTAGTTTTTTTCAAAAAAAGGGGAAAAAATTGGCTGCATAAGAAGGCTTGTGGTTTTTTCCCTGAAAATAGCATCAACAATGGGTTTGCGGTGCTAACATCACCAGCTTCCCAGCTTTCAGGAACAGGCAGACTTGAATCAGAAAACCCGATTTTTCAACACAAATTTGGCATTTTACTGGGACATACCCCATTTTTACGATTTTATGTGCTTTCAGCCTCCTTACAGTCAGTGACAGAAATGGGCGTGAAACCAATGCTGGATCCCAGACACCTAAACATTTCTGAAAAGTAGACAAAAATCTGAATTCAGCAAGGGGTAATTTGTGTAGATCCTAGTGGGGTTTCCTACAGAAAATAACAACTGAAAAAGAAAAATATTGAACTTGAGTTGAAAAAAATAGCAATTTTTCTCTACGTTTTACTCTGTACTTTTTCCTGCAATGTCAAATTTTTTAAAGCAATATACCTTTACCTCTGCTGGATTCTTCTGGTTGCGGGGATATGTAGGGCTTGTAGGTTTATCAAGAACCCTAGGTACCCAGAGCCAATAAATAAGCTGCACCCTGCAGAGCGTTTTCATTCTATTCCGTGTATACAGCAATTCATGTGCTGAAATATGAAGAGTGAAAAATAGCTATCAAGAAAACCTTTGTATTTCCAAAATGGGCACAAGACAAGGTGTTGAGGAGCAGTGGTTATTTGCTCATCTCTGAATTCCGGGGTGACCATACTAGCATGTGAATTACAAGGCATTTCTCAAATAGACATCTTTTTTACACCCTCTCTTATGTTTGGAAGGAAAAAATATAGAGAAAGACAAGGGGCAATAACACTTGTTTTCTTATTCTATGTTCCCCCAAGTCTCCCAAATAAAAATGATACCTCACTTGTGTTGGTAAGCCTAGCGCCCGTGACAGCAAATGCCCCAAAACACAACGGGGACACATCACATTTTTCGACAGAAAACAGATGTGTTTTTTGCAAAGTGCCTACCTGTAGATTTCGGCCTCTAGCTCAGCCGGCACCTAGGGAAACCTACCAAACCTGTGCATTTTTGAAAACTAGAGAGCGAGGGGAATCGAAGATGGGGTGACTTGTGGGGCTCTGACCAGGTTCTGTTACCCAAAATCCTTTGCAAAACTCAAAATTTGGCTAAAAAAAATATGAGAAATCCATTCTATGTTGTTCTGTGAGCAATAGTCTTGTACCAAATTACCCTTAAAATTAGATCAGTTATCACTTTGGTTCTGGCGTGCAATGCCATACTATAAAGTCAATAACTCTAGTGTTTTGATTTTATTGAACTGGGTAGCACATTTATGTGGATACCCTATCAAACAGCCAGAGTATGTGTCCACCACTGTGCATGCACATTGACATGCTTGTCTAATTGTCATTGGTCCAATGTAATCAATCTGCCGTATCTGTCCCAGCAAATTCCCTCTCATTAGTTGGCCCCTAACTATCTGCGGAATGGATCTCTGCTGAGTACGTTGACAAACAGGACATTGCATAACTGTTTTGACCAAGTCTAGGGGAATGTGCATCCCTCGAATCTCTGTCCACCTGTTAGTGGCCTTCTCTCCCAGGTGTCCACATTTTTGTGGAGCCCACTTAGCCATCCCCACCAAGTCAGAATCCTTTGTCGCCATTACTACTTCTGAGATTTTGGCTTTTTCATCTGCAAGGGAATTAAACCATTGTTCGAGTGACTCAGTGGTACAAGGGGCATCTAGATGATATACAATGACAGTACTTTTCTCTAACATTTCCCAAATTTCCTGTCACAATTCTTTGCCCCTCTCTTCCTTAGAACATATTTGCCAGATATGTGCATTCAACATGGGAGGCCAAGCAGCTAGCCCATTGGCAGGACACCATGAATCACTATAAATGTGACATTTCCCAGTAATTCTTGGTTTAGAGCCTGATATACAGAGTACAATTCCAAATATTGACTATTCTTTCCTTCTCCAGTAGTGAAAAGCAGCTTTTTTGTTACCAGATTGTATGACACTGCCTTCCAATATCTCTTGGCCCTCACATACTTTGCTGAACCATTGGGGAACCACACATGCTTCCTATCTTCAGGAGACAATAACTTGAATGGCTCACCCCACTTCACTGGCAAATATTTTACCTCCAGCACCCACTGCACAACTTCTGTATCCTCTACAGGGGCATGTGCCATTTTTTCATGAGGGCCACGGTTCCTGCTGGTCCCACCTGGGCCCTGTCCTGTTTGTTAGCATTTCCGCTTAATGACATTTGCTTCTTGCACATGCCCTATTTGGTGAGTTTTGGGTATCACCCATTGCATTATCAGGATCTTGGACCTCAGAATCACACTGTACCCTACTGTCATCTGTGCAGTATCCACTCGAGCCCAAGAACATGCCAGTAACTATTTTTCAAATGGAGTGTACCACTGTCTAGCATCTGGCACACTTTTAGGTCAGAATCCTAGGGGCACTCTCTCCCTTCCCTGTTTTTGCTACATACTCCAATTTGAACCTTCACATGCAACTCAATGTCTCCCTCCTGTACTGGCAACAAATCTAAAGCATGTTGTATGGCCTCCTTTGCCTGCTTGAAAGCACATTACTGCTGTTCTCCCCATTCAATCTCATGTTTCTTCTGAGTCACTTTATACAAGGGTGCTAAAATCTGACTTAAGTGAGGGATATGCTGCCTACAGAAACCAAACAGTCCAATAAACCACTGATGTTCCTGCTTATTATGGAGTGTAGAAAATTTGTGTATCTTCTGGTTCACCTGCGGCAACACTTCCCTATGTCCCTGTTGGCATTGCATTCCTAGAAACTTCACACTTTGGGAGTGTCCTTGCACCTTCTTGAGATTTAGCTCCGACCCCTTGCTTTGCGAATGTTCCATAAGTCTATCCAACTGACTCTGCACATGTTCTTGTGTTTCTTCCTGAATCATCATGTCATCGATATAACGAGACAGCTGTACCTCTGGAATGACAGGTACTTCATCAAGGTGTTCTGTCACTAGCAGGTGACAGATAGTGGTGCTATGTACATAGCCCATCGGAAGTTAAAAAAATGTGTACTGTGTCCCGTCGCACAAGAACAAGAATTGCTCTAGATTCTCAGGATATAATGGTATAGTAAAAAAGGCACTGGCAATGTCAATTGTGGCATACCAGATCCCCTTATGTCTCTGTATCTTTTCAATCAAGGTAATTGTGTCTGGGATTGCAACAGTCAAAGGGGGTGTATGTTTATTCAACTCTCAATGATCAGTTGCCATCCTCCAGCTACTGATACGGTTTGCTCAGTGGCCACACAGGATTGTTTCAAGGAGTGGTGACCGGAGCCACCACCCCTACCACTAGCAAATCCAGTAAGGTTTTGCTTATCTCCTCCGGCCGTCCCGGGATTCTATACTTCTTTAAATGAACCACCTTGGTGGCTGGGGGAACCTTTACTGAAGGTATTTTCAAATGACCCACCCTCCCTGCTGTTGCTGAGATGTATCTTTTTGACCCAAATTCATAGCACCCATCTTCCAAGTATAGAGTCATGCTCCTTCAGAATATCACTTCCAAGAATATATTCCAAAAGAAGCAGTATGAAGACAATGAATTCCCTTTTTGGCGTTCTCCCTATTTTCACAAGGACTTTGGTTTGCACAGCAGGGGTTTCTTTTCCACCTAACCATGTAATGCTATAATGCTGTCCTTTAAACGTTTTCGGATTTCCATAAATCAAAAAGACCTCTGCTCTGGTATCCACCAGGGCCCGGACCTTCTGGAAATTTCTGTTCTTCCTATAAACATCTAAGTCAACATGAGGGTCTATTATCCTTGCGAGCCCATCCCTGTACCAAAGTTTGGCCTATTTCCTAACCTGATTTCAACGTGTATGACTTATCACTGAGGTCAACTTGATATCTGCTTTCATATCAGCCAGGAGACTCCTCTTCCACCCTGTTCTTCTTAATCAATCAATCAGTGTCTAGGTCTTCCTCTTCTTTCACCTTTGAGGGCTTACCTTTGTCTCCCTCTCTCTCTTCCTCCTTCACTTCTGACTTATCCTGACTCTTCTGCTTATTATCCTGTTTGTTCACTTTCCTGCTCCCCTCTTTCCTGACCAGCTCTCACTTCTGATACATCTCCCACAGACCCTTGATATCTATTCCATCTACCTGTTATTTCTTCACACCATCCTTCAACAATGCAATGAACATATCTCTCCTAGATACCCTATTGTTGTCTGTGAGTCCCTTGGACCCGGATGCTCTTTCAGGTTTTCTCCACTCTCCCAACTCACAGACTGCCTCATATACATCTTTCAGTCCATGTCCTGTCTGATAATTAGCAGAGTCATTATTACCTGCATGAGACCACTCATGTGCAAGCGTACCGTAGGGAGCTATTTCCCACCCAGGTATTTCATTTGATATTTTGAGAAACTGCTGTTGTTTTTTTGCCAAACATCTTTTACGTTAATTTTTACTTCGTATTGTGTTTGTGACACCGGATTGTATTGCTCTTCACTTAAAATAAGAGGACCTAATACCAAAAGAATGCAGCACTTTCAGTCTGAATAATATTTTTTTAAGGCACTTCCCAAATATAAAATAAAGGTCATACAAATATATGAGAATAAGCATGAACTTTTCATGCAAAAGTGCAAAAGAACAGGTGTACATACAACAATAGATATAGCAGTTAAGTGCATACGAGAAGAAATGTGCAATGTATCAACAGAGCATGTATACATGAGCAAAATAATCACGGTTTGAAATACTTCACCGATTGAGTTAAGGCCATCATCCTTACCAGTGAGACTGGGGAACCCTCATATCAGTCAGGCAGGAGTCTTTCTTGGGATCACAAGCAGATCCTGGGCAATGCAAGCTCCTGTCTGTGCACCAAGTTTCCCCATCTTTTATACCTTAAAACAAGCTTGAGGACAGAACTCTAGAAACCACCTTCTCTTCTGTTATGAAATTAAAGCTGGCAGTACTCGCCTACATTGAGAACACTCACAGAAGCTGGCCAGGCTCCCATGTTTGTCCTAAGGCAGAGCCTTACATTCCTCTGGCAAAACACTCTTAGCCTTGTGAACTCTTATCAGTTGCGCATCCCACATACGATGTTCCAGGAGCCGTCCTGTTCTGTACTTGTGAGGAGAAAAACAACTTCTGTGAGAAAAAAACACCTACGCTGCCCTGCAACTGCCACAGGACACAAAATGGAGTCACTCAAAAAAAATGGAGATGATGGTCAAATGATGGTCAAAGCTACATACCATCACACAGGCTCTCCAAAAGTCACAAATAATGTTTGCAAAAAGAGGATTGGTTAAACATATACACAATCATATACATTCTGCATATTCACTGCCCCCTCTACTTTCAAATCTGCAAGCCTTTCTCCTAGTACCAGTATTTAAAGCCAGGGTCCAATGTAGATACATTAGAAGAGTTGAACTCTCTGCAAAGGTAACTACTTACCATAATATTATTTTTGTATTAGGGCCTTTAGAAAGCAAGCATGTCTATCCAATCATCACATCAGAGATTTGTGACACTACCTGGATAGCTCTTAGTTGGTTGATAAGGAAAGTTTTGATGGACTTCGGCCCATATAAAATTCCATACTAGCAGGAAACAAGTATATCATACCTGTAGCATAGGCAGTATGACTGATTCTTTTATAAATATAAAAACATGTTGTAGGAAATTAGGATATTATTTGAGGGGGGTGAGCACCCACCTCACATACTAACCACAATCCATGTCAGGGCCAAACTTTAGAGTCCTTTAATTAGCCCGAGCTTAACCCCCTTGTACCAATTGCACCTGGTAGACAAGCTTAACTTAGAGTCAATATGTACAGTATTTATGCAATACTCATTGAGCATTAACCCCTTCGCTGCCAGGCCTTTTCCCCCTCCTGTGCCAGGCCTTTTTTTGCCTATGTGGGGCAGTTCGTGCTTAGGCCCTCATAACTTTTTGTCCACATAAGCTAGCCAAGCCAAATTTGCGTACTTGTTTTCCAATATCCTAGGTATTCTAGAGGTACCAAGACTTTGTGGGTTCCCCTGAAGGAGGCCAAGAAATTAGCCAAAATACAGTGAAAAAATTGTTTTTTTTTCAGAAAAAGTGGCTGCAGAAGAAGCCTTGTGGTTTTTTCCCTCAAAATGGCATCAACAATGGGTGTGCGGTGCTACAATCACCAGCTTCCCAGCTTTCAGGAACAGGCAGACTTGAATCAGAAAACCCATTTTTTCAACATAAATTTGGCATTTTACTGGGACAAACCCCATTTTTACGATTTTTTGTGCTTTCAGCCTCCTTCCAGTAAGTGACAGAAATGGGCGTGAAACCAATGCTGGATCCCAGAAACCTAAACATTTCTGAAAAGTAGACAAAATTCTGAATTCAGCAAGGGGTAATTTGTGTAGATCCTTCAAGGGTTTCCCACAGAAAATAACAACTGAAAAAGAAAAATATTGAAAATGAGGTGAAAAAAACAGCAATTTTTCTCTACGTTTTACTCTGTACTTTTTCCTGCAATGTCAGATTTTTGAAAGCAATATACCGTTACGGCTGCTGGACTCTTCTGGTTGCAGGGATATGTAGGGCTTGTAGGTTCATCAAGAACCCTAGGTACCCAGAGCCAATAAATGAGCTGCACCCTGCAGTGCGTTTTCATTCTATACCGGGTATACAGCAATTCATTTGCTGAAATATAAAGAGTTAAAAATAGCTATCAACAAAACCTTTGTATTTTCAAAATGGGCACAAGATAAGGTGTTGAGGAGCAGTTGTTATTTGCACATCTCTGAATTCCGGGGTGACCATAATAGCATGTGAATTACAGGGCATTTCTCAAATAGATGTCTTTTTTACACACTCTCTTATATTTGGAAGGAAAAAATGTAGAGAAAGACAAGGGGCAATAACACTTGTTTTCTTATTCTATGTTCCCCCAAGACTCCCAATAAAAATGATACCTCACTTGTGTGGGTAGGCCTAGCGCCCGCAACAGGAAATGCCCCAAAACACAACGTGGACACATCACATTTTTTGACAGAAAACAGAGGTGTTTTTTGCAAAGTGCCTACCTGTAGATTTTGGCCTCTAGCTCAGCCGGCACGTAGGGAAACCTTCCAAACCTGTGCATTTTTGAAAACTAGAGACCTAGGGGAATCCAAGATGGGGTGACTTGTGGGGCTCTGACCAGGTTCTGTTACCCAGAATCCTTTGCAAACCCCAAAATTTGGCTAAAAAAACAAGTTTTCCTCACATTTCGGTGACAGAAAGTTCTGGAATCTGAGAGGAGCCAGAAATTCCCTTCCACCCAGCGTTCCCCCAAGACTCCTGATAAAAATAATACCTCACTTGTGTGGGTAGGCCTAGCGCCCGCGACAGGAAATGCCCAAAACACAACGTCGACACATCACATTTTTTGACAGAAAACAGAGGTGTTTTTTGCAAAGTGCCTACCTGTAGATTTTGGCCTCTAGCTCATCCGGCACCTAGGAAAACCTACCAAACCTGTGCATTTTTGAAAACTAGAGACCAAGGGGAATCCAAGATGGGGTGACTTCTGGGGCTCTGACCAGGTTCTGTTACCCAGAATCCTTTGCAAACCTCAACATTTGGCTAAAAAACACGTTTTCCTCACATTTCGGTGACAGAAAGTTCTGGAATCTGAGAGGAGCCACAAATTTCCTTCCACCCAGCGTTCCCCCAAGTCTCCCGTAACAAATGGTACCTCACTTGTGTGGGTAGGCCTAGCGCCCACGAAAGGAAATGGCCCAAAACACAACGTGGACACACCACATTTTTTCACAGAAAACAGTGCCTACCTGTGGATTTTGGCCTCTAGCTCAGCAAGCACCTGGGGAAACCTAGCAAACCAGCGCATTTTTGAAAACTAGAAACCTAGGAGAATCCAAGATGGGGTGACTTGTGGGGCTCTGACCAGGTTCTGTTACCCAGAATCCTTTGCAAACCTCAAAATTTGGCCAAAAAAACACTTTTTCCTCACATTTCGGTGACAGAAAGTTCTGGAATCTGAGAGGAGCCACACATTTCCTTCCACCCAGTATTCCTCCAAGTCTCCTGATAAAAATGGTACCTCACTTGTGTGGGTAGGCCTAGCGCCCACGAAAGGAAATCACATCACATTTTTTCACAGAAAACAGAGTGATTTTGGCCTCTACCTCAGATGGCCCCAGGGGGGCAGAAATGGCCTAAAATAAATGTGCCACCCTACCCCCCAACCCCTCCCCGGGAGTGACCCTTGCATACGGTGTCACTCCCCCTGCGTGACATTGGCGCAAAAAACAAATCTGCCTAGTGGTTTCTGACCCCCTTGGGGACAGATTGGCATACCAAAAATCGGCTGACCTGCCCCCAGCACGATGCGCGCTGACGTCACGGGGGTGGGGGTTCTGGTGTGGAAGGGGACGGGCTTCCCCTTCCATCTCTGCCTTGGGGGGGGTGTGGGGAGCACATGGCTAGCGCTCCCCCCAGTTCCCGGGTGCAGGACGAGGTGATCTCGTCCAAGGCACCTGGGAACCGGTGCCTTTGACGAGATCACCTTGTCCAAGGCACCCTAAGGCACCCATAAGAAATATCTCAAACCAATTTAGAAAATATAGTAAAGTTTAATAAATAAAGTGACATCAAAACAACACAAATCCAATAAGTAGAGCCGGAGTTATGAATTTTTTAACTTTAATGGTCAAATTAGCCCTAAAAAGCATTATGTGCCAACCCCAGTCACCTGTTTGCACTTGACAGTGACATGGTGTAAGGCCAACCACAACAGAGCACAGGTCGGATACAGGGACCAGGTATGTCCCAATTAATAGTTTTATGTTCAGACTTAGGGCTTGATTTGGAACTCGATGGATTAGTTACTCCATCAAAACAGTGGCGGATAGCTCACCTGGCAAAATCTAAATCCCATGGAATACAATGTGATTTAGATTTGAGCAGACGGTGTATCTGTCAGTGTTGTGACAGAGTAATCCGTACACTGAGTGTTAAATCAGGACCTCAGTCTCTGCAATAGAAGTAAAAAATTCTCCATGGGGCAAGGTAACATGCTGCGGCGAAGAGGACCACACTTGTCAAATAGCTGCTGTATGAGGTCTTGTTGGAGTCATTGACTTTTGGCTGGAAAGTTCTGAGTGGGAGAAATTTTACTTTCACGCTCAGATAAGATACTTTGCTGACCAGATACTTATCTTGCTTTTGACAGGTGAAGATTTCTACCTTCGGACTTAGTCAATTTTTTGGAGCTCAGATTTTTCCAGCAGGGTAAGTCTGCGGGCTGTAGCTGAAGAGTGCTTCTCGAAGCTGGATACATGCTCTATGATGTCCTGCTGAATTAAATTTGCTGCTGTGGAGAAGAACTTAGCAGTGGCAACCTAAATCTTTGGCCCAGCAGCAACACATCTTTGTCGGATCGAATTGGCAGATTTGGCCCCAGTCCCCTGCCAATTCTCAGAGGGAAAAATTGGCAAGTATTTTCTTAACCCAGGTTTAGGATTTGTTAGGAGGAATACACTTTGACACGAGCCAGTGGCACATGGCCTTGGTTCAGCTCATTGGGTGTTAAGACTCACTCTTACAGAGCCTAGCAGCAGAGTCCAGGGCAGATCCAGTTGGAAATGATCATCTGAAAATGCAGGAAAAGGCCTCTTGAAGCTTGTTGTGTCCCTTTAGCAGGAGGTGCTCCTTATGACCCTTGAAGTCCATTTCTTTATACTGAGTACAAGAGGGAAAGCAGTTCTAGACTTCAGGGCTCTTCTCTGGTCACAGACAGATGACTAGACCTCATCTTCTCTTCCACAGGTCCAGAGGTGTCTGAAGGTGCTACCTACACCCAGTCCCAGACTGTTTGTGGTGAAAACTTCTGGCCACTCACTAGCCACTGTGGTAGAAGTTCCCTATATGAATCCAACCACTTTTGCAGCACTTCTAGTGTGTTTTACTGTAAACACTCCCACAGTGTCCTTCTCTGCCCAAAACCAACATGACAGATCATTTTCTGCCTTGTGCAGAGCTCCTGTGTCCACCCTAGTGTTGGTGCCAAGGAAATGAGCAGCCTCTGTGGTCAGAAAATTTGCTCTAGGGGCAGCTACTCTCCCATCGTGCCTGGTGCTATGCTTAATGTAGTGTGTAAAGCATTTATCACTACCAAAACAGTTAAGAAAGGACAAGACAATACAAATCTATGTCCAATTTATGAGCATAGAGTAAAATTTTAATGGACAAATACACATCATTTTACAAAGTTTCAAAGTTTTAAATGTTCTTAGCACCAAAAAGGGTGAAGAGCCAACCTTGGTTATCTGGTTGCTCTAGACCTGGTTGAAGCCAAAAGTTAAGGCTGACTACGATGAGGTGGGTGTAGGACACAAGGACAAAGTTCACCCCTGTGGAAAGTTTATATTCTGATTTAGGGCCTGATTTAGATCTCAGCTGAAGTTTAACTCGGTTGCAACAGTGGTGGATATCCCATCTGCTGCAACCTAAATATCATTGTTTTCAATAGTATTTAGATTTCGGTGAATGGGATATCTGTCACATTTGCAACGGAGTAACCCCTCCGCCGAGATCTAAGCCAGCTGGATCCAAAGACGGACTCAACAAAGGTGGCAAGCTGAAGTGCAGAATCTCTATGGGTGCCTAAGCATTGGCAAGAAGTTTGAGACTTTCGACGGTGAAAAGAGGAAAACTCCAAGAGACTGAATTACGAAGGTCAGGCACAGGAAGTTATCAATGTTGATGGGGTACTGCTCATAGTTCGTCCGAAAGATTTCCTCTACGATTTGTTTTGGAAAGTTTTCCGGAAGTTGAGATCCTTTCAGTGGGGTGAACTAGCAAGTTGAATCCATCTGGAAGTTCAACTTCATTAGCGCTAAGCTCGGTGGCGGCCCAGTGGTAGCCTTGGTTCTTTCTGCAGAAGTTTTGGAAGAAATATCTAAATGCATAGTCTTGCAGTTCTTGAGGGAGAAAGGGTACACCTCCAGGGGACCAGGCCCTTTTTGGCACCACTTGGAGTGTTAGGGTTTAATCTTGTGGAAGCCGCCACAGGTCCCAAGAAAAATCCAGTTGGAACTGGTGACCTAGACTGCTCAGCTAGACAGCTTTTTGTTCCTCAAGCTGAATAGTAGGCTAATCAATTAGACCTTGGAGTCCCACTCTGCTGTCCTGGGTACCAGTGGAGAACTCTTCACATGACAGGTGTCCGCTAATATATTTTCCAGCACCATGTAGGCTCCAGTCCAATTGTCCTGAAGGGCAATGGGAGTCACAGGCTCCATAAATCACACTTTATAGGTTCACTGACAAAATATTGAAAACTTAAAAATCGTGATACAAACATATTGGGTCAAAAATATTGTGCACATAAATATACTTATAATTAAAAATAATAAAAAACTTGTTTTACACTAAGTGCGAAAAAATAAAATATATATAGTGAAAAATAGGAAACATTAAAAATATTAACATGTAACAGTTATATAATGCAAATTCAATATATTTAAACAATATTATATATATATATATATATACATATATATATATATATGTATATATATATATATATATATAGATATATCAACTCCAACAGGTCCAAAGAGGCGCGCTCATCTCATGTCGGTGCCTGCAACAGGGAGGGACCTGCTCCCATCAATAATCTTCACACCAATTTGAAAATTAAGTCAAAAATGCAGCACTCACAGGATTAAGTCAGACTTCTTTTATTCCATAACAGGACCCCAAACAAATTGCTCAAATGAACAATGAAATTTGATGAGACCAGACAGAGATTCTTTAATAGGGGATATACATTGAAATGTTTTAAACAGGGAGAGATGAAGGCAAGGAATAAGACTCGAGAACAGGTGATGATGAAGAACAGAAATGTATCAGATGAATCAATGTTGGAATAAGAATGAGATTAGACTAATCTTAGATTATAGTAAAGAGAACCAACAAATTGTGAAAATATTGAATAAATACTGGCACTTGATTCAAAAAGATAGTGATATTGGACAAAGAGTGGGCATCCACCCCTCAATTACATATCGGAAAGCACCATCTTTGAAAGACATGCTAGTTAAAAGTCATCTAGAGATACAAAAAAATCTCCAAATTGGCTAGCAGAAGGCAGAAAGGGTTTCTTTTGCTGTAGAAAATGTAAAGCATGTAAAATCGGATGTAACAAAAAAGCTGTAACAGATTTCAGAGGAAGAGAAATTGAGATTAGAGAACGAATCACGTGTGAAACATCTTTTGTGGTATGTGTGTTGGAATGTCGATGTGGTCTTAGGTACGTAGGCAGCACTGTATGCCCTTTGAAAAAGCGTATTTTGGAACACATAAGGGCGGTGCAAAAACGAGGACACTACGTATGCAATGACTAAACACTTAAAAATTCACTCAGAACTTGATTGGTTGTCCATGATGTATTATGGTGTTGCAACAATACAAAAGCATGAACGGGGTGGTGATAGGGTTCAGAGATTACGACGTTTGTAGTCTAGATATATCATTAGGTTGAAGACTAAAATGCCATATGGGATTAACAATGACGAGGAATTGTATTGCCATCTCTAAGATTGGTTACATAATACGGACTAGCTCTCACTATCAATAAAAAACCAATGAAGCATATTAATTGAAAAAAGTGAAATCGTTTTAATTAAAAATAATTGGGAGGTGGATCCCCACAGATAAATGAGGAAATATAAATTGTAAAACTGAATAATGGCAACGGATATTGCTGAGTTGGAAATGCAAACAATGTGGATAGTGTAATATATTAACAAATTCTAATGACAAGTAGAGTAGCTGTTTTTATGCTCGTTGTTTATTGTTTTATTATCCTTTATGTGCACTAGGTTTGTTATTTGTTATTATTTTTTTGTCTTTTTTTGTGTTAGCAGTACACATTGGGGTGTTAAAAGGGCATGGTGGTGTTTTCAGAAACAGTATACACTATAAAGACTACATATCCCAGAATGCCACATAAGGGCATGGCTTAGAGGAACAGTATAAATAGTGCTTGCAATGACTTGAATAATCACCATGATCAAGACCGGGAAGGTCGAAACGCGTTGGTGTTAGTTTGTTTGGGGCCCTGTTATGGAATAAAAGAAGTCTGACTTAATCCTGTGAGTGCCGCATTTTTGACTTAATTGTCAAATTGGTGTGAAGAATATATATATATATATATACACTTAAACAAACACTCACACACACATGTATGTATGTGTGTATGTTTCTTAAACACTTAAAATGTAAAACTATTATTAAAATAATGATTTTAATTTATATTATAATTTAATGTTTTAAAAAACTGTACTAATATAACAAGAATATATATATATACATATTGAAGACTGTAACAAATAATTTAAAAACAAATTTAAATTTACAACATACCTAATTGAATTACATAAAAAATAAAAAAATATAAAGAACTTAATTTTGAAAAAATATATTATATGACAAACATTACTAATTAAAAAGTAAATTGATTTAAAATACAGAGAAATATGATATTAATATAAATTTAAACAATATAACAAAAACTATGCATCGCTAGGAGTAGTAAATACAATATTCCCACTCCACTTTATGCAACAGTAGAGAAAACATTGGACTTAGGAGGGGTAAAATGTACTATTTTCACTCCAGTCTGTGAAACAGTATGGAAAGCATTGGACTCGGGGTGGGAGGTGAAATTTGCTATTCCCACACCAGTCGGTGCAACAGTAGGGAAAGCATTGGACTCAGGAGGGGTAAAATTTACTATTCCCACTCTAGTCAGTATAACAATAGAGAATGTATTGGACTCAGAGGGGTAAAATGTAATATTCCCACTCCCCTTTTTGCAACAGCGGGGAAAGCGTTGGACTCAAGAGCTGTAAAATGTACTATTGCCACTCCAATCAGTGCAACTGTAAGGAAAGTATTGGATTCAGAAGGGGTAACATTTACTTTTTACAGTTTGTGCAACACTAAGGAAAGTGTTGGACCCCGGAATGGTAAAATTTACTATTCCCATTCCAGTCTGTGCAACCGTGGGAAAGCATTTTGCTCGGGAGAGATAAAATTACTATTCCCACTCCGGTTGGTGCAACAGCAGGGAAAGCGTTGGACTTTGGAGGAGTAAAATTTACTATTCCCACTCCAGTCAGTGCAAAAGTAAGGAAAACATTGGACTCAGGAGGGGTAAAATTTACTATTACCACTACAGTCAGTGTGGCAGTAGGGAAAGCATGGGAATCAGGAGGGGTAAAATGTACTATTCCTACTTCAGTCAGTGCAACAGTGGGGAAAGCATTGGACTCAGGAGGGTAGACTTTACTATTCCCACTCCATTTGTGGCAACAGTAGGGAAAGCATTGGACTCATGAGGGGTAAAATTAAAATTAACTACTCCCATGCAGTCTGTGCAGCAGTAAGGAAAGTACTTCACTTCAAACACATATCATATTTAAATACAAGTATTAATTTAATAAAATGATAAAACCATTCACATAAAATTAAATATATACATTAAAAAACAATTAAACAATTAAAATAACTAGAATTTGTTTTATACTTAATATAAGAAAAACATGCTATTTAGCAATTATTTCATTAAATTCCCATACTATATTTGCACATTAAACATATATCTAAATAAAAAATGTATAATATTTACACAATTTACATGATAATGTACCAAATAATTAATTAATTATACATAAACTATTCATAATTAATTCATTATAATTTAGTTAACTTCTCACTCAATACCCCTACATACCCAACAACCCGTACCCAACATGTAAATACATAATTGATTAACATTTAACTAATTCATAATTTATCAATAATTAACAATTATTTATTTAATTAACTTCCTACCATATACCCCTCCAAATGCAACAATGCCCACCTATAATATAAATTGCACAGTTCTAAATAATTAAAGAATTTACCCATGCTATACCCCTACAAACCCAACAACCTGCACCTAAAATATAACTTTAAAATGTTATTTACAAATTTTTATACTTAACAATCAAATAAACAAATCATATTAATTTTAAAAATATATAAATTAATTATACTTAATTAACTTCCCACCCTGTACCCCTACAAACCTCACAACCCGCTATAAAACTATAAATTACTATTTTACAATAAATTAAAAATACAAATAACTTCAAATTACAAACTATATTTAAAAACATTACAACAAATAACAAACAATATGAAACATAGACAGTTAAAATGTAATATAAACACATAACTTAAAATATTATCTTTCTTACCTTAAAACATTGATATTACTGGCAACAATATTTTTGCCCACAATATGTCTGTGTCATATTCCACCTAGGAAACTTTTGGTCTTACCAGTGCTTAACAAGCTCTTGGCTGACCTCTAGGTTTTGATTACCTATTGCCATCTATTATGCCATGCAGGAACAGAAGCATAGCACATAATCTACTAAGTCTTGCTTGGGCTCTTTGACATGTTTATTTAAGGACTTCTAGCTGGGTACCTATACAAAGTTGCTGAGACCTACTCACTTTTGTGGCACCTCCCCATAGGCAATTAAAAAACATGGGATTAGAACATCCTACTTCCTTCAGAGGTTCATAGACAACCCCATAGCCATGCCTTTTATGGTCTAGTTGAATCTCTCAGCAAGACTATTTGTTTTAAAATGATAAGGGGTGGTAAATGTGTAAATCGCCACACACTCATTCCACATAGCCTTCAAGTACCCCTGAATAAGTTCTGGGCCCCTGTCACGTACTACCTCTTTCGGGAACCCTGGGCTGGTGAACAAACCAAGCAGGGTCCTGATGACTGAGGGCGCAATGTCAATTACCACCCTCTCAAAAGATTTCACAACCACAGGCAGTTGAATTAAGGGAGGCTTTGGTTGCCCTGCTTTCTTGGCACTGGCTTGACAGGTGCTTCAGAAGCAACAGAACTCCTTCACTTTCTCAGACATCTGATGGCAGTAAAAGTGGTTGAACAAGCTGTCCCAGGTCTTGGTCTGCCCCAGATGTCCAGCCAAGGTGATGTCATGGGATAAATTCATGAGGTAGGTCCAATAATGTTATAGGAACCATCAATTATCTAGATGCCCCAGGCTTTGGCTCCTGAGTCTCTCTGTAATGGGCCTGAGGCCACCTACATATGTAGCCCCTTAACCATGTCTCAGGCCTGACATTCCAAGGCCTGTGTGTGCAGATTCACTACCACCTCAACTTGGCATTGAAGACTACCTGTCAAGCCCTGAACTCTCCTTTTTCTACATATTTGTCACCCTTAACATAGGCACTAGGTAACCCGGAGGGCAGGGTGCTATGTAAGTAAAAGGCAGGACATGTACTTATGTGTTTTATATGTCCTGGTAGTGAAAAACTCACAAATTATTTTTCCACTGCTGTGAGGCCTGCTCCTCTCATAGACTAGCATTAGAACTACCCTCATATACGTTTAAGTGGTAGATTCTGATCTGGAAGGAGTAGCCCTGTCATGTTTAGTATGGCTAGGCTAGTATTAGAAAATCCTGCTTACTGGTGAAGTTAGATTTAATATTACTATTTTGGAAATGCCACTTTTAGAAAGTGGGCCTTTCTCTGCACTTACTGCCATCTGTGCAGTACAGCCTATTTCCAATCCACATTTGGTCTGTGTTGGTTGATAGCTCCTCTTGTGCATTCCACCCACACAGCCATAAACACAGGACATTCAGTCCCATCTGCATTCATCTGCATACTGAATGGGTCTGTCTGGACAGGAAGGATGGAGGGGCTCTCTTACAATTCAAAGGCCAGTGGCCTGCCCTCACACAAAGAGCTGATAAC
The DNA here is from genome assembly GCF_031143425.1 of Pleurodeles waltl. Taxonomy (NCBI): domain Eukaryota; kingdom Metazoa; phylum Chordata; class Amphibia; order Caudata; family Salamandridae; genus Pleurodeles; species Pleurodeles waltl. The sequence goes on from NC_090438.1 coordinate 272,492,965, forward strand.
CCCCACAGAGATCCTGACAGACAGTACTGAGCTGAAAGGGGAACTTATTTACTTCAGAACAACTCTTTGAAGTTTCCCTCACTTCAAATGCATTTTTGTGTACATAAACTGGGTCTCTGACCCCACCAAAGCAGACAATTCTGGACCTACACCTGGACTCTGTCAGAGAGACTGCCAGAACTTATCTGGGCTGCTTTGCTGAAGGACTGCTTTCCTGCTTGTTGCCCAGCTGCCTGGTGCTTCTGACTCTGCTGGAAGGACTCTGCCTTCCTCCTAAAGTGCTCTCAAGGGCTTAGATTGAGCTTGCCTCCTATTTCTGAAGTCTCAGGGCCACCAACAAAGACTTCACCCCTTTAGGGATTCCTCGTGTATTGGAAAATCAATGCAATGTTTGTAGAAACTGATGCATACCCTGCATCACGGCTGGAAAATTTCCGACCCGAACAAATCAGCACCTGCTCCTTTCTACCAGCGTGTCTGGGAGTTTCCCACATTCTCCCTGGGTATCAAAATATCCCCCCGTCGCAGTGAGGAATCAAGGCTGCGCTCCTGGAAATCGATACATCACCTTGCAGCGTGGAAGGAAACGATGCATGGTCTGTGCAGCGCTTGAAAATCCGAAGCAGTCCCTTATTTTTCAATGCATCTTCTCTGCGGCCCCCATGCGTTATTATTTTTGACGCATCCCAGGTACTCTGGGTTACAAGGATACAACCACTGAATCTTAAAGACTGAGACTCTTTTAAACGTTTAAAAAGTGATATCTCAACTTGTGCATATTTGAGTTTTGTCATTTTTCACTTTTTCATTCAGCTAAATATTATCTATTTTTCCAAAATTGCATGATGTATTTTGTGGTGTTTTCACTGTGTTACTGTATGAGTTATTGCACAAATACTTTACACATTGCCTTCAAAGTTAAGCTTGCATTCTCTGTGCTAAGCTACCAGAAGGTGAGCACAGGATAATTTGGTTTGTGTTGTGACTTACCCTAACTGGGATTGTGGTCCCTACTTGGACAAGGGTAACCCAATTTCAAACACTGCCCTTCACAGAATTCTTCACTGGAAGGTCCTACTGCCCCTTGCAGCTCAGCAGGTTCTTGTACTTCTCTGAAGGCAGCTTCTTCCACTTTAGGTCCCAGATCCATCCCCTGAAGTCTGAATTCCTTCTGGGTTGTGTGAACGTCTGAGGATGGTTTCCCATGCCTCATTCCCCTACTCTTGATTGTGGGGTCTTGGACCATTCCAGACAGTTCCAGACTCCAGCACCCCACTCATTCCTTTGACATGCTGTCTGGGCTCTTGTGGCTACATACACACACCCAGGGAAACTGGGGATTTCTGCATGGGTCTTCCCTCCCGTATCAGATAAAGCAGATGTTTCAAAGTAATTTCCCAACAGACAATTCACTGTGATGGTAGGGCTCACAGCTACCTTTTTCATACCAGTTACCCCTCCCCATGCAAAATTGACCGTTGCCATGGGATGGAATTTCACCTCATTGCCAGTGTTGACCACTTTAGGGAGAACATCAATGATACTTTTCTCTGGGTAAACCAGCCTATCCACCAGAGTAGTCATGCTGGTTCCTTATCATTCAGAGTTTCTACTTTGGTCCTGTTGATGTTAGGCCTTACTTCATCATACTCAGCCAGATTGTCAACATCTAACCCACCCACAGAGGGTAAAGTGGCTTCAGCATAACCCTTGTTTCCCAGGGGCAAACTTCCACCCAAATTCCTACAATTGCAATTCCTTGCGACTGTCCACCAGTGGGAGGCTTTTTTGGAACATACAGAGTTTCCTCTTTTATATCCTGGCTGTTGACAGCCAATACACACTCCAGCCTTCACAGTGTTAAAAGGTTTCTTCCCCTTGTACACCCTCCATAAGGTTTAACAAAGTCTCTCTCAGCTGGTAGCTTCCTCTCTGAGTGAATTTCACTGACCTGCAGCTGACAGAGGGCCAGCACACAGAGACCTTCTATCTGGAAGTAGAGGTCTTTTCAGAGTGGTGAACCGGCAAGTTGAATCCGACCAGCAGTTTGACAGTGGCAGCTATGGATAAGCAGCGGTCCGGTAGTAGCCTCTTGTTCTTTTTGCAGAAAGTTTGGAAAAAATCTAAGTGACCAGTATGCAGTTTTTTTAGGAATAAAGGGCACACTTTAACACCAGCCAAAGGTCCAGGACCTTATGAGCACCACTTGAGGGTTAAGACGCAGTCGCCCAGAAGCCACCAGCAGGGTCCAGAGTAAATCTATTTGGAACTGATCAGCTGGGCTCAGCATAGATTTGGGCTTTGTGCAGGTTTTGTGATCTCAGTGCTGAACATGAGGCTAGCCAACTAGTTCCACTCCTCTTTCCTGGGTACAAATGGGGAGCAGATCCAGCCCTTTGGGTTGCTATATACAGGATAAACAGCAGGTACCATCCTTCTACTGTCTTCCACAGATCCAGAGGTGTTCTGAAAAAGGTACTGAGGAAGTCACTTTTATGTCCATTACCAATTTATGGGTTGGGCAATCTCCTGGTCAATCCCTCATCAAAGGGGTAAAAGTTCCAGGTGGTGTCCCTACCCACTTTTGTAGCACTCCCTGTGTGTTGTACTGTAAATTATCTCACAGTTCTTCTCTCTACATAAAACCTATATCGCTGAATCCTTTCTCCCCTTCTCCAGAGCTCTGGATACACCCCTGAGGTGTGCCCTAGGGAAATGAATAACTCCTCCTGCAAGCCAGATCTGGAACAGAGTTTCCCACACTAGGATGGTGCCTCGCTGGCTGCTTGGACAATGGCAGGGGCAGCCCTAAACATTAATTACATATGTCCCTTTGATGCGTGTGCACTTGGTGGGCATATCTCTGAGGTCATTCTGTTAGAGGGAGGGCACACTTCCTCCCAGCCAAGGCCCTTTTGGTTCCCCTTCCTAGGAGCCGTTCACACTTCTCAGCAGGCTTCCAGGTCACGGCTGGAAGACAACTGCAGGTGTTGGAAAGCAAAATGCCTACTATCTAAAATGGAAAATGTTTTATTTAAAATACGGCTTGACTATTAGATTGAATTTTTAATAACTACTAATTAGAGTCTTCTGAAAATGGTACAGGCTATTCCCAAACTGCGGCTATGCATGAAAAAACCAACAGTATTTGTCTGAAAATAGGTGAGATCAAGAAGAGACATTTTCTTACAATGAATTGAATAGAACTGAAATACTATTGCTGTGGGGTTATTTTAGCGCTTTACACAGGCACATTTATTTTAGCTGTGGGCCTGGGGCCTGTACATTTCATGTAGTCCCTCTTTATTATTTTAGCAAGGCTTCATTTTGGTGGAGATGGTTTATTGTCAGTTGCCCTTTTATGTAGAATTTGTTATTATTTCATTTGCACATCGTTTCATCTCCTGCTCAGCCCAAGGCTGTACGAGGCTCTACATGATTATTTACTGGGTATTGCCGGTCCAAAGAGTACAATGTCTACCTTACACAGAAAAGGCACATTATCACTGCAGGGCAGTTCTCAGAACAACGACATGTTTTAACATAAAATTACACGCTGCCCCATTACGAGTTTGGCGGTCAGAGCACCTCCATGGTGGTGGTGGCGGTCCGACTGCCGTCAGCTTGGCCGTCAGACCACTGTATTACGAATAATACAAGTCGGGCCTATGGAGCAAAGACTGCTGTGGTCCCGCCGGTCTCACAACACCAACAACACAGACACATCACATCTACAAATACAACTGACACCCTCACATTGCACACGTGCCATGAACTGCCATCAGATTCATCACAGATATGTATGGATGTGTCATGGAACACAAACACCCCTCCCATGAACCAGCCCTGCAATGGACCCACACATCACCCACATTCCAACACAAGGGAAGGACAATGGGATGACAATAGACAGAGAGACAAATTTACAAAGCTCACAATGCAAACAATACCTACACAATAGGGATGGGGGCATCAGCAGCACTCAGAGAAGGATGCTGCACTGGGACACATAACACTGTGCACATGCCCCTCAAACAACATTGCACAGGAACTGGCCCTTTGGGTATCTCGGGGACAAATAATAGTATAGCCAAATGACATGCCTATCTGCACATGTGGAACTGCTTATCAAGAAAGCACATATAACAGCAACAGCATGGGCCATACATTTATATGAAGTAGCTGCAAGGTACACGCAGCAAAATGGACACATGCACAGTCAAATGAAAACAAAGGTAGCATAATTGAACACCCTTCATGTCTGGACAAACAAAACTCAAGCTTCCACACATGATATGTATGTACAATCTGTATCAGGGGACAAATCTACCACTATACATGCTGACATTGGACAACACAAGATGAAATACTTATCATATCAAACTGAACACAATGTAATGACACCACAATTGAACACCTACATATCCATACAGTCAACATCTACCTTTGTCTTGGGTGATTCCAGGATTGCCCACTAAGTCAGATATTGCAAACAACAGCAAATGGATCAGCAATCAGGGTGAAACACACAACTGTAAGCATAACACACAAGAAACAACAGAAAGGTAGAAAGGGAATTGCAGGACAAATGTCTACCCAACAAAACAACAATTTGGGTTTATTTTTAACTAAATGCAAAATGTCAAAGGCCACTGGCCACTCCAGAAGTCTTTCAGTGCACAGTACTGTGCCCACACTTGACTCCTGTTACTGCCAGAAAACCTCCACATGAAGAGGCATCAAGTGGGCAGGAAGGCACCTCAGGGATCATCACTGGGGGGCAGATTTGGGCTGTGTGGGTTTGGTTTTGTGAGGGGTGGACTGTTTCTTAGGAGGGGTGAGCTTCTTCTTGGGGAGGTAGGGGTACGGGTGCTTGCAGGCAGGGTAGATGTGACAGGAGAGGACTTGGCGGTGGAAGGGATGGGATGGGATGTGGGGTGAGGCCTCTTGAGTTTGGGACGGGGTCAAGGGAACAGGGGAATGGACAAGTTTAAAAAAAAACTTTCCTTTAAAATGATGGACAGTCATCAGACGGGTTGGCGATTTAGAGTTTGAAGGAGTGGTTTTCTGGTGTGCTGGTGTTGATGGCTTGGATGTGTGCATGTATGTTTTTGTTTGGGCGGTGTCTGTTGCATGTGTGAGTGCGGACATTTGCATGCCTGGGGGCTGGAAGGTGGAGGTGTTGTGTGATGGGGGAGTGGGGGATGTGTGTGTGTCTGTTGGGGTGGTGGCTGCAAGTATGCTTGTAGTGGTGGATGTATGTTGGGGTGGTGTCTGCAGGTATGGTGGGTGTGGTGGATGTCTGTGTGTCTGTTGGAATGGTGTTTGTGGGTTTTGTGGGTGTGGTGGGGGTCACTTCCTGTTGTTGTGGTGCATGTGGGTATGCTTGATGTGGTGTGTGTGCCAGTGAGGGTGGTGGAGATGTGTGGGGAAGTGGTGGCTGATGTGTGTGTATGTGTGTGTGTGTCTTTGTGTATGTTGAGTGCTTGCATGCTGCTGTGTTTTGTGCTTATGTGTGCTGCTTGTGTGTGTTGAGGTGGGTTCATGCAGATCTGTCTATGTGCTTGAGATAGGCAGGGGAATGGGGGATTTAGATTGGGAAGAGGGAGGTGGATGGGGGGAGGAATAGTGGGGTGACTGCCTGCCATCAGTGAAGAGGTCAGAGCCTGAAAATATCTCTGTAGCCCAGAGATAGCACTATGAATGCCTTCTAGGAAAGTATTGGTCTGCTGAATTTGGAAAGCCAATGCCTGGATTGCATTCACAATGGCAGTGTGACCCACTGAGATACTCCTCAGGAGGTCAATAGCCTCCTCTCTCACGGCAGCAGGGGTGGCAGGGGCTGGGGAAGAGGTCCTGTGGCAAAGGAGAGGCCCACCCTCTTGGGTGAGTAGGCACGGCCAACTGGGTGGGAAACAACCGCTGGACACTGTGGTATATCCCGATGGGTCCACCACTGGGGAGTGGCCACTGGAGGAAGAATATGATGATGATGATATAGATCCGGTCTCCTCCACCCTTCAGGCCACTGGGTCCCTCTGTGTCAGGGGTGTCTTGACCCGAGGCCCGTGGCCAGATGTATCCCCACTTGGCTGTGCCCTCTCTCCTTCGCTTGCCTGGGCTGATGCTGCAAATACAAGGAGAAATAGGGTTACCACATGTCCCTGATCACAGTTGAACAACAGCCGTGATTAGCAAACACTACCATGATGTCAACTAGGCCCCAGAAACAAATCCCACCTCATTGTCCCCTACATGTACCATACCATATACATGTATGTCATCTGAACTGTCAACAGTTGCCCAAAGGAAAATCTGGATCTCAGACAACTACAATTGCATTACTGAAGTTGTGCAATCACAGTAACCATTGAAGAAGTAGGAGATGACATCACCTTCAATGCTTTGCCTCATGGAGCATACATTGTTTACCTGTTGTCATACAGTAATAGGTCAATGCCAACTGCATTACCACAGATCCCACACAAGGTCAGGCACACATTTATTTGTCACATTCACAATAACACAACCATACGAAATGATACTCCCAGAACATGCTGTGTTGCTGACAACAGTACAGTAACAGTACAGTGAAATACTCATGTCACACTGGAAATATATCCACAATGCACACTTCACCAAGTGAAAATTGTCTCAATGGAATCATGGAGAGAGTACCAATGTTGCTCTGAAAGGCCACACATTTGGCATGGAAAGGTACACTGTAGACATCATCTGCAAATTGTCAGCGAGATATGTCCCTAAAACCCACAACACAATGAATTAGCAAGCCCCAGGGAAGTCACCACTAATGTCAGCACCCCTTACAATTAAATATTCTGATTGCATCAGTAAGGCCATTTATCCTTTGTAAGTTGGAGAGACAGAAAGATTTACAAGTACCTTTAGAAGGCCCCTAACATGTTGCCCAGTGGGAAGCTACATCACTGTCTCTGTTTTGGTCCTGCAAATCCAGATGTCTCTGGTTGACTATTTGTACCCAAATTGTTGTGATTTCAACATGACTGCAAAACATTCCATGATGCTCGCAAAAAGTCAGGTAAAAAACCTTACCCTTTACACATGTGCAGTGCACTTTGCTACATGATGCTACATCAATGACCAGCAAATGCACATTGTAGCAAACAAATCTAGTCATACACGTCTTGTCCTTCATTTCCACAGTAGTTGTACATTCCAAATGACATGCAATGATGGCTGGGGGCATGTGTGAGCCAACAATCAATGGTGACATAGTCCTGTCTGCGTCACCACACAAACCGTACTCGCATTGCAAATGTCCTATTCCAAACACAGGTTGGTGAGCACACATATGTGAGGGAATACTGGAATCATCCCATGTACACAGGTAGACCATGCATGAAACAGCAGTGCACACATTTTGTCAAAAGACAAAGGGACACATGCTAACATGTAGGCACAAGGAATGTTGGCAATACTGATGGCACACAAAACATGCCCATGGACATTCCCCTTTTACCAAAGGAAAGTATTGACCTATAGGTGCGCCCAAAGATAAATGTATGCTTTGTCACCTGTATGATGGCCATCTTCACATTACAGACAGTAGTGAGGCACCAGCACCTGTCATAATCTGAAGACAAGTAGCCTCTGGGTGGCAGATGCCAATGTACTTCTTCAGCCAGACACATGGCTGAGGACAGTGATCCATCACTTCCTTTACTTTGGCCTGGAACAATGAGGAGTAGTGATCTGTTGCATAGAATTTACAACCAGTACAACAAACAGCACTTTATTGATCAATGTACACAGCCATATGTGTTCCCTGGAGCGCAAATTTTTTGTGGACATAATTGTGTCCTAGGTCCCTTGGACAATAGGCAAGGGACATTGGTATGCATCACATTACAAATCTACAAACACAGTCACTCCTCTACTGTGTCAAACATCACACATCTCTAATTGTCAGGGGGAGATTTCAGAACATAACACATTAACATGGCAATGTGACAAGCAGGATTATGCCCTCTGCTCACCCCCTTGTGGCTGCAGTAGAAAAAGGTGAACTGTGAGCATGCATGCCATTGCATTTTAGTGACATTTTTGTGTTGTACTTTACCAGACTGCCCTCCTCCAGATATTTCTGTTAAAAGCCCGCAGGATGCAGGATGACCAAGACCTTCTCCTCCCAGGGAAAGAGAAGTAATGGGGCACTGGGAGGGCCACCGCCGGTTTTCTTAGCCTGCAGCTGGTACCTGGAGACCAGGGAACAGACTTTGCCCCTGAGGTAATTCAACCTCTTCCTGATGCCCTCCTTTGTGCATAGGTTGGTGCCTACAGCATTGGCTCTATCGACTTTCGGGTCTCGCATTTACAGTTTCCTACTGAGAGAAGTGTGCTGGACTTGTTCTCCAAACAATTGCGCCTCCGCTCTTAAGATTTCATCCACCATAACTCTTAACTCATATTCTGAAAAATGTGAATATTTCAACTTGACATGGTGTAAAAAATGAAAACTGGTGACACTGACTTACTATACAGGGAAAGTGCAAAAGAGTGTGACTTGACTAAAGTGTGTGCAGTTTGTTCTATGGGATGGTGAAAAAGCAGGGTGCTTTGCAGACAGTGTGCATTCCAAGGGTGCTGTAGTGCTACGGTATTGACCTTGGCTCCCTTAAGGGAGCTGAGAAGAATACCGTAGCACTGTTCACACTGGGGTGACCGGTAGGAACATCGTAATACAATGTTCCCGCTGGTCAGCCCGGCGGGAACATAGTAATATGAATTGGGTGAGAACACCAATGGCATGACAGTGGTGTTCTCCCCATGGCATTGGCGGCCCTGTGGTGGAACCACCAATGTCATAATGAACCCCTAAGTCTGTACACTTCACAATCAGCATTAACGTGGGGATTCACAAATATATTCCCTACTTTATGTTCTCTATCCTACCTTTCTCCTCCTCCTTTTTGTAAATAAACTCAATCTGAGATTACTTTGAATATGGATATCAAACATATGCTTTTGACTAAGTACTTTAATAAGTTCCAGCACCACCCACTCCATATCATCATATCATCATTATCTTTTTCTTTTCTCACAACAAAGTGCACTCACAACACTATCACTCACCAGACTTAGGCCCTCATAAAGAACCTGGTGGTCTGGAACGCCATGCCGGCGGTAATTACTGCCAACAGCATGGTGGTCCAGACCGCCATATAATATACGTGGCTGAACCACCACGTTTGAAACGCCACCACCGCCAGGCTCCTGCCACCAGGCAGCCTGGCGGTGGCGGCGTTTCTGATCCGACTGGGCAGCGCTGCCTGCTGAATAATGAGTTGGATTCCACCAGTTTACACCGCCAGGGAAAGTCTGGCAGAATGAGTGACTAGGGGCTCCCATGCACAGCCCCATCATGCATTTCACTGCCCGATTTATCGTGAAATGCACGACGGGTGCTATTGCACCCACCGCACTGCTACATTGCCGCCAGCTCCAATGTTCAGGCCTAGCTGGATGTATATTATGTGGCCGGTGAGGGGTTTCTGCTCACTGGCGGTCTTCTGTTGACCGTCAGCACCGATCTCGGCAGGATTCCCCCACTGAGATCGTAATGACCCCCATAATGTTAGTTCTAGTCTACTATGAATCCAAGACCACCCTCTTTTCGAACTCTTGGGTGGGCACTGGGTGTTTTCCACTCATTATTTTTTATGAACTCAGCACATATGGTGATGGACACAATCACTTGCCTTTCTAAATCCAGGACTTTTTATTTTGTACATCACCTTGAGAAAACCCCAGGCCTTCAGCCGTGTAAGGGGCGACACAAGTGTTGGCTGTACTACTACGAAAGCCTTATACCAATGCACAATTGAATAAACTGAGTCATGTTCAGCTCAATTACCTTCTACTTTGAAAAACCCTGGAGAAATTGTTCAACATAAAACCATTAGTTAAAAACTGGAGAGTCTCATTGTGATTTATAAACTTGATTGTTATACAGACTCTTGAATCTGAGAAATAGGAGGTACAAACCTGAACTAGTAATCCAACCCCCTACAGAATATGGGTATTATGAAACGGGTGGGCAGAGTTGGAACCTGTAGAGAAGCACTTTAACATGTCCTAGATCTTGATGGCTCTAGCGTGGTGGCAGAAACACCTTTTGATATAAATGAACGTGTCACTGCCTTGCAGGAATTTCATCAGTTCCATGATGAAAACTCATCTGCACATGCCGCCATGTTTGGAATGAGGGATTAACCCCTCTGGTGCCTCGGATGTAACAGTTAAGTCCTGGGCAACACTGCTCAGGTGCCCAGGACGTAACCGTTAGGTCCAAGTAGGGGTCCGGGGGGGCAAAATGTTTTTGGGCCTTTTCTGCCCCCCTGAGGGCAGATCGGCCTATTATAATTGGGCCAATATGTCCCCAGGGGGGCAGAAACCTCTAGATACCAGGGATATTTTTTTGTTTACTTTATTTTTTTATATATGGGGAGTGACCCCTTAGGCTAGGGTCGCTCCCCTGGGGGGCACATTGTACTGAGATCGGCCTATTTTTATTAGGCCAATCTGCTCCATAGGGGGTAGAAACTACTAGCCACCAGGGATTTTTTTTGGTCAATTTCACGTGAGGGGAGCGACCCCTTAGGCAAGGGTCGATCCCTGGGGGAGCAAATTTATTGTAGGCCATTTCTGCCCCCCTTGGGGGCAGATCGGCCTATTGTAATTAGGCCGATCTGTACTCGGGGGCAGAAAACCCGAGACACCAGGCATTTTTTTTTTTATATTTGAGGATCGACCGCAGTCTCTGCCCTTGGGGGTAAATTGTCTTTAGGCCATTTCTGCCCCCCTTGGGTCCAGATTGGCCTATTCTTATTAGGCCAATCTGCCTCCAAGGGGGCAGAAACCACTAGACACCAGGGATTTTTATTGTTTCGCATCAACTTCATGCAAGGGTAACGACCCCTTAGGCAAGGGTCGTTCCCCTGGGGGGCAAATTTATGTTAGGCCATTTCTGCACAACGTGGGGGCAGACCAGCCTATTTTTATTCGGCCGATCTGCCCCCAAGGGGGGCAGAAACCACTAGGCCCGGGGATTTTTTTTTGGCGCCAATTTCACACAAGGGGAGCAACCACAAGACACCACGGATTTTTATTTTTTTGCATCAACTTCATGCAACGGTAGCGACCCCTTATGCAAGGGTCACTCCCCTAGGGGGGCAAATTTATTTTATGGCAATTTCTGCTCCCCTTGGGGGCAGAATGGCCTATTTCTATTAAGCCAATCTGTCCCGAGGGGGGCAGAAACCAATTAGGCACCAGGGATTGGTGCGTATTTTGTTTGGGGGAACAGCCCCTTGGGCAAGGGTCGCTCCTCATGGGGGCACTTTACTGTTGGCCATATCTGCCCCCCTTGGAATGCCCATCTGCCCCCAAGGGGGCAGAAAGCCCACCAGGGAAGATGTTTTTTTCAAAATAAAAGGGTGAGGGTATTGCCATACCCCCAGCCCCAATTAAATGGGTTCAAAGTTGTTCTTCCCACCAGTGGGCATATGGGGCAATAACCCCCTCATCCACACTCCAGGTGGGCAGAAAGTCAATTAGATGCCAGGGAATTAAAAAAACAAACATAGTGGGGAGGTGGCTACCAACCAGTATGGGCCTGGTTTTGCTCCCACCCCAACTGAAGGGGGTAACAGTCTTTCAGCTCTCCCCCGCACACTAACACATCTTACCCCATGGCAAGCAAGAGGACCTTTGATTATTTTGGGTTTTGGGTTAACATTTGGGCCATAAGAGGTTGGCTAACTCTCAAAATCGTTCTACTTGGAATGGTGAGGGTTGCACTTTTTGGACTGTGGGACGCTTCTATGTAGAAAAATCTACAAGACCTAGACACATCTGAAAACTAAACATCTGGGTGATTCCAGGGAGGTGTGCTTCACATGCACCCTGCACCATTTTCTTACCCACAATGCCCTGCATACCTCCAACTTTGCTGAAAATCCCACATTTTTCCCATATTTTTATGATGGAACCTTCCGGAATCTGCAGGAATCCACAAAATTCCTACTACCCAGCATTGTTTCATCTATAACGATAAAAATTCTGCTGCACTTGTCAGCCTAAAAATGTTTTTTTTTCAAACTGCCCTTTTGGACCCGCTTTGTTCCCCCTCAATTTCAACATGTTTTTGGCTCTTCCCTGTCACAAGCACTTGGCCTACCTACACAAGTGAGGTATCATTTTTACCGGGATACCGAGGGAAACGATGGGAGGTAGGGAGTTTGTCCCGGTGCGGTGATCCCACATAGAAATGTATATTTCAGGTTTGCTGAGGATTCTGCGTAAGAAAACATTGGGGATCCACGTAAGTCACACCTCCCTGGATTCCCTGGATTCCTTTGGGTGTTTACTTTTCAGAAATGTTTGGGTTTGGTAAGTTTCCCTACATGTCTGCTAAGTCCCGCACCAAAATCGCAGGTGCCTCCCCCCCTCAAAAACAGGTAGTTTTGTATTTTATAATTTTGATGTGTCCACATAGTGTTTTGGGGCATTTCCTTTCGAGGGTATTAGGCCTACCCATACAAGTGAGGTACCATTTTTATTGGGCGACTTGGAGAAACGCTAGGTGGAAGGAAATTTGTGGCTCCTCTCAGATTCCAGAACTTTGTGTCACTGAAATGTGAGGAAAAAGTGTTTTTTTGCCAAATTTTGAGGTTTGCAAAGTATTCTGGGTAACAGAACCAGGCGAGAGTCCCAAAATTCACCCCATCCTGGATTTCCCTAAGTGTCTAGTTTAAAAAAATGCACAGGTTTGGTTGGTTTCCCTGGGTGCTAGCTGAGCTAGAGGCCAAAATCCACAGCTAGGCACTTTCCAAAAAACAGGTCAGTTTTCAATGTGCAAATGTGATGTGTCCTTACAGTTCTGTTTTCTTTGGGAAAATGTGATGTGTCCACATAATGTTTTGGGGCATTTCCTTTTGGGAGCACTAGGCCTACATACACAAGTGAGGTACCATTTTTATCGGGTGACTTGGGGAAACACCTGGTGGAAGGAAATTTGTGTCTCCTCTCAGATTCCAGAAATTTCTGTCACTGAAATGTGAGGAAAAAGTGTTTTTTGGCCATATTTTGAGCTTTAGAAAGGATTTTGGGTAACAGAACCTGATGAGAGCCCCAAAAGTCATCCCCTCCCAAATTCCCCTGGGTGTCTAGTTTTAAAAACTGCACAGGTTTGGTAGGTTTCCCTAGGTGCTGGCTGAGCTAGAGATCAAAATCCACAGCTATGCACTTTCCAAAAAACAGGTCAGTCTTCAATGTGCAAATGTGATGCGTCCATGTTGCAATTCTTGTCGTGGGCATTAGGCCTACCCACGCAAGTGAGTAAAACGTGAAGAAAAATTGCTGTTTTTTTTAACCTAAATTTTCAAATTATTTTATTTTAGCTGTTACTTTCTGTAGGAAAACCTTGAAGGATCTACACAAATGACTTCTACTGTTGTCTACTTTTCAGAAATGTTTAGCTTTCCGGGACCCAGCATTGGTTTCACACCCATTTGTGTCACTAACTCAAAGGAGGCTAAATGCTCAAAACAATTTTAAAAAATGAGGTATGTCCCAGTAAAATGCCAAATTGTGTTGAAAAATGTGTTTTTCTGATTCAAGTCTGCCTGTTCCTGAAAGCTGGGAAGCTGGTGATTTTAGCACCACCAACCCATTGTTGATGCCATTTTTAGGGGAAAAAACACAAGTCTTCTTCTGTAACCCTTTTTCCCATTTTTTGAAACAAACAACATTTTTGCTGTATTTTGGCTAATTTCTTGGTCTCCTGCAGGGGAACTCACAAACTCTGGGTAATTCTAAAATCCCTAAGATGTTGGCAAAAAAGTACACAAATTTGGCGTGGGTAACTTATGTGGACAAAATGTTATGAGGGCCTTGGCGCGAACTGCCCCAAATAGCCAAAAAAGGCGAGGCACATGAGGGGAAAAAGCCTGGCAGCGAAGGGGTTAATCAACAATATCCACTGGCTGGATTCCAAAAGATGAAGTTCTAATGTGAGGAAAAATTGTTGTGAAAAAGGAATCTGGCCCATCACATAGACCACAGGTTCCAGTCCTGGGGATACACAGTACCAGAACTGTCATTCTTCCACCGCTGCCTGAATCAAGGGAAATCCGTTTCATTTCAATTGACAATATCAAGCAACACCATGTGGCCAGTCCTGCACAGTAGACCACAAGGACTCCTGGGTAGTTCCCATACCACTCTCACTGCCAATCAGGATGTACTTCTGCAAACATTAAACAATGATCAAGATAAATCCCCTAGCTCGAGGATGGTGGAAAAGGAACTTTCATTAGTCCCTGTCACCACATCTATGACAAGAAATTTTCAAAAGTCAAAATTATATTACTCAAATTCTACCAAACAGATGGAATAATTTACTACGAACCACCAAGGGATACATCTGCCAGGTCTCTTTCACCTACACCTACAATTATTCTGCATCTTTTGCAGCACCTGTAACAAGAGCATGTAACTACATGATTCATCCATGATATTATCTGTGGATATTTCTGACTTTGCTTGCCTTCCTTCTTCCGATTGATTTTGTCATTGTTTTCTTTTTTCTGATACATGGTCATTATCTTCCTGAATGCTCTGCTGTTAAACTGGTGGCTAAGATTTCAAAACCATGTCTGTCCTCATATAAGGTCAGAAGAGACTTGTCCCTAGTGAACATTTCAGCTGGTCTGTTTCGGATAAAGTGCTGTTCGATATCTTTGGTCCTACGGAAATGATTCAAATTCTGCTAGAAACTGTATCTCCAGTTGCCAGAGGTATACACCCTTGTCCAAGTAGGGATCACAATCCTAGTCAGAGTAAGTCACAACGCAGTCCAAATTATCCCATGATCACCCTCTGGTAGCTTGGCACAGAGCAAGCAGTCTTCACTTAAAAGGCAATGTGTAAAGTATCTGTGCAATATCTCATACTGTAACACCGTGAAAACACCACAAAAAGTACTACTCCGCACCAGTTTAGGGAAATAGATAATATTTATCTGAATACAAAAAAGACAAAAAAATCCAATAAGCACAAGTTGAGATATCACTTTTTAAAGGTTAAAATGAGTCTCAATCCTTAAGGATTAGTGGTTGTATCCTTGTAGCACATAGTACCTTGAATGTGTCAAAAATAGTGAGGCACAGAGTTGCAGAGGAGATGCATCAGAAAATAAGGTGTTGCGTCAGATTTTCTGGTATGGCCCAGACAATGTATTGTTTCTTTCGATGCTACAAGGTGATGCATCAATTTACAGGAGTGCAGCCCTGGTTCCAAGGAGATGCTTTGAAATATAAGGCGGTGTGTCGGATTTTCTGGTGCAGCACAGATGATGCACCATTTCTTTCCATGCTGCAAGAGGATGCATCAGTTTCCAGGAGCGCAGCCTTGGTTCCTCACTGCGATGTGGGGATATTTTGACACCCAGGGATGGTGAAATAAAAATCCTTGATGAGCTTGGCAAGAAGAAGCAGGCACTGCATCGATCCGGTAGGTGATGCTGTAATTTTTTAGCCGCGAGACAGGCACTGCATCGAATTCTGCAGGCAGTTTGTTGATTTTCTGATGCACTCGGATTTTCTTCTCTTTGGTGAAGACTTTGTGGCCCTGAGACTTCAGAGCAAGAGGCAAGCTCAATCAAAGCACTTGTGGGTAAGGCTGAGACCTTCCAGCAGGTAGCAGGGCATCAGTCCTACCCAGCAAAGCAGTCCAGATGAGTCCTTTAGGCAGCCAGGCAGTCCAGGTGTGGGCCCAGAAGTGTATGAATTGGTGGGGTCAGATACCCAGTATATAACCTAAAAGTTCCTTTGAAGTGGGAGAAAGTGCAAAGAGTGGTTTTGAAGTGCACAAGTTCCCATTTCAACCAAGCCCTGTCTGCCAGGATCCCTGTGAGGGTTATCAGTCCTTTGTGTGAGCGCAGGCCACTGACCTTTGAAGTGAAAGAGAGAGACCCTTCACCTTTCCTGTCCAGGGAGACCCATTCAGTATGCAAATGAATGCAGATGTAACTGAGTGCCCTGTTTTTATGGCTGTCTGGGTGGAATGCATAAGGGGAGCTGTCAACCAGCATACCACAGACGTTGACTGGAGACAAGCTTTAAGGCAAAGAAAGGAGAAAGTACAGACAAATGCCAACATTCTAAAAGTAGCATTTCTAAAATAGTAAAATTAAATCCAACTTCACCAGTAAGCAGGATTTTATATGATCATTCTGGCCATACTAAACATGACAGAGCTACTCCTTTCAGATCAGAACCTACTACTATAACCCCTTCGCTGCCAGGCCTTTTCCCCTCCTGTGCTGACCCTTTTTTTGGCTATTTGGGGCAGTTCGCGCTTAGGCCCTCATAACTTTTTGTTCACATAAGCTACCCACGCCAAATTTGGGTCCTTTTTTTCCAACATCCTAGGGATTCTAGAGGTACCCAGACTGTGTGGGTTCCCCTGAAGGAGACCAAGAAATTAGCCAAAATACAGTGAAAAATTTGGTTTTTTCAAAAAAATGGGAAAAAAGGGCTGCAGAAGGCGGCTCATGTTTTTTTCCCGAACATGGCATCAACAAAGGGTTTGCGGTGGCAAGATCACCATCTTCCCAGCTTTCAGGAACAGGCAGACTTGAAATAGAAAACCCAATTTTTCAATACACTTTTGACATTTTACTGGGACATACCCCATTTTTACTATTTTTTGTGCTTTCAGCCTCCTTCCAGTTATTGACCCGAAATGGATGAGAAACCAATGCTGGATCCCAGAAAGCTAAACATTTCTGAAAAGTAGACAAAAATCTGAATTCAGCAAGGGGGCATTTGTGTAGATCCTACAAGTGTTTCCTACAGAAAATAACAGCTGAAATAAAAAAAATATTGAAATTGAGGTAAAAAAACTGCCATTTTTATCCACGTTTTACTCTGTAACGTTTTCCTGCGATGTTAGATTTTTGATAGCAATACACTGTTACGTCAGCTGGACTCTTCTGGTTGCAGGGATATATAGGGCTTGTAGGTCCATCAAGAACCCTAGGTACCTAGAGCCAATAAATGAGCTGCACCTTGCAATGGGTTTTTATTCTATACCGGGTATACAGCAATTCATTTGCTGAAATATAAAAAGTGAAAAATAGGTATCAAGAAAACCATTGTATTTCCAAAATGGCCACAAGATAAGGTGTTGAGAAGCAGTGGTTATTCGCACATCTCTGAATTCCGGGGTGCCCATACTAGCATGTGAATTACACGGCATTTCTCAAATAGACGTCTTTTTTACACACTGTCTTACATTTGGAAGGAAAAAATGTAGAGAAAGACAAGGGGCAATAACACTTGTTTTGCTATTCTGTGTTTCCCCACGTCTTCCGATAAAAATGGTACCTCATTTGCGTGGATAGGCCTAGCACCCGTGACAGGAAATGCCCCAAAACACAATGTGGACACATCACATTTTCACAAAGCAAACAAAGCTGTTTTTTGCAAAGTGCCTAGCTGTGGATTTTGGCCTCTAGCTCAGCCGGCACCAAACTTGGCAAACCTGCGCAGTTTTGAAAACTAGACACCTAGGGGAATCCAAGATGGGGTGACTTGTAGGGCTCTGTTACCCAGAATCCTTAGCAAATCTCAACATTTGGCCCAAAAAAACTTTTTCCTCTCATTCCGGTGACAGAAAGTTCTGGAATCTGAGAGAAGTCACAAATTTCCTTCCACCCAGCGTTCCCAGAAGTCTCCCAATAAAAATGGTACCTCACTTGTGAGGGTATGCCTAGCGCCCGCAAAAAGAAATGCCCCAAAACACAACGTGGACACATCAAATTTTTCCACAGAAAACAGAGGTGTTTTTTACAAACTGCCTACCTGTGGATTTTGGCTTCTAGTTCAGCCGGCACCTGGGGAAACCTAGCAAACCAGTGCATTTTTGAAAACTAGACACCTATGGGAATCCCATATGGGGTGACTTGTGGGGCTCTGACCAGGTTCTGTTACCCAGAATCCTTTGCAAACCTCAAAATTCAGCCAAAAAATCACTTTTTCCTCTCATTTTGGTGACAGAAATTTCTGGAATCTGAGAGGAGCCACAAATTTCCATCCACCCAGCGTTCCCCCAAGTCTCCCGTTAAAAATGGTAGCTCACTTGTGTGGGTAGGCCTAGCGCCCACGAAAGGAAATGGCCCAAAACAAAACGTGGACACATCACATTTTTCCACAGAAAACAGAGGTGTTTTTTATAAACTGCCAACCTGTGGATTTTTGCCTCTAGCTCAGCCGGCACCTGGGGAAACCTAGCAAACCAGCAAATTTTTTAAAACTAGACCCCTAGGGGAATCCCAGATGGGGTGACTTGTGGGGCTCTGACCAGCGTTCCCCCAAGTCTCCCGATAAAAATGGTACCTGACTTTTTTTTTTAAATATCTTTTATTGTTTTTTTAACTATAAACAGTATATTCCCCAATTTTAGCAATTAATCCCCCCTCCCCCCATATTGCACTTATATCAGCATATTGTGTTCTGGTGCTGACAGTTCTTGATGGGCTGCTCCTTGCAGTCTACGCGTCCAAAGTTTTATATGGTCGGTTTGGGAGCTGTTTCTGATTCAGCGACTGAGGCCAACTTGGCATTTTCTGGGATTGGGTCATTCATGGTTTTCAGGCACTCCAGTAATGCATCCCATTGTGTTGCGCTATCTCTTGGTCTCCGTCCCTGGAGTGCTTTTCTTAGTAGTACTATTCCCTCTGTTTCTGCCCATTTTTGTGTTGCTTCCTGCCAGTTTGTAATCTGCGCGCCCGCTGACTCTAGTGTGAGGTGATTTCTCTTTTGGCCAGGACGAGAGCTAGATCAACAAACTTATTTGTTATTTTGTGAGCTGCAGGGCGCAGAAAGTCTCCCAATAATGCCACCATCGGGAACATGGAAATCGTCCTGTCAGTGCAGGTGGTGATTCTCCGAAAGATCTCTGAACAGTATGTACTGAGTTGCGGGCAACTCCACAATATGTGCACTAGACCTGCTGCTATTTCGGCACATCTAGGGGATCTTGCTTCAGTTGTGTTATATATTTTAGTTATCATTTGCAGGGTTAAATAGGCCCTATGGTAAATATATAGATTAATTAGTTTGAATCTGGTGTTTCTTGATACCGAGTATATATGAGAAGTGATCTTTGCCCACTGTGCATCCTCAATGGGTGTGTTTAATTCAGTTTGCCACTTATTTCTAAGTTTGCTTAGGGGTGTGCATGTGCTGCTTTGTAGGGATTTGTATATTTCTGAAATCACTCCTTTCTTCTCCCCAATTGTGCAAAGGATTTTACAGCCGCTGTGTATTGGGGGTTCGAGGGCTGCTGTCCCCCAGGTTTTTTGTGCAGTTTTGGTGATCGCGATATATGTGAGGAACAGTCCAGGTGGGAGATTGAACTGGGCTTGAAGCTCCGAATAAGTGCAGAGTCTCCCATTGTCATATATGTCGCCTAGTTTTGTGATGTTATGTTCCCCAAGCTTATTAAGGCCTTTAAGCATTTGGTCCCCCATAGTAACTGCCAGGCAGTTCAAGGGCGCTTCTGGGGTGTAGGGAGCCTTTGTATTGGTGTGTCTTAGGAATTGTTCCCAGCAGTGTCTAATTGATTCCCACTCTATGGGTAGTTGCGGTTTTTGCTTCCTGGGGTTTAATATTATCCCTAATACTTTTTTGGGTGAGCAGTTCAGAGGGATCCGTAGCTCCTTTGCCCCTGGAGGTTCGCTGATAAGTTTTGCTAGCCATTGTAGTTGTCCTGCCCAGTAATAAATTTCTAGGTTTGGGGCCGCCAGTCCACCCTCGGCAGTGGTTCTCTGCAGTAAATTTAGTGCAATTCTATGTCTACCAGATCCCCATATAAAGTTTGCGAATAGAGATGCCATACTTCTAAATACTACTTTAGGTATTACCAGTGGGATAGTAGTGAAGTAGTATAGCATTCTGGGCAGCACTATCATTTTGAGTAGGGCGGTCCTGCCGGTTACCACCAGTGGCAGTGTCTCCCAGAATCGCATGCTAGACCTAACTCCACTGAGCGCTCTATGAATATTACCTTCTAGGAGGTCCTCTTTGGTGTGGTATATGTTTACCCCTAGGTATTTGAATGTAGTAGGCGACCAGGGCAAGCTTCTTGTTTCATTCGGTTCGGTTGAACTTCTACGTGCGGGGAATATGGTGGACTTCCTCCAATTAATACGGAGTCCGGAAGCCCCTCCATTGGTCTCTAGCATGGTTATTACTCCTGGTAGGTCTTCTTCCAAACTTCGAAGGAAGAGCACCATGTCGTCAGCATAAAGGACGATGTTGTGTGTCCAGTTAATAATAGATATGCCTTTGTAGTGTTGTCGAGTTCTGGCCATTTGTGCCAGGGGCTCTACTGCCACTGCGAAAAGGAGAGGGGATAGTGGGCAGCCCTGTCTAGTTCCCCTGCCTATCGAGAAGGAGTCAGATATAGTACTACCTGTTTTCACTCTAGCAGTTGGATTTGAGTACAATAACTTAGTCCAACGTGTAAATCCCTCTCCCATTCCCAATTTCAGCATGACCTGTTCCAGGTAGTCCCATCGCAGGCAGTCTAATGCCTTCTCTATGTCTATCGAGATGACCGCTGACTGCGACATTTCCGGGGGTATGGAGCGGAGAACTGACACTAGACGCCTAATATTTTGTGCAGTGCTGCATTGTGGGATGAAACCGGACTAATCCTGGTGGATTAATGATGGCATATGTGGTAAAAGTCTGTTCGCCAATATCCGGCTCACTATTTTATAGTCTATATTAATCATGGACAATGGGCGATAGGAGCGGACATCGGATGGAGGCCTGTCAGGTTTTAATAAAGGGATCATGATGGCTTCGTTAGTAGATTGAGGCAGATCATTACTGTTCCATACTTCCATGTATACTGCGCAGAGGTGTGGGGCTATCAGGTCTTGGTATAGAAGGTAGAACTCGAGTGGGAGTCCGTTGGATCCAGGGACTTTGCCCTTGGCCATGCCTTGTATCGCCGTTTTGATTTCTGCAGTTGTAATTGGGGCTGCTAAGACTGCGTTCTCCTCCTCTCCAAGTTTGGGGAGGGCGAGATCTTCCTAGTCTTGTAGTTGGAGATTAGTTAGTGTCTCGGGGGTGCATATAATGTTGACTAGTAGTTAACAAAACTTGTATTGATTTCTTTTTGACTGTAAACATTGGTGCCTGGGGTTTCTTCAATTTCCACTATAATAGTTTGTTGTTTGGGTGGGTTAGCCAGCCATGCAAGTAAGGTCCCTGCTTTATCCCCCTCTGAATGTTGTTTGACTAGATATTGTTTATAGTCATGTCACGATAATCTAATGTTCACCTCTGCAATTTTATTTTTGGTGTCTTTCATCAGGGACGCCAGCTCAGGCTGTGTGGGTCATCTACACTCGAGGTCCCTTAGGGAGTCCTCCAATCTACGCAGCTAATTTTCCATTGATTTCCGGACCCCTATGTTCTCGCTAATACAGGTGCCCCTCACAACCGTCTTGAATGCTTCCCATTCAATGGATCTGGAGGATGCTGTCTGCGTGTTTTGTTTGAAGAACTCTACTATGATTGTATGTAAGAGGTGTTTGAGTGCCTCGTCTTCAAGCATTTCTGCTCTCAGGCGCCATGTTGGTATCGTCGCTCTTACTCTTCCCCATGACAGCGACATCAACAGGGGGTTATGATCAGAGATTGTTCGGCTCAGATATTCGATAGAAACTACTTCATTTTGAATTTCAGGGGAAGCTAAAAAAGTGTCCAGCCTGACATGCAGATCATGTACCGCAGAGTAGTATGAATAGTCCAGAGTTTTTGGATTGAGCTGTCTCCAGCTATCTCTTAATTGCCAGTGTTTCTGCCAGTCTGCGAATGATTTGGCAGTTTTTAGTGCTGGGGAGTGTGTGAGGGGAGGGTGCGATCTGTCCAAGTTAATATTGGCTGTGCAGTTAAAATCTCCTCCAGTCAAGTTAGGGCCCGTCAAGTGAGAGCCTATTTCCATAGACAATTTATCAAGGAATTTCCCCTGTTCCTGATTGGGTGTGTATATTCCGCTTAGTGTTATTTTTCTTCCCTCTAGCCTCCCGGATACTACTACGAATCTGCCATCTTTGTCTATAGTCTTGTGTAGGTCCTGAAAGGGCACCCCTGGGCAAATCCAGATCAGAACCCCCCTTGCAAACGCTGAATAACTAGTGGCAATTATATGGCCTCTCCATCTTTTCTTAAGGGCGTTAACTTCCTGTTCCACCAGGTGGGTCTCTTGTAATAAAGCTATGTGGATTCCCCTACGTTCTAAATAATTGTACACTTTATATCATTTGGATATGTTGTTAAGGCCTCTTACGTTCCAGGTTATTATTTTATACGTTGTAGTCCCTATTTTGGTTACTTAGCTTGTGGTGGGGCGCGTTTTATTGCTTGAACTGTCAGCTACATTAGTGATAAGTGCATAACTAACTCCCTGTAGTAGCTTGAAAGATTCAATTCCCAACTCCCACTCCACAGGACCGGTGATCAGAACTTTCCCCGTCCAAACCATTTTAACTTGTCTTAAAGTCCTATAGGTGGGTGGAGTGCCAGTGACCGAGAGCCTACACTCCCGGTCGGTTCCGGGGCCCAACATGGTTAAAGTAAGCTGCCCAATTAGCTATTACACAAGCCCAACATATTGTGGATCCACCGGGCCATCTACTTCTAGTTAGCCAGCTCATGCCGGATGGTTCGCCATATCTTTCTTTTAATGCCAGTTCTGACAGTGGAGGATCAGATAATTTCTTCTGAGGATCTCGGAGTCACTTTTGGTAGGCTGGTGAGGGTGTTGCGCGATGAGATCGATGACCCTCCACAGCTTGAGTCGCGATCTGAGGTGTGACCAGAGTTTTGTGATAGGAGGAAGAGACCTCCGCTCAGTGCTGCAGCTGCATCTAATGCCTCACGCATTTCTTGAAGTGCTTGGGGCCATATTTATACTTTTTGACGCAAAACTGCGCTAACGCAGTTTTGCGTCAAAAAAATTAGCGCCGGCTAACGACATTCTGAAGCGCCATGCGGGCGCCGTATTTAATCAATGACGTTAGCCGGCGTTAGCCGCCGGCGCTGCCTGGTGTGCGTGGAAAAAAATGACGTATACCAGGCAGCGCCGGCGTAGGGGGATATGGAGCTTGGGCGTCAAAAAATGGGGCAAGTCAGGCTGAGGCAAATTTTTCGCCTCAACCCGATTTGCGCCATTTTTTTCGACTCCCAACCCCCATAGAAATGACTCCTGTCTTAGCAAAGACAGGAGTCATGCCCCCTTGCCCAATGGCCATGCCCAGGGGACTTCTGTCCCCTGGGCATGGTCATTGGGCATAGTGGCATGTAGGGGGGCACAAATCAGGCCCCCCTATGCCACAAAAAAAAAATAATGACTTACCTGAACTTACCTTAATGTCCCTGGGATGGGTCCCTCCAGCCTTGGGTGTCCTCCTGGGGTGGGCAAGGGTGACAGGGGGTGTCCCTGGGGGCATGGGAGGGCACCTCTGGGCTCCTTCAGAGCCCACAGGTCCCTTAACGCCTGCCTTTTCCAGGTGCTAAAAAACGGCGCAAAAGCGGCCGTACGTCATTTTTTTTTACCCGCCCACTCCTGGGCGTGAATTTTGCCCGGGAGTGTAAATACGGCGCACATGCCTCGGAGTCAATTTTTTAGACGAGAACGCCTACCTTGCATCTCATTAACGCAAAGTAGATGTCCACGCTAAAAAATGACGCAAACTCCATGGACTTTGGCGCTAGACGCGTCTAACGCCAAAGTATAAATATGGAGTTAGTTTTGCGTCGGAATTGCGTAAAAAAAACGACGCAATTCCGGCGCAAACGGAGTATAAATATGCCCCTTGGTGTCTCGGGGGAGCAATCTCTTTGTTTCGTTTGGAGGGTCTACTGCATTTCCTGGAAGTTGTATTATGCATCTCTCCCCGGAGTTATGATGTTCTTGGCTTCCAGCCATTCCTCAACTACTTGTGGGAGGTAAAAAATGTGACTTCCCTTCATATTCCACTCTATGTTTGGCAGGGAAAAGCATGGCATATTTGATTCCATTTTCGCGGAAGGTACGTTTGGGGTTATTGAAAGAGGCCCTCTGTGCCTGTGTGCTTTTGGTGAAGTCTGGAAAGAGCATAACCCGCTGGTTATCTAACATGATTTCGCCTTTCAAGCGTGATTGTGCCAGATTATAATCTCTATCCTTAAAATGCAGGAGTTTTGCCACTATTGGGCGAGCTCTTGCTCCAGGGGGAGGAGGTCTGCCGGGTACCCTATGAGCTCTTTCTATGGCAAAAAACGAGGATAAACCTTCAGGAGGAATTGTGACTTTGATCCAGTTTTCTAAGAAGGATTCGATGTTTGCTGCCACCGTTTCCGCTCATTCTGCAATGCCAATTAATCTTAACTTACTCCTGCAGGCGCTGTTTTCAGCATCTTCCGCTCTTGTTTCTAGGGCCTTTATACGAGATGTAATGTCCAGGATTTCTTTGGTGGCTGATTTCTGAGTCGAGGAAACAAGCTCAACACCTTTTCATTTTCTCTGTGAGTCTGTGGTGGTCGTCGCGTAGCAGGGAGAGGTCGACCGATAAGTTGTCTATCTTCTGTTCGAGTGCTTCTCTAGATTCTCTGATGGCCAGAAGCACTGTGTCAAGGGTTGTTTCCTGTTGGGTCGTGCTGTCCTGAGAGTTTGTTTTATGGGACTGATCTGAGATCTGGGTGCCAGAGGGGTTCTCCGGGCCTTGCCCCTCTCGTCTTTTGGGCTTGCCCATCCTTAAGGGCAGATGCTTGTTCACTAGTGTAGGTGGTCTCGGTCAGTAATGGCCTGGGCTTAGTACACCAACTATGCTGACAGTCTTTCTAGCTGCTTCTGAGACTCTTTGGTAAATAACAGCGGTGGGAGAACTAGTTCTTTATAGTTGCATTCAGCACTTTACTCCTTCAGCTCTTGCCACGCCCAAGCGTAGTGTTCAGCGCCACTAGGCGTTGTGGGATCGAATGTAGAGTGCTCCCCTGTTACTCGTTCCCTCACTCGTGGGGGCCCGTGAATGTCAACTGGGTTCCCCCCCTTTCGTGACAGTATCCAGTGTGTCTGTAGGCGTGCAGGGCGCTTAATATGGGACCAGACTTGTGTTACCCTGCCACCCACACCAGGGTTCGGGTGCACAGGCCTTGCTTCACGCGCTCTCTCTGTTGTGTCTTCCCCCTTCTTCCGTGTTCTCGCCTCCGTACCTTGCACGATGTGAGAGTAGGGGGCTCCCTTAGTATAGTCAGGCCGCCTGGCGGGATCCGCTCACGCCTGCTGCTCACACCTCCCGGGTAGTTGGTTAGTAGTTTCCTTTTCTAGAGTTCTTTTGGGTTACGGCTCAGAGGGCTCTCCTCGTACTGGTGCTGGGATCGGGTGCGCAAGCCTTGCTTCTCGCGCTCTCTCTGTTGTAGCTCCCCCCTTCTTCCATGTCCTCGCCTCCGTTCCTTGCACGATGTGGGAGTAGGGGGCTCCCTTGGTATTGTCAGGCCGCCTGGTGGGATCCGTTCACGCCTGCCACCCACACCTCCAGGGTAGTTGGTTTGTAGTTTCCCCTTCTAGAGTTCTTTCGGATTGCAGCTCAGGGGGCCCTCATCGTAATGGTGCTGGGGTCGGGTGCGCAAGCCATGCTTCTCGCTTTCTCAGTGTTGTGGCTCCCCCCTTCTTCCGTGCCCTCACCTCCGTACCTTGCACGATGTGGGAGTAAAGGCTCCCTTAGTATCAACAGGCCGCCTAGTGGGGTCCGCTCACGCTCCGGTTCCCTCCGATAGTCTGGGGCACAGTCCAGGGCGAGCCGCGCCGGCACGTCCCCTTCCAGCCTCCTCCGTACGGTCTCGCCTCCTCTCCAAACTCTCCGGAAGCGCAGTGGTGTCGCCGGGACGGTCCAGGGGCGCGGGCGGTTCTAGGCAGGCTCTCAGTTCCTTTCCCATAAGTCCGGGGTCCAGCCGACCCGAGGCTCAGAGGCGGCCGCCATTTTGGTTCCTCGTGGTCGGCGAGGGTTCGTGCTATTTTCTCTGCAGTCTCTGTACCCGGTGTCTTGGAATTTTTGTCGGGTTTGTCGGGCGGGTTTCCGCTTGCTGGATTGTGTTTTGCCGTATTCTTAAGGGGCTTGGAAACGCTAGTATTACAGCTGGGCCCCGTTCGCGGCCCCGGAGCTCCACACTAAGCGTGCAGCTTCATTGGCTGCAGGCCACGTCCCCTGGTACCTCACTTGTGTGGGTAGGCCTAGCGCCCACGAAAGGAAATGGCCCAAACCACAACGTGGACACATCACATTTTTTCCCAGAAAACAGAGGTGTTTTTTACAAAGTGCTCAGCCGGCACCCTGGGGAAACCTAGCAAACCAGCACATTTTTGAAAACTAGACACCTAGGGGAATCCAAGATGGGGTGACCTGTGGGGCTCTGACCAGGTTCTGTTACCCAGAATCCTTTGCAAACCTCAAAATTTGGCCAAAAAAACACTTTTTCCTCTCATTTTGGTGACAGAATGTTCTGGAATCTGAGAGGAGCCACAAATTTCCTTGCACCCAGCGTTCCCCCAAGTCTCCCGATAAAAATGGTACCTCACTTGTGTGGGTAGGCCTAGCGCCTACGAAAGGAAATGGCCCAAAACACAACGTGGACACATCACATTTTTTCACAGAAAACAGAGGTGTTTTTTACAAAGTGCCTACCTGTGGATTTTGGCCTCTAGCTCAGCCAGCACCTGGGGAAACCTAGCAAACCAGGACATTTTTGAAAACTAGGCACCTAGGGGAATCTAAGATGGGGTGACTTGTGGGGCTCTGACCTGGTTCTGTTACCCAGAATCATTTGCAAACCTCAAAATGTGGCCAAAAAAACACTTTTTCCTCTCATTTTGGTGACAGAATGTTCTGGAATCTGAGAGGAGCCACAAATTTCCTTGCAACCAGCGTTCCCCCAAGTCTCCCGATAAAAATGGTACCTCACTTGTGTGGGTAGGCCTAGCGCCCACGAAAGGAAATGGCCCAAAACACAACGTGGACACATCACATTTTTTCACAGAAAACAGAGGTGTTTTTTACAAAGTGCCTACCTGTGGATTTTGGCCTCTAGCTCAGCCGGCACCTGGGGAAACCTAGCAAACCAGCACATTTTTTTAAACTAGATACCTAGGGGAATCCAAGATGGGGTGACTTGTGGGGCTCTGACCAGGTTCTGTTACCCAGAATCCTTTGCAAACCTCAAAATTTGTCCAAAAAAACACTTTTTCCTCTCATTTCGGTGACAGAAAGTTCTGTAATCTGAGAGGAGCCACAAATTTCCTTCCACCCAGCCTTCCCCCAAGTCTGCCGATAAAAATGGTACCTCACTTGTGTGGGTAGGCCTAGCGCCCACAAAAGGAAATGGCCCAAAACACAACGTGGACGCATCACATTTTTTCACAGAAAACAGAGGTGTTTTTTTTACAAAGTGCCTACCTGTGGATTGTGGCCACTAGCTCAGCCGGCACCTGGGGAAACCTAGCAAACCAGTGCATTTTTTAAAACTAGACACCTAGGGGAATCGAAAATGGGGTGACTTGTGGGGCTCTGACCAGGTTCTGTTACCCAGATCCTTTGCAAACCTCAAAATTTGGACAAAAAAACACTTTTTCCTCTCATTTCGGTGACAGAAAGTTCTGGAATCAGAGAGGAGCCACAAGTTTCTTTCCACCCAGCATTCCCCCAAGTCTCCCGATAAAAATGGTACCTCACTTTTGTGGGTGGGCCTACTGCCCGCGAAAGGAAATGTCCCAAAACACTATCTGGACACATCAAAATTATCAAATACAAAACTACCTGTTTTTGCGGGGGCACCTGCGTTTTTGGTCCTGGGCTCAGCAGCCTTCTAGGGAAACCTACCAAACCCAGACATTTCTGAAAACTAGACACCCGAGGGAGTCCAGTGAGGTGTGACTTGCGTGGATCCCCCATTGTTTTGTTACCCAGAATCCTCAGCAAACCTCAAATTTAGCTAACAAATCACTGCACTGGGACACATTTCATACCACCCAATGTTCCCCTCAGTCTCCCGGTAAAAATGATACCTCATTTGTGTAGATGGGCCAAGTGCTTGTGAAAGGGAAGAGCCAAAAACATGTCGATATTGAGGGGGAACCAAAGGGGGTCCAAAAGGGCAGTTTGCAAAAAAAAAAATTTAAGCTGGCAAGTGCAGCAGAATTTTTATCGGTATAGATGAGACAATGCTGGGTGGTAGGAATTTTGTGGATTCCTGCAGATTCCAGAAGGTTCCATCACAAAAACGTGGGGGAAAATGTGTGATTTCCAGCAAAGTTGGAGGTTTGCAGGGGATTGTGGATACAAAAATGTTGCGGGTGCATGTGAAACACACCACCCTGGAATCACCCAGATGTTTCGTTTTCAGATGTGTCTAGGTCTTGTGGATTTTTCTACATGGCAGCGTCCCAAAGTCCATAAAATGCAGCCCTCACCATTCCAAGTGGGACGATTTTGAGAGTAAGCCAAGGTCTCATGGCCCAAATGTAAAACTAAAACCCAAAATAATCAAATGTCTTCTTGCTTGCTGTGGGATAAGATGTTTTAGAGTGCGGGGGAGAGCTGAAAGACTGTTACCCCCTTCAGTTGAGGTGGGGGCGTAACCATGCCCATACTGGTTGGTAGCCACCACCCCAATATTTTTCGTTTTTTTTTTAATTCCCTGGCATCTAGTAGACTTTCTGCCCCCCTGGGGTGTGGATCAGGGTTAATTGCCCCATCTGCCCACTGGTAGGCAGAACAACTTTGGCCCCATTTATTTGGGGTGGGGTATGGCCATACCCCCACCCTCTTATTTAAAAAAAAAAAAACTTCCCTGGCTTCTGGTGGGCTTTCTGCCCCCCTACGGGGCAGATGGGCCTTCCAAAAATAGGCCCATCTGCCACCAATGGGGGGCAGATATGGCCAACAGTAATGTGCCCCCATGGGGAGTGACCCTTTCCCAAGGGGCTGCCCGCCTAAAGAAAACACATGCATACACACACACCAATCCCTGGTGCCTAAGTGGTTTCTGCCCCCATGGGGGCGGATTGGCCTAACAAAAATCAGCCGATCTGCCCCCAAGGGGGGCAGAAATGGTCTAAATACAATTTGCCCCCCAGGGGAGCGACCCTTGATTAAGGGGTCGCTCCCCACCTCTGAAAAACAAAACAAAAACAACAAAAAAACTTTTTTTTATCCCTGGCGCATAGAGGTTTCTGCCACACCTGGGGGCAGATCGGCCTAATGACAATAGGCCGATCTGCCCCCAGGGGGGGCAGAAAAGTCCTAAAATAAATCCCCCCCCCCCACGGGAGCGACCCTTGCCTAAGGGGTCGCTCCCCACCTCTATAAAACAAAACAAAACAAAAACATTTTTAGCCCTGGGGCCTAGAGGCTTCTGCCCCCCCTGGGGGCAGATCGGCCTAATAGCAATGGGTCGATCTGCCCCCGGGGGGGGCAGAAAAGTCCTAAAATAAATCCCCCCCCGGGTAGCGACCTTTGCCTAAGGGGTCGCTCCCCACCTCTAAAAAACAAAACAAAACAAACAAAAAAATCCCCCCAAAAAATAAAATAAAAAAAACAAAACATGTTTTTATCCCTGGCGCCTAGAGGTTTCTGCCACACCCGGGGGCAGATCTGCCTAATAGCAATAGGCCGATCTGCCCTCAGGGGGGCAGAAAAGGCCTAAAATAAATCCCCCCCCCCCCCCCGGGTAGCGACCCTTGCCTAAGGGGTCGCTCCCCACCTCTAAAAAACAAAACAAAACAAAAAACAAATCCCAATTTTTTTTATCCCTGGCGCCTCGAGGCTTCTGCCCCCCCTGGGGGCAGATCTGCCTAATAACAATAGGCTGATCTGCCATCGGGGGGCAGAAATGGCCTAAAATATATTTGCCACCTTGTCCCCTTGCGTGACATTGGCGCAAAAAAAATAAAAGATCCCCGGTGCCTAGTGACCTAAAATCGGAAATGGCCTAAATACAATTTGCCCCTCCAGGGGAGCGACCTTTCCCTAAGGGGTCGCTCCCCATCTGTAAATCAACAACAACAACAAAATCCCTGGTGCCTAGTGGTTTCTGCCCCATCAGCCCAATTAAAATAGGCTGCTCTGCCTCCCAGGGGGGCAGAAATGGCCTAAAATAAATTTGCCCCCTAGGGGAGCGACCCATGCTAAGGGGTCGCTCCCCTTGCGTGAAATTCACGAGAAAAAAAAAAGATGTCTAGTGGTTTCTTTCCCCCTTGGGGGCAGATTGGCCTCATAAAAATAGGCTAATCTGCCCCCAAGGGGGGCAGAAATGGCCTAAATATAATTTGCCCACTATGGGAGCGACCCTTGCCTAAGAGGTTGCTCCCCACCTCTAAAAAATAAATAAAGGTTCCCTGGTGCCCAGGGGGGCAGAAAAGGCCTTTAAAAAAATGCCCCCCTGGGGATCGACCCGTGCCCAAGGGGTTGCTCCCCTTATGCCAATTTCAGCTAAAAAATAAATCCCTGGTGTCCAGTGGACATTTTAGCAGCTGGATTGCTTTGCAATCGGGCTGCTAAAATGCTCAGAGAGACTTCAAAGGGAAGGAAATTCCTTTCCTTCCCTTTGAAGCCTCTCAGGCCTCCTCCACGTGATCGGAAGAGAAATGCTGAGCATTTCTCTTCCGATCAAGCTTCCAGCGCGATGGAAGGAGGCCTCTGTGATGGTCAGCGCACGATCGCGCGCTGATGTCACATGGGTTGGGGGGCTGTCGGGGTGGAAGGGGAAGGGCTTGCCCTTCCATCCCTGCCTTTGGGCGGGTGGGAAAGAAGAACACAGAGGGAGCCCCAGCGCTCCCTCTGGGCTCTGTGCCCAGGACGTAATGGTTACGTCCTGGGCACACAAGCACTGTGCCGCAGGACGTAACCATTACGTCCGCGGCACAGAACCGGTTAAAGTATAAAATGGCAGCTCTAATGCTAGTCAATGAGAGGAGCAGACCTCACAGTAGTGGAAAAAGAATTTGTGAGTTGTTCACTACCAGAACATGTAAGGCGCATAAGTATATGTCTTTCCTTTTACTTACATAGCACCCTGCCCTATGGGTTACCTAGGCCCTACCATAGGGGTGACGTATTTGTAGAAAAAGGAATTTAAGGCTTGGCAAGTAGTTTTAAATGCCAAGGCAAAGTGGCAGTGACTTTACACACAGGCCTTGCAATGGCAGGCCTGAGACATGGTTAGGGAGCTATATATGTGGGTGGCACAATCAGTGCTGCAGGCCCACTAGTTACATTTGACAGTCCCTGGACACCTCTAGTGCACTTTAGTAGGGACTTACAAGTAAATTAAACATGCCAATTGTGTAGGAGTCAATGTTACCATATTTAGGGAGAGAGCACATGCACTTTAGCCCTGGTCAGCAGTAGTAAAGTGCACAGAGTCCAAAACCACATGGAGGGAGGCTAAGGCTGTCAGGTCTAACAAATTCCATATGTACGCAAAGTTTCTACGAATTCTATTATAACAGCAGGAGCTGTTTCTAATGATTGTATTGTAAAAATAGTTGTTTCTATGCTTTCTGAGCTTGAAAATTACACCGTGTTTGAAAGTGACAATGTCTGTATAAGAAGTGCAAATTATGGGGAAATGTTCTGTTACCATCGTTACGGACATTATTTTCTACACAAAGTCGACACCTTGAGAACTGTTTATAGTTACATGCAATGGGAACATTGTCAGACTCCAGCAGTGGGGAGTTCCAAAACAAACGTAGAAAAGTTACTGTATTTCACTGAGCATGATGTAAAAAATGCTGGATCTTATTATGTTAAATTCCCATGTTCAAAACTGTCGAGCATTTTGATAACTGACACAAAATCCATTTATTCTGATTCCTTTGTTTCCCATTTGACTATAGAAGGCTATGAATAGTGGTTGAAGTCGATTGACTTAAAAAGTGGGCGGGAAACAAGAGATTGGCAAATACAGGGTAGGTACATTTTCTTTAGAGTATGCCTCAATCTGTTACAAATTAGATTTCTCAATGAAACTGTGCAACAAACAAGTTTCATAGGTTTGGCAAAATTTTAAGAATTGACTGCCCCCAGTATTCCCTCATTAGCCAAATTTGAAAGACCGCAAAAGATTTTAAATGTCACTGGAGAACAGCTCAATGGGTGGGTCCAGAATGGGACTCAACACTTTCAGGTCCAATCGGGTGGTTATTGTGGCCAGTTGACGCAAATGGTTGTCATGCAAGTTTTGTAAACTCCACATGGGGTTTTAGAGCGAGCTGACCTTGCCCCTGTTACATCATGGCAGAACACTCTGATATCATCACCACCTATAGCATGGGCAAACTATGTCAACAATGGTTAAAACCTTTCACACTAACAGCTGTTAACGAACACATTAGTCTCCTGTCAGAATTTACAGACTTGAAAGACTTCTGGTTAGGCCTTAGGAAACCATGCACAAAGCAATTTTTACATGCAATATATAATGAAATTTGTAAGCTTTCCCAAAAAGAAGCCGCCGCCGGATTGAGGCAAGTAGATCAGGAAAATTTGCAGAAAGCTCTAGCTATTGCCAATAATGCTATGAACACATTGCCCAAACATATTTACAGATTAAATAACATTGTGTCATCTGCAATTGACATTATTCAAAATGATATGTCATTTTTACATCATGGACAGAGTCAACTTATGTCCATTATGCAGTTAGGTTGAATGTTACAAGTTCTGAAAAGTGGTTAGGTGCCCTGGAAATATGTGAACTCCAGGGAGTTATTTACTATGTTTAATTTAACATGAAAACAACAGATAATGGCTAAAAAGCACTTTATATCATGCTTAGCATTGACAAGTTTGAAAAGTTGCCTTTTACTGTGGTGAAAATTCCATCAGCAGTATGGTTAATACATGGAGGAATTAATCTGTCAATCTCAACATTTCAGTTCACTTCGTGCTTGAAACACATTCCAGTAGGAAGATATGAGCATCTAGGAGATAGTTACATTCATGAGGTGTGGGAGCTACCCTTTATGTACAAATGTTTCAATGGTATGAAGGCGGCCTCTACATTTATGAGGTGTGGGAGCTACCCTTTATGTACAAATGTTTCAATGGTATGAAGGCGGCCTCTCTTTGCAGCAGTGACTGCAAGACTTCTATTAGCCATTCGATGATTTGTAAACAGCTGTCCTTGCACTGAGCTTGTAATGCTTCAGCAGAAAACTTGGCTTGTTATCTAGAGGGTGTTCTTGTCCTTTTGATTTGCTCAGAATTCCAGGTGCTCTCGAATGGGAGTTATGTTATGCTAAATGATAAAGGCTGCTGTGGTATGTAGGCCAGCATCGCCTACATGGTTTCCATCTCCTAAATTGTGACTTGTTACGGAAATGTACTTTCCCCCCCCCATGTTAGATATAAACGTAGCAGACATATGGCCTCATACTTCTACTTCTAATGTAAATTTTGACAAGCTGAGTAGATTGATGGCTCTTTTGTTTTAAAAAACATGTGGCACTTACATCTGCCCACAAGACCAATGATATCCAAGTAGCAGGGTCTTCCACAGAGCTACAGTCCCTTTTAAAAACCAAATTTCCAAAACATTGCGGTGAACTGATTTGTTGCATTTTTAATGTGTATAACACCGCTGGAATTGTACACTTTGTTAAGGATATTGGTTCTGGTCTTTGTCAGCACCTTTCAAACTGTCTTTGGAGCAGTACCTTCAGCCATACACTATTTTTGAGTGTCTTTGGGGGGGTTCTCAATAATCTTGCCATTATTTGGTGGTATTCTGTTATTGCTGTTTTTCATTTGCAATGGCTGCCCCATCACATAAAAGAGGAGTCATGATGCTTCCACCTGCCCAACTATGCCTTGAAGGCATA
Organism: Pleurodeles waltl; assembly: GCF_031143425.1. NCBI lineage: Eukaryota > Metazoa > Chordata > Amphibia > Caudata > Salamandridae > Pleurodeles > Pleurodeles waltl. Next base: position 272,526,949 of record NC_090438.1, read on the forward strand.
ATACAGTACTTTGGAGTCCCACTCCTGGAAGAACTGGAGTCAAACTTTTCACCATCATCCAGACCAGTTTTGAAATGCATCCAGCCTGTCTTTCGATGCTTGTGGTGCCCATTCAAAGATGCACCAGAAGTGTGCATGTACTATGCGGTGCATACCTTCTTTGTATTCAGGAACGATTGTGTGCTCACTGAGGGTTCATCGGCATATGTGCCCATTGAGACTGTGGTTGCTGTGGGACGCTTCCTTTGAGCTGGCTGCCCTTTTGTGGATCTAGTGGCTCCAGGTGCTCTAACACCTGCCACTACACAGCATGCTGCCTCCTCGGTTGTACCTATGGCTGAGGCACTGGAACATGACTGCTTACTCACTTTTCTTGCCAAAGAGCCTGTTAACTTATCACCTGCCAGAGTGGGATCCTTCCTGGATGCCATCACTATTGATGACATTGGTGATTTTTTGCAAGATCACGATTCTTGCTGAACATAGATATTTGGCCATAATTTGCATTTACTTTTGATCAAATTCTAAATTCACAATTTTTAATTTGGCTTGACTTTGGTCTGTCCTGCTGGTCACCATGGACATTTTCTCTCTTTTATGTGCATTTTAGCCTTCATTTAACTAGTAGTGTGGGAATAGTGATTTTAGCATAGGGTTGTTTTTAGAATACATCTCTGCAAACTTTCACCGACACTGGGGAGGGTATTGTCACGTTATTTTAATGCTTTACACTGGCACATTTATTCTAGCTCTGGTCCTGGGGCCTGTGCCCTTTTACCTAGTTACATTTCATGCATTCCCTTTTATTATTTTAGTAAGGCTTCATTTTAGTGTGGATGGTTTTTTTTTTCTATCAGTTGTCCTCCTGTCTAGAATTTGTTATTAGTTCCTTTGCACAACATTTCATCTTGTGCTCAGCCCAAGGCTGTACATGATTATTTACTGAGTACTGCTGGTCCAAAGAGTAGTATGTCTATCTTACACAGAGAAGACATTTTATCACCTCAGGGCAGTTCCCAGAACGACAACATGTTTTATCATAAAACAACACACTGCCCCAAGCTAATTCTGAGGGCACATTACAGCCAGCCATCTTATGCTACACTAGGTCGTTGCTGCTCTGCAGAACACAGCGTATTCTCTCCATCCAGTCAGGAGGACTACTACCAGACCAACAGTCCTCCCTGCTTATCACTCAGGTATGGGGATTCCTTCCAGAGACACTACGGGCAGATTAGGACTAACACTGCTATTGCTCTTATGTAGATTTTTAGTAGTGCAGGTAGGGATTTTAGAGTCACTATTGTGACAGAATTTTGGGACTTTTCATCTGTTTCTCTTTTCTGGTCACCCTAATAATAGTGGTGTGTTTCATTGTCCTAATATCACAGTGCTTTCCTTTTTTCATAGAACGCAGTTGCTTCAATAAAACGTATTGAACCAAATACTGCTTCTGTTCATCTTGTGCATGTATGAGATTTGTGTAGCTGAGAGAAAGGAGTAGGATCTGTGCTAGCATGACTGCCCTGAAAGGTTGCAGTGTCATGCATCCAGCTGCAACAGTTCTTGCCATTTTACATAGAATGCAGTTGCTTCAATAAAATGTATTGAACCAAATACTGCTTCTATTCGTCTTGTTCGTGTATGAGATTTGTGTAACTGAGAGAAAGGAGTAGGATCCGTTCCTCCACGACTTCCCTGAAAAGTTGTAAAGTGTCATGCATCCAACTACAACAGATCACCTTTATTTTTGGGTTTTGGTGAGGTGCTGCTAGCAGGCTGAAAGGATTACGCTGAAAACCATCAGAGGGTGTGGGATAAGACCCAGTCCCCCACACTCAGTGATGCTGCCACCCGAAACCCGCATCTTATCCCCATAACCAGAGTCCTATGTCACTATTTATAATGTGCAACAATGAACTCAAAGGTATCCTGGTGCTGGTCTTCAAGAAAAATCAAGCAGAGACAGTTAGCCTCGGTATACATTATTCTGGAAATAGCCATGTTTTCAAAGCTTTCCTAAACAAGAGCAGATCTTGATATGCTCTTAGGGAAGGTGGCAGGTTGTTCCATAGTTCTGCACCTTTCACCAAGACAGCCCACCTGCCAATCCTAGCTTTAAAAAATTATTGGGAAGCAAAGAAGATTTGCCTTAGAGACGTGCAAGGCTCAAGGGCAGTGGTTCCCAACCTTCTGACTTCTGTGGACCCCCACTCTATCATTAATGAAACCTAGGGACCCCCACTGAATAATTATTGGAATCTGGGGACCCCCCACTGAGTCACTACTGAAAGCTGGGGACCTAATATGTTAAATTTTCTAGGCAGTCGCAGACCCCCTGAGGAGGCTTCGAGAATGCCCAGGGGTCCCTGGACCACAGGTTGGGAAAAACTGCTCTAGGGGACACATAGCGAGATCATCTGCGGCGTCCCACAGGGCTCCTCGCTCAGCCCGACTCTCTTCAATGTCTACATGAGCCCCCTCGCCGACATCGCACGCAAACACAACATCAACATCATCTCCTACGCCGACGACACCCGGCTGATACTTTCCCTCACCAAGGACCCTACCATCGCCAAAACCAACCTGCAGGACGGAATGAAAGACGTCGCAGAATGGATGAAACTCAGCCGTCTGAAACTAAACTCAGACAAAACGGAAGTCCTCATCCTCGGAAACACCCCGTCCGCCTGGGACAGCACCTGGTGGCCCACGGCCCTGGGCACCACACCTACCCCCTCAGACCACGCACGCAACCTCGGATTCACCCTTGGCCCGCTTCTCACCATGACCAAACAAGTCTACGCCGTATCGTCTTCCTGCTTCCTCACTCTCCGCATGCTCTGAAAGATCTTCCGCTGGATCCCCGCCGACACCAGAAAAACTGTGACCCACGCCCTCGTCACAAGCCGCCTGGACTACGGAAACACCCTATATGCAGGAACCACCACAAAACTCCAGAAACGTCTTCAGCGAATACAAAACGCCTCCGCTAGCCTCATCCTCGACATACCCCGCAACAGCCACATCTCCGCCCACCTGAGACACCTGCACTGGCTACCCGTCAACGAAAGGATCACCTTCAGGCTTCTCACCCACACACACAAAGCCCTCCACAACAAGGGACCCGAATATCTCAACTGTCGCCTCAGTTTCTACACGCCCACCCGTCAACTTCGCTTCGCCAACCTCGCACTCGCCGCCATCCCTCGCATCCGCCGCACAACGGCGGGTGGGAAATCCTTCTCCTACCTGGCGGCCAAGACATGTTACTCCCTCCCCGCCAACCTCAGGACCACCCAGGACCACCTCGCATTCCGGAGGCAGCTCAAGACCTGGCTCTTCGAGCAGCAGTAACCCCCTCCCCTAGCGCCTTGAGACCCTCACGGGTGAGTAGCGCGCTTTATAAATATTATTGATTGATTGATTGATAGCATTTTAATTTTCTTTGCAAGAAAATTTAACTTTTTTCTGTATCACCCTGAAGCTAATGCAGAGATATTTAAAAATTACTTTCTTGAACAGGGAGCCAATGAAATTATGTAAAGGCTCAAGAGGACAATGAAAACGTGACATATTGAAAGACAATTTGGTAGCAGCAGACTGAACTTGCTGCAATCTCTTGAGTAGATGGTTAGGAGAAATAAAGCATTGCAATAATTAGGCCTAATTAGTATTGTGCTTTTCACAACAAGTGCCTTAGCGGGGAGGAAAGATATGGGATAATTTTCCAGAGTACACAGAGCAAGGAAAAATAGGTAGAAGCAGTCTTGTTGACATGGACCTTGAAAGAGAGATCATTGTCAAAATGGACACCTAGATTGAGCAGCGCTGAATTCACTTCTGGACTGGCACGTTTTGTCCATGGCCACAAATTGGACAGTAACCCATATGTTGGCTTCCCCATTGCACAGAAGAGAATCTCTGTTTTATCTCATTTTAATATTAAGGAATTGCTGATGAACCATAGCGAGACCTTTGTTAGACACTTGTAAAATGCCTCTAACGCTGAGATTTAACCATAAATAGAATCAACTATATGTCATCTGCATAATTAATACAATTAATGCTATATTGTGTGATGACTGCAGCTAGGGGACACAGATAGACATTGAACAAAGTTGGACCTAGTTCTGAACCTTGGGGAACTCCCTATTCCACTGTTTGAAAAATGAAGCAAAAAGGAAATATTTGTATAGCTTGTGTTCTATCTTCTGGATAAGATTGAATCCACCCAAGTGCATGTCCACTTACCCCAATTCCAATAATCTAGAGACTAGGACATTGAAGTTTACCATGTCAACGGCGGACAATGGTGCAATAGTTCAGCCCAATTCAGCCAATTGCTCTATTGCCTGGTGAGTGACAGCACCATTTTTCTCATTAAAGTGTGAGCATCTACCTGAAAATAAGTGTGCTTCTTAATCAGAGCTGGTGGGTCACTCTTATAGTGTTCTCTATACTCTTTTTGGAGCTCCCTGTTCATTCTCTTTTTGTTCAAAGCAGCCAGCACATCTATAGACAGTATTTACCATTTGTTTTGGGGGTTTTGTCTAGTGCAAACTTAGACCAAGGGCATTAGAACACTTTACAAAGAACCAGATTACGTTACATATTTTTTCAGACATGGAGCTAGAATGGAGGATGTTTACCCAGAATCACAGGATGTTGGGCCGAGGCTGGGATTCAAAACAGGTTTCCTAGTTCGAACGTTGGTAGCTGTACATGCTAGGACACATTTCCTCCTGTTCAGATTACCTGGCACATCCATCTGCTGTTGATTTGCTCATGTCATATGCAGCGTGCTGCATCCCCAGGGTCACTGTTTCTAGACCAGGCTGCCATTTTACAAAAATATTGTGCTTAGTGTATCATACTTTTACTGTTTCACTGTGTGTAGAAGAAGCATGCTAGCCGTCTTTAAATATTACAACGCTGCACTACGCACAATACCACTCCCATATGGCCACACCCGCATTTATGTTTCCCCTACTTCTGTTGCTGAAGAAAAGGGTATTCATGTGTGATTATTAGATTGATAATGCATACAATTTTAGAAAGTTTTCATGGAAATAAATAAAACGCAAATCTGGTATGTTGTGCCATGTTTTAATACATAATACATCTTTGCGTCCATTTTGCATTTGAGAAAAGCACTTCGCACTGAAAAACTAGAGGAAGAAACTCAAGCTATGGAACAAGAGCCTAATGGTTTCTGTCCATTCCCACTAAAGGATTCTTACCAAAGGGACTTCCAATTACACCAAGTGGCACAATGACGTCATTTTGCGGAATTTTGCATAAAAGCTTTCTGTAAAAAAAAAGCCTGAACGTGCACAAATTTACACTAGTGAAACTGAAATTTCGCATGAGCCTAGTATACGGGGCAAGAAGAGTTTGCCAGACATTTAACAAAACGCCTAGAACAACAGACACGTCCTAAAAACATGTACACTAAGCATTCCAGTGGTAGAGATGGATCTGTGACAGTGGCTGTCTGAAACGCAAACCTCTAACTGGAAATATCAGTTATTCGGTTTTTCAACCTGAGATCTGGCTTTGGAAGGCCCTCTTGATATTCCGGCCCAGCACTCCAGAAAGCCAAAAGCCCATAAATATGGCTTTATGGGGGGCTCTAATACCAAGACAATCTGAGTGGGAAAGACTCTATTTTTGGAGGGAGAGACTCTATTTTTGGCACTACTTTGACAAGCAGCTCCTTACGGAATAAGAGTTTCATAATTTTTGGTTTTTAATATTTACATTTCTTGGACAGTCTTGATACAGTTTGCCTTACTGAATAATAACGCTTAGAGATCATCAGGAATCGTCTGACCCTCTGAGGTGGGCAGTTTGTTTACTGGATAGTGTGGGCTGTGGTTTGATGTAGGAGAACCAGTCTGTGCTATATTGCTGAGTAGTCTCTTGGTGAAGATTCTACTGTAATAATATGCCTTTAAGTGCCTATTATATGTTTTGTCGGGTACAGCCAGGAGGCACGAGCAGTGAGGAGCTGCCTTGTACTTTGGGTGTGTATTAGGTGAGTGGTACTAGTATTACTGTTTCCTTTTATCTGGGTGACTCGCTGGAAATCAGCCAGTTTTGTCAGCTGAGTGTGTGCATCTTGATTACTCAGACTTGCAAAGGCATCTTAGATGTTCAAACACACGTGCTATAACAACTTTGTCCTGAACAGATACCTAAGTATTTCTAACTACTAATTTAGGTAAATCATGGCTTGAGTTTATGAATGGCATTCCTAAATAAGAATTATTTCTCCAACTTCTTCGGATGATTTTTTTTTTAAGAATGTCACCTTAAAATGCAAAGAGAACAGGAAGAGTGTCCCTTGTACTAAGGAGATGGTGTGTTCTGGTATTCCTTAACAGCAGGTAATATTACAAAATAGAAATCCAAACAGATGTAGGATATGCAAAATCAACATTGTAAAGAAGCGTTTATAGTAAAATATATGCCATTTCATTTATAGCATGAGTTACTGATCTTTAGTTACTTATTAAAAACATCTGTTGCTCCAAAACGTGAAATATTCGTAGCAGAATTAAGGAGTTTCATGTTCGCGTACAGTACCATTTTTATTTAATTCCTATAATACTCTCCAACATATGGGGTCTCCTGCAGTAATTTGTGCTAAAATGTCGCAGACGGCACAAAGCACCAACCAACTGTCTTTAATGATGATAAGATGTAATTGTTGCTTTTCTAGCATTTCCACTAGAGTGGCCTGGTTATAGAAATAATAAATGAGAGTGCTTTGCATATGAAATTGTTATTAAACCTGACGATTTAATCATGAAACTTTTTAAGTCTGATTTTTGGTGCCACGGTCAAACACGAAGAGTGTAGCTCCACGCACTTCCATTGTGAAACTAATAAAATAGTTTGACAAAGTAAAGCTAAATTGGTTTGTTCTAGACAAAACCATGAAGAAATGTATATATAATTTATCTTTCTAAGTTGTCACGTGTCAAAGGGCCCCTCGCTGTGCGGCAAGCTTCTCTTGTTACTTAGAGAGAATTACGTGATTATATAGAGACCTGAAAAGTTTCGAACAAGCTCTGGAGAAGAAAAGGTTTCCTCTTAAACCCTTAATGAAGTGGCCTCGATCCTCCTCCAACATCATCTTAGCTTGTGTGATTTGTTTTCATTCGGGTTAATCAATGGCCGGGGTTATAGTGCGGTCCACCGGTCCCAAGAAGCCATAAAAGGCAGATCAGAAGCCATTGTTCTTTTCTGTAGGGCTTAGCAGACAACAGCTGAATTAACCTGTTCTGAGTCTGAAGAGGCAGAGGGGGACACAGTCCCAACAATCGGCTCGGGCGAATCCTAAAAGTGCATTGATTATGTATGACGTGATGGATAGCGGGATATTCGTGCAAACAAAAGCATCACACGATATTGGCAATGTACCTTGCTTCGTTAGAATATTGCTCAATCATAACGAACAATTGGTAGAATTTGATAATACAGGCTTACGTATATGTTATTCATTAACTCCTGAAGCACGATTTTAAAAAGAGGGCCTGGAGATGTAACTAATTACAATAGAATCTTAATAATGGCTAAACATATTTGAATAAAACGTGTATGTATATTTACTCAAAACGTGTATGCATGTATTGACATCATTAGAATATATATATATAACACGCACATATATATACACATATATGTATATATATATATGCATCTATATAATACATATGATATATATATATATATTATCATATATATATTACATATATATATATATATACATACAAATTGTCATTAATCAGACGCGGTGCACTCAAGCTGCAGGTGCTAGTGGTAGGAGGTAGACCAATCCTTCTCAAATTATGATTCAAAAACAAGAAAAACCACTGCACTCCGTTCCTCCTGAAAATTAACAGTGTCTCCGAAGTCTTCGGAGTTAAAACTCGTAGGTGTTTGTTGGCGTGCATTAAATACTGTTAATTTTCAGGAGCAACAGTGTGCAGTAGTTTTTCTTGTTTTGGAATTTTATATATATAGATATATATATATCGTAGTTAGTTCACCTGTGTAATTATGATTTTTCTTTTCTTAGCTTTGGTGTTATTTCACAAATCTGTGTAAAACTTTTTTTTTTTAAGTGCCTACACTTTAAGTTCTTCAAGGTAAGTTTCATACAGATCGGTCAAGCAGGGGCATAAAAATAGAGAGGGGGTTCCCAAAAGTTACATTTACTATTTTAACTCCCATAGCATTCCTTTTTCCTCAATATACAAAAAACACTGAACAGAATTACACCAAACATGATGTGTAAATAGATTTGACTCGTGCCTTTGCTTGCTTTGTTGTAAATCCGCTCAGTTCTGTTTTGGAATTTGGAATTTATATGTTTTTTGGGGGCAAAGAGGTTAAATCTTAAATATTTCTGGACCATTAAGTTGTGGATCACACTGGATATGCAAATCCACAGAGGATTTGTGGATTCCGTTAAAAAACATAATCATAGCCTAGAGAGCTTTTTCTCCTGTTTTCCGCTGCCTTCTAATTGGCTGGCCATGATAGAAAAATTAATGTTACTGCTGCCATTATTCAACAAGGTGGACTGAGCACAGTGGTGGGAAAAAGAAACAAGCATTGGCAAAGCCTATAGGTCTTCTCTATGCAAGACCTATCAGCTTTGGCAATGTGTTTTTCCATGTTGTACACCAGTGTGGCTGCTGTTCAGCATGGCTAAAATGTAATTTTTTTTATTTTTATTTATTTATAAGAGTTTTCTATAGCGCTAGCAAGACCGAGAGGGTAACAGAGCGCTTTACAGCAGAACAGGAAATAAACATAAGAATAAACATAAGAGACACACAAGTCAAGAGTCATTTTGTACAATGGGGGTACAAGTGGGTTCTCAAGAATAGAAGGGTGTCAGTTCGGGGAAGGGGGGGTGGAGAGGGAGAGACCCTTATTAATGAGAGGGGTGGTTTAGGAGGAATTCTTTCAGTAGTTTCTTAAAGGTCAGGTGGGAGGTGTTAGATCTGATGTGGATGGGTAAGGAGTTCCATATTCTCGGAGCGTTGTTAGAGAAGGAGCATGATCGAGTTTTTTGCTTATTGGGTTTCGGAAGGAGGAGGAGGAGAGAGCTTGTGCTTCTCAGAGATCTGGTTTGACCAGCTTTCACTAGCTTGTTAGCGAGATATTCAGGTTTCCCAGTGTGAAGGGCTTTGTGTGTCAGGCAGGCAGTGCGGAACAGGCAGTGGGCCTCAATCGAGAGCCATTTCAGGTTCTTCAGGGCTGGGGAGATGTGGTCAAATTTATTAGTTCCTGTCACTAGTCTAGCTGCTGCATGAAGAGTGGACCTCATAGGGGCGAGTCGGGATTTGGCCGTGCCAGTGAGGATAGAGATCCCATAGTCTAGTCTTGAGAGTGCCAGTGCTTGAGTGGCCTGTTTGAGGTCATCGTGGGGTATGAAGGGTTTGATTTTGTGAAGAAGTTTAAGGCTGCGGAAGGCATTATTAGCGTTTGACTTAATATGATCCTGCAAGGTCAGGTTGGAGTCCAGAGAGATTCCCAGGGATTTGACCGTGGTAGATGGGGAGAGAGTACATTTGAGGGCGTCAATAGATTTTAGCCATTCTTGCAGTTGAGGAAGCTGGTTAGATTTCGAGAGGAGGAGTATTTCCGTCTTGTCATGATTGAGTTTGAGGTGGTTATGTGAGAGCCAGCAAAGGGCTTCTTTAAGGGTATTGTTCAGGTGGTGGATGTCATCTAAGGAAGATAGTTCAATATAGAGTTGCGTGTTATCAGCATAGAGGTGGAAGGGGATATTAGCTCGGGTGAGGATAGTGGTAAGAGGGTCCATGTAGATGTTGAAGAGGGTTGGAGAGAGGACAGAACCCTGGGGGACCCCTCTGGTAATGGGGGAGGTGGGCGAGGTCGAGTTTAGAAGTTTTACTAGTTGTGTACGGTTTTGTAGGAAGGAGGAAAACCAGCGGAGGACGGTGCCTTCAATGCCTACTCTCTTTTGGAGGGAGTCGAGAAGGAGTTTATGGTCGACAGTGTCAAAGGCTGCTGTAAGATGAAGGAGAATGAGTAGGCAGGGTCTGTCAGAGTCAAGAGAGATGAGGAGGTCATCTACAATGTTGAGGATGGCGGATTCAGTGCTGCAGCCTTTCCTGAAACCAGATTGAAGAGGGTTAATGGCTTGGAGTGCCAGATTGGAGTGAGGGAGTAGGTTAGATTTGTTGGAATGTTGTAGAATGAAGTCGGAGGAGTTGAGTGGTGTGCAGTAAAGTTGATGGAATTCGAGTTCAGTGGCAGAGAGTGTGGTGGAGTGGGGTGGAATAGGAGGGAGTGTGTTAGATTGATTGTGGTAGTGGGGTGGATAGAATTGGAGTAGAGTATGGTGGTTTGGATTGGGGTAGAGCAGAGTGGATTAAGTGGAGTGGGGTAGATTAGTGTGGGGTAGAGTGAATGGGTGAGTTGGATGGTTTTGTGGTGAATTAGAGTGGGGTGGATTAAACTGGATTGGGGTGGGTAGTTTGGATTGGATTGACAGGGCTGGGGTGGGGTGGATTGGATTGGGGTGGGGTGACTTACATTGGAGTGGAGTGGATTAGATTGGACTGGAGTGGTGTGGATTGGACTTGATTGGGGTGGGGTGGATTGATTGGAATGAGATTAATTAGATGGTAGTGGGGTGGATTGGATAGGAGTGAGGTGGATTGGATTGGAGTGAGGTGGATTGGAGTGAGTGGGGTGGGTGGATGAATTTGGCTGGATGAGTTGGGAAGGGGTGGTCTGGATGGATGAGTGGGTTGGACTCAACTGGGATGTGGTGGGGTGGATTGGATTGAGAATTGGAGTGAATCTATTGGAATAGTGTGTATTGGATTGGAGTGAGTGGGGTGGATTAGAGTGGTGCCCAAGTCTATTTTCTGTCCTAGTTCAATCCTGTGACACACTGTCTCAAACCAACCAAGGAGACACTGAACACAGGACAAACTTTCTGCTAACACCACAACCAAACACCAACAAACAACATACACCATAAGGCAATGCTTCCTCCAGCTCTGGAAGTAGGCTGGCCCATATTGAAAAAGTGCTACAGTCTGTAACTATGGTTGAAAGCACTGTGCAGGTGCCAGCCAAACACATGATCTAACATGATGTCACATTACATGATGTAACAGCATGACGTAACATTACATACCGTAACATAACATATATAAGTGTAGCATAATATAACATGACATGACATAACATAACATGACATATAACATAACATAAAATAACATAACATACATGTACATTTGTGTTTTGAGAAAAACATCCCACAAAAGTAGATTTCTCTTCTATCACTGCACAGTCCACTTCATTTTAGTTTCTAGTTCATCCCCCTCTTACTGTTGCTACAGGAATCTGACAGGACTCATGTGTCCATGTGACCAGAGCCAAGCTACCCAAGTACCCTTCCTCTCAGAACCTGCTGCTCATATTTATGAGTCAAAGTCTGGCAAGACTCGTCTATGATAGATATGTTATGTTCATTGCATTTGCACACTGCATTGCCACTATTTTAGTGATTCTGAAGCACTTTTAGGCTCCAGGCACCCTTTTAGTTCTTGGGTTCTCATTGGTTGGTATCAAAGTGGTCAGTGGCCATTAGATTTGGGAGAGCTTTGTATAGCTCAGAGGTAAGTTATAGCCAGTGCTTGAAATGGAAAAATGAAAGTGCCGGTACTCTGTGCCAGAGTACCTGCTTGTTCCTGAGAAGTGCCGGTACTCTCCAATTAAAAGTATTACGTTTTTCTTGAGATGTGCCGGTACTCTCCCTCTCAAAATAAAAAAGTGCTGGTACTCAGTACCGGACAGTACCGGCCCATTTAAAGCACTGGTTATAGCTAATGATGGGTGGCTGTGGGCAGTGGTCTGCTACTTCCTTCTACACATTTGATTGATGTGTATGTGCACAGATGTATGTGAGCCCAAGTATTCTGTCAAGTGCTTCATTCAGCTGGCTGGAAGGGTGGCATTTTTGTGGCATATCATCTTTGGGGGTGAGGAGTGACATTTAATTATGTATACAATGCACACCACAAACACAATTTTCTCTTGCTAATTAAAGTTTTAAGGGCCTTATTATGAGTTGGGCAGTTAATTCTGACCTGTGTGACCCCGTTTACCCATGGGTTGGAATTTCAAGTTGTTAGGTATTTCACACATCCGATATTTTTCAGATACATTATATATCTTAACCTTTGTTAAATACGCAGGTGAAACCTTCCAAAATTTGATAGAGGGAAAGCTATACAGCATTTATCACACCATACAAATTTGGTGTGTTAAAAACTAAAATCCACATGTTATTCACCAACAACTGTTAATATGTGTTTTTATTGCACACGATAAATAACATACTATGTGGTATTGTTATTTATCATGTGTGATAAATACCACCTATAGTCAAAATCAGGGGCTAAGCGGCCTATTCTTCTGGTCCAAATTTTCTCATTTCATCACCCTCAAAAGAATTGAATGTGTCCCAGCTAGTATTCTAAAGAGTTATTTTTCGATAATACAAGGATATCCTCACTGGGTACTCAGCTCACTGAGGTATCATCCTATTATAGCGTCAGTTTCCAATAAAGTAAGGCCCATATTTATACTTTTTGACGCTAAACTGCGCTAACGCAGTTTAGCGTCAAAAAGTTTTGCGCCGTCTAACGCCATTCTGAAGCGCCATGCGGGCGCCGTATTTATGGAATGGCGTTAGACGGCGCAATCAGACCGGCGCTGCCTGGTTTGCGTGGGAAAAAACCACGTAGACCAGACAGCGCCGGCGTAGGGGGAAAATGGCGCATGGGCGTCTTAAAATGGGGCAAGTCAGGTTACGTCGAAAAAATCGTCTTAACCCGACTTGCGCCATTTTTTAACGACGCCCATCCCCCATCAACATGACTCCTATCATTGTAAAGATAGGAGTCATGCCCCCTTGCCCAATGGCCATGCCCAGGGGACTTCTGTCCCCTGGGCATGGTCATTGGGCATAGTGGCATGTAGGGGGGCACAAATAAGGCCCCCCTATGCCACCAAAAAAAAATATAAAAAATAAAAAATAAAACTTACCTGAACTTACCTGAATGTCCCTGGGGTGGGTCCCTCCATCCTTGGGGGTCCTCCTGGGGTGGGCAAGGGTGGCAGGGGGGGTCCCTGGGGGCATGGGAGGGCACCTGTGGGCTCATTTTGAGCCCACAGGCCCCTTAACGCCTGCCCTGAGCAGGCGTTAAAAAGTGGCGCAAATGCGCCGTTTTTTGCCACGCCAACTCCCGGGCGTCTCTTTTGCCCGGGAGTATAAATAGCACGTAAAGGCCTGGGAGTCATTTTTTAGACGGGAACGCCTCCCTTGCATATCATTAACGCAAGGAAGGGGTTCACGCTAAAAAATGACGCACATTCCGGGAACTTTGGCGCTATTCGCCTCTAACGCCATAGTATAAATATGGCGTTAGTTGGCGTTAGTTTTGCGTCGAAATTGCGTCAAAAAAAACGACGCAATTTCGGCGCAAACGGAGTATAAATATGGCCCTAAATATTTGAGCTAAAAGAAGTGCGTTCCTTACTCAGGTAGGACCCAACCAGAGCCAAAACTATGCATGATGACCTCAAGTCCTGGAAAACACACCAACTCGCCACAAATCTTGCTCAGAAGCACAACAGGAGGCTAGAAGGTTCTTGCAGTATACAGATATCAGCGGCGAGGGTTTGCACACTGACTGTCAAGTCTGTCAGAGTCCTTCCCAATGCATTCTGGCAAAAGCAGTGAAAAGCAGACGGTTTCCTCAGAGTATCCAGGCTGTTTCGTTGAAAGTTCAAGCACAGCCAGTGATCTGTATCCTGTGATGTAGGTATGTTGCTAACTCTTAATACTGGCTGAAGGAAGTATTGTGGGACTGGCTTCCAATCAGTGTGCAAACCCACCCCCTGAAAATATACAGAGTCAATACGTGGGTTTTCTTTTAAATCGAAACATTTTAGGGGGAACAGCGAGAGATAAAGTAATTTGCACACTATTCAGTGCTTTGAAGACCTTTATCCATGCACTTCCGGGTAACAGTTTCTCAAACATGACTGTAAAAACTTTTAAGGCAATCCATGTCAGGCACGTGTCCTGTTTTCACTTCACATTTTCTGTTATTTTCATAATTAAAATATTTTAATCCTAATTTTTTCACAACAAAATTAAAGTTGCTGTTATTCATTTTATACTGCTAGGAAGCATTGTCAAATCCAATGGGACAGGCTTGCTTGTTTTAGGCATACGTCTATTTTGTTATATGTCTAGGTGCAACAAAAGAAACTTCAAAGAGTATCACCCAATACTGGTCATGTGACATACCGTAAGCACATATTTTTAATTTACATGTCTTAACCAATGTCCTGAACTGCATCTAATCTGTGCTCCCTGCAGGGAATGAGGTGAAGGGCGGGTGGGTCCCCATTGGCGTGTCATTGGGCCAATGTATAATAAACTACATAGGCCATGTGTCCTGGAAAAGATTCTTAGTTATGCATCTTTGGCCATGCCCCCTTGGACTCCACCACAAACAGCCCCCACAACGCCTTTATCGAACCACTGAAAGCACTGCCATTATCACATATTTCATCATAAACGAATATCAAAATTATAACTCACGGTTCTTGATTCCATAAAGAGCAGTCTGCCCCCTCGCAGCTTCTCCCCTAAAACCTGGGTGTGGAAGAAAGATGGCTTGGGCCCCAGAGTCCAAGGTCTGTAACAGAACTCTCTGCCCACCCCCAGGTTTTTATATAGAATAACATAACATTTCTGCTTTCTAAGCATAATAACTAGCAGGTATTGCTATTAGCAAGTTTAAGGGTACTAAACTGACCACGGCGCTGCCACGATTCAAACGAGTGACTTTCAATCACTATTATGGGCAGAGTATTGTCCCCACCTCCCTATGTGTCTACCCTGTTTCACAGACGATCAAACCGTTTGATCTTTGTGAATGGTATCCTCCAATGACCTTGTCTGCAGGTTCAGGAGTGCCCATTACTTATTTGGCAGCGACCGGAACCACTTTGCAGCCGTTACATATGCACCGCCTCCATAGGTCACCTAATTCCTCTATAAACGTTTGTCACAGTTCGGCATTTGGAAACTTTGGGTCGCATTTTCCACAGAAATGCTTGGCAGGTGAAGCAGGTTACAGTGTCCCGAGCTGGGGCAGGGCTTTCTTGCCCCTGGGTTTGGGGTAGCTTTACGGGAGGTGCGGTCCACAGAGCTGTGGGGTGTCCAGCTTACACCATATTACAGAAAAATGGGACCATAGGCCTCTTTTAGGATTTCACTGTACGCATTTACACTTAAAGCACACTGCTTTAAATAGATTTGTTCAGAATCCTACAGCTTTGCTTAAGTATTAAAGCCGGGGTTAGATCTCAGGTTTGTAGCTCCCAGGGTCACTACTAGAGCACTGGAACCCTTTTCTGGCACATGGATTCTTGTGCTTAAGTGCAGAGGGAAAGACGACTTTTCAGCTAAAATGCATAAAATCAGATACTTTGCTTCTCTTTACCTTTTCTCTATATTCACTGAAATTTACTGTACACATATGTGTCATTGGACACAGAAATCCTCGAAGTGCAAACGATAACTCTATTAGACTATGGTGATGCAAGGGTTAGCGCTCTTTTTCCAGCACCAACAGTACTACTTATACAAAGTAGTAGGCAGTTTCCTTTCTTCCTCACCAGAGCAGCAGGGTCACTAACAAACTGTGCCACTGCAAAGAGTTATTCATGGTTGGTGTGGGCCTGGTGGCTGTGAGAGACAGTGTAAAAGCCAGCATCCTTTATCTTGACCATAAATGCATTGAGTTTTTTTAGGTCAGGGGATGTTAGGGAAACTTATCTCCCATCCAAGCACTGCCAAGCAGAACCTACTTACACGCTGGAAAGCACCCTGAGGCCTGGCAAGAGGTGGAAAAGTGCTATAGAAATGGCATGTTGCTATAATTCAGTAGGTCTTCCTATTTATTATGGTGATTTTAAATATCCTTTTACAGGACGTCTAGTCACACTTTTTGGGTCTGGTCCAAAGTATTTAAATGTGAATTTACATCGGTTCCTCCAGCGCAGGGCTCTTTCCTGCCCAGCAAATGAAGGTCTCTCATCCTTTCACATCTGCTCCCTCAGGTAGGACACGGCTATCCCAAAAGCCAGGAAGTGCTCCTCTGTGAACCCAATTCCGATAGACTTCCATGCACTACATTGGATGTAGGGCTGGCTGCACCGGTCCTCTATCCCTTCCAATGTCATCAGGAAGCACCGGGACTAACCTTGGTGGGTACCGGGAGGCCAGCTGTTAGGTCAGTCCATCCAGAGGGACAGGCGGCGGAACAGAACGAAACGGGAGGTGTAGAGAAGAGCCAGTCAGTGAAATCTCCCATTGTAGACCCATCTGTTAGCATGACATGGGAAGAGGTCATCCCAGCACCACTGTCTTGTTCGCTTGCCCTGGACTGCCATTAAGGCCCAGAGAAATATTTTCACGATGAAAAACAAAGAAAAACATGAGTACAAAGCAAGAAAAGATTACTTCAAAAATGAAGGAAAGTTAGCTATAAAAAATAAAACTTAGCAAATTTGTTTGTTCTGCTGGGCACATTGTTGCCAGTCACATGCTTTCTGTTTACAAGATACTAGAAGTTTAAAACAACAAAATACTACCTCTATCATGTCAGGAGCAGCGGACGGGCTCTGATTAGGTTGAATTAATCAGTGCTTGGTACCTGCTCCACACAGAGGAATGGAAATGATGCTAGGTCTGCAGTGACCAACTGCAAGGCTGTAAAGAAGAGTGTCAGGCAAGCCAACAAATGGTAAGCAACAGGGAGGCTCCAAGCCCTTTACTGTACACAACATAATCTCACAAGCAACATGCATGTGCTAGCGCATGCACTTGTAGGCTCAACCCTAAAAAGGGCATAAGGAGAGGGCGTACCTACCCTGACCCTCAAGCCTATGTGGGGGGACCCCCAATGGTACCCCAAGCATTAAAATAAGTATCAAAGAATTTATTTTTATATGGCATTGGCAAATCCTATGCTAGAATTTCAAATTCCGAACCCTCTTTGTGCACCACAAAGCCTCCTTGGGCCTCAAGATTTACAAACCATAAACATAAAAAAATAAAAATAAAAATATTCAGGGCATGACAGACGTGCTAGGCCAACAGCTGCATGCAGTTTGTTGGCCGCACACAGTGGGTTTTGATTGGGCCTGTGCACAATCCAGTCCCTGACACCAACCTACGTTGTGCTTTGCCAAAGGTCATCTGCAGCAGGGGTTGACTGCCTGCAGTGGGATGGGGTCACTGTGCACAGCTACCGGTTGGTCGCACAGCCTGGGTGACTGCAGTCCACTCCGCTACACAAGGCCAAAGTCTGTTTGCAGCAGGGGGTTGCTTCCCATTGAGGACTGTGCGACAAACCTGGCTAAAGGTCATGTGTTGTGCTGCACCCCTGCTAGGCAGGGCTATAGGCCATGAGCAACACAGTTTGAATGTCCACAGTCACTGTGGCCAACCGCCACTGAGGATGGCCAAAGGCTGTGCACGGTAGGGGTATCCTGGCTGCCCATGGATTATTAGGTGCAGGAAATTGTTGCAGGTGGTGTATTATTTTAAAAAAAAAAAACGAATTCGCAAATGTAATGCTCATTACCTCACTATTAATATACTAAATTAAGTTCCAAATGTTGTAAATCATCTAACAGTTGACGATTATATATCAGATTAACCTTACACTTTGACTGAGATGGCTACAAATTTAGTGTAAATAACTGATTTGATTGTGTGTTTGTTTAATTACATTTTGCTTTTAGGTGTTAGTGTCATGCATAGGCATTGTATTTGGTCTGAGTTATAGCTTGCATGGCTGATACGGAGTTCATAATTCATAACCAAAAATGCACTTAAATGATGGTTAAGATTTGCTTCGGCCTCCTGGTTTGTGATGTAAGCAGAACCCCTTAATAGCAGAACAGGTCTATATTACTCAGTTACCCATTATGTAATTTCTCTTCATATTTATTTTACCTTGTTTAGAGCACGTGTGTTAATAAAAACATAATTAGTATTACAGTACGAATGGCGAATTCCTTTACCATAGAACATACTAACTGGCATATGAAAATCAATGTTTACTGCCTCTCAGATAGCATTACAATGACTTTACACGGGGAAACAGCTCTCTCAATAATCATAGCCCTCTTCTATATCATTATAATTTAACAGCACAAATTTAATCTATGGAATCGTGATTAGGGGTAAATATTTTTTTTATCGAAATATGTAAATTAAACCAAATATGCAACAGATCCGAATGTAATATGCAACTATATAGTATTGTAGAGGAAGGAGAAGGACGTCATCATCCACTAAAGGCTCATAGTTTGTGAGTCATGGTGCCCTCTACACTCCCAACGTTGCCAATAAATACCACATTGCACTAAACACAGATAGGTAGATAGATAGATAGATAGATAGATAGATAGATAGATAGATAGATAGATAGATAGATAGATAGATAGATAGATAGATAGATAGATAGATATTTGGTTGCTTCTATTTCCCAAAATGCACCCATATCATAGGGACCTATGAAATATGGAAAATATTTCACAGGGACCTGTGAATAGTCTACATTCTTAATTTATTATTTTTCTCTTCTTTTTACTAAAACCAAACAAAATAGTACAGCATTTCATTTACTCTTTTCAACAAAACACAAACATTTCACATTTTGAAAAAAAAATAATCTTTTTTAATCTAATGACACAAAGATAAATAATAAGAACAATTCATGACAAGTAATGTGTAATTTCTTACCATACTGCCTCGTCGGGGTCCTGGGTTGGGCCTCGTTGTTTATGATGTCACTATGTACAACCCTCAATAGTCAAATATAACCATGTGAACTCCTACAGGTTTTCAATATATTGCAAAGAAAGTTGTTCAATGTACATGTTTTGCCAGGAGACGCACTGATTTTATGTAAATGTATTTATTTTGATATTATTGGTGTCTACATTTTACACGTTGCTATATAATTTAGTTTTGACTCTCATCACAGTTAGATCTTTCAGAAATTATGGCGTGTTGATAAGGACCAAATCATTGTTCAATGTCTAGAAAAAAATAACCAATCTGCAATACTTTGCTTTTAAGGGTCCGAGAACATACTCTGATCTGCTACCCTCCGGCTCCTGAAATTCAGTCATTTCTCAAAACGTGTTTTTAATTTGTGGTGATTGCTTGGCAAATATATATTTTGTGTTCATTAGGATTCATTTAGCGATATGATCTTAGACTGAGAATATGGATTTCAACATAACTCAGTAGCACGGAGGGCTTTGGCTCCTCACCTTCACTTTACGGTGCTTGACACGTGCAGTGCTGATACTGCACACCCAAAGTGGTTTTTTTCTGTCTGCACTGTTATTTATTCTGGCACACTTTTTGAGGCATTTAGGTCTGTTAATTGCACATTGGTCTTGGCAAATCCTAGTAACATAGCAAGCTGGGTCGAGTGCATGTTTCTGGGCTCAGTTTGAAGTGTGTACTTTGCAGGTTCACGTCTAGTTAAAATAACTCAGCCTTTCATAGTTCAAAGTAAGGTTACATAAGTACCATGTAATAAGTTAACGAATATCGACCTATTCCCTGCTCACCCATCCACATTCCAGGTTCTGCTATGTGCTGTATACATGTTAACATTGCACATGTAAGTTCTGTTACATGCCACCACTGCAAAGCTAAAAACGGCATATTTTAATTCTATAGGGGCTGTCTCGGCATACACTGAGGGCCCAAGTCACAACCCGTTTTATGTTTGTAATTATGTTTTACTCCTGTGTATGAACTGTATTACACGTGACTTTCCAAGCTTAATTAACAAATCATATTGTTAGTGAAGTCGTGTCTGACTGTTGATTTAGGATTAGCTTACACGTGAACTTCTAGGAGTAAGACACATTAACTCGTGTAAGGCCTGCTGATTCATGAAAAACAAAACTTTAAGAATCAGTTCGGTGTGTCAGTGTGCCCTATAAATTTATGAGTGAGTTCCAAATAGGTCTGGAGTAAGACACAAATACTCCTGTAAAGTGCTTTGTGAATCAGGCCTGGACATTCAGGAACAAGTTCACACCTCGGTTTAGAGTAAGACAACAGTACTCACACAAAAAAGTTTGTGAATTAGGCCCACAGACTCCTGCCAGATATAATTATAATCTTTTGGACAGTTTTAAGCGTGTAGCAGTATGCTCATTACATTTTGCCATTAATTCCACTTTTCTCTGATCATAAATGAATATCTGCACCAAATAATGAGTTTGATAGTCTTTTGAGGTCAAGCCATTTTGCCAGCAACATAAAGTGAGATGGATTGTAGAATATGGAACCTTCGTTCCGTAATGTATGTTCAAACAGCCTTTGAATTAGGAGCGGGTGATAAATTCCGTTCCACTGGCAGAGTTGGGGAAATACGGCCGCCACATTAGCTTGTAATGCGGAGTTGCTGCCAAATTCTGCCAACTGCGATGTGGCTGAGGTTTTTCTCATTTGCAGCTCACCAGCGGTGAGTTGGCTGGTGCGAGTGAGAATTGGCTTCCCCTAGTGTGATTTTCAGGTGCTAAGAGGGCACCCTCGGCAAAACTTTATCACCATGAATGTTTGCGGCGGTCACAACCGTTTGCGGTCCGAAAGCTGCTGCTCGAGTAGAAAATCTACACAAGTGGCAGCATAATCAAATTAAGCAGCAGCACCCTCTAGCACGCCACGTGGTACCATTTGCACTGATTCTTCAGTGAGGCATGAGCGCCTGATGCTAAAAATCAGCACAAGCAGCACGACATGCCGAGTTCTTCCCATTCGTGGATCTCTGCGGAATCTTAAGGAGTTTTCATGTAACTCCGCAGTCCACGTAGTGAAACTTTGGGAGTTCCACCCACCCATACTTTGAATGCAAGAAGCCCTTCAGTTACCTGTAGAACTGACATCCATGCACCAGCTCCCACTATTTCTCAGAGAAATGCAGGTATTGGCAAAAATAAGTTGGGTGCATTGCAACAGAACAGCTGCGACCTCGGTGTTAATTTTTGTCCTGGCATGTAGCTTTAATCCAGTGTAGAATGTTTTCATATGACAAACATACATCACAATCACAGCAATACATTACTAGATTTACACATCACTCTAGCCACCACTGTCAACATCAAAATCGTCCCTGCATAGGCCAAACTACAAACGCACACTGTTCCAACTCACCACAACCGTTGATATAGCGGGCTGACTTTCCGCCAAAGACCTTTAGCGCCTCGTCGGCGACATGAAGCAAAATATTAGAACACTCTGCATGTGAACGTCCCAACATTGCTGAACAGACTCATTTAATTGAAAATGGCCTATTTTAAGTGAGCGTGGATAGCGAAGGGATGATCATTACAACTATCCTGTTTTAGGAGGTTACGATTGCATTAAAAAGAAAAGCAACATTTTCATGCATGTTTGTATACTGTACCTTGGACTACGTATACTGGATGTCTGCATACTCCGCTCATGCACAGCATCTGCGTATACTTGCCCCCAAAAATGCCTTGTTGCAGTGTACTCGCCTCACCTGCGTGCCCCCCGGGGGAATGTCTGATTGCTTGCTCTAATTCAAATGTCTGGAGTGGAACTCATTCACGGGACTTCCAGGCTGTGTGAATCAAACTAGGCCTCCCTTTCCTCTCTTTGTTCTCGTTAGAAAATCAATTGCCTTGAAGAGCCTCTTAATCCCATTTTTGCAATCAACAATTGCCACTTGTATATGGCTCTAATAGATTCAGGAGTGGGATGATGCGCTTGTCTGGTCTAATTCACCCCTATTCAGGTAACCCGGGCCCCGGGCACTTTGTAGTGCCAAGTGCAGTGCTCGACAGGAAGACTTTTACCATCATAATTTCCTGCGGAGCTCTGCCTTGCCCCCACTGGGAAGTCTGAATTACTTTTAATTAGCCCCGACAACCACAGAGAGCAGAAATCCAGAGAGCAACAATAACCAACTCTTTCAGACTCACTTGCATGGACTATTTTTCTGTTTACATTAGAATAGAGTGGGGGCGCTGCACAAAACGCGCATCCATTTGAAAAGACAGCGACCTGCCATAAATCAAATGTGAAACAAAAGCCGAAGCATCCTAAGTGAGCAAGAAGTTGGAGTGAGCGGAAAAATGAATCAAAACAGTTTTGGAAAACTTCACAGAAAGAGCATGTGGGACTTTTCAGACTTAAAACATCACCATGGCAACAAAGGGGAAGCGTATGCTGGATACTAATATCATAAAAAGGTTTTTCCAGAGCTGTGAAGGAGAAACAGATGGAATTGTGCTTATTTCAGCCAACTGTGTTTGAAGATTTGCTTTGCATCCGTTTGTGTTCACTAACAAGGTTGGAGGGAAAAGCACAGAAGGCAACCTCAGAAAAAAGTGCTGATGCTCTACTGGGTAAACTGCAAAGCACAGCTACACATAGTTTTATGATGTTGAATACATAATAAAAACAATACCTTCTTTGAACAGACCCTACAGCTCCTGCTTTGCTCACAATTCTGTGGATGTCGCCTTTACTTAGCAGTGTTATTTACAACAGATCTTCAAAGAAAAATGGCAAAGGATTGAAATTCCTGAGTTGTTAAATAAAGTCATAGGCTGCTGCGTGGACTGCAAAATGTGCTGGTTACAAAAAACAATTCTTAGTGATAGAAGTTCAAACTATTTATGTTAATGGGGCTGTGATCTTCTTTGATGTTGTCATAGAGTCCCAACAATCTCCAAGGCGGGAAAAATGTGATTCAATCTAAATAAATATAGACGGTGTCTTTGCTTCAGACTTTCAGTCACTAGTCCCACTCTTATACCTTTCTGTGTTCAGAAAATAAAGAGAACAAAGGGGGAGCCCTACTGCTTCAAAACTAGCAGAACAGACAAACAACAGAGCACAACTGTTCTCTCATGCATGACTGGGATTAAGTTAAAAGCAGAAAAGACTTCTGAGAAAAAGGAAACAACAAAAGAAACAGGAGTGCTGACAAAATTTTCTTTTTTTCTTCCCTTTGAGGCAGAGGAGAGGAGAAAGAAAGCCCTGCTCAATAAAAAAAGAAGACAGGCGAAATAAGATTAACACGCAGAAGCAAGGGTTTTCGCCTCTTTTACTCTTTGCCCAATCTGGACAGAGCAATAAGGCCGGAGAGCAATGTAGATCATAACCTTTGACATGTCAGTGCTTTTGAAACACCAACAAAACCTCTGCTTACTAACATTGGCCCCCTCAGAAACAAATGACGTGTTTGGATGTTTGAACTCCATTACCTTCATCCCACATCATTACATTTTGGCTGGAAAGTAACTGAATTTCTTCTTCCCTGCCAGGTCAGGATGTGTAAAACTTAACACATAACAGAGTAATGTAATTCAAAATAGGGTACGTTTTAAAACACAAAACCATGCCTTTCCTGCTGCCATTATATTGCTTGCATATAACACTCTTTAACAATGTAGTTGAATAAGCAGCACTATTCTTTCAGATGTTTACTGTGCCGGCCTCAAGCTGACCTTCAGTTAGAATATTAAGGTAATTTGTTTCAAGAACCAATGTAGCGAGTCCAGGTTACTAGTCTAGCCAAGCCTGTAGAAGTGTTTATTTTGCTGGTATTTGTACACAGCAGGGCTTCCCAAATCTTTTCGATCCACGACCAGACATTGGCAAACCGTTGCCATCTCCCTAACTTTAATGGGTATAAGGCGGGACAATTTCTGAATGTTAGTAAAGCATCGTATGGTAGCGCATTGTCATTTACAGACAGAGCATTTTACATTTAAATGGGCACTAATTTTGCACATACATACATTTTTACTGATAAAACTATACAGCACACAAATGATAATGGGCCTCATTCACCAGGGTAAACTTACATGTTTCTGTAGGTTTATTCTTTCTTAGAGTTCACAAATTGTGATTTATACTAACTTTACAACTATGGAGACTCTGCAGTTGGGAAGGAGAACTCCACACATAAAAAGATAGGTCAGGCCTATCCTTTTATGTTCAGAGTTCTTTGCCTTGACTGTGAGTCTCTGTAGTCTTAAAGTTACTATTAAATCACAGTTCTGTGACTACTGAAAATGAGTAAACTTACTCAAATGTGTAAATTTAGCTTGGTGAATCAGACCAAATGTCCAGAAATTGGATCCCTGGGAATATTTATCTTTTATGCATCACCCTGTGAAGACTCTTGGTTTGTTTTGATCCTATTGAAATCTCTGTTTCCAGCACACTTCAGAGTTACAAGAAAAGTGTGCTTCAAGTTTTGCTTTCTTTACAGCTGAATACATACAGATAATTTACAGGTATTTACATTTTGACGCCTGTGCAAAACAAATGACATCCTCCCCTTTCAACTCTCTCTACTCAAGCAAGATTGTCACATAATTCACTTTAAAAACTCCCCACACTTTGCAGTCAGAGAAAGAAACATAAACACAAACCCCAGTGTTGAAAGAATAAGCACAAAATTGTCAGAAGACATAGCCTGATTTTCGATCTCTGTCTCTGAAGCACTGCATTTAAAGGAATCTTTATTTATTGCTTGGACTTTCCTGACCCTCCAAAAATTAGCTTGTGACCCAGCACTGGGTCAGACCCACAGTTTAGGAAAGACTGGTATAGAGCATACGTAACTCAGGGGTTAGAATAACTTGTGTGGCCTGTCATCATTTGAAGGTTGTAGAAGAAGTAACATTTTAAAAAAAACTAAAAGGTAGAAAGATACATCATATTTACAGTTAGCAATAGTTTTCAAGGTGTCATAAAACACTAAGATTACAGAATGTACTTTCCTTTGACTAATGTCAAGGCAAGCATCAGGGGATGAGGGATCAGGATGAGGGGATGAATTCAAAAGTGTTACTGAAGCTTAGGAATAGTAGTACTTTTCTTAAGTGAAGGAGAAACTGCAATAAAATGAGAAGTAAATGAAGGAAAGCTTGCTTTCTTGTATGCCTGTAAATAGTATTTCTATAGTGTGAACCAATCCAAAGAACAGCGGAGCACTCTACATGGTCAAAGACAAGCATAAAGTCAAGGGAGTTACAGGAGAGGAACCTAAGTTGTGGACGGTTAATGGATTATGATGCATGTTTCTTTAAAGAAGTGAGTCTTCAATTCTTTCCTAAATTAGAGTAGCATTGAGGTGCTCTTGATGAATATGGGGATGTTGTTCCAGGTCCTGGGAGCATAGGATAAAAAGGACTGCACTTCTTAGTCTGCTGTCTGATGGTGTGCTGACTTCAGGTATACCAAGAACTAGCAGAGATGATGAGCTTGTCTGAAAGATTGAAAGATATATTGGGTGCTGCTGCTGATGGCTTTGTAAATAATACAGCTGGTGCTGAAGATGGTGTGGATTAGCCAGGGTAGCCAATAGAAAACCACCAAGATGGGGGTGATGTGGTCATACTTCTTCAGGCTTTGTATTGTCACGTAGGCTCTTATTATTCTAATGAGACTACTGGATTTCAAGTGACTGAATCGCCTACGGTGTGGAAGACTGAGTCTAACCCACTACAGGTGACACCTGTTGCTCAAATCCGGGTTCTGCTCCGGCTAACTAGCAGTACCTCATCCCTACCCAAGGGCAGGGATTATCGGGCAGCCGAGTGCATGAAATAACTGGTTTCTTAGGGAAGTCGTGGTCAATCAGGTCTCATCCATTTCTCTCAGTTACATTAGTCTAAAATACACAATGACAAACAGAGGCAGCATATATTTCAATAATACTTAAATGAAGCGACTGTATCTTAGATAGCGATCGTGGACTGCAATAACCAGGACGATACAGCATGACAAAATTAAAATTGTGACAAAGAGAGTGAAACATAAAAATAATGCTACCATATTGTCACTAGAGTCAACAGACTAATTCCTACCTAGGCTATGATACAACACAGCATGTAAAGCTCTAATTCTGCCCTTCAGGTTTCCCTGGGAAGACATCATCCCCCATACCTGAGCAAAGGCCTGAAGTCTGTAAAGACAGCTGTAGCGAAGCATTCGGCAATCACCATACAGTCGTGGTTCTCTGGCTGGAATCTCCCTCTAACGTGTAAGGGACAGGGAAGTGTTTTTATAATAAAACAGCTGGTGTTCTAAGAAAATGTCCGTACGTAAGGATATGTATTTTCTATGAATGTCAGAGACTAAACTTATACCACGTTCACCGACAACATATCTTACTGCAGCCTTGGAAAAAAGCACAGAGTAAGCAAGAATATCTGGTTTTGGAACAGAGTGCTGGCCTAGGCAAAAACAGTGATATACAGAGAAAATAAAAAAAGACCGTGAAAGTGGCTACTGTAACAATAATAAAGCAAAGCCGAACAAAATATATCTAGGTTAAAGTGCACAGTGGCAGGCCTAGTATGTTAAAATGACGTGCATGAAGCTATAACTAAAATGGCTACACAACAGTATGAGACGTGCTGTGATAGGTAGTGTAGTTCTGAAGTTGCATTCTGGAAGAAACAGTTTGACTTTCTTTGGAAGAGAGCAGGTGTACTAAAGTCGTTTATTACTTGAGGCAGACAATTGTCCATCACAAGGAATACATGTAACTATTTTGATAGGTCCACTCAAAAGTTTCAGTAGTTTAAACCTGATTTCAACCCCTGATAGCTGTGGCACAGGGCAGACAGTCTTAATAAATTCCCAATCCAGTTGAAATGGATCTCTGCTAAGCACACTGTTAGCCAAATGAGGCACCCTCCCACTAGTCCAAAGAGTGCAAACGCCATACCATATTGACTGAGCCCTGTAGAACAGAATGGAACACCGTAAAAAACACATTTTTAGATGCATTATAAAAGTTGCCTAATTTCCCACTTATTTCAAGGAAAGAAGGAGTAGATTATGGCCCTCATTCTGACCTTGGCGGGCGGCGGAGGCCGCCCGCCAAAGTCCCGCCGTCAGGTTACCGTTCCGCGGTCGAAAGACCGCGGCGGTAATTCTGACTTTCCCGCTGGGCTGGCGGGCGGTCGCCTTCAGACCGCCCGCCAGCCCAGCGGGAAAGAGGCTTCCACGATGAAGCCGGCTCGGAATCGAGCCGGCGGAGTGGAAGCTGTGCGACGGGTGCAGTTGCACCCGTCGCGTATTTCACTGTCTGCACAGCAGACAGTGAAATACATGTAGGGGCCCTCTTACGGGGGCCCCTGCAATGCCCATGCCAGTGGCATGGGCACTGCAGGGGCCCCCAGGGGCCCCGCGACCCCCCCTACCGCCATCCGGATCCCGGCGGTCGGACCGCCGGGATCTGGATGGCGGTAGGGGGGGTCGGAATCCCCGCGGCGGTGCAGCAAGCTGCGCCGCCGTGGAGGATTCAATGGGGCGGCGGTACACTGGCGGGAGCCCGCCAGTGGTGCCGGTCCGACCGCGGCTTTACCGCCGCGGTCGGAATCCCCATTGGAGCACCGCCGGCCTGTCAGCGGTGCTCCCGCGGTCCTCAGCCCTGGCGGTCTTTGACCGCCAGGGTCAGAATGAGGGCCTATATGCTTTAGCTCCCAAAACAGAGGAAGAAGTTTCAACTCCATGATCAGTCTAAATTTGGAGATCACTAAAAGTTTGATATTGGTGGAACTTAAAATTCTTTGTGGGCTGATTTAAGAAAAGTGGTGCACCCAGTGCATCACCACTTTTCTTGCGCCCCTTAGCACCCCTTACCCCCACTATGTCGGCACACCAAGGCACAGGGTAGGGGGCAATACCATCAACATTTTTGACGCTATTGATGTACTGTTTAGAGTAAGCGCCAAAATGTTGGCACTAACCCTGAACAGTACATAGGGGTCTATTGTAACGAATGGTGTGCCCCCTTTTAATGTCTGCTCTGAGCAGGCGTTAAAAGTAGCGGCAAAAAAATGACGCAGTGGAATCATTTATATTCCACTCCCCCATTTTTGCGGTCCCCTTATGACGCAAATGTGGCGCAAAGGGTTACAAAGTGGTGCAATGCATGCATTGCGCCACTTTGTAAATATGGTGCCAGATTGGCGCAGCATTTTTGTCATAATATCGTCACATTAGTGTAAAACAAATGATGCTAATGTGGCGATAAATGGCACTAGGCACTGTTACATCAGCGCCTTTGTGTCTCATAATGTATAAATTAGATCGAAAGGTATTTTGCTCCAGTTTGATTAAAGTAATCATAAAATATTTAAACAGGATCTGTTTCTCTACTGGTAGCCAATGAAGAACTCTGACCTACTTGGATGTGGGACCCTTACAAGGGAGTTTAAGCCCCCATTGAGCAGTGACATTTTGCACAACCTGCAATTTGTTGATTAGATATTTAGAATTACCCAAATAAAGATAAGTCAATCCTAGAAATAGTTAAGGGATGCTCTTCTGTCTTCCATAACAGGGAGAAACTCACAGAATTTATTAAGAGATTTGATGCATGAGTGGCAGTTTCCCAACGTGGTCATACCTTGCTGAAAGGGGGCAGGCTAGCAAATACATCTGGCCTACAGTCCCTGTCAGAGAGCAAGTTGTTGTTCCAGATAGAAGAATTTCTCTTTTATCCATATTGCACTTAAGGTGATTGCAATTCATCCAACTGAGGACTTGAGTAAAACAGTTCTTAAAACGGAAGGAATTCTTATCCAGAGACAAGATCTATTGGGTTTCGTCTGCATATGAAGAAGTAGTAATTTCAAAGGATTCAATGAGGAAGACCTGCAAAGACATGTATGCATCGAGAAACAAAAAGAAATCTAATTAGTAAAATGACACCAAAATGACAAAAATCCAATAAGGGGATCTGAGCAAAATAATTTTTTAAGAGTTGATTGAAAATAGCACGAAAAAGCGCAAAGCACCAATGCTAGTCAGTGGTTACAGTGAACTGGGACCTAGGTGTGACTTGAGGCACACAGCAATGGAGAGCAAGTTGGATATACCAAGTAAATTATTATTAATAATGGAAATAAAGTGTAATTAATAATGAAGAATACATTTTGGACAAGTTGATGCATGCGATAACTACTATTAATGAAAAGGCATTCTGGACTCTGATTGGACATGGGACAGAGAGATACCAATCTCCAAATGACTTCTTCATCTCAGACGAAAAATGGAAGACACATGTAGAGGCATTATACACGTCAATATCAACACCCAACAAGAGTGTAGTCCTGTGTATGCATCCGCTTTAAAAATAACTCGGGAAGAAATAGAAAATGTAATTAAAAATTCGAACCTTTCAAAAGCAGCAGACCCAAATGGAATAGCGATCACACTGGCCAAACTCGATGTTCCACTCTGGAGTTTATTATTGTGTCACCTATTCCCAAATGTAATCTCCACAGGGGTGATTCCCTTGGCATGGAAATGAGCACTTATGTAACCTATATGCAAAAGGGGCTCAAAGCAGGACCCAAGTAATTATCGATTAATTTCCCTTTTGGACTCTGAAGGAAATCGTTTTTCAAAATTCTTACTAAATATCTTGGCACAGTGGACCACAAATCAGAGTTTATTTCCACTAACTCAAACTAGATTTTGCTCGGGTTGCTCCACCATTAATGATATTGTTGCATTGTCTAGTATGGTGGAAAAAAAAATAGTCAATAGTACTTTATTTAGGCAATCAGTGTCATAAAAGTGTGCAAAAATATACAAAAGACATAAATAGATGTAAACTATAAAAACATGTGAACAAAAAACATGCAATCAAACAAGTATATGTTTATTTTCTTTATGCTCAAGATCATAGTAGCAACGCCAGTTTTAGATGTACTCGAGAATAGCACAAGTCCCGTAGTCACAGGGTCCATGGGATGATTTTAGCATACAGTACGAACAAGTTCACAGCATTATCACCCTTATATATTGTCACATGCCAATATGCACATTAATCTCATGTTTCATCAATCAAGGCGTTCTCTAATCCACTCCGAGAGTGATTTAAATAAATACAAATGGGCCACAAAGAAGTGCGTGCTTGCATGTGTGAACCTGGTATCTGCACAGCCACCCGCTAGCCTCAGACGGCACTTATTCTGCATTTTAATCTCGGTGGTACAAGCCCAGTGACAAAGTATTCCTTCATGATTGTAAATACAGTCTGCACTGGCCTTAAATACTGTCTAGATAGGTGCCCTGGACCATCATCTTATTTAGCACATGAAATACAAATACATGTTTAAGGGTAAATTACATTATGCTTAAAGTGCAAAACATAGGCCCCGAGTGGATTAACCAAGGTAGGGCTAAAGAGCACAATGAGTTGAAAGCAGTTTCAAATAAGCTTAAAACTACAATTTCAAATAAGATTAGGACTATAGTATCAGTTCTAAGATCCTTTCATCTGATGATCCACATACTCCCTCTAAATGTGCCAACGGAGCATGGTTTAAAGGGCTAGCATCAGCTTTTAATATCCTCAACGCATGCCCAACTGCCTGCAGACTGCCTTAATCCACCTTGAGCGTTGACCTGAATATATACAGCAGGCAAAAAAACATAAGCAATAGTTTCATCTGAGGATTTGAATCCTGGGTAAAGAGTTGATGCTGTTCAACTTGGAGTGTGCCAAACCTAAACTGGATGTAAGGATTCCTATTCATAGGGACCACAATAAGGTCCAGGTAAGGCTCAAGTGCTCTAACAAATTTGAACTCTAGAAACATACTAATCAAGGACCCACCAGGAGGAGAGGATAATCTTCACAAAATAAAACAAATCTTTATGCATGCTTTGTGGATGACTCCACAACCTTTGACTAGGTAGATCACCATCAGGTGTGAAATAAGCTTAGAAATTGGGGCATTGACTTATCACTTCTGCACTTTCTAATTGAATTGCACACTTATACATGGCTACAAATCAACCTTGCCACCGATAATGCCTTGTCAGCGCAAATCCACACTGAGAATGGTCTTAAACAAGGCTTCTTTCTGGCCCTGCTTCTATTTTCCTTGTACATCGCTGACTTGCCCGAATTTCACAACCTCAATTAAGGAGTACAGCTGAAACTGAGAATGCAAAGGATTTCACAATTGGCATATGCCAATGATTGGATCATATTTTCACAAATGCCTAAAGGCTTAGAACATCTCCAATGCCAGTTGAACAAGTATTACCTTGCTAATGGCTTAAAACCTAACCAGGCGAAAACAAAGAACATGGTGTTCAGAAGGACAAGTGAGAAAATATGTTGGGTATTAGGTGATGCTATTATCAAAACAGTCAATCAAAAAAATTACCTTGGAGTCTTGATTGATGTTAGACTATCCTGAACTACCCATTTTTCAACCAGAAAACTCAAATCCACTTTGACCACCGAATCAATAATGAAATTGCTAAAGTATTTGGAGGTGGAGCAATTGCTTCATCTCATACTTAAACTCATTAAGAATGAAGTTCACTCAATACTTCTTTATATATCCCCAGCTTTAAATGGTAAGACTATAACTGATCTTAAAAAACCTATATGCAGAGCATCCTCCAACTCCTACATCATCGAACATTGAACCAGTAATGTTTAATATCGCTCCAAAAGTGCGGTATTGTAAATTACCTCTGTGACTATGCTGGGACCGACTCTGCAACCTTACAATCTTTGATTTATCTAGAACGTAAGAACAGCTCAAACAAGGATATGAAATTAAATTTCTCATCAATAATCAAAACAATTAGAGAACACAATTTACCAGACTTTGATACTTTGGTTAAACTAAATCATGTGAAAATTAAAAGCGTCATACTCAAGGCTTTATTTTATGGCCAAAGAAAGAAAGACCAGACCTAAGAAAAGCAATATAAACATCTGGACTTGGTATTTGAGTCCTATTTGTTGCTGCATCAGGAATACATCAGTTCTAACTTGCAAGTCAGAATAAAAAGGAAGTACCTAAGATTTTGACTTGTGTCAGTTTGAGGGATCGTGGAATTGGTCTTTGCCAAGGAAGAATGCTTGCCAACATTTTAGGTATAAAGAGGAAATCCCCTCTCATATATTATGCATATGTCCAAAATCTTTACCCTTAGGGGATGTCACATTTCTTTAATGTTGCAAAAATAAGGATAACAGCAGAGACTGCCTGAGGTTGTTTTATCACTAAAACTAATAACAGTATTATCAAATTAATTATATTAAACCACAGCAAATCTAGAGACACAAGTCTGATAGGATAAAAGAGAACCAAAGAGCTGTTTCCAGCAAACTGACTGAGGATACACAAGAATTGTCTTGGTACCCTGTTTTCACCCTTTCTAGTCCACCTCAAGTGTTACGTGGGGCTCAACAGGCCTGCCAAGAAGGATTTGGAAATGTGGCTTGACATGAATGCCCACATCCCCCACTCTGAATATCCCATGAAATTCGAAGAGTCATCTCTGCCTAATCAGGTCAGCTTATTGTTTGCACTTGGAAGGCATTTTACACCTCTTCCACACTTATTCCCGTGCCCGAGCTAGCAGATGCTTATGCTAAATAGCCTTCACACAGTTCAGGCAGGAGAAGGATAACTTTCCAAAAGTTAATATTCCTTAATATTTATCACAAATGTGCCTTCACAATTGAATTGGATTTGAATAACTATGAATCACAGTGTTTTTGTTTTTTTTAGCTGGCCACGTTCCTGAAATACAGTGTTAGTATTTGAATCTGTACTCTGGTTTATTACATAGGACAGCTAGGCTTACCACAGTGAAGATAGCTTTTAGGGCCTTGTCACTGTAGGAACATGGTACCATTAATTTTCTAAATTCCCCTGTTTGAAATGGGATTTCTGGTTAGTTAGGGTATGCACATAAGCCAGGCAGAACCCACCACCCTAGTCAGGGTGAGTTAGATACACACCCAAGATAACCCTGCTTACCCCCATTGGTAGCTTGGCACAAGCAGTCAGGCTTAGCCCAGAGGCAATGTGTAAAGTGTTTGCACAACACACACAACACATGTGACAGAATAAATACACCACAAAGAAAACTCCACAACAAATAAAATATAAAATATAAAAATATACTGTATTTCACAAAACATCATTAGACCAAACACGACATATATCAGTAATACCTTGTTACATAAGCAATTGACAGAACATCACACAGGTTACTAGTACTTTGCGAAAGCAAGCAGTAGTCAGGTAAACATATATGTTATCAGTATTCTGAACACCAGCAGTAGTCAGATTGTCATTATCACCAGAAATGCACGTCCGAATAAATGTATTATCAGAAATGCCAAAACATCATCACGTCTGGCACATGTCAGGCACCACAAATTTACATGTCAGAATGACCATATTATCAGAAATGCCAAGACAGCATTGGGAATGGGGTGCTTTGGCAGGAATGGGCCCTCTGATTCCCTTCCGTTCCCGCCAGCCATACTGTGTGTGCCCCAAAAGAAATGGCACCAGAGAAAAAGCGGTGGGACGCACACCACTGGAGTCTGTGGGGGGGAGACCTTGTCATGTCCCCATGCCTACCACAGTAAGAGCAGATGCGTGCTCCTGCGCGAGCAGCTACCGGACAAGACAGACTGCCAACAAGACTTCAGGCAACATTTCAACTTGTCCAGGGCCCTCCCGGACTGCTGAGCACAGAAAGCAGATCTCCCCTGGTCTCTGATGGGGCAGCTGCTTCTCGCTGCTCTGCTTCTCTTCACCTTGTCGGGCTGTCCACGCCGGCAGCGCAGTCCCAGCTACCTCACGGGCAAAAAATTTCACTAGCAAATTCCCAGAAGGACAGCCTCCTGTGGGGAGAGCTTGCTTGGTCTTCCCCACTATCATGGGCTCCTTCAGTGAGCCCCAAGCCATCCTCACCTCCTGGGGCATCAGGGCAGCTGCTTCCTGCTGCTCCGCTTCTCCTCTCCTTGACAGCCTGGGGCTGTGGCAGTGAATGGCCCAAAAGGTGGTGCCTGCTTATGCTCCTGGGGCACAGCACAGAGCACGCTTATCCGTGCTAGGTCAGCAGGCCCCTTGCAACCTCTCCATGACGGGAAGGGAGGCCCGCACCCTAGAGGACACAGGACACTTTTCCTGTACCTGAAGCAAATACACAGAAAAATAAAATAAAGTGCTCTTCACGTGCTTCAGGAGTAGCCCAAAGCACTCTGAAGAACAGATACAGCACGCCTCCTGTGCCGATGCCTCTAAGGCACACTCCACTCACCCAGCAGAGGACAACACAGAAGCAACACAAGTACAGGGGTGACAGTGGGCATACCACCCAGCCCATGGAGACAGCTGTAGGGGCACAGGACTGGAGGACTCAGGCAAGCTGGCCAGCATAAGGGTCCACACAGCAATGGCAACACCTCTCGGTGACATAGCAGGTCATAGGTCAGCACAGCAGCAGAGCAGTCCCATGGCTGTTCCTGGTGAGTTCTTCCAGCATCTGGTTCCAAGTCCATCCAGTGTCTATAAATGTGGGGGACAGTCCCCTGTACTTATACTCATTTTTGCTCAGCTTCCACAAAGGAGGAAAGGGGGGTTCTAACCAGCACTAGCCCCAGACGTGGATTGAAGTCAAGCTCCAAAATACCATAGTCATAAGCACAGAGAAATGCTCACTTTCTAAAAGTGGCATTTCTACAATGGTAATAAAAAATCCACCTACACCAGTGAGGAGAATTTCTCACTACCATTCCAAACATACTAAACATGCCCACTATTCCTCATAGATCATAAGATACCACTTAGACATATGTCAGGGCATTTCCAATGCACCCCTACAAGAGGAGCAGTGCTCACAGGGGTGAGAAACTAAATAGGCTGTGTTGGACCTGTCCCTTTTTGCAGGGTCATCCCCAATTTTTTTGCTTCCTTCCTCCAATTTGTTTCTGACCTCTTGTTGTTGGCTCTAGGACTCTGAGCACTTTATCACTGCTGATTAGTGCTAAAGTGCAGGTGCTCTCCCTTCTAAAGTTGGTATGATTGACTTATACATTATTGGCACATGTAATTTACCTGTAAGTCCCTTGTACAGTGGTATCCCTATACTCAGGGCCTGTAAATTAAATGGTACTAATGGGGGTGCAGTGCTGCTTGTGCCACCCACAAAAGTTGCCTTTCAACCTAGTCCCAGGCCTGGCAGCTCAGGGCCTGTATGTGCAGTTTACTGCTGCAGGGACTGGCATCTAAATTTACTTGCCAGGCCGAGAACTCCCCTTTTACTATACGTAAGTCACCCCTAAGGCAGGCCTCAACAAGCTCTATGAACAGGGTGCTATGTATGTAGAAGACAGGATATGTGCCTGGTTGTGTGGCCTGTTCTGATAGTGACAAACAGCCGATTTGGTTTCTCACTGCTGTAAGTGCTGCATGCTCATAGGATTGGATTGGAAATGCCCTGCCTTATATCTAGGGGGTATTGTCTGATCTATGAGGGGTAGCATAGGCAAGTTTGGTATGGTTTTAATGATTGTGAGAAATGCTGCTTAGTGTTGAAGGTGGATTTGTTATTATCTTTATAGAGATGCCACTTCTAGAAAGAGAGCATTTCTTTGTGCTTATGATTGGTGTTTTGCAGCTTGACTCAAATCCACATCTGGGGGAGGGTGACAGCTGGGCTCTGTGCATACTTTTCAGACAGACTGTACACAGAGAGGGTGGAGGTGTCACAGAGGTGCATCTGCATACTGAATGGTCTTCCTGGGCTGAGAGGAGGGAAGGCGGGGCACACCTGTATTTGTGAAGGCTGTACCCTAGCCTCACACATAGGGCTCATTTACCCCCAACTAATGTCTGGAGCCTGTGCTGGAGGAGAGAGGGGACACTCCTAGAACCAGTTGTAATTGGTTGAACCCTCTCCGTCCTCTTTGAAAGTGCTTTGCAAAACTGATTATAAGTACAGGGGAGTTTCCCCATGTAGGACACACAAGAAACATCCTTGAAGAAATGGACACAGAATGCTGCTGGAGGGACTCACCAGGAACAGCCTTTGACTGCTGCTGCTGTGCTAACCTGTGACCTGCTGAGTCAGTAGGATGAACTGCCACTGACTGCATCCCACTTGTGCTGGCATGCTGTTGGGCCCTGCTGCCCTGTGCTCCACCTGTGTCCCCAGGGGCTGGGTGCTGTAGCCCCTGACCCTACATCCACTTGATTCCTAGTGCGAGGACAGCACTATCACTGAATGCTCCTGTACTGGAGCTAAGCATGTGAGGAGAAGCGCCTCACTTTATTTGGTTGCTCTGTTTAAAAGTGCTTTACTAGAGAACTTTACCTGCCTTGGTCCCAGGGCGTGCAGATCACCTGTTTTCAGATGGGATAAAGCGCATGGAGAGCAATTTGTCAGTGTGGCCGGAGAAAGGATCACTGCTACGACCCAGGCGGGTTAAGAAAATCAGGCTCGCATGGAACGTTCTCGTGGGTTAGTGCCCCCGGGGCACAGAAGTGCTGGAAGAGTGCCCTGGGGGCATCAGCAGGAACTGCTCTTCGTTAGGATCACCGCCGTGACCCAGGGAGAAAGCAAGATTGCCTGCCGATCGGGCAAGACAAAGAACCGCTAGTGGAGCAAGAGGTCTGGTCTGCGTGCCTCACTCGGAGGAGGTGCGGGCCGGTACACCCACCACGTCAGCAGGCGCACCCCCCTTCCACTTCGGGCACAGGTTAGCAGCGGCCCCAGGAAGCCCTGTGGGAGGCTCTGAGGGCGTTGTCCACTGAAGCCCTTGAGCACCTGGTGAGCGTAATGGAGTAGCTGCCCTGTATGTGTGGGGTGGCTACCCCTTTTTAACCCCGACTGGAGCGTGTGAGGTCCTCACCCCAATGTACTGGGCAGTGACCCACCGTGTAGCCCCTACACATATCGAGGCTGCCCCAGTGAGAGGAGTGGGGGTGACTCCCAGTAAGGGCCCTGGTTTGTGAGGCCCAGGCCTCAGTTCCTCTTTGGAGGTGCGCTTAGGCTGGCAGGGCGGGGAGGGGAGGAGAACCTCAACGGAGGTCCCGGGCCTGCCCAGCCTTCTTGTGAAGATTTTCATTTTATAGATATCCAAGTTGGTGATACTAGTGACCTGCTATTTAGGGAATGTTGTTTACAATATGTGCAACCCTGATGTTGCTTGGCAGTGTTGGTGATATGTGGTTACCCTAACGTGAATTCATGATAATCATGTATTCGCAAGTATGATACTTGGCTCATTCTGACATATGTCTATTGGTGGATGTTTTCCCTTGTGTGCATTCATAATGTTGCCTATGCATTCATGATAGTACGGTTAGTGTGACCTGTGCAGTTATAACAATGCTTACCTGACTACTACATATGTTGCAGGATAACCAGTAACCTTTATGTTCCATGTGACTACTGCTGGCTTTGTGCAGAGTAATAATACTGTGTAATATTCTGACAACTGCTTGGGTAGCAGGGTATTAGTGGTATATTGTGTTTTGTGTAATGATGTTGTGTGCAATACAGTTTATTTTTACATAACTTGGCGTTGTGTTTCCTTTGTGGTGGGGGTAGTGCATCACGTGTGTTGTGTGTGTTGTGCAAACGCTTTACACATTGACTCTGGGCTGACCCTGACTGCTTGTGCCAAGCTACCAAGGGAGTGAGCAGGAGTTATCTTGGGTGTGTAACTCTCTTGCCCAGACTAGAGTGGGTGGGTTCTGCCTGGCTTAGATGCATACCCTAGCCAAAGAGGAAACCCCATTTCTAATAGTCTGTTTGCCACTTCTAGGACATGTAGTACATAAAAAAATATTGTCCTACCTTTTGCAAACACAACACCCTGCCCATAGGGCTATTTAGGGATTACCTTAGGTTGAACCTAGGTGTAGAAAAAAGGGAGTTGAGGCCCTGCTGTGCTGAAGGCACACTCATAGCATTTAATTTACAGGCCTCGGATATAGGGATACGACTGTACAAGGGAATTACAGGTAAATTAATTGTGCCAATCAGGTGTAAGCCAATCATACCAAATGTAGACGGGAGAGCACATTCACTTTAGCATTGATTAGCAGTGATAAAGTGCCTTGTGTCCTAGAGACAACAAAAAGAGGTCCACAAAATAGGAGAAGGAAGGCAAAACGTTTGTGGATGACCCTGCAAAATGGGCCAGGTCCACAGCCCCAGTTTTGAATACAATGCACCCTACTTTATGTGATGCAAGGCCCGCATTAGGGTTACTTTCTCTTAAGAGAGAGATTTTAATCTGTCAAAAAGGTTTATTTTAACAGGTTGCTTGGCAGGTTTTACACTGCAGAAGTGATGCTACAATGATAGGCCCAAAGCCATGTTTCCCTTTGTCATATTAGTGGACAGCACACTAAGGGCCAGATGTAGGTAGCCAAAAATTTGCGAGTCGGAAATTGCGAGTCTTTGCAACTCGCAATTTCCGACTCGCAAACAGGTATCCAACAAGAAGATGCCACTTCATTTTGCGACTCGCAAATGAAGTCGCACCGCAGATTGCGAGTCCGCTGTTTGCGAGGTCGCTTTTTGCAACCTCGCTAAAAACGAACATGCAAATTGCGAGTGGGTGTCGCAAATTTTGACTGTGCCGCAAATTGCATGCAGGTGCAGCAGAACACTCTGGAAAACACTTCCTGGCTCTTGATGATGACATCACAGCCAGGAAGTTTACAAATACACCTGGGAGGAGGGAGGACCACACCCATTTCCAACTGCTGAACAACCACCAGGAGGAACAGCAGCAAGAATGGAGGACTCAGGCAGGAAGAGGAAACTCAAATTTTCAGAGAAGGAACTGGATGTGCTGACAGATGAATGCTGCCAGCACCATGACCAACTATTTGGAAGGGCTGCCCTCAGTGTGCCAGAGTCTGACAAAAGTAGGATTTGGACTGACATCCAGGAGAAGGTGAATGCAATCGGGGTGAGCCACAGGAGCATAGATGAGCTGAAAGAGAGATGGTACGACCTGCACTCCAGGACCAAGGAGAGGGTGGCAGAGCGCCTCCGGGAGATGAGGGGCACAGGAGGAGGCCCATCTACCGTCCCACCACCCACACCCATGGAGGAACGAGTGCAACAGACCCTGGAGCCAGAGGCAGTGGCTGGAATAGGAGAGCTGGACATGTCAGCGCCAGGACCATCAACATGTGAGTACCATGAACAATGCATGTACACCCATATCTGCCATACCCCCACCCACCCAGTACACAGCAGCATGCACAACCAAATGAGCTCCATTTCAGAGTAGCAACCACCAGAATGGTGCATTATGGGCAATGTAGTCCAGTAGGCAGCTGATAGGCAACAGTTTATTAAGAAGCATACAACAGATGTTAGATACTGACAGTGTGTTCCCTATGTCCCATAGGTCTCCCACAAGACATCCCCACCAGCCAGTCCGTCCAGGGTGCAGAGGTCAGCCAACAGGCAGCACAAGACCCTGGAGCAGCCACCACAGGGCCTGCACCACCCGACCACAGTCCCCCCCAGATGCACCATTGGACATTGTGGAGATTGACCCAGCACCCGGTCCCAGCCACAGTGCCAGCCAACAGGACCCTGATGCTCCACCGCGTCGCAGAAGACGTGTCCATGTCCCTGCAGTGTCCCAGGGAGATGTAGGGGACTCCTCCATGTCCGCCGCCGAGGCAGCTCTCATCAGAGGTCAGCGCCTGCAAACAAGGCAGATGAGAGTGATATCAGGGGCCATGCAGCGAATGGAGAGAAATTTCACAACAGGGCTGGTGCAAGTCCACACAGACTTCCAAAACCTGAACAGTCATGTGGGTGACCTTGCAACTAGTGACTGAACTTGTTACAGAGAGAGAGAGTGCAAGGCGCCGTAAACGCCAACTCATCCACCGTTTGGACCGCATGGCTGCCTCAATCGTCCGCCTGGCTGTGAATACAACAGGGCTGTCACACCGGACAGTCAGTTTACAAGTAGA
This sequence comes from Pleurodeles waltl, assembly GCF_031143425.1. NCBI lineage: Eukaryota > Metazoa > Chordata > Amphibia > Caudata > Salamandridae > Pleurodeles > Pleurodeles waltl. Next base: position 272,566,933 of record NC_090438.1, read on the forward strand.
CATGGGCCACATTGCAGGCGATGTGGCTCGCGGACTGGGACGGATAAGCCACGCTGTGGACATGATGGAGGCAAGACAGGTGGCTAGGGGCATGGCAGACACGCCTCAAGATAGTGAGGAGGGCTCCACTATCAGTAGTGCATCTGCCACGGACACCATGGTATTGAGGAGTAGCAGTGCACGGCAGGGATCTGCTGATGTTCCAGGCACTAGCCATGCTGGGGACCCAGACGTAGGAGTTGAGCTACGCACTTACGGACAATTGAGGCACATGAGGTTAATGTGTCCTCATAGCAGGTGGACATTTACAGCCCCTGACCAACAGTTCTGTTCTATAGTTATTTGGTTCACTTAATAAAAGTTTTTGTTTGTTCCACTTCACACCTGGGCTCTTTGTGTGTGACATTCGTGTGTGGGGTGACAGGCAGCACATACCTTCCAAAGTATTGGTTTGCAATGTGGTCCCGTCTCTGTCTGCCTTGATTTGCAATGCTTCTATCCCCATGATGGCGATATGGTAGCTCTTGCTCGTCATCCTCCGAATCTGGGTCTTCAGGGGTGAGATGTAGACCACGTCTGGTGGCATTGTTGTGCAGTATGGCGCATGCCCCAACGATCTTGAATGCTGTTATTGGGGCATACTGGAGGGCACCTCCACTTCTGTGGAGGCATCTGAATCTTGCCTTCAACAGTCCAAAGGTCCTCTCTATAACATTTCGGGTCCTTCTATGTGCACTGTTGTATCGCCTCTCAGTCTCATTGCTGGGTGTTAAGTACGGGGTAAGTATCCATGGTCGTAGCGCATATGCACTGTCACCTGTTTGGCAAAAATGAACAATGTTAGCAGGGCATGGATGGTTTCCACATTGACCTGTGTGTATGTCTTCAAGGTGTATTCAGCTATACCTAGGAGATATCCGTCTCCAAACTCCCCACGTTCTAGGTGTTGGTGTATCCCACTGTGCCTGAAAATGTAAGAGTCATGTGTACTCCCTGGAAATTTGGCTACCATGTCAGTGATTACATCATAGGCGTCACATACCACCTGGATGTTCAGTGAGTGGGTACACTTCCGGTTGCGGAACAGATATTCGAGATTTGCAGGAGGGCATATTTGAATATGTGTCCCGTCTACACACCCTATTACATGTGGGAAGTTGGCAATCCTGTAGAATTCCAACTTGGTGCTGTTGATTTCTGCCTCATTACTGGGTAGGTAAATGTATCTGGACACGTGTGTGAGTATGGCATCTAAGAAACATCTGAAAAACCATGAGAGTGCACTTTGGGATACACCACCTGCCACAGCAATGACCCCCTGATAGCTACCCGAGGCCAAGAGGTGCAGTGAGCATAGCACTTGCACATGTGTGGGGATGGCGCTGCCGCGCACAGTCCTGCGTTGAAGCTGCGGATTGAGTAGATCTATTATTTCTAATATTGCTGCACTGCTGAGTCTGTATTTATCATAAATATCCTCTTCAGTTTGTTGGAAAAGTGTCTGCCTCTGTTCTGTATATCCTCTCCTGTCTCTGGCTCCTCCTCCTCCTCTGCTGTGCGGTGTGGACTATCACATATATCTCCGCCATCTTGAGTAACCCAGATGCCTTCTGGGTCTCCTTTTATACTTCGGTTCTGGTTACCACCTGCTCTGAGTTAGTGGTAAAATGGGCTTTTTGCGACTAGTCGTAATTTGAGAGTGGCTTTTTCATATGGTTTGCGACTCGCAAATTGCGACTTCCTATTTGCGGGACGCACAATGGGGTCGCAAATGTTCGAGTCGGTATTGCCTTGCGTTGCTATTTGCGATTCGGAAATTGGGTTTTTGCATCCCATTTCTGATTTTGCGGGGTCGCAAATAGCGATTCGGGTCATTTGCGACTCGCAAAATTTTGCTACATCTGGCCCTAAGGCTCTTATTAGGACACTGGCGGTAAATCCCACTTACCGTCCGGCTGACGGCCGCCAACTTACCGCCGCCGTGGCGGATATCGATTCACCATATTATGAAACACACACACTAATCTGACAGAATACTGCCACAAATACAAATCTGCCAGACCAAAGGTCAGTGATAAACTGGCGGTATCAAAACCCACAAAGTTATGTCAACAGAACAATGCCCACCACATTATGAACCACGAATCACCATGGCAGACATTGAACAGTGGTAAACCATTGGCAGTACATACCGCTGCGCTCAAAATGGGCATACACAAACAAAACAACACCACATTGGACAATTCAAAACACACACACCTGACACCCACACACCCACACCACTGTGAAACACACACACCCACATTACCCACAACCCTCTATGATTGCAAACCATTGCCAGCCGAGAGACACCAAGACCAATGACATAACTAGAGTCACACACTATTCACACCTATACACCACTCAGGCACTCCACATTACACACCCCAACGCATTACCAAACACAACCTCACCAACACACCACATAACACCCATGGCACCAGAAAGACACCCCGTTTCACAGAGGAGGAGTTAAGGGTCATGGTAGAGGAAATCGTCAGGGTAGAGCCATAGCTATTTGGAGCACAGGTGCAGCAGATATAAATAGCCAGGAAGGTGAAGCTATGGCAGAGAATCGTGGACAGGGTCAATGCTGTGGGACAGCACCCTAAACTAGGGATGGCATCAGGAAGAGGTAGAACGACCTACGGGGGAAGGTATGTTCCATAGCAGCAAGACACCAGCTAGCTATTAAGAGGACTGGCGGTGGACCCCCACCTCCTCCCCCACAACTCACAGTGTGGGAGGAGCAAGTCTTGGCAATACTGCATCCTGAGGGCCTGGCCGCAGTTGGAAGAGGACTGGACTCTGGTAAGTCAACTCTCTATTATAATCACCCCCCTACCTGCATGTCATCACATTGCCTCACCATCACCCTCACTCCCATCACTCCACAACATCCCACACACCCCACCTTCACAACCCACTCATCCCAATGCCAAGCCCTGCATGCTGTACCAATGCATGGACACCGCTCACAGCCCTGCATGGACACTCATCACTAAAGCAGGCACACCTTAGAGAATTAACTATCCCACCATACACTTACATACACAAGTGAAAGCCTGCAGGGCAAATCCAACCATAGAGGGAAAGCCACGGATGTTCAATATGTCAGACACAGACACCATAACACATCATTTATATCCCCACAGGTACCCCAGCCAATGTCAGCGGAAAGGAGGTGCCAGCAATATCCAGTTTCCCAACTGAAGAGGCCCACAGTGATGACAGCATCTCTGGTCTCCAGGATCTGGTTGGCCTACCTGGCCCATCAGGGACCACTGGACAGCCGGTTCCCCAAGCCCAGTCACACACCACCTCAGAGCCTTACCCATCAGGAAACACCACCACAGCACCCACCCAGCATACCCATACCTCTGTCCCCAGGACACATCAATCAGCAGTGTGTCCACCTCTACAGGGACCCCAGGGCTCACCTCGCCCCCAAGACAGTCAGGGACCTGGGGTCAGTGGTAGTGGGCACATGGTTCAGGGGACAGAGGCACAGTTTACCAGGGACACTGAGAGGACTCCTGTGTGCTAGAGGGAGGACAGTCCGAAGGAACTGACAGTCCAGGAGGCACTTGCAGAGATCCTGGGAGAATATCAACATTCCCAGGACACAAAGGGACAGTACCAGGGGATCAGGGAGGATAACAACACCCTAATATCCATAGCAGGGGTGCTGGCATACAAGGCCAACATTATGAGGGAGGCAGTTTCACACCAGGGGGCCCCTGCCACTAGCCAGACACCTGAACAGCCTTCCACCTCCGCTGCTGCTGTTGTCCAGGAGGCCCCACCACAGGACTCACAGGCCACCAGCAGCCCTCCCCCTGCAGAAGGTGAACCACCCCGCAAACGTTCCCTGTGATCCAGACAGAAGCCAGAGACACTTGCGAAGACCCCTTCTAGGAAATGAGACTCTCATGATTGTCACCCTTGTGTCCCACACAGGCACCCTATCCATCTTGAACTGCCATTGCTCCCCTTCCTATGTCTCCTTGGACAATGCACCTGTGCTACAAACAGACTGGAACAATACCCTGGACTTTCCTCCATCATCACCCCATACCATTGCACTTGTCCCTCTATATATTAGCACTTCAGTAAACACCCTTTGAAAAAAAACATTTGTAGTAAGTCATGTATATCAAATATGTATTCATTGAAACAGGTACAAACACAGCAAATTAACCGTACAGAGAATTAGCATAGATTAATGATCTGTAACTGGCTGTAGTAATCACACCAGGAGCATATGTCAGGTCACCAACATCTGCAAAATGAATTGCCAGAGGGAACAGTGAGTGGGCATAGAAGTGGTAGATATCAGCATGCCATTGCCACACAAATTACAACCAAAGTCATTGGAATGTAAACTAACACTGTCCTACCTGTGTGTCATTGGAAGTATTGTTGGATCACATATGGTCTGTTGTCCTCATCTTCATCCTCTACCTTCTCATCCCCATTATCCACAGGGTCTACTGCTGGCACACAGGCATCTCCAGCCTCCTCCTCCTGCAGGAATAGGACATGGCATCTGAGGGCCAGGTTATGTAACATGCAGCATGTCACCACTATCTGGCAGACCTTCTTGGGTTAGTAGCACAGGGATCCACTTGTTAGATGGAGGCACCAGAACCTGGCCTTCAGAAGGCCAAAGGTCCTTTCAATTATCCTTTTGGTTCACCCATGTGCCTCATTATAACATTCTTCTGCCCTTGTCCTGGCATTGCTCACAGGGGTCAGCAGCCATGATAGGTTTGGGTAACCAGACTCACCTGCAAATATTGAAGGACAAAATTTAGCCACACACTGTCCTATATGGCCCACACCATACCCATACACCAACATATACTGGGTGGGAACCAGGGCTCACCTATTAGCCACACCCTGTGCATCTGTATTTGGCCCATCACATTTGGGATGCTGCTATTCCTCAGGACAAAGGCATCATGCACCGACCCAGGATACTTAGCATTGACGTGGGAGATGTACTGGTCCGCAAAGCTAACCATCTGAACATTCATGGAATGGAAAATATTACGATTCCTGAACACCTGTTCATTTTGCCGGGGGTAGGGGAGACATATGCAATATGTGTTCCATGAATCGCACCAATTATGTTGGGGATGTGTCCTATTGCATAAAACTCGGCCTTCACTGTGGCCAAATCCTCAACCTGGGGGAAAACAATGTAGCTGCACATAAGCTTTATCAGGGCAGGCAATACTCTTGTCAGCACGTTTGGGAACATTGGTTGTGACAATCCTCCTGCCAAGCCCACTGTCACTTGGAAAGAACCAGTTGCCAGGAAATGGAGTACTGATAGCACGTGCACAGGAGGGGGGATCCCAGTTGGGTGACAGATTGCAAACATCAGGTCAGGTTCCAACTAAACACAGAGCTCTGTGATTGTGGCCCTGTCAAGTCTATAGGTGATGATAATGTGCCTGTCCTCCAGTGTTGCCAAGTCCACCAGTGGTCTGTATACGGGGGTAGGTCTCCATCTCCTATTCATCCTCAGCGCTAGGAATCTAAGGGACAAAAGAGTGAGGAGCAGGTCACAAACTGAACAATGGAGCTACAACAGTGGTTTGCATCCTGTAAACATGTAATGGGTCAGTATGATTTGTCCAGTATGTGCCAATATCTCTTGTGACACAGCATTGTTCCAGGGCCTGCAGCCCACCTGAAATGGCATCCGCCTGTCCTGTGTGGAGGGACAGGTGGATGTGAGGTAATTCCGCTGACGTTGTGTGCCGTTACGGGAGGCAGTTGGGAACCGCCATGCAACTCCTCAAGGTTAACATTGGCACCTATGGGGTACAGTGGCCAATGGTGATCCACGCCCGAGGTGACGGTATGCACCGTTGCGGTCGTGACCGCCATTTTCTATCATATTCATCACTTGCTACCTGACTTTCCATAGGGGAGGACCTACAATGCATGTGTTGCTGTGACCTGTGTCTGGAATCTACCATGGCCCATGTGACCAGGGAAAGGGCTCCAGCCTTCACGTCGGAGGAGTTGGAGAGACTGCTGGATGAGGTTCTACCCCAGGACGGACTGCTGTATGGGCCTCCAAACCAACAGGTGAGTACACTGTGGGTACGATGCATGTGGCATGAATGCATGGAGTTGTGTGTGTGAAAGCCTCATGTATAGGGGGGTGGGTGGATGTCCTCTTGCGGCATACAGGTTGTGTGCTGGGCATGTGTGTGGCAATGGTGATGGGTACGGGTATGGTGGGCCATATGTGCAACAGCCAGGACTGTTTGTCTAATGGTATTTTCCTGTGTGTATTTGTCTCTGCAGGTCAGCGCCCATCAGAAGAAGGGTACATGGCGTGCCATCGCCAAGGAGGTGCGGACCCTCGCGGTCTATGGCAGGCAGAGCACTCACTGTCACAAATGGTGGGAGGACCTGAGCAGATGGGCACGGAAGACGGCGGAGGCCCAGCTGGGGATGGACTCCCAACGAGGAAGGTGTCCCCCGGATGGCCTGCATACTGGCGTTGGCCTATCCAGAGCTGGATGGGTGCATGAGGGCATCACAGCAGCCACAAGGGGGTGAGTACAGTGCCCATTATTACAACTTAGCATTGGTAGGGTGGTATCCGTGTGGTGGATGTGTTTCAGTAGATGCCCCTAGGACAGGCCTGGCATTGCAGCGTAGGTCCCCTGGTAGCTAGGGTTCTGAAGGGATAATCCTGCTACCTAGCTAGTGGACATCCACTACTGATCAGGGCTGCGTGGGACCCAGGTGTGCTGCATTTGGCGGTGTGTGCCCCTCCCATGCCTTGGTGGCTAGCAATTTCTCTGGTAGTGCAATGCATAGTGCTGTGTACACCAACGGTGGTTTTGGTTCAGCCATTGACCCAGTGTATCCTTTGTCTCTTTCACCCTTTCTTGTTTTGTCATCCTGTCCTTACGTGCGTTAGCATAATCTGGCAGAGGAGCAGAGGCACCGGCGACGGAGGGAGCTGCATCCCAAAGGACCCAGGAGGCAGAGTCCACTGATGGTTAGGGCACCAGTGGGACGAAGGGTGAGGGGAGCGCCACGGCAGAGACTGGAGGCGACACTTCTGACACAGATACCTCCTCCGGTGGAAGTTCCCTGGTGGTGGCGGACACTTCTGTGATCATTCCAGCTACAGGTACAACTGCCACCCCCATACCAGCACCGCTCTCCCAGCAGCCCCTCATCGAGTTGCCTATGCCCGCTCACCCAGGAGGGTGGGCATCTCCTTCGCCCCTGACACCTCAGGCCCTGCCCCAGTGAGTCCTGCTGCCCTGAGTGAGGAGGCTATTGACCTCCTGAGATCCATCTCTGTAGAGCAGTCAGCCATTGTGAATGGCAGCCCATATACAACAATCTAATGCATTCCTGGAGGGCATTCACACTGTGTTGGCTTCCCAACAGAGATTGATTCAGGCTCTGGCCTCCTCTCTGATGGCAGCCATTGTCCCTGTTTCTACCGACCTCCCTCCAACTTCAAATGCCAGGTCTCATTCTCCTCAATCCCACCCCATCCCAGGCACACAGGCAGATGACCTAGTTATTTCCACACTCACACCTGCATGCACTACATCATCATTCACTACCTGCATCATCACCACACCAAGCAGAACACACACCTAACTGGCAGACACCTCCACAACATCCATGCATACGTCCCCTGTGTCCTCTCCCACTGTGTCTGTCCCTCCCCTCCTAAAGTACACAAACGCAAGCACTCAGACACCCAACAGTCATCCACCTAACAACAGCATACAGCCCATGCACCTGCACCCAAATCCAGCAGACAGACACCTCCAACAACCACTCCCTCATCCTCCACTCCCATTCTTTCTCCCTCTTCCCAACCAAATGTCCCTAAATAACAGTTCCTATCAACGATTGACCTCTTCCCTACCATTCTACCCCCGTCCTGCACGTACGGCCGGGGTATCACAAGCCCTGCCAAGCACCTCAGCCACAGAGTCCACGGGCCCAGTCTTAACCGTACCCACTTGTGGTGGAAAGGGATCCAGGACACATGTACTGAAGGGGAAGGAGCCTGCACCAGCTAGCCTAAAGGGGAAGCAGCCCGCCCCAGCAGACAAGAAGGTCAAGGAGCCTGCACCTGCCACCCGAAAGGCCAAGGAGCCTGAACCTGCCACCCGAAAGGCCAAGGAGCCTGCACCAGCAGGCAGGAAGGGCAAGGAGCCTGCAACAGCCTGCAGGAAGGGCAAGGAGCCACAAGCAGGCAGGAAGGGCAAGGAGCCTGCACCAGCAGGCAGGAAGGACAAGGAGCCTGCACCAGCAGGCAGAAAGGGCAAGGAGCCTGCAGAAGCAGGCAGGAAGGGCAAGGAGCCTGGGCCAGCAGCTGTGACGGAGCCTGCACCACCAACCGTCAATCACTCCCCAGGATCAAGCACAGGGCATGTTGCCCCCTCCAGAACCAGTGGGCAAGACACCCACTCGAGAGACTGTGGCCCATCACTCCCCAGGATCAAGCACAGGGCATGTTGCCCCCTCCAGAACCAGTGGGCAAGACACCCACTCGAGAGATTGTGGCCGATCACTCCTGAGGATCAAGCACAGGGCAGGTTGCCCCCTCCAGAACCAGTAGGCAAGACACCCACTTGAGAGACTGTAGCCCATCACTCCCCAGGATTAAGTACAGGGCAGGTTGACCCCTCCTGAACCAGTGGTCTTGTTTCATCTCTTGGCTGAGATGCCCCCCCTTCCCTATGAGGGGCCTGCCTATTTACCAACTGATGCCCCTTCAGTGGTCTCTCCGTGTTGAAGCAGGTGACAAGTGGGGCATTGGACTTTGGCCTGTGGCCATGTGGCCCACGCAAATTGAGGACCGAGCTGTGTCCCTTTTTTTGTACATTTGTAAATATCTGTTATATTGCCTAACTTATTATTTTTACAGTGTTGATCTTATTACAACCACTTTGGCAAAATCGTTTTGTCCTTACATTTTTCAGGTGACTTAGAGGGATTAACTTGTTTTCTTGTGCAGCTGGTTGTGTGTATGGTGTGTGTGTGTGTGGGGTGTGTGTTGTGCGTGTGTGTGCCACTCACTTTTTCCTCCCCCCTCTCTTTTGTGCTAGGCGGCTCTACTCACCGTCATCGTTTTTGCCGGCGTTGGTGTTCGTGGTGGAGCAGAACATAGAATATCATCGGAAATACATGCAGTTCTGGTTGCATGGCAGCATAGTTCTTCCCTGTGTCTCCAATGGTGAGTCCTTTCACTTCTGTGCAGTGTTTCCTCCAGGCTTTTGATGTCATTGGTACCGCCCTGGAAAAGGCTCCTGTTTGTGTTGTTGTAATATGGTGGCTTGAACTTTGACTTCCTCCTGGCTGTAGGCGGCTACCACCGTGGTGGTTGATGTTTCCGCCCTGGCAGTTGGTGTGGTACATTGGCTGTCTTTTGGAGATCTTTCCGCCATGGTCATAATTTGGCAGTACTTACTGACAGCCTGTTGGCGATATTACCGCCACTTTATCGCTGACCACCAGTGTCATAATGAGGGCCTAAGTGCAGAGATCCACAGGTGACATTTAATTGTTCATGCAATGGGTGTACTTCTGCACCATATTCTCTGACCTTATAGAAAAGTTAAGTACAACAATGCGGGATTAGCCAATTTAGAGGGGTCAGAGCACAAATGGTGGGCAATGAACAGCAGTGCCCCACTGTGCATGTTATAAAATGCATAAATAAAACTGAGCAAAAAAAGGGGTGACCATGCAAAAACTGGCATTTCCTCAAAGCTAGTACCAAGCCTTCTTTGTTTTTTTACCAATGTGTTCCTTGAGGGTGAAGTTCGTTATTATCCAAGTGAACTGACATTCAGTGATAGTCGGGGTCAAAGCTGTTAAGGTTCATGTCATTGATCCAGATTTGTTCTGTATCTTGTTTGTTGTTCGTGGCAAATAACAGGAATTTTGTTTTGGTTGCGGTGACCTGTTTTTTTTTCTTTCCAGGTTTACGTACATCAAGGACCAGTTGACTGGTGTTTTTGGGATGTACACTTATGACCAGTGAAGTTCTGCTAGGCAGTCGGGGGTTTGTAGATTTGGGGCTTTGTAGATGAGGCCATGGATATTAATTTGATTCATGCAAGTGGTGGGTTTGATTGGACATTTCTATGTGTGCAGCTCATGTGCTCTCCCTTTTGTTCTCAAGTAATTAGTGGCAGATGTACTTGTGGATGTGGCTTTGAGTGAGATGTTGTTGAGGTCAAGGAGATCAGTTAGGATAGCATTCCCACCATCAGGGCCAGTAAATTAAATGCTACTAGTGGGCCTGCAGCACGTATTGTGCCATCCACTTAAGAAGCCCTGTAATGTCTCAGGCCTGCCATTAAAGTACAATTTCACTGGCAAAATACAACTTTTGCAAAGCCTAACCTCCCTTTTTAATACATATGTCATCCCTAAGGTAGGCCCTACGCAGCCCCTGGGGCGGGGAGAATTGTAATTACAAGTTAGATATGTACTTTTAAGTTTTCCAAGCCTGGAGAGTGAGAAATGCACAAATTCATGTTTCACTACTGGCCTACCTTTCCCATAGGATAAAACTGGGTTATTTTATTACATTTAATACGTGTTAACCTTCATTTGGGAACATGTAAAGCTATCATTTTTGGTATCTAAGTAATTGTAATTTAAAATCCTCTTTAAATTCCAGCATGCCTTCTCTCACTTGACGCAGAGAAGGCATTCAACAGAGTGAGCTGGCTTTTCCTACAGGCCATCCTCCAAAAAGTAGGCCTCGGCCTTGTAATGATCAACAAAATCATGGCCACTTAGGCATTCCCCACTGTGTGGCTCCATGTTAATAGAGACCTTTCACCTCCCATTTATTTGCAAAGAGGCACCAGAAATGATTCCCCCCTGTCCCCACTTCACCTTTGTGGTAGAACCTCTGGCAGCCACTGTTCACCAGACAGAAAACATACTGGGGACCCCAACTGGTGGGCGCTCGCACAAGATTGCCCTATTTGTGGAAGATCTTTTATTAACCCTTACAAAACCTCATAGATATTTACCAACATTAGTCCATACTCTTCAAGACTTTGAGGAAGACTTAGGGTTCAAAATCAACTTGCCAAAATCTCAAGCACTAAATTTGACTATCCCTCTGCAAATCCTACCCCCTGTACAATCCATCATCCCATTTCAATGGGTCCAAGACCACATTCAATGTCTTGGCCTCCACCTTACCCCTACCCTGTCGACCTGGTTGGATACGAATTTGACAGTCTGTCGGATGACCGTATTAGAAGACCTTCACAGGTGGAAGCCTCTCCAGGTAACTTGGCTAGGCCACCTCAATGCGGTTAAAATGATGCTGCGGCCGCCAGGGCCACCGACCACAGGAGCACCGCCAACAGGCTGGCGGTGCTCCCACGAGCATTCTGACCGCGGCGGTTCAGCCGCGGTCAGAAGCGGAAAGTCGGCGGTCTCCCGCCGACTTTCCGCTGCTCGGGGGAATCCTCCATGCTCCGCCGCCATGGGGATTCAGACACCCCCTACCGCCATCCTGTTCATGGCGGGAAACCCGCCATGAACAGGATGGCGGTAGGGGGTGCCGCGGGGCCCCTGGGGGCCCCTGCAGTGCCCATGCCAATGGCATGGGCACTGCAGGGGCCCCCGTAAGAGGGCCCCGCAAAGTATTTCAGTGTCTGCCTTGCAGACACTGAAATACGCGACGGGTGCAACTGCACCCGTCGCACCCCTGCAACTACGCCGGCTCAATTCTGAGCCGGCATCCTCGTTGCAGGGGCATTTCCTCTGGGCCGGCGGGCACTCTTTTGGAGAGCGCCCGCCGGCCCAGAGGAAATGTCTGAATGGCCGCCGCGGTCTTCTGACCGCAGTGCAGTCATTTGGCGGCAGTACCTTGGCGGACGGAGGTCAGAATCAGGGCCTATATCTACTCCAAAGTCTTCCCATGCCTATCCCAAGGGAGGTGATGTTATGTCTTCAAAGGGACATACAGTCCTTCATATGGGGTAGGAGCGGCCACGCTTCTCTAACCATATATTGATGCTACCCTGTGACAGAGGTGGACTAGATGCCACAATCTCTTCTACTGGGCAGCACATCTTCATTTCATCTCAGAATAGGTAGCGCATGAAAGCGACAAGCAGTTGTTCCACATGGACTGGACAGTGGCTTGTTGCCCACTGTGGGACCTGGCGTGGCTCCCCAAACATGCAAGACCTCACAGGGCATATATAGCCACTCCCACAAAAACTGTACTCGAGATTGGGACTCCCTGAACACACTCTTTCGCGCAGTCCTGTTTTTCCCCCAGCCTAGCAACCCAGTTCCTATAGACACTGGCAGGAAGCAGACTGCTGCTCCTTCCAGGATCTATTTACTGGAGACTCTGTCAAAACATTTGATCAATGCAGACTAGAATACAAAGAACCAGAAGTGGCAATGCTCCAATACGACCAGCTCCGCCACTGCGTCCTACTTACTGATAACAAAAAGAGGGCCACATGCAAACTGACTGCCTTCGAGTCTTTAGTCAGGTCATATTCTGGTTCTTGGGGACTCATATCCTGCCCATATCAGGTTTTACAACACTTAGGCCCTGGCCACGTCTACCCCTACCAGGCCCAATGGCCCAATGGGTAGGAGCGGCCAAGCTTCTCTAACCATATATTGATGCTACCCCATGACAGAAGTGGACTAGATGCCACAACCTCTTCGAATACTACTGGGCAGCACATCTTCATTTCATCTCAGAATGGGTAGTGCATGAAAGCGACAAGCAGTTGTTCCACATGGACTGGACAGTGGCTTGTTGCCCACTGGGGGAACCTGGTGTGGCTCCCCAAACATGCAAGACCTCACAGGGCATATATAGCCACTCCCACAAAAACTGTACTCGAGATTGGGACTCCCTGAACACACTCTTTCGCGCAGTCTTGTCTTTCTCCCAGCCTAGCAACCCAGTTCCTATAGACACTGGCAGGAAGCAGACTGCTGCTCCTTCCAGGATCTATTTACTGGAGACTGTGTCAAAACATTTGATCAATGCGGACTGGAATACAAAGTGCCAGAAGCGACAAGGCTCCAATGCGACAGCTCCGCCACTGCGTCCTACTTATTGAAAACAAAAAGAGGGCCACATGCAAACTGACTGCCTTCGAGTCCTTAGTAAGGTCATATTCTGGTTCTTGGGGACTCATATCCTGCCCATATCAGGTTTTACAGCACTTAGGCCCTGGCCACGTCTACCACTACCAGGCCCAGTGGCCCAATGGCAGCGAGACCTGGGCACAGAACTCTCCATGAAGCAATGAGAATGACAATGGGCAGATATCCCCAAAAACCTTAAAAGCATATCACAAACGAGAACAGCATATAAAATCGTGACTCTCTGGTACCTTACCCCTACTTGTGTCCATGCAATTTTTCCCTCAGCATCTCCCCTGTGCTGGCAATGCACTGCATCCCCTGGCGACTTTTTACACATTTGGTGGAGAAGCCCTGACATCACTGCCTTCTGTACGGAAATCTTAACCATATTAAAGGGACCATAGGCTATCCCATTCCAGCCACCCCTGAAACACTACTTCTATAGATCGATCCCCAATCCCTGAGCCCGTTTGACCCCAGGAAGAAGTGGCTAATCTCTCATATGCTGGGCGTAGCCAAACAAGTTATTGTACGCTACTGGAAGCAACCCACTTCACGTGGCTGTGGCTGGTTGTCACCATGGAACTCCTTTCTCACAGTTTAACGCATTCTTAGGGGCGTTTTACCAAGATTCGGTGGCCACTCGTCCAATACTTTTCTAAACTGGAACACTTATACTTCACTCCCCCATGCCTCAAAGCACTTCAACTCTTTGAGGCAACTCCCACTGCTGGCCTGCGTACATTAAGACTCACATGAATCCTCCCACACCCCATCTACACCAACACAGCCTTGTATTAGACTTATTGCAGCGAGGACCAAACCTTAAAAGCAACGGCCCTTGTGGCCCTCATTTTTTCAATGTCTAAATATTACCTGTTTCTATGTGTGTTGAAAGTTGTTTGTGTTTTTGAGAGACTCCTTATCTTTGACAGACACCCTTGCCTGGGTGTGGGACCCAATCTGTAAGCCCGCAGATATTGAATTTGTTTTTGATAATGTTATTACTTCTGGAGGGGGGCACTTATTGATTTTGCTTGTTCTCAAGCCTTGCTGCGCTCAATGTATAATTGGTTTATTGTCTCTCACTACTCAAAATGTTAATAAAGAGATCCTTAAAAAAAAGTCAGATTTTACAATTCTGAAAATTCTGCTTTTAGAAAGCTGGCATTTTTTCTTCCTAACCATTTGAGGCCTTCAGCCTGTATCCTGAGTCACACAACTAGGTGTAGTTGGCAGTGGGCCTTTGTGTATTCCTCCCAGACAGTAACACAAAGGGGGCTTTGTGTTGGCACGTTGGCCCATCCTGACAGGTTGGAGGAGGCGGAGCTGTGCATAGCCCCACTTACATTTCAAAGGAGCTATCTCAGCACACACAAATGGCTTTGCACCAACCTTTTGTCACCCCATCTTGGCACCCGGGCAGGGAGGAAAAAAATTCCAGAGCCATATTTGGGGAAGAAAATACACAAAGTTTAATTGCTTCAAAGTTTGTACCAGATTAAAAAATAGGACCCTCCGACCCACTCTTCAGTTACCTTCTGAACTTGAGGAGGACTCTCAAAGGACTGCCCTGCTGTTATGGCCCGCTGTGTACCCTGATGCACCAAGAGGACTGCCTTGCTTGCTGAATCCTGCCCTGTGAATTCAGAGCACTGCTCTGCTGCTTGAGACCGTCTTTTCTATCTGGACTCAGGACCACCAGAGTAACTTGAAGGGATAGTTTGCTGGACTCCTGTTCGAAGCTACAGGGACCCGGAAGCTGAAAGGACCACTGCAGCTGTCTCTCTCATGCTTAGTCATGCAGGTGGCAAAGTATGTTTCTCTGTGGCAGATCTCCATTTATTGTGTTGGGGTTTCAATGCTGGTTTATGCCTGGTGCTGGCCATTTGTTCATGTCCAGTGGAAACTGTTGCTTTTTACTAGGAGTGTAATATGACATTGTTTATTTTATAGTTAGTTGTTTGACAACTTACACCAGAGAGTCAAGAAACACTACATCTCCAGACATCTTTTGAGAAGAAGACAAAGGATCTCACAGCATGTAGATACTACCTCTGAGGGTGCTATGTATAGGGAGGCCTGCCAACTCACATGGTGCAACTAGGTGCCACACAATATTGACTCCCTTCACATGGTCACACTGTGAGGAGCCAATATCACACATTGGCAGGAAAATAAGCTTAAAATCACTGCAATGTACAGCACATTTGTAGATGCTTTGAACTGTTTACGCCCATTAAAGGATGTGGAACTACCACAGGACATCAGCATCAGACTCACCAAGCTTTTTTTCTCACTCTTTCTGGAGGAGAAGAGCTTGGAGATCAAAAGCGCCTCTTAGGTACTTCTCAGCACGAGATCCCACCCCCTCCAACGCCCTGCTGCTCCTCACCCGGTGAAATCTATGTTTTAGTTGGCAGGTTTGCCTAGGGTTTAAAGTGGACACCACAGTGTCAGGGCTCTGAACATTGCTGCTGAGAATTCAACTGTTGCTAGTAATGTTTCAGTAAAGTAGCACTTTATTTCTGGCAGAATGCAGCACACATACAAAGGGGAAAAAATTTGGAGAATTTAAGATATTTCTCCTCGTTGCACCTCTGCTGGGGAAGCATAAGGTTTTGCAGCATCCCGATGTTTACAAGCTCTTGTAAATCTAGAAATGTATTAAACTATCCTCTCCATTTGTTTACTGTAACACTTCATCTACGCACATTTGCAGATCTCTCACACCACCTAACATTGGCTGCAACAATAATTTTCAGTTATCACCAATGTTGGGGAGTGACTATCCTTTGTGTAGTACCACCAAATAAATTTACCTGGACTGTTTTTGCCAGCTGTAGAACACTGTGCACTTTAACCCTGCTAAATACATTTAAACTGCCTGTGATCTGTCTTTCAAAATTGTGGCATCCTCCCTGATTGGCATATTACCAATAAGTCCCTGGTATATGGTACCACTGTGTATCCAGGGAGTGTAATTTAAATGTCACGTGCATGCAGCACTCATTTTGCTGTCTACTATAGCTGCAATGTTAACATGACTTCAGACCTGCCACCAGTAGCTTGGCTGTGCAGGTTTTTACCTCACATTTGACATGTCAAACATAACTATTTTTGATAGGCCTAAATCCTCCCTTTAAATATGAATATGTCACCCCTAAATTGGCCTTACAAGCCCATTAGGCAGGTGCAAGGTATTTAAAAGAAGAACATGCAACGGTTTATTATTGAACATGTCCTTACAGTGAGAATTCCCTCAGACATATTGTCACTGTAGCAGGGAAGCATTAGGAGTTAATATTACATTTATTATTGGCTATTTCCACTTAGGAAACAGCTAGAGTGTTACATTTGGACTTTGTAAAATATCTTAGAAGCCTAATTAATTGATGAATTCTGTTTTGTAGGAAATATTTTTAAACAGGTACTTTTAGAAAAGTTACTTGCTGTCTGATTGAAGCCTCCAGAAACCTATTTGCACAATCTACCACCTGTCACTACCTGAGCTGTGTAGCTTTCCTGATGAGGTGTGAACTTGCTTCCAGAGTTGAGTCAAAGGTCGGGGTATGGAGAGGTGTTCTGTATCTTTGGCGGAAGGAGCATCTGGGCTATGTCCGAGGGCCTGCCTCCTTCCTTTATCCAACTATCCATTAAGGCAGCTATCTTAGGGAGAGAGGAGCAGTGTCAAGATTTGGCTCTGGGTGACCATAGAGGAGGCGCTGCCCATTTCCTTGGCCACACCTTCAGGATGGGCACAGAAGCTCAGCACAGGGGAATTAAGGTTCTGCATGTTTTGTTTGGGCAGAGAGGGACACTGTGGGATTGATTACAGTTAAACACACAGGACAGTCTACAAAATTAGATAAGGTCAATCTGGGGAACCTTGATACCATTGGTTAGAGAGTGGCTAGGAGTTTTCTCCATTCACTCGCTGGCACTGGGCATACATGTAACACACCTAATACCCTACTTGGAGCATGTCTGGACCAGTAGAATAACAGAAGAAGAATGGACCTGCTGTCTGTGACCTGAGAAGAACCTTGAAGTCTGGATCTGCTGTCCCTCTTGTAGGCAGGACAAAGAAGTGAACTCCAAGGGGCATGAGGCTGACCCCTTATTTGGGTTGCAGGATACAACAAGCTTCAAAAGGTATTTTCCTGCATTCCCAGCTGACCAGTTCCAACTGGACACATAAAGGAGCCTGCTGCTGGCCTTTGATGGATTGAGTCTTGATCACAAGTGCTGTTCCCAAGGTACTGGACCCTTTGCTGCTGTCAAAGTGTACTTCAAAACCTAGGACATAGGATATTTATGCCTACGTTTTGCTCAGGGAACCGGCACGGGACTGAAACCAACCTGACAGGTTGATCCAGCGAAGATCAATCACTGCTGGGCCAAAGATTCAGGGTGCTCCTGCTATGTTCTTCTCCACAGCAGCAAGTCTGATTCAGTGGGACCTCAGGTATGACATCTTGTAGAGCCATCTATGACTGCAACCTTGCCCTCCAGGAAGAATCCAAGCTTTAAAAAAGTGACAATGTGATGGATTTAGATATGGGTCCGTTTCTCCATCAGGGACACTGAGTAAATTACTCTCTCACCATGACACAACTGCTGCCTGCCTAATTTAGAAATGAACGCTAAGTTGGCAGTCATTTCTAAAACATTGTCAGGAACCGCTGTCATGGCAGTTCCTGTCAATGCTCTTAAAAGCTTGGTGCACAGCTCTGTCAACATGACGGGGGCCCGCACCAAACGGTTTTCTGTTTAATTTTCTTTCTGAAAATAAAAAATAAAATGCTTTATTCACCATAGGATTCCTCCCCATGATGAGGGGATCATTTAGCAGTTTTCACTGCCCTTACCACCAGGGGTTTCATGGCTCAGATGAGCAGTGAAAACTAACCTGTAATTCTTCACATCTACATTAGATGGGTAGAACTACAGTCCATCCTCTGACGGTCATTACTCTGCAGGGCTGTTGGAGGTGTTTAATCATAGCAGCGACAGAGTAGTCACCACCATGATTAAACCAACGTAATTCTGCATTCTTGGTGGTAAACATACTCCATTGCAATTGCAATGGAGCATCCTTACCAAAAATAAATAAATCAGGCCCATAGTCCAAAGGAAAAACTCTTTACAGGGAAAAGGCATGAAAATTATCCCACCAAGGAGGGACCATCTCGAGGTGTGAAATTCAAATGTTCCCACTCAGAGCTTACCCGCCAAAAGTCAACAGCTTCACCAAGACCTCATCCATCTGTTATCCGACAATGTAGAGGCCTCTTTGACCACAACCTGCTGCCTTGCCACGCTGAGGATTTTTTAATTGCATGCGAGAGGCTAAGTCCAAAGGTAAAACTTTTTACTGGCACAAACGTGTTCCCTGTAACCAACCAATGCTCCATCACAGTCGGCCCTAAACATTACCCTTGTCTTGGTCAAGCACAACCAGATGACTGCAGTTGGCGCTTGGCGCGGTTTAACTGCCAAATTAGGAGTTTGACAATCAGACTGCCAAATGACTTCCGTCTCCACTGGGAACAATGCTCCCGATGGGCTTACAGTGGTCCAAGTCGGAGTCAGCTGGGGCAGTGCTGAACTCAGCACCACCCTACTGATTACGACCTGGTTCTCTGCCAGCCTTTTCATGGCGGTTTCACTGCCATGAATAGGCTGGCAGAGAACAGGTGCAGGGTGCCACGGGGGCCCCTACACTGCCCTTGCACTTGGCTTGGACAACCTTGGTTTCCACCCGTCAGTCCAGCTGGAAAGTCGTAATGGGCCCGGTGGGGAGGTAGCCAGTATGGTGGCGACCTCCCCGTTGGAAGTTCGGCAGACAGGTCATCCCATCAGCTGAACTCATATTTGTCTGGATTGGTTTGGGATTTTTCTTGTGTTGTGTTTTGACATTACTACTTTTTGAGCATTGCATAAATACACATTGTCTCTACATAAGACCTGTCTGCTCTGTGCCATAGCTACCAGCGGACTGAGTTACTTTAGTAATTATAGTGGTTCACCCTGACAAGGATTGTGGTTATTATCTTAGGTGGGTCCTCACCTCCCCTGAACTAATATCCCAATTGTTTAGGAAGATCTGTGGTTCCTTCGATGATCAGTACATTCCACAAAACGAAAAACATATACAATTGATAAATCCTTCGAAGCTCATCCATTATCCTTAAAGAACATAAATATCTTGAAACCAGCAATAATGCTACTAGTGAAACATATAAAAACTTCAAAAGTGTCATGGTCTGCGTTCAGCTCCTCTTATTATATTACCGCGGGAGAGTCAGCGCTGTGAAATATATACCAGATTAATAGATTGTGAATTTACAGAAGTAGTGTGTGAAACACTAATCACCTATATTTGGTACTACATTAATTCAGCAAATGCAAAAATCAGCTTAGCGAAAATAAGGCCAGATGTAGCAACCAGTTTGCGACTCGCAAACTGCAAAAATTGCCGTTTGCGAGTCGCAAACCGGAGTTTGCTATGCAGAAATGCATTTTGCGAGTCGGGACCGACTCGCAAAATGCATTTCCGACTCGCAAATAGGAAGGGGTGTTCCCTTCCTATTTGCGACTCGCAGTGGTATGCAATTCCATTTGCGATCCCTTCCCCTTTGTGAATGGACCCCAAAATATTTTTTCAGGGCAGGTAGTGGTCCAAAGGACCACTACCTGCCCTGAAAAAAGTCCGAAACAAAAGGTTTCGGATTTTTTTTTAAGTGCAGCTCGTTTTCCTTTAAGGAAAACGGGCTACACTTGGGAAAAAAAAAACTGCTTTATTAACAAGCAGTCACGGACATGGAGGTCTGCTGACTACAGCAGGCCTCCATGTCAGTGAGTGCCCATAGTCGCTATGGGGCCGCAATTTGCGACCCACCTCATTAATATTAATGAGGTGGGTCTTTGCGACCCCATAGCGACTCGCAGACGGTGTCTGAGACACTGTTCTGCATTGCAAATTGCGAGTTGCAATTTGCGAGTCGCTCGGACTCGCAAATTGCAAGTCGCAATTTGCAAAGTACCTACATCTGGCCCTTAGTCTGTACTATACCGTCCAAGAGAAACCTAGTGAGTGGTATAAAAGGAAGTAGAAAATAAGTGCAATATGTTGCATCCCCCGACGAATTGAGCTGAGGGGTCTGAGGGATAAGTGCTAAAATTGCAATGTAAAGATATAAATGGCTGTGGCGGTGAAAAATTAAAATCATAATTAAATTCAGTGATATTTTAAATAATGAAACCTATTGTAAAACTATAAAAAATAAATTAGTGGTGGCTATATGTTGCTACTCCCTGAACATTTTGAGGGTTCTGTGCATAGATGTTACTGTGTGAAGCATCCTTTTTAGTAAACAGACAGTAAAGGTTTGCTTGAACCCAAACATCTTTCAACGTGCACCCTGTCAAGCAAGGGATTTCACATGAGAAGGTACAGGTTATGTTGTGCATTGATGGCATAATACTCCCAACCCCAGCACCATCAAACCAATGTATAGCGAGTTGGTGCTTGTCTGTTTGCAGAACCTGGTTGGCACCTGGCGATAACGCTCCAAAAATGACCTCACTTTTAGGTTCTGCTTGGTCAATCACAATGCTGCCTACAGCTCTGAGTCAGCTCCAGGCCCCACCTGTCTAAGTGTCTCCCCATACTCCTCACAGCCCTGTCAGAGACCAGTTCTTGCCACCCACTACCTTACCCCACCTCCCGTGAGTTATAAAGAAAAACGGTGTTGCCTTGTAGACACTGTGGAGGGAGGGCTGAATTAAGCGTGAGATGCTAATGAAACATTTATTTATTAGATCACTGCACAAGGTTACCATACATACATTGGTAAAATTTTGAATCAAAGCATCTCAAATGCCACAGACCTTTCAGGCTAATATTCCAAAGATTGAGATCTCTACAAAATAATCTGAAGAAATATTTCAAGGAACATGCATATCAAACGAAGGCTGGAAATCAAATGTGTTCTCAGATTGAACATTCTAAACAAATAAAAAGCAAAACATAAATCAAATCTTAGTCATGAACCTTCATCAATTCCTGTGAACACTCCTATTATAAAAACAAGTCATATGCCATTTTTCAGCCAAATGTTTGTGTCACAGTTGGTTTCCACTGGCTCTGATATTCTGCCTGCTGGCATAGATAGAGGCTTTGAATAAATACCCCAAGCTAGTGGGCTCCTGAGATCTTTCATGTTTAGGCGCACTAGTGGTGGCTCAAGATAGTTCCCTGTGCCCTTCGTTGTGGTTCCCTATTTCTCTACGGTGGTAGATAATTTTATACGCAATGAATTACAAGCATCACCACTTTTTCAATCTAAGGTCTACGTGTTTTGACCCCCAAATATAGTGTGAATAGACTGTGTTCTTCATCAAGACTGAGGCTGTCTGTGTCGTCATTGGATGTGCAAGCACGCCTGGTCCTTAGTAGGTAAACTTACAAGGGGACGCGTATAGGTCAATGAACCTTTTGGATCGCATGGAGTATCGTAGCTATGTAGTAATCGATGAACATCAATTAACAATGTAATCAATCAAGAACTACTAAGAGAATGAATCATTAAGCATGAGAAAATAAATCAACATTTCATGAATAACCACAACTCAATTATGCGTTTTATGAATTTTATTTCCCTATTAGTTACAATACTAAGTTATCAGGTTAGATCAATCTTTATTCATTCCACTCAGAATTAGTTCATTCATGACCACCAATAACATAATCTAATCAAAACTGAGAAAACATATGCTTGAATGCTTTAGCATAAGTCAACAAAGATGAATATAATGGCATTATGGGACTTCATGCAAAACAATTTAGAAAACATGAATTTGGAAAACATCTAGCTAAAAGAAAACTATAAAACAGAGCAGTTGGTACCTAGAAAGAAAGGCATAAAAGTAAATCAGTCACATTGTCATAGCTACCTATCCACGAAATGGATCAGCAACAGAGTCAGTCTTCATCCTCAGGTCATCAATCGATCAGCAACGCATCAGGCTCTCAAAAGCATGAGCCCAATGACATAATTTCGAATCACGTCTTCTGGCATCAGCATTTCTCCCCCTGCATCTCAAATGTGCCCTTGCATCTGAAGTTTTAGCCCCTTGTCATGACTTTTGATTAGAGTTTTTCAGTCCATCCCCCTAGTTCCTAATTGGTCAGGTAATCAGCAGATATGACTCTAACCTATAATATTAATTTTACAAATCTATGAGCTCTTATATTTCTCCATCCCCAATTAGTTGATTGGTTTGCTGTACGATTCCCTCATTATCCGACTCATCAGATATCGAAAATATTGCATCTTCTTCTACAGTCAGTGCTTCTATTGTTCGAGTCCTGGAAAAGTACATCTCGTATACTCTTCACATAATTGTTTCAATTCGATTCCATCATCTCCTGTCTGTTGGTACATTGCAGAAAATTCTAGCTAAGCAACCTTTAACACTGGGTGGTTCAAGGTCAGTCTACCCTCTCAACTTCTCTCCAAAATCATCAATGTACTGCACTAGAGTTGATTGTTACTGTAACTCCAAGATCTGACTGTACAGAGACGGTGACTCTGCATGCCCTTGTGGAAGCCTGGACCAGCTGTAGACTCTGTCTAGGAATTTGAAACTAAAAAGAAACTGACTATCCCCATGAAGAGGCACAGAAGAGAAAGCTTGTGACAAGTCAACCACTGTGAACCACTCAGCATCACAAGGAATCTGAAACAGTATCACTGCTGGGTTTGGCACTACAGGACAACACTTGACCACCAAATCATTCACTTTTCATAAGTCCTGCACAATGCGTACTTTCCCATATGGCTTCTTTAAGCCCATTATCGGTGAATTACATGGACTGTTCAACACATCCTTCAAAACTACTTGTTTTAGAAAATCTCTGATTATCTGCGCCACTTTCATCAGAACATCTTTTGCCATGTTATACTGTGGAAGCTGTGGAAACACTACATTCGGCTTCAAAATAATCTTAATCGTTCCACTCCTTTGATTAAGCCCACTTCTTTACCTGTCAGGTTCCACACATTTTCCTGTACTGTTCCCTGCAAGTCTGCATGTAATTCTTTCACAGTAAACATTGGGAAAACCTCAATCAATGGGTACTCTTTATTAACATTTTCAGTCTCAGTTTCAGGTGCCTGTTCTTCCTCATCATCGCTATTTGTATGAACCTCTATTCCAGCAGTAGAACAACTAATTGAACATTTAGGGCCTGATTACAACTTTGCAGGAAGGTGTTAATCCTTCCCAAAAGTGGCGGATATACCACCAGCCGTACTACGAGTCCATTATATCCTATGGAACTTGTAATACGGCTGGTGGTATATCTGTCACATTTGGGCCGGATTAACACCTCCTCCAAAGTTGTAATCAGGCCCTTAGTCTTACACAGTAAGGGGGTTATTCCAACTTTGGAGGAGGTGGTAATCCGTCCCAAATGTGACAGATTTACCACCAGCCGTATTACGAGTTCCATAGGATATAATGGACTCGTAATACGGCTGGTGGTATATCCGTCACTTTACCGTCACTTTTGGGACGGATTACCACTTCCTCCAAAGTTGGAATAACCCCCTAAGGGGTTCATTCTAACCCTGTCGGTCCAAGAACGCCAGGGCTAAAATGAAAGGGGGCACCGCCAACAGGCTTGCGGTGCCCCGCTGGGCATTCTGACCGCGGCGGTTTGACCGCGGTCAGAAGTGGAAAACCGGCGGTCTCCCGCCGGTTTTCCGCTGCCCATTTGAATCCTCCATGGCGGCTTCTGACAGCCCATACCGGGGCGCCGCCATGGGGATTCTGACAGCCCATACCGCCATCCTGTTTCTGGCGGTTCGCCCGCCAGGAACAGGATGGCGGTATGGGTTGTCGTGGGGCCCCTGGGGGCCCCTGCAGTGCCCATGCCTATGGCATGGGCACTGCAGGGGCCCCCATAAGAGGGCCCCACAAAGAATTTCACTGTCTGCATTGCAGACAGTGAAATTCGCGACGGGTGCCACTGCACCCGTCGCACCTTCCCACTCCGCCGGCTCCATTCGGAGCCGGCGTCCTCGTGGGAAGGTTGTTTTACACTGGGCTGGCGGGCAGCCTTTTGGCGGTCGCCCGCCAGCCCAGTGTAAAACCCAGAATACCCGCAGCGGTCTAATGACCGCGGTGCGGTATTCTGGAGGGGGGAACTCTGGCGGGCGGCCTCCGCCGCCCACCAGGGTGAGAATCACCCCCTAAGTCTCTTCCCAGTAGGGACACTGGAATTGAGTCACAGACCACAAACTTATGCAGTCCCTGGTAGTTGCCAATCTCAACCTGTACTGGATCTGTGATCAGATTTGTCAACTGTCTGTTTGCTACTCCCCAACTTGAACTGTCCTGGCTGAAAGAGGTAACTTTGGAGCTTCTTGTCTTCTCACTTTAGAGCGTGTAGCTCCTGTGTCCACTAAGAATGAGACCCTGTGATCCATCACCTTTCCCTTCACAAAATGTCCTCCCTGATCTACTTCTAAGGAAACTGCAAACATACATGGCTCTTCATCCGAACTAATACTTATCCATTCATCCATTATTTCATTCTCACTTTGTAGTGGGAATTGGTGCACTGTGTCATTACTTCTGTCTTGTCTCTGACCTGTGACCTGCTAAGTAAGCATCATCTGTTGCTGTTCCATCGGGGCTTGAGGTATCTGCATTTGCTGTCTAGGCACCACATGAACCTGCTGCTCCATTGGTTGCAACTTTGTCAGTTGTGCACATGGCATTTGCACCTGCTGCATGGGTTGAAAATTCTGCACTTGGTTCTGCACATTCGGATTTAGGGGCATATTTATACTCTGCTTGCGCCGAATGTGCATCAAAAATTTTGACGCACATTCGACGCAAACCCTGCCCCATATTTAGACTTTGACCCCCGACTCCGCGGACGTCAAAATCCCACCATGTGCGTCATTTTTTGGAAGGGGGAACCTGCCTTGTGTTAATTATATGCAAGGTAGGCATTCCCTTCTAAAAAATGACTTTAAGGCCTGTGCGCCTTATTTATACTCTGGCGTCATTTTGACGCACAGGAGGGGGTGGGCCTTAAAAAACGGCGCCCAGCCTGATGGGCGCCATTTTTTAAGGCCTGGGTCAGGGCAGGCGTTAAGGGACCTGTGGGCCCAGAAGGAGCTCAGAGGTGCCCTCCCATGCCCCCAGGGACACCCCCTGCCACATTTGCCCACCCCAGGAGGACACCCAAGGATGGAGGGACCTATCCCAGGGAAGGAAAGGTAAGTTCTGGTAAGTATATTTTTTCAGTTTTTTTTAAGTGGCATAGGGGGGCCTGATTTGGGCCCCCCTACATGCCACTATGCCCAATGACCATGCCCAGGGGACAAGAGTCCCCTGGGCATGGCCACAGGGCAAGGGGGCATGACTCCTGTCTTTGCTATGACAGGAGTCATGTCAATGGAGGTTGGGCATAAAAAAAAAAATGGCGCAAGTCCAGTGTGAGGCCTGATTTTTGCCTCAGACCTGACTTGCACTATTTTCTGCCGCACAACCCCCATTTTCCCACACGCTGGCGCTGCCTGGTGTGAGTAATTTTTTTTTACGCGTACCAGTCCGCAGCGCCTGCTAACGTCATTCCATAAAGAAGGCGCCCGCATGGTGCATTGGAATGGCGTTAGCCGGCGGTATAATTTTTGACGCACAACTGCGTTGGCACAGTTGTGCATCAATAAGTATAATTATGGCCCTCAGTCCTCTCATCCTTGGGACTTTCACAGTTTGAAATGTATTGACATCACCACCTTGCTGAACACCACCATCCTGCACCATCAATGGACACTCCTGCTTCCAGTGTCCCACGTTTCCGCACAGATGACATGGTAACATCTTTTTCATCCCTTGCACATCATTTTGAATGACTACAGTATTCAAATCCGGACCGCGAGTCATGTTGACTCCACAACCCCTACCTCTCATTTGAGGTTGGAACATGACAGTTCCCTGCTGCTACGGTATCTGTTGCACTAAAGCTCCCTGCACTCCTGTCTGAGCTGCCTTAATTTGCATCACCATCACTTTCTCTTTCAGCTTCTTCTGCTTGAACTCAATCTCATCACTACAGTATTTTGCATATTGCAATACCTCATTAATCGGCTTTGCTTGCCAGCAAATCAAATGACTTTCAATCATCTGCCCTGTTTCAGGTCTCAATCCTTCGACAAACCTGAACACAAAATGAACATGTCTTTCGGCTCAATTGCTTCTTTACCACTGCACTCCTTGAATGCTTTCAACAATCTCTTGTAATAGGTATGTATTGACTCTTTCGCCTCCTGCACTGTCCTATCAATCCTCTGCCAGTCAATATTCTTAGGCGAGATTCTCGTCTTCAGAAACTCAATCGCCTTATAGTAAAGTTTCATCACTTCAGGTGATGGTGCACCTGTAACTCTATCCCTTTCCAGTTCACTCGTCAGCCAATCCACAGCTCTTTTGCACTCAACCCATAAATCAGCTGGAACTACTATTTCCAACAAGGTATTCAAGTCTTCCCACAAACTTTTAGAAAGCTTCACAAATCTATCTGTTTGCTGGTACCACTCAACCATTTTCTCTTTTAGTTTTGGATAATCATTTGTGAATGACAGAATATCACTCCTATGCCATGGAACATGAACAAACTGCCCTCCTGTAATTTCCCTCATCTGTAAAATTTATACTGGATCCTTTTCATTCTGAGCACCTTCAGACCCTTCTGTGAATCTCGTTTCCATTTATCCTTCTTCTTTGCCCATCTGCCTTCCCACTTCTCTAATGCTCCCTAAATCTGAGCACTCTGCAATAATTCTTTAAGGTGCTCCTTCATCCCTGCTGACCTCATGTGTTCAAAATCTTTTGCCTCAAAGTCTAACCTGTAGCTTTGTTTCAAATGCTTTGTTTTCTCAGTTTCTATGTCATGCTTATCTGCCAGGTCTGCCAATTTCTGGTATATCTTGCCCACTTCTCTCGTAATTCTCGAACACAAATACCTCAGCTCTTCTTCTGTATAGGATTCTAATCTATTCACTCCCATCGTTCCTTCAACTAGCTTGGTTATTTCTGTAGCCAGCCTTACATGGTTTATCTGCTCTTCACCCTTGGAAGTGTTTTGAGGAGTATTCAAACTATCCAACCACTCATTCAATTGCTGTGCTGTCAATCCCTGTAATGAGATCTTACTCGCATTTGGCATTGGCACCTGTTGTACCACTGCAGCTGGAGTTTGCGGTGTCTAAAGCTTCAGGCTCTGACTTGCAGTCGGGCCATTTACCGCATCTGGAAGCACGACAAGTGGACTAAGATCCATTAATAGTCTAAATCCTTCAAAAGTCTGACCCAAAGATGATATCTTCTGCACATGATCACTCACTCCCCTCCTCACGAGACTTTGTGACATTTCACCCTGTTCTCCTGCAATTGTTTTCTTTTGCGCAAACAATGGTACCGCCGGACCAACAGTAATCAGCAGTGATTTTGCATCTGGTGCTGCTCTGACACTCGCATTTTGTGGAAGGATTACTCCCATGTTCTGATTCATCACTAGTGTCACATCTGACTGTGTCCCTGTCATTGGCGTGAACTTCGGCAAACCCTGTGTCTGTGCCTGAGGCAACAACATTGGAGTCGACTCAGTCTGAACTAGCATTGGCCTCGGAATCACTTGCTTTGATGGCACCACTAAGTTCGAAGTTGTCTCAAGAACTGGTACTTCTGGATAAATCCTCTGTATCAATGGTGGGTGCATCTGCACTTGGACTACCGAAGTAGTCACTGCATTAGGAGTATTCTGCACTACCACTTGTATCTGTCCAATGTATTTCTGCACTGGTCCCACTGTTCCCTTCACTTGTGCTGGAGCAGTCGGAACAGAACTAGTACTTGGATCCCCATCATGCACTGCATATGGTGGAGGTCGATCCCTCAATATCTGTGTAATAAGATCCTCAACATCTGAATCTTCTTCATCTACATAAGTCTTTTTCTTCTTCTTATCTCTTGAACCCTTATCACTCTTGTCATCATCCTCTTTTTCATCTGACTCATCTTCCTCTGCAATAGCAGGAAACAACCTAGCATCCTATAACGTTGTCATTCTCCACTTCTTCTGTTCCCTATCCCACCTTGCTTTTGCCAAGGACTTTTCTACCTTCTTTACTCTCCTCTGGAACTTCATCTCTTGCTGCTGTCTGACTATGAGTTCCCAAACTGCTAAAGCCTCAAACTGTTCTGGTCTCGGAAGTGGCTTCGTCTCATATACCGTCATTCGCAACTGATCCAAAATTCTCAAATTAAACATTCCATACTCTGGAAACACTAAAGCTCCCTGTTTCTCTGTCAATTTGCACCAGTGCTTTCACCATAGACATGGCATGACACCTCGCTCCTTCATCACAATAAATGCCGGAGAATTTTCCAGTGGGGTCGGCTCCCCAACTGTCGCCTTAATGTAAGAATCACCCTTCATGGCACTTCTGGACGCTTTGAAAAACTTAATTTTGCTCTCTTTTGTGTTTTTGATTCAATAAGGAAATGACTTTTACTCCCAAGATTCCTTTCATCCGCTTACTCAACCAATTGCCTCTTACGGACAGCTGCCAATCTGCTCGCGACTTTTCTCACTAACCAACCTATCCCAGCATGGCTCACTCTGACGTCACACTCACACATTGCAGCTGGCTAAGTCTCGTGGCTTGTCCTCCTAAACTCCAATTCACACGGAAATAATGCAAAATTATTGTGAGCACTAACCAAAAACCAAATCAAACCTGCTGGTTTACTACAAGGAAGGTACACAATCGCTTCAGAGACCTTACGGATTTTCACTAATGGCCCTTTTGCTCATATAGTTATTCTTCTTTTTCTGTCTCCCACATTCGCAAGCAAAATTCGACTCTCAAATTTCACTCTCAACTGATCAATGGGTCTGTCCTGGTGCACATAGAACTCGTCAAATCTCAGTCGAAAATGGCTCTTACTCACTTAACTCACACACCGACTTGTTGACCACGCCCGATCAACCTACTATACCAGACAGATTACAACATATAACCAAGTGTGTCCTATACTTGTCAATATACTCCAGAGTTTTAGACCACGCAGGGTCCGTACATCACCAACAACCAGGTGGACAATTTTTTTGCACAAAGCGCCAAATACATATGAAGTTTGACGACTTCCCTACTCTCATACTGCGGAGTACGCACACTCCTACTAAACCTCAACTGGAGTACGCAAACTTCCTACTTTCCTCACATACATCACACTTGATCTGCAAGTTGCATAAGCCTTTATTGACCACCAATAACATAATCTAATCAAAATTTAGAAAACATATGCTTGAATGCTTCAGCATGAGTCAACAAAGATGAGTATAACAGCACTAGTAGCAGAGTTCAGCAATCAGTCCGTCGATCATTTGTCACAGTCAACGTCACCCAACAGACCCTTACCTAACCCAGATTAGCATTTAGCATGTGGGACTTCATTCAAAACAATTTAGAAAACATGAATTTGGAAAACATCTAGTCATTCAAAACAATTTAGAAAACATGAATTTGGAAAACATCTAGCTGAAAGAAAACTATAAAACAGCACAGTTGGTACCTAGAAAGAAAGGCATAAAAGTTAATCAGTCACATTGTCATAGCTACCTATCCACTCAATGGATCAGCAACAAAGTCAGTCTTCGTCCTCAGGTCATCAATCGATCAGCAATGCATGAGGCTCTCAAAAGCATGAGCCCAATGACATAATTTCGAATCACGTCTTCTGGCATCAGCATTTTACCCCCTTGCATCTCAAATTTGCCCTTGCATCTAAAGTTTAAGCCCCTTGTCATGACTTTTTATTAGAGTTTTTCAGTCCATCCCCCTAGTTCCTAATAGGTCAGTTAATCAGCAGATATGACTCTAACCTATAATATTAATTTAAAAAATCTATGAGTTCTAAAATATCTCTATCCCAATTAGTTGATTGGTTCGCTGTACGATGCCCTCATCATCCGGCTCATCATGTATCGAAAATGTTGCTTCTTCTTCTCCAGTCAGTGCTTCTATTGTTCCAGTCCTGGGAAAGTACATCTTGTCTAATCTTCACATAATTGTTTCAATTCGATTCCATCATCTCCTGTCTGTTGGTACATTGCAGAAAATTCTAGCTAAGCAAACTTTAACACTGGGTGGTTCAAGGTCAGTCTACCCTCTCAACTTCTCTCCAGCATGCTCTAATAATTCAACTTCTGCATGAGGCCTGGTAAAACTAAGCCATGACTTTGGCTCAGTTAATTCTACAATATAACACAAAACATAGGTTATACATCTCAATATGACATATTACTACACTATTCTTATACATTTTCATTATTTCACACATTTTTAGTTCTTTTAGTACACATTCGTATAAGTGGCTGACATACCCCGTGGGCACATTTTCAAAACATGCACATTAATTGTTTCTCTACGATTAATTTCTCTATGAACGTTTGTAAATCATAACATATATGCATTTATTAATAATTTCTAATTAGCATATATGCGTCAACAGATGTATTCCGTTTTTCCTGGGCAAAGCTTGCAAGTGTAGAAGGCAGGCATCAGGTATTTCCCGGCTTCGATTTAATGTCTATGCTCTGTCTCTTTTACAAACATGTTCCACAAATATTTTAGACAGAGGACAGCTGAGTTTCCAAAATATTTCCTCCATGGGTCCTGCGATGGAATCGTCTCTGAATGGTCAGCATAGCATTCCCTGGCCTAAATTTCAGATGGGTTTATAGTGTAGAAAGATAGAGTTTGCAATTACTCTTAGAACTTGCTCTCACAAGCAGTAAAGGATGATGCAAAATCATTTGTACTTTAATGTAATTTGTTGGGTCAACATTACATAGGATAGCTATGTAATGCTGTGCCAACAATACATAGTTATTCTTTATGGGGGCCAGGTGATGTGAACCGATTGTATTGCAGTCTCAGGTGTTTCATAATCTCTTTCATGGGTACACCATCATTCGAAAAGTTACAGTAAACTCATGACAGTGAATTAACTGAAGCAGAAATACTTCGAAGGAGAACAAGTTAGTAGGTGCTCACAACCACTGTTGAGATTTGATAAACAAATATTAGACCAAAATTGAAGTAAACTTTATTTTTTACTACTCGATCTGGTGTCATACTTCAATCACGATCAATCTCTGAAGTTATGAAATATGCACAGATATTCAGCTTTTGAAACCACAATTGGTGGCATAATACAAATCAAAGTTTTCTGTCAAAGCTCTGGATCAAATACCAGTAGTTTTTAGAAGATGAAACAGTCTCAAAATTGACTAGAATTCTAAAACTCAGTGAAGTGTCATCAATAAATACTTTGTTCGGATTCGAAAAGCCATTTATGGCCATACACCTATCTATAGCGCTGGAAATGGCTCTATTCACAATATACAGAAACACAGAAAAGAATACCTGTAATGAATAAATGGTTTTACTATTGCAAAATTCTCCTCAACAAATGCTCATGCAAAGGGTGGGAAACAAGAGGAACAAGGTGTGGTCTGGCTTCATACTTAATGAATGAAGCCCTCCAATCTGATGGGCATTCACAAACTCATATCTGATACATTCCTATCCTGGATGCAGTTGGAATAACGGCATTTTTAGGAAATGGAATGGATCACCCACAAACCTTGCGCAAGGTAAGAGGTTTCTACACAGCAAACACGCTTTCCTCAAACGGCGGGAGTATTTGCACATCAGGTTGCTATTTAACAGTGCACAATCCTACTCTAGATGCAATTAGGGAAATAGCAGCCTTTATAAAAATTTCATGATTCATCCAGTAGAATACCTGGAAAACTGCGATTGACACAGCTTTCAAGGCTAGTACTAAAGAAATATCGTACATCTGCACCAATGGAAAATGCTCTTCTTCAAGCTCATATTAACAATTGCCTTTGCCTGTTGGAGAGTTGAAAGTGGCTCACCTACCCCAGGAGAAGAGATGGTATCATCTGGTGTGACTCGTCTGATGGTGATATGGGACAACAGCAATGGTGGAAGGTCTGGTGGGGCCTTCACTGTGGTCTGCACAGGTGGGTCTGGTATAGCCCCCCGCAAGAAGATTGAACACCACCCACAGCATGCATGGTAGTATGAGAATGTGACAGATGTGCTGCTGTTGCCAAGTGGGTCTCCATGCGTGAGTGTGTGGGGTATGAGGGCAGCATGTATGATTGCCGGATGGTCAACTGGAAGAGGGGGAGCTCTTTAGCATGAGGACCTGGGGCAGTCTCAAGGTGGCCATTCAGGTGGGGGTAGGCACACTAAACAGGTATTGTTTAGTTTTTACTTGGAATGGATGGAGGGCAAGCAGATCTCTGGCACCTCGAAATGCAGGTGTGGCTGGACGGCAAGATTCCGTGTGGATGCCGATCCTGTGGCCAAGTAAGTGTTAGAAATGAGGCTCCTGGTTGGCTAGGGTAGGCACCTAAGCCAGGTAGGAACCACCACTCTAGTCAGATGGGTCCTAAGCCCAACTCTCTAATCTAGTTCTCTATTTCCAAGAGCTGATTCTCTAAGGCTGTAGTCAGGGCAAGGGAGCTTCATACCTAAGATAACCCCTGCTCATGGTTTTGGTAGCTGGCATGAGCAGTCAGGCTTATCCCAGAGACAATCTGTAAAGTGTTTGCACAACACATACAACCCAGTGACACAATAAATACACCACAAAAAGAGACTTCACAACACGTTAAATAAAAATAAACTGTACTGCATGAAAATCATAGACCAAAACAACATAAATCAGTAATGCTTTGACAAACAGGCAATTGTCTGACCATTCTTCTACTGAATTCAAAATTAAGAAACATTCCCAAATTGTCTATGTCATAAAACGCACCCTTCCACTGGATACAGGGTAGATCCTGAAAATGTGCATGTCACTCCAACATGGCAAGCAGGACACATAACATCGTCAGGTCATGGAAAATGCAGTATAACCAATAAGGGCAGAAATACACAAATTACCAACAACACCTTTTACACAAAGGCTGCAGTGCGTCTGCACTTCCTTTAGAAGTTATACAGCTACTGGAAGTCCCCCACATAGGGTTCAGAGTGTCCTGAGCTCTTTCCACCTGGTGGGCGGAAAATAAAGTTCACCCTTTCCAACACAAGAGCTCTTGTGCTCCTACTACAGGATCTGCAGTATATACTGG
The DNA here is from genome assembly GCF_031143425.1 of Pleurodeles waltl. Classification (NCBI taxonomy): domain Eukaryota; kingdom Metazoa; phylum Chordata; class Amphibia; order Caudata; family Salamandridae; genus Pleurodeles; species Pleurodeles waltl. The sequence goes on from NC_090438.1 coordinate 272,600,408, forward strand.
CTCAGCAGGAACGGGAGGATTCCCTTCCTGTCCTGCGAGCCTTATGGTGAATGCAGGGAGAAGAAGGAGGGCAACCGGACCTCCCTCAGAAGCAGAGAGAACTCACTGGGTCCCTCCCCATGGCAGGAGATCAGCAAGCAGCTACCCACGTTCTTGTGGTGCAACTGCAGAGTCCTGCGGCTGTCTGGCGGGCTGCCGTCAATGGACAGTGCTTCCGGACCCTTCCAGGGACTTCCGGACCACTTCCATTCTCCTTCCTGGGCAGCCCAGCTGGGAAATCTTCCCATCATCTCCAGATGAGAGCCAGCTTCTTTTCTATTGAGGCTCAGGCCACGGTGGTGATGATACCAATAGTAGGTGCCTGCTTGTCCCCGGGGGGCACCTGAAAGTATGCGCTTCCTCCATGCCAACCAGCACCAATACCTCCTCCTTCCTGCGCCCACCTTGCAGGGGGGAAAAAACACAGCACTCTTGGTGGTGCAGCAGGGAAGAACCACAATTCGGGGGAGGGATGAAACAGTGGCGCTCACCAGGCACTATGTGAAAGCGATTTGCAGGGCTCAACATGGGCTCCAATGAAGCCGGTTGTAGCACTCAACAAGCACTCCAGTGAACACAACTTGCAGCAGAACAGGGGGAGTGGGGGAAACACACACCACCCAACTCCTGAAGAACAACTGGGGAGCAGGCAGATGCAGGGGCTAGAAACAGGCCAGCACACCAGGGCCCCTGTAGGAAAATGGCAGACCTTCTTGAGGCCTAGCAAGCCACAGGTCAGCATAACAGGAGGGCAGTCCTCATGGCGGTTCCTAGCATCACAGTCCCTTCCAGAAGCATCTGGGTACAAGTCCACACAGTGTCTAAAAAACATGGGAAACAACCCCTGTCCTTATGTTCATTTTGCTTTTGATCTCTGGGGGCTCTCTGAAGGACCATTAGAAGTGCACAACATGCCACTTCAGCCCCTGCCCTAGCTCCAGACATCAGTAGGGAGTAAACAAGCTCTTTGTGCGATGGCAGGACACATCTTATACAAATGTAAGTGTGCCCCGCCTCTCCCTCAACCAGTCCAGGAAGACCATTCAGTATGCAGATGTAATCCTGTTACACTTCAACCCTCCTTGTGTAATGGCTGTCTGGAAAGTAGGTACAAAGCCCAGCTGTCACTTTACCCCATATGTGGATTGGAGTCAGGCTGCAAAGCACAAGAGTCATAAGCACAGTGAAATGCCCACTTTCTAAAAATGGCATTTCCACAACGGTTATAAAAAATTCACCTACACCCATTAGCAGGATTTCTCACTACCAATCCAAACATACCAAATATGGCCATACTACTCCTCATAGGTCAGAAAATACCACTTAGACATATGCAAGGGCATTCCCAATGCAAACCTATGAGAGAGGCAGCACTCACAGCAGTGAGAAACCAAATGGGCTGCTTGTCTCTACCAGGACAGGCCACACAATAGGCACATGTCCTATCTTTTACCTACACTGCACCCTGCCCATAGGGGTACCTAGAGCCTACCTTAGGGGTGACCTATGTTTAGTAAAAGGGGAGTTCCAGACCTGGCAGGTAAATTTAGATGCCAAGGCAAAGTGGCAGTAAACTGCAGATGCAGGCTCTGTAGGGGCAGACCTCATACATGTTTGAAAGGCTGCTAGCATTTAATTTACAGGCCCTGGGTAAAAGGGATACCACTGTACAAGGGACATACATGTAAGTTAAAGGTGTCAATCAAGTGTAAGCCAATCATACCAAGTTTACAGGAGAGAGCACATGCACTTTAGCACTTGTCAGCAGTGATAAGGTGCCCAGAGTCCTAGAGCCAACACAAAGAGGGTCAGAAAACAGGAGTAGGAAGGCAAAACGTTTGGGATGGCCCTGCAAAAAGGGCCTGGTCCAATAGTAAGCATGAACTAGTGCTGGAGGGGAATACGACGGTGTCAAAAGGGGTGGGGATTATGGGTAGAAGGAGTTGGAGATAAAGCTGCAAAAGGGGAGGCATATGAAGGATAGAGACATAGGGGGTCATTATGAACCCCGGCGGTTTCAATTGGGTTCCACATTTGCAGTGTACACATACCATATAAACACACATATACTTGGGTGGGAGCTTGATGTTACAATGCACACATCAACCGCCATGGTGTGGTGCAATGTTGGTCTCCTTACACTGACGATTTTTCTAGAATCCTCTACAATACCGTGACACATTACATAGCCAGACCAGAATCTTGTTATTTCTAAACAGTGTTCTGGTACCCCAATGAAAATCATCAAATGGCCTTTATATGTGTATATAACTGGTGGTGGGCACAGGATAAAACCGGTTCCAGGACCTGGAGTCCTAACTTTGGACTCGTCTGTCATGTGCCTTCTTCCATAAATAGGCCTCTATATCAGGTCAAATGATGTTGTAGATGAAGGGAACCTGCTGGTAATCTGCTGTCTGTTCAACCCCTCCATCTTCTTAGAAATCTGCATGCACCCCACCATCCCCATCCCTGATCCTTACCATATTGAGTACCTTCTCTAATATGTCCAACTTGCTGACGTTAATTAGCAAGATAAAGATAATAATGAACTTTATCCAGTTGTTGAAGATGGGCACCTAGAGGAGGAGTAGCAGAGTAGCAGGCAATAGCACAGATCGTGTCTTCTAGGTTATTAGGACACTCCAGTATTATGATAGGTAACTGAGTGCTGCACCCATGGATATGTAGAGGATGAGGAGTGTACATTGTGTTCCAGCAGCAGTCCTGCTACTATTGCCATATTCATCAACACAGCCACCATTTGCTGCTAACTATCTGCTGGTTCAGGTGAGGTTTCCGCTTTCATGCACTGCTTCTGGCTCAGGGATTGATCTCTATAGAAATAAAAGGCCCTGTCAAATTCTTACTGGTGGGCCCGCTGCAAGACACTGTTACTGGAGGAGCTGTCCCTCACACTATGCTACCCCTACGTCTGAGTAAAACCTGCACAACTCACCCCTCCACCATGATGCTGTCCGGTGCCTGCAGTGGTTGCATCATGTCTTTGTACAGTTGGCTGGTAGACTGAGTCGTCTTAGGAGACAGACAGGTGAGGAAGCAGAGGTTGCACAGACCAGTAACATAGGATCTGCCTAGATAGAGAGTGGAGCATCTGATGCAGGAGTGGAGGGAGGTTCAGGAATATGAATAAAGCAGTGTAGTCCTCAATGACGTACACCAATAACAAACATGTATAAAAGCACAGCTATCTTTTAATTGTTGGTGTATGTTAAAGGTGCTGTTATGCATGGCTTTTTCTCTTATGCTAAGATGGCCACTATACTTAGTATTAGTTGGTGGCCATTTTGTATTTGGAGTTAAGAATATCAAATAATTCATTATGCATTCACCTAAAATGTGCTTTCTGGGGGGTAGCATACTTCAGTATTATTGGGGGTTTGACAGCGGTGGTGTGCTGCAGTGAACTTATCAAGCTGGATATTCTGCTTGGGCTTCACTGCTGCAAGCTGTCTCCTGTGGTGGTCTCCTTCATCTGCCAGTCCCTGTCTCCTTAGGAAACAGAGGGGGTCATTCTGACCTCGGCGGTAAAAGGCGCTTACCGCCGGTCAGAAGACCGCCATAACACCGCCGCGGCCGCGGAAAGCCGCCACGGTCATTCTGACCCACAACAGCCAAACCTCCAAAAATCCGACCTCCACTGCAGGCCGCCACATCAGCGGGCAGCGATAAACTGGAGATGACCAAACCTCCACCGTCACGCCAACAGAAATACGCCCATGCCATTTCGACCCACGAATCAACGCGGCGGGCTTTCCAACGCGGTATTCCATTGGCGGTACACACCGCCGCGGTCAAAATACACACACAGCACCAAAACACAGGCACATTGGACAATTACAAATACACACACCTGATACACATACACAACCCACTCCCACACAATCAATCAACTATAAAACACACCCCCACATCACCCACAAACCCCTACGACCACAATTACTGAGAGAAGGAGAGAGAGACACAGCAGACAATCCATAGGAATACACACTGAGGCACACTACACCATCACACACACCACATAGTAGCACAAAGCACCACACACCAACATACTCATCATCACATACACCACCCCACACCTCACCCACACCACCCCATGGCACCCCAAAGGCACCCACGCTTTTCGGACCAAGAACTCCGGGTGATGGTGGAGGAAATCCTAAGAGTGGAACCCCAGCTCTTCGGCTCACAGGTGCAGCACATCAGTATAGCTAGGAAGGCGGAGCTATGGCAGCGGATCGTGGACAGGGTCAACGCGGTGGGACAGCATCCCAGGAATAGGGAGGACATCCGCAAACGATGGAACGACCTACGGGGGAAGGTCCGATCGATGGTCTCCAGGCACAACATCGCGGTCCAGAAGACTGGCGGCGGACCCCCACCCACCCCTCCCGAATTTACATCATGGGAGCAAGAGGTCTTCAACATCCTGCATCCTCAGGGCCTCGCAGGAGTAGCCGGAGGAATGGACTCTGGTAAGTCCAATCTCAACTACTATATCCCCCCCACCCCACCAGCATGCCAACCCACACCCCCACCCTCACCCCCAAACCCCCAGCACACATCCTCCCTGACAATGTCTCACCAGCACAACCCACCCATCCCAACACCAACTCCTGCATGCCAACACAATCCATGGACACCCATCACCCAAGCATGACCACTGCACTTACCCCCCCCCCCCACTAACTACCCTCACAACACCTCCCTCAAGGGAATGCCTGCACTGGGGGACGAGGGCACCCATAACACGCACGCCATTGCACACACAGAAACAATAACCAAACTCTCTTACCCCATGCAGGACCCGAACGCCAACACACCAGCCAGGAGGGTCCAGAAATGTCCATCCCACCCCCGGAACAGGCCCACAGTGAGGACAGCAGCTCTGTCGACACTGAACCTGATGACCAGCCCGGACCATCGGGGACCTCTGGGCAGTCGGTTCCCCTCAGGCAGCCCCAGGCCACACCAGACCCGACCCCCTCTGCCAACACCAGCACAGCTCCCACCCAGCGGGCCCATGCCTCTGTCTCTAGGACACGTCAATCAGCGGTGTGTCTGCCACTACAGGGCACCCAGGCTAACCCAACACCCCAACAACAACAGGGACCTGGGGGCAGTGGGAGCGGGCACACCGTCCAGGAGACAGAGGCCGGGGGAAACCGGGCAGCTCGGAGGGCTGCTGTGCGACAGGGGGGGGAGGAGAGGCCCAGGGAACCCACTCTCCAAGAGGCCCTCACCACCATCATGGGGGCCTACCACCACTCCCAAGAGACGATGGCGACGGTACTGGCCAGGTTCACAGAGATCCAGGCACAGCAGGAGGAACGCTACATGGGGTTCAGGGAGGAGCTGAGAATCATCGGGACCGCAATGGGGACCATCGTCCTGGCCCTCAACAGGATAGAAGACGCGTTGCGGGACCATGTGGCACCACACAGGGCCCCTGTCACTAGCCCGGACCAGGAACAGCCTACCACCTCCGCCGGCGCAAGTGGACAGGAGGCCCCAACACCACGACAGGCCACCAGAACCCCACCTCCTGCTGAAGAACAACCACCCCGTAAGAGGAGCCTGAGATCCAAAAAAAAGACAGAGTAGGATGTCAAGACCCCCGCCAGCAGGACATACCCCCTGAACTCTTCCCACTGTCCCACATTGCCACCCTGTCCAACCATGAACTGCCTCTGCTCCATCCTTCCACAGGCAAAAGGACAATGCACCTGTGAGACTGAGAACTGGACTCTGCCATGGACATTACTCCACCCCCACCCATCACCCTTATAATCACATGTACCAATATCTAGCACTGTAAATAAATCACATATTGCACACAAATCAGTTTGGAGTCATGCTGTATTATTAGCAAATGTTTTACATATTACTGTTCAATATCTGTTCTGTCAATTAGTGATGACAACATACCAATGTCAATACGCTGTAGTTCATGGGCAAACCAAGCAGAAGTCAGGCACTGAGTCATACAGCACTGAGAAGGGAAGGGAAAAACAAAAATTACCCAAAAAGATCTGGTGGGAACTACAGAAAGTACAGATGCAGGAGGCTATAAGCAATTGTGAAATGGCGTGGGTGATTCTTACCTGGGTGTTACTGGAAATACTGTTGTATCACTCTGTCCCTATTGTCTGTGTCGTCCTCTGAGTCTTCCTCCTCTTCACTCTCCACAGGCTCCACGGCTTCTACAACACCACCATCTGGACCATCCTCCTGCAGGAAAGGCACCTGGCGTCGCAAAGCCAGGTTGTGAAGCATACAGCACGCCACGATGATATGGCACACCTTCTTTGGTGAGTACATTAGGGATCCACCGGTCATATGCAGGCACCTAAACCTGGCCTTCAGGAGGCCAAAGGTTCGCTCAATCACCCTCCTAGTACGCCCATGGGCCTCATTGTAGCGTTCCTCTGCCCTTGTCCGGGGATTCCTCACTGGGGTCAGTAGCCACGGCAGGTTGGGGTAACCAGAGTCACGTATTAGCCACACACGTTGTCTCTGTAGCTGCTCCATCACATAGGGGATGCTGCTATTTCGCATCACATACGTGTCATGCACTGACCCTGGGAACTTGGCATTTACATGGGAGATGTACTGGTCAGCCAAACAGACCACCTGGACATTAATCGAATGATAACTTTTTCTGTTTCGGTACACCTGCTCATCGTCTTTTGGGGGTACCAAAGCCACATGGGTCCCATCAATGGCACCAATGATGTTGGGGATATGTCCAAGGGCATAGAAATCACCCTTCACTGTAGGCAAGTCACCCTCCTCTGGGAAAATGATGTAGCTCGAGTTTCATCAGGGCAGACAACACTCTGCTCAAAATCTTAGAAAACATAGGCTGAGACATTCCAGATGACATGGCCACTGTGGTCTGGAATGACCCACTTGCCAAAAAATGGAGGACTGACAAAACCTGCACCAGAGGGGGAATCCCTGTGGGTTGGCGGATGGGGGACATCAGGTCTGGCTCCAGCTGGGCACACAGTTCATGGATAGTGGCACGGTCAAGTCTGTATCGAAGTATTATATGGCGTTCTTCCATTGTCGACAGGTCCACCAGCGGTCGGTACACGCGAGGATTCCTCCTTCTCATCCCAAGTCCCAGCGGACGGTGCCTAGGAAGGACAACATGGAGCACAGAGTCAGCCAAACCACAGGTACGTACAGACAGCTTGCACAGTTAAAGAATGGCAATGGGTTGAAAGGCGTGTATGTGTGGCAATGCAAGGCCTAGGCCTGTGTGTCGCAGTCAAAATTAAGCCATGTAGGCCCTTGAAATGGCGGCTGCCTGACCTGTGAAGTGGGACAATGGGATGTGAGGTCAATGCGCTGGCGGGGCACACCGTGGCGGTAGGCGGTCGAAGACCGCGGCGCAAAGCCGCATTGGTTAACATTGAAGCCTATGGGTTTCAGGAGCCAATGACGAAGTGCGCCGGCGGTCGCGGTACGCACCGCCGCGGTACGCACCGCCGCGGGCGTGACCGCCATTTTCTATCTGCTTAATCACTCGAGACCTGATCATCCACAGGAGAGGACCTATACTGCAAGTGCTGCTGTGACCTCGGTCTGGAAGATACAATGGCTGCTGTGACTGGGGAAAGGGCCCCTGCCTTCACGTCTGAAGAGTTGGAGAAGCTCGTGGATGGGGTCCTCCCCCAGTATGCGCTACTCTACGGTCCTCCAGACCAACAAGTGAGTACACCGGGTGCACATGGAATGGGCTATGCCTGTGTGGATTGGGGTGGATGTAAGTTGGTGGGGTGGGGGGCGAATGAGGAGTGCAACGCCCGACAGATGAGAGCATGTGCCATATGGCAAAGTTGGAGGGGGGGGCCAATCACATCTAACATGCAGGTCATTGATGATTTCCTCCTTTCCACCCTGTACATGTCAAATAGGTCAGCGCCCATCAGAAGATCGAGATTTGGCGTGCCATCGCCAAGGAAGTCCGGAACTTGGGGGTCCACAACAGACGGGGCACCCACTGCCGCAAGAGGTGGGAGGACATCCGCCGCGGAACAAGGAAGACCGCAGAAACACTGCTGGGGATGGCCTCCCAACCTAGGAGGGGTGCCAGTCGCACCATGACCCCCCTGATGTCCCGGATCCTGGCGGTGGCCTACCCTGAATTGGATGGGCGCTTTAAGACATCACAGCAGACACAAGGGGGTGAGTATCAGCACATTCTCCTATCTTTCTGCGCAGTGGAGGCGTATGGGTGGGGGAGGAGGGCTGTGGGTGACATTATGCCAGGGCGCTTTCTGTAGTGTAGTCCTCTCCCTTAGGCATGGCCCTGTGCCCCCGGCCCCCACCTTGGTAGGGTGACAAGTACAGCCATTGAAGGTCCAGCATCTCCCATGTGCGCGTCTGACGTCTCTTGGCCTGTTGTCTTAGTCAGTAGTACTGAGTAGTGTACCCCGAATGCGCGGCTTAGTGCATTAGGCACCTGTGTCTGTCCTCTCCGCCAACGGTGTTGACATTGCATGCACTCAACCTGGTCTTCTTTTTTCTCCCCCCACCCTTTCTCTTCATCTTCTTGTGCATGTGTGCATTAGCATCATCAGGCGGAGGAGATTTGGCATCGGAGCACGAGGGAGCTGCAGGACACAAGGCCCCGGTGGGCCCAGGAACAGACACCGAGGGCACCAGTGATCCAGAGGGCGAGGGGAGCACCACGACGGGGACCGCTGGTGAGAGCAGCGAAAGCGACACGTCCTCGGATGGGAGCTCCCTAGGGGTGGCGGCAACATCCGTGCCCCCCGCCTCTACAGGTACAGCCACCACCCAGCGCACCAGCCCCGCCCTCCCAGCAGCCCCTCAGTCTTCGCTCCGTGCCCGTTCGCCCAGGAAGGCGCGCGTCTCCTTCGCCCCAGGCACCTCAGCCCCTGCCCCTGTTGCCCCTGCTGCCCTCAGTGCGGAGCTCATTGACCTGGTAAGGACGCTCATTGTTGGGCAGACGACCCTTTTGAATGCCATCCAGGGTGTGCAAAGGGAGGTACAACAGAGCAATGCGTACCTGGAGGGCATTCATTCAGGTCAGGCTGCCCATCAACGAGCGTTCACTGCTCTGGCCTCAGCACTGACGGCAGCCATTGTCCCTGTTTCCAGCCTCCCTCTTCTTACTGCCTCCAGCCTTTCTCTGTCTCCTGTCCCTCAGCCTATCCCATCCACACCATCAGACCAGCCTGCACACACCTCAACACCCAAGAGCAGCTCATCCAAACACAAGCACCACAGATCCCACAAACACTCACCCAAGCAACACCCAGATGCAGACATGCCAACAGCCACTGCCACCCCTGTGTCCCCCTCCTCCTCGTCTCCCTCCTCCCTCCCTGTGACGTCTACACTCACACCTGCATGCACCCCAACATCAGCCAGTGCTTCCATCACCACCTCACCCTCCAGTACAGTCCACACTCGTGCAGTCACCACCCCCACTGCCATTTACACGTCCCCTGTGTCCTCTCCCACTGTGTCTGTCACCCCCTCTTCCAAGACACACAAACGCAGGCAGCCACCCACCCAACAGCCATCCACCTCACGACAGCCTACAGCACCAGCACCTTCACCCAATGACAGCACACCTGACTCTCCTACAACCACCTCCTCTACCTCCACTTCCATCTCCACTTCTCCTACCCTTTACCTTGGCCCTAAGAAACTTTTCATGGCTAACCTTGACCTCTTTCCCCCCGATGAGCTCCCCCATCCGTCTTCAAAGAGTCCCAAGAGCACCGCAGCCACCACCAGCCCAGCTTCGGGTGTCACTGTTGTGCATGGGTTCTGGAGCCCACCCTTTGCCAGCAGTGACACATCGATCAGCAGCAAGGACACGTCCAGCCCCCACCCGGCAAGAGGACCCGCAAAAACAAAGGCCGCCGTGCGAGGACCGACAGGGCTGACCCCAAGGAGCAATGTGCGGCCACTTCACCACCCACACCATCTAGGGGAGGCAAGGGCCCGAGAGCCCCATCAAAGGAGCGGAAGGGCAGCAGGAGCGCGGAGAAGGTGGACCCCACATGCCACATCCCAGCTGGGAAGGAGGACACTAAGGAGGCCAGGAGTCCGTCCCCGAAGGGTCCAGAAACGTCACGGTCCGAGGGCGACTGAGCAGGGAGTCCAGGCCAGGTCTGGCTCCCTTGACCTGCTGGATGAGCACCGCTGAACAGGGCCCGCGGTGAAGAAGAGCCCCGCTGAACAGGGCCCGCCGTGGAGAAGAGCACCGCTGAACAGGGCCCGCCGTGGAGAAGAGCACCGCTGAACAGGGCCCGCCGTGGAGAAGAGCACCGCTGAACAGGGCCCGCGGTGAAGAAGAGCACCGCTGAACAGGGCCCGCCGTGGAGAAGAGCACCGCTGAACAGGGCCCGCCGTGGAGAAGAGCACCGCTGAACAGGGCCCGCCGTGGAGAAGAGCACCGCTGAACAGGGCCCGCAGTGAAGAAGAGCACCGCTGAACAGGGCCCGCCGTGGAGAAGAGCAGCGCTGAACAGGGCCCGCCGTGGAGAAGAGCACCGCTGAACAGGGCCCGCCGTGGAGAAGAGCACCGCTGAACAGGGCCCGCGGTGAAGAAGAGCATCGCTGAACAGGGCCCGCCGTGGAGAAGAGCACCGCTGAACAGGGCCCGCCGTGGAGAAGAGCACCGCTGAACAGGGCCCGCCGTGGAGGAGAGCACCGCTGAACAGGGCCCGCGGTGAAGAAGAGCACCGCTGAACAGGGCCCGCCGTGGAGAAGAGCACCGCTGAACAGGGCCCGCCGTGGAGAAGAGCACCGCTGAACAGGGCCCGCGGTGAAGAAGAGCACCGCTGAACAGGGCCCGCCGTGGAGAGGAGCACCGCTGAACAGGGCCCGCGGTGAAGAAGAGCACCGCTGAACAGGGCCCGCCGTGGAGAAGAGCACCGCTGAACAGGGCCCGCGGTGAAGAAGAGCACCGCTGAACAGGGCCCGCCGTGGAGAAGAGCACCGCTGAACAGGGCCCGTGGTGAAGAAGAGCACCGCTGAACAGGGCCCGCCGTGGAGAAGAGCACCGCTGAACAGGGCCCGCGGTGAAGAAGAGCACCGCTGAACAGGGCCTGCCGTGGAGAGGAGCACCGCTGAACAGGGCCCGCGGTGAAGAAGAGCACCGCTGAACAGGGCCCGCCGTGGAGAAGAGCACCGCTGAACAGGGCCCGCGGTGAAGAAGAGCACCGCTGAACAGGGCCCGCCGTGGAGAAGAGCACCGCTGACCAGGGCCCGCGGTGAAGAAGAGCACCGCTGAACAGGGCCCGCCGTGGAGAAGAGCACTGCTGAACAGGGCCCGCGGTGAAGAAGAGCACCGCTGAACAGGGCCCGCCGTGGAGAAGAGCACCGCTGAACAGGGCCCTTCTTCTCAAGCACCGCTCCGCTGGGCCCTTCTTCTCAGGCACCGCTCCGCTGGGCACCGCCGTCTCAAGGACCGCTCCGCTGGGCCCTTCCTCTCAAGCACCGCTCCGCTGGGCCCTTCTTCTCAAGCACCGCTCCGCTGGGCAGCACCGTCTCAAGGACCGCTCCGCTGGGCCCTTCCTCTCAAGCACCGCTCCGCTGGGCAGCGCCGTCTCAAGGACCGCTCCGCTGGGCCCTTCCTCTCAAGCACCGCTCCGCTGGGCACCGCCGTCTCAAGCACCGCTCCGCTGGGCCCTTCTTCTCAAGCACCGCTCCGCTGGGCACCGCCGTCTCAAGCACCGCTCCGCTGGGCCCTTCCTCTCAAGCACCGCTCCGCTGGGCCCTTCTTCTCAAGCACCGCTCCGCTGGGCAGCGCCGTCTCAAGGACCGCTCCGCTGGGCCCTTCCTCTCAAGCACCGCTCCGCTGGGCACCGCCGTCTCAAGCACCGCTCCGCTGGGCCCTTCTTCTCAAGCACCGCTCCGCTGGGCACCGCCGTCTCAAGCACCGCTCCGCTGGGCCCTTCCTCTCAAGCACCGCTCCGCTGGGCCCTTCTTCTCAAGCACCGCTCCGCTGGGCAGCGCCGTCTCAAGGACCACTCCGCTGGGCCCTTCCTCTCAAGCACCGCTCCGCTGGGCACCGCCGTCTCAAGCACCGCTCTGCTGGGCCCTTCCTCTCAAGCACCGCTCCGCTGGGCACCGTCGTCTCAAGCACCGCTCCGCTGGGCCCTTCTTCTCAAGCACCGCTCCGCTGGGCCCTTCCTCTCAAGCACCGCTCCGCTGGGCAGCGCCGTCTCAAGGACCGCTCCGCTGGGCCCTTCCTCTCAAGCACCGCTCCGCTGGGCACCGCCGTCTCAAGCACCGCTCCGCTGGGCCCTTCTTCTCAAGCACCGCTCCGCTGGGCACCGCCGTCTCAAGCACCGCTCCGCTGGGCCCTTCCTCTCAAGCACCGCTCCGCTGGGCCCTTCTTCTCAAGCACCGCTCCGCTGGGCACCGCCGTCTCAATCACTGTTTATGGTTCACTGTGCCCACCATGCCTCCTCCTTGACCAGTGGAGACTGTCATCCACCTGATGGACTGTGGCTTTGCACTCCCCAGGATGGTCCAGTGGGCAGCCCACCCACTGTAGAGACATTGAGAGACTGTGGCTTTGCACTCCCCAGGATGGTCCAGTGGGCAGCCCACCCACTGTAGAGACATTGAGAGACTGTGGCTTTGCACTCCCCAGGATGGTCCAGTGGGCAGCCCACCCACTGTAGAGACATTGAGAGACTGTGGCTTTGCACTCCCCAGGATGGTACAGTGGGCATGGTGGCTCCTCGTGGATCTGGCGTCGTGGACTCATGTGGCTGTGGTGCCCCCCCCTTCCCTTCCCCCTGAGGTGCCTGTAGTTTTTACATCTGATGCCCCTGCAGTGTTCTCTCCAAAGGACTCAGGTCTCCTGTGTGAGCTTTGCCCTTGTTTCTCACAACTTTGGCCCACGGACATGATGGATTCGTAGGATGTGCAGGACTTGTTACTTCAGTTATACACTGATGTGTATGTCATTTGTTTTCTTGTGAATATCTTTCATGGTTGTACAATATTTTTCAGGACCTTTTTGGTACATAAATATTTATTCCAAATTTGATTATGTCCTAGCATTTTTCGGGGGTGTTTGGGTGGTGTCACTGTGACTTGTTGCTCTGCATTGGTGTGTACATAGTTGGGGGTCGCATATGTGTGTGCCCGTAACCTTTCGTCCTCCCCCCTCCCGTGTGTCGTAGGTGCAGTACTCACCGTTGTCGTCTGCGCCGGACTTCGTACTCGTGGTAGATGAGAAGGTAGACGAGAGCAGGTAGGATGTTTAATTCGGGTTCCATGCTGTCCTCCTTCCTCCTGGAGTGCGTAGTGGTGAGTGTTTTCCCGTTCGTAGTCTGTTTCCGCCGTGTTTTTATCGGCGGTGCTCCCGCCCCGGAAAAGGTGGCGGATTGGTGAGTTGTGATAGGGTGGGCGGTACATTGTCTGCCGCCTGGCTGTTGGCGGTGACCGCCGCGCTGTTTGTTTGTACCGCCGTGGCGGGCGGAGTGTTAAAGTGGCTGTCTGTGTTGGCGGTTCCCGCCAGGGTCAGAATTCCATATTTTTTACCGCCAGCCTGTTGGCGGGTTGGCCGCCGCTTTAACACCGACCGCCAGGGTTAGAATCACCCCCAGAGTCTCATAGTAATCAAGCAAAAAGCCATCACTCTTGAAGACTGCCACCCTTTCACTAAATGAATGTCCTCTTGTTTGTTCTGAAATGTGAATGACTTTTCAACCAAAAACAACTGGAGGTGGTTGACCCAATTCCCCACACTATGGGGGTGATTCTAAGTCTGGCGGGCGGCGGAGGCCGCTCGCCAGACTTCCCCCTCCAAAATACCGCTCGGCGGTCGGATGACCGCTGAGGGTATTCTGGGTTTTGCACTGGGCTGGCGGGCGACCGCCAAAAGGCCGCCCGCCAGCCCAGTGCAAAACTACCTTCCCACGAGGACGCCGGCTCCGAATGGAGCCGGCGGAGTGGGAAGGTGCGACGGGTGCAGTGGCACCCGTCGCAAATTTCACTGTCTGCAATGCAGACAGTGAAATTCTTTGTGGGGCCCTCTTACGGGGGCCCCTGCAGTGCCCATGCCATAGGCATGGGCACTGCAGGGGCCCCCAGGGGCCCCACGACAACCCATACCGCCATCCTGTTCCTGGCGGGCGAACCGCCAGAAACAGGATGGCGGTATGGGCTGTCAGAATCCCCATGGCGGCGCCCCGGTATGGGCTGTCAGAAGCCGCCATGGAGGATTCAAATGGGCAGCGGAAAACCGGCGGGAGACCGCCGGTTTTCCACTTCTGACCGCGGTCAAACCGCCGCGGTCAGAATGCCCAGCGGGGCACCGCCAGCCTGTTGGCGGTGCCCCCGTCATTTTAGCCCTGGCGGTCTTGGACCGCCAGGGTTAGAATGACCCCCTATGTATGGTGTCATGTGGGCTGATTCAAAATGTTATTTACACCTCCAAAATCAACAGCTAAAAGGTACTCACCCGAAGCCATCCATCATTATTTTTTTTTCTTCATTACATAAGCTCTGGCTGGCAATTGACAGTGATTACATCAGACCTAAAAAGGCCGAGTGTCAGTGTAGCCATTGTAGCACTGAGGGCCTGATTTAGATCTTGGAGGAGGAGATACTCAGACACAAACATGACAGATATCCCATTCTCCAAATTGCAATCTCCATAGGATCACAATACAGCAGACAGGATATCCATCACATTTGTGATGGAGTATTCCCCTCCACCAAGATCTTAATCAGGCCCTAAGTCTAAAAATAAGGTAAAATGAATATGTTAACAAAGTCAACCAAACTATTTTATATGATCATATGGACGCTTCATAAATGTGCCATTAACAATACTCTACTATTTTACTTATTAGTGAAGTGTCTTCAGTAGGTCTAGAATTATTTTTCAGAAACCTACATAACTCATTAAAAATGAAACTGAAAATGTCAGTTCAAAAAGAAAATTATTATTGTTACTAGTTGTATCCAAAATCAGATCCATATAACGAGGGCCAGTTCACAAAACATTTGACTGGTGCTATTAAATGTTTTTGGTAGTACTTAGTGCTTTATTTGAGCATGTGTTAGCAATTGCGGCTAAAGTCACTTGTTTTTGGGGACCAAAACCTATTTTTCTTCAATAAACTTTGATCCAGAACAAGAAATAGAAAAACAAGAAAGAGGAAATAAAATGAAAGACAAAGGGAGAAAGTATGAATGAAAAGAAGCTGCAAGAGTGATATAAAGAGGTAGGGTGGTCTTGTGGTGGACAAAAAGGCACAAGTTGGAATCAAGAGTATGTAGCCTTGGTATTTATTACCTGGCCCTTTGATAGCAATGGTTTGCAGGCTTCTGAACAAAATGTTAGGTCCTGGCACGCATTTGTTTACAAATGAAGCACTGTGTGGTAAGTTAAGTAGTGCTTGGTGCACCACTTTGTTTCACCATATTTTGAAAGTAGATTTGTGGAGGTCAAAATGTTTTACAAGAAAGTTTGCGCTTATTATTTGTGTAGTGTTAGAGATTGGGTTTCTGGTTGGCACAAGTATGCACCCTGCAACATTTTAAACAGTAAAACAATGAAATCACCACCCAAAAAGATACCACACCTGGTTAGCAAATAGAGCTTAATTTAATGAACAAATAAGACCACAACAACAAAAATCTAATAAGAATAACACACGTTATTAATTTTTAACAATTGTAGTTCTTAAAGGCTTGAAACGCCAACCAGGCTATCTGGTCACGCTAGACCGGGTAAATCCAAATGTTTAGGCCAGCCACAATGGAACATGGGTTGGAGAGGGACCCTCCTTGGAATACTGAAAAAGTACCTTGGTTCTAGAATGCATCGCCATCGAAGCTGAGATTCAGGGAGCAGGGGAGCAGATGCGTTGGCATTGATCCTTCAGACGTAAGTGATGTGTTGGCTCTGAGCCACGCAAGTAAGAAATGCATTGAAGGCTGAAGACAATGTATCATGCAGTAATTGATGCAGTGTTTGTGATCCTCACAGAAATGCATCATTGTTGAGGGAGATGTATCAGGTCTGACCACCCAACGTCATCGATGAGCAGGTTCAGGTAGTTGCAGCACTTTGTCTACTTCCAAAGGCCCAGGATTGGATTGACATCACGTAGAAAGTCAAAACTTGCAGCAAGCAAAGTATAGGTGCTGTTGTAGGTTGATGAGAAATCATTGATGTTCCTTAGACTTAGAGCAGGGGGCAAGCCAGCTTACCCTTGGAGTCACTCTGGGTTCAATTGAGATGGATCCAGTCCGTCAGGAGGGCAGAGCATGGCAGGCAGCAGGGCAGCGCAGCATAAAAGCAGCTCTTCCAGAGCAGCAGTCCAGAGTGGCAGTCCTTGTAGCTGAAACAGCAGTCGTTCCTCCTGCCAGAGTTCTTTAAAGGTCCAGTGGTGTATTGAGTTGGTGGGCTCAGAGGTACCAGTTGTGCCTTTGAAGTGGGAAGACTTCAAAGAAGGGTCTTTGAAGTGCACAGAGGTCATTCTTCCTGCCCTGGCTCCAGACTCACTACAAAGGGATATGCAGACCTTTGTGTTGAGCCAGAACACAGCCGATTCAGCTGTAAGTATGAAGCTGTGCACAGCTCCACCCTCATATCCTGTCCAGTATGGTCCATCAGGATGTTGATGGCCCATCACTCACACCTAAGCTCCCTTTGTGTGTCACTGTCTAGAGGGAATGCACAAAGTCCAGCTGTCACACATCCCAGACGTGTATTGGAGAAATGGTGCAGGCACAAAGGGATGTCTTCTTGACTGTATATATAGGTATGGTAAAATGATGTAGGAGTTTGCATGGGGCTAAGGATCTTTTCCTCTTGTACTCGTCTTAAATCTCAAAATATTCTGGAGTAACTTTGGTCAAAGTCCTTAATTCAGCTGAATATCAGATTTTTCTAATTTTTAATCACTAACCATCTGCCAGCATCCTTGTTATGTTTTCCTTTTGTATTTTTAAACTTCAAGTTTTTATCCTTCTGTAGATCAGCACTGGGTGATGGTTCTTTTTTTCATTTTTCTTTTCTAGATTCACCATTTCATGCCATATTGTCTAACCTACTCCTCCCTACACAGGGTTATGACTCTCTGGGAAACCGGTAACTCTCCTTTTCGGGTGATAGCTATATCTGTAGAGTTATAGCTTACTTTTAACCTTCTCTTCAGGTTTTTGCAGCCTTGGGGAATTCCCAGGTACACATACAGTCTAGGGGCGAGACATGTGTTGGCTGGCTTTTGTCTCTGTAGTTTTTGCAATAAAAACTAATGGATTCACCAATATGTTTTCGCTCATTGATTGAAAAGACTGTATATGAAACTTGGATATTGACGTTTGACTAGGGTGGGTTCACCAATCTCTCTCTGATACTTGGAATTTACTTGGGGTAAAGTGGTCCACACCTCATTTGGTGACCCACAGTTCCATGAAAATAGAAACGAGGGTTGGACCATTGGAGCATTTCAGTTTACAAAGGGGTAAGGGCAGGAAAATGCCAACTTTCTAAAAGTGTCATTATCAAAATTGTAACCATAAATCGAACTTTACCATTGAGGAGGATTTATCATTAAATTCCATGAGTAAACATGACAGGTCTACCTTCTCTCTATTAGGAATAACAGCTCATTAGTTGTAATAAGGAACCCTCAGTGTTCACCTATGAGAGGGGTAGGCCTTGCATTAGTGAAAAATGACTTTAGGAGTTTTTGTCTACCAGGACATGTAACACTTAAAAACAAATGGCCTACCTCTTATTTATATAGTAGCCTGCCCTGTGAGCTATATAGGGCCTACTTTACAGTTGACCTGATGTAATAAAAGGGGAGTTTAAGGCTTGGTAAGAAGTTTTAAATGCCATGTCGACATGGCATTGTAAACTGCACACACAGGATCTGCAATGGGAGGCCCCAAACATGTTTAAGGGCTTTCTGAGTGGGTGGGACAAGCAGTGCTGCAGTCTCACTAGAGGCATCTCATTTACAGGCCCTGGGCACATGTAAGGCACTTTACTAGAGACTTATAAGTAGAATAAATATCCCAATTGGGGAAGTACCAATCAAACCATGTTCAGGGGAGAGAACACATACACCTTAGCAGTAAGAAAGAGCTCAGAGACCTAAAGCCAACACAAAGAGATCAGCAAAATATGAGGCACGCAGGTAATAAGTTTGGGGGAAGACTGCCCTAAGGCTGTCAGATCTAACACATGTCCCTTCAGCTGAAAGTGGTGGGACCTACCCAACCTCTTGGAAGTTTTCTTCAACAAAGCAGAAGAACCTGGAGAGACCATCAACACTGGCGTGGTCAACCCCCTTTGTGTGTTCCACCACAAAGTCTATTTCATGTAGAGAGATGGATCACCTCAATAATCTTTTCACCCCTCATTTGCATTAGCCACCTAAGGGGCCTGTGGTCTGTCTGAATCCGGAAGTGAATCTCCAACAGGTATGGTCTTAACTTCTTCAGTGCCTAGACCACAGCAAAGGCTTCCTTTTCAATAGCACTCCACCTCTGTTTCTTGGGAACTAACCTCCTAGAGATGAAAGCTACAGGTTGGTCTAGGCCCTTATAATTTAGCTGTGATAGAACCGCCCCTATGTCATGTTCTGAGGCATCTGTTTGTACAATTAATTCCCTGGAAAAGTCAGAGGCCTTAAGCACTGGGGGCTGTCCATACTCCCTGCTTTATGGAGTCAAATGCTTTTTATCAGGCCTCTGTTCAAATGCATTTCTGGGCTGCTTCTTCAAAGTCAGCTCAGTGAAGAGGGCAAAAATGGTGCCATATCTTTAACAGGCCTCCTGTAGTACCCTGTGAGGCCTACAAAAGGCTCTAATGAATGCTTGGGTTTTTGTGGCTTCCAGGCCATGATAATCTCTATCTTGCCTGGAGGGGCTGTACCTTAGCCCTGCCCACCAGGTGTCCCAAGTACACCAAAGACCCCTGCCCTATCTGGTGCTCACTGGCCTTGATTGCCAGGCCTGCCTTTTGCATTGCCTGAAGTACTTCCTGCAGGTGAAAAAGGTGGTCTTTCAAGCTGCTACTGAAAATAGCTATGTCATCCAAGTAAGCAACAGCGAAAGCCTCCATGCCAGCCTGAACCTGGTTCACCAGATGCTGGAAGGTGACAGGGGAATTCTTCAATCCAAAGGACATCACTCTGAACTTGTAGTGGCCCTCTGGAGTGGTGAGGTCTGACCTTTCCTTGGCTCCTTCAGTTAGAGCAATCTGCCAATATCCTGAAGTAAGGTCAAAAGTCCTCAGGAACTGAGCAGCCCCTATCCACCAATCAGCTCATCAGCCCGTGGGATGGGATGAGCATCAGTCTTGGCAAATTAATTGAGCCCCATGTAATCTACACTGAACCCGAGCTCTGGTGTAGGCCCCGGTGGGGAAGATTTTGGTACCATCACCACAGGGCTGGACCAGATGCTACTGAGGGTTCTATCACCCAAAACTCCCACATCGTAGAAACCTAATTTTTGATGCTGGCCCTCACTTTCTCAGACAGCTTATAGATTTCATTCTTGACAGGGGGGCTGTCTCCTGTCCCCACATCATGGGTGCAAATAAGGGTATTCCCAGGAGTGAGGAAAAACAGAGAGGAGAATTGTCTCAGCAACTGGTGACAATCTTTCTGCTGTTCTGAAGTCAGGGTTGGGGAAAGGTTTACAGTTTCTACTGAGTGATCCTTCTCTTTGGATGCTAGGAGGTCAGGGAGAGGATCACTCTCCTCTTCCTTCTCATCATCTGTCACCAATAACATAGTCACTCTAGACCTCTCAAAGTGTAGTTTGAGATGGTTGATATGGAGCACCTGATGGGGTGCCTGGAGGTCTTGAGGTCCGCCGGGTAGGTAGCCTCCATCTTCCTTTCAAAAATCTCATAGGGCCCAGTCCAATGGCCTTTTAGGGCCCTGGACTCCACAGGGTTTTTCACCTACAATTTTGGGAATTCTACAGAGGTATCAGTTTGGTCGTACCATTGTTTCATTACCTCCTGGCTGACCTCTAAGTGGGCTTGGGAGGTAAACTCCGCTCGTGGAGCTTTCAAAATTCAGGCACTCCGCGCTATGCAGAGTAGCTTGGAATTCCAAATTCTGACATCTGGTGCGAAGAAGAATTTTTTAGTTCCATTTGCACCTGCAAGATTTGTTTTTGTAGCCCACTTGCAAGCGCAACAATATTCTTAGGCTTCTGGTGAGCATGCATGTGATTTCACACTTGCTCGCATGGTTCCGGCCGCAACAGTGCCATTATCGGGCAGGTCCCAAGCAGACCTAGAGTAGATTTTCTGCTCAAGAAATGGCTACATCTACTCAAAAAGACATTTTCAAGTGGATTGTCTTCTCCAACAGACAGTTTAACCTTTTTTTTTCCAACAGTACAGAAGTGCCACAGATCCTCCAACTTCCTGCTCCTGCCCAGCAGGCTACTCCCAGTGCCTTGTCCAACTCCTGGTCACTGTTCACTTGGATTTTGAGGTGGAACGATCACTCTCTTTGTCTGCCGATTGTATACCTTTGCATTTAAGGACTTTATTTTTGTGATATGACACAAGGGAGTTCAAAAACTATTGAATAAGGGTGTTATTTGTTTGATAGGGCATGCACCAGTATTTCTTTTTACTTTTATTTGACATTTAAATTTCATTGTGGTGGGTGGCCTGGAATTTCAGGAGGGGCCTACTTATTTTTTTTGGCATTTTATCCTTCACTTTTTGCAAAGGAAAAATGTTATCCAGTTCATTAACTTTTCTCCATGATTGTTACATTTGCAATATTCATTTATTTTACTACATGGCCTAGTCTTCCAACAGGCAATCCAGCCAGTAGGGCCAGTACTATTCATTAGCGCATGAAAGAAATGTTTCTGTGGTGTATGTTTTTTAAAACACAATTTAGGGCAGGGATGACATCGGATTATTTTGTCTCCAAAAAATGTATTTGTGGGGTAATATTTGATGCCACTGGAGGATGTATGTTGTAAAAGTGTTATAGCTCAGTTAAATTTCATAGTTTGCTCTTCTGATTTAATGGTAGTGTTTTCTTCGCTGCTGTCACACTTCCATTGTCTGGCCAGTGTGTGTGTGAGTGCGTTGGCCATTGGCCATTATTTGTCTTTGTTCTCCATGTCATGTGGCCAGGGGCCATTTTGTGTAGTTTGTGTCTGTAGGCCTGAATGTGTTCTTTGTTCCCCATACCTCCTTGCTTGCTGTTGCAGTTTGACCATGTGGCTGGTGGCCATTTTGTGCATCCAGCCAGTGTGCTTTTGCCACAGACTTGCATGAATATGATATCATCAGTTTAATAATATGCTTGAGCATCATTTTAGTATATGTATATTGCGAATATGATGATGAGCAGTGCTTTATATTACATGCATTGTTTGCATTTTTTATCTGAACAGCCTTGCCTAACAGTATGTTTCTCATACTCCCATACAAACATCAACAACTCATTCTTGTTTTTTTTTTTAATGTTTTTTTTTATTTATTTTAATTTTTGAATGTATTTATTTTATTTTTATTTTTAGTTTCAACTTTTTTTATTTTAAATTTTATTTTAATTGTTTATTTTATTTTATTTTTTGTTTTTTTAAATTTGTTTTTTGCATTTTGCCTCAATCCATCCACCATAGGTGCACAGCCTCACAACAGCATTCATTTTTTTTGGTATAATTCCTTTAAAAAAAAAAAAATGTATGCAGAAAAGAAAGACAATTCATTACAAACAATAGGGAGAAGAGAGCTCTAGAATCAATAATACAATACATTTCGATTAAATTGTTCTGTGCCTTGTTTTCCTTTCCCTGAGCCACTACCACGACCTGAGCCACTCCCCTAAAAGGCCCCATATTATCTGCCCCTCATGTCTAGCCTTCCTCCCCTTGCATTGATACAGTGCAGTCTCCAAATGATAAATAGATAAAAGTTGACCTAGCCACTGCTTACATGAGGGGGGCTGTGCATCTAACCATACAGATGCAACACATAGTCTATACACAGCCATTGATATAAAAATGTAAGCTTTTTGTGGGTTTCCCCCTCTCTCTGATACAACTAAACCTATATTATCTGGTGTAAGCGCCACATCATATCCTATTACCCCATTTAACACTTGTTTAATCTCCCCTTTCAGTGCCTCCAATTTGACACAGGTAGCAAACATATGCATAGTATCTGCCCCAAATACCTCACACCTCGGGCAGCGGGTCCCCTCCAACCTTCCCCATTTTGCTATTTGAAATGGAGTATAATATAAGTCATATATTGTCTTATAATGCTGTGCCTTCAATGCTGAAGAAATCAGCATGGTACATCCAAATTCAAGGGATTCATAAAATTTAAAACCTCCCTTATAGAGACTACCTTCCCACTTCTTGCTATATTTCTTGAGATCGTTGGGGTGCTCCGGCATAAACATTGAATATAGAGAGCTTATTGGCAATCAGGGCCCTCCTATTACCTTCTCCAAGAGTGTTTTTTTTTACAAATCCCTGTATCCCACCAGTTTTCGTACTTAAGAAGTCTCTCATTTGTAGATATTTAAAAAAAATCCCTTTGCTCCAATCAATACCTTTCTTGGAAATCCTCAAATGTACTAATCCTAGCACCCTCATAAAAATCTCCTATCCTTGGAATCCTTTGCATGAACTACTTAGCAAAGCAACGATCCATAAAAATCTCTGGGAGGGTGGGATTTTTGTATATTGGCGTATAGTGATTAAACCTACCAAGTCCTGCTTTTTTCCGCCAAGGGAACATTTAAGAGCAGCTTCTAGTACCTTGAACCGCACTTTCTTGTAATAGCTCGGTTCCACCAGCACCAGCAGTCCCCCATTAGCTACCGGTCCAATTAATAACTCATAAATACTTGGTAGATATTCTACCCCTATCATACCATAATTGCCTACTATCAACGGACGCATATATTGAAAAGCCGCTGCCAGCTGATAAAATTTTAGATTCGGAACGGACCACCCTCCCTTCTCTCTAGGTAAGGACATTAATTTACTAGCTCTCCTGCTCTTTCCATATGCCCAAATGAATCTGGTTACTAACTGATTATTACTATAAACCATGATTTCTCAGAAACCAAGGGGATTGTCCGAAAAAGATACAGTATCTTGGGCGGGAATATCATTTCAATCATATTGCATCGCCCCATTATGGACATATGCAGGTTGTTCCATCTGCTGAAATCTTGCTTTGCTTTCCCTAGAATCAGTTTCAGATTCAAATTAACTATCTCCTCCACCTCAGGGGTAATGTCTATACCTAAATATGATGCATGGTTTACTTCACGGAAATCTTGAGTAGTCGTATACCTATTACCAACAACTGAATTTTTTCTCTGTTTAATAAATAACCAGAAATCTCTCCAAACGCACTCGCCTCCTTCACAATTTCTCTTAGAGCTTCATCCGGATTAGCTGATACAACAGCTATATCGTCCACATATGCCAGTATCTTGGTATTCCATCCATGCCAATGAACTGGCAAAATGGCTGAGTTCTTTTCTAGCTATCTGAGCAGAGTATCAATATATACTGCAAGCAACAATGGAGAGCATGGACACCCCTGTCTAGTACCTGGCTAAATTTGTATGCTATCAGATTGTCCTCCCATTAGCTGTATACGTGCACTTGGGTGCACGTAAATAGATTTTATTGCCAACAGTAATTTTTCTCCCATACCATATATCTCCAGTATTTGCCACAAATAATCCCAGTTAATCCTGTTGAAGGCCTTCTCCGCATCCAGTAATGCCACTGTCATAGATTCTTCCGCCACGCCAGTTGCATCAAACAGTGTAATGACCCTGCTGATATGATCAGCAGTATCTGTCCTGGGAATAAACCCATGTTGGTTTGGTGTAACTAATTTCTTGATAACAGTAGACAACCGTGATGCAAATTTTTTAGAATAGATCTTAACATCGCTATTTATTAATGTAATTAGCCTCTATGAACTAGGATTATGCAGAGTTTTCCCCTTTTTTAAAAATACTGCTTTATTAGCTGAGGACCAAGAGGGGGAGCTTTGCTACCTTTCTGCACTAGAGTAAACAGTTCTAACATTACAGGCAGTAATAAGGCCTTAAAATATTTATAAAATTCTAAGGGGATTGCGTCCATTCCTACAGCTTTCCCAGTGGGAAGTCCCTGAATTGCCTCTTCAAGTTCATCCATGCTGATTCTATCCCCCAATACCTCCTGTCTCTTTTTCGTGAGCTTGCCAATGTCTATGGTAACCTGTACATTGCTTGCTCATCCATGGGAGGAGCAGGCTTATAAAGTTCAACATAGGACCTACGAAAAACCTCCTTAATACCTTCAGGATCTAAAATAATCCACCTGCCTGCCTTCTCACTATATTAGTATCATTTGGAGCGCTTTAAGAGGTATTTTTCCACCACTTTTTTTGCTGAGAACTCATTAATTGCTGCTTTAGCTATAGCAATTTTCTCTAGAGCACTATTCGTATATCTACCCCCTCGATAGCCAAGATCAAATGACTTTCTGCCTCTTTGAGCTTTGAATATGCCTCTTTAATCAAAGTTTGAGTATACTTCTGCCTTCTAAGGCTGAAGCTCAAGGTTTCTCCTTGTACCTCTGCCTTTAGGGTGCCCCATTCAATCTCAACTGGAGCTGTTCCCCTTTTAATTTCCAGAAATTCCTTTATCCAAATGTTCATATGGTGATGATATTCTGGATCGTTAAGAAGCCCTCTCTGGAAGGTCCACCCTCTCCTGTTATCTTTAAAGTCTTCCATATTCAATTCATATATTAACAGATTATGATCTGAGATAAACCGTGGGTATATTTCCAACCCTGCCCCTGTTAACAATTCAGAGGAGATAAGAAAATAGTCTAATCGGGCCAGTTTCACATGAGGAGCTGAGTAATACGTATATCCAGGGTCTGGTTCACAAAGTTTTAACCAGGCATCTACCAACCCTAATTCTTTTTGCAGGCTACAAAGACCTTTGTATACTCGTCATTTGCATCCGTAATACCTATTGGGGGCTGTACCCATCAGATATATTAAACCATCCCATGAGCCATTAAAATTCAGATCCCCACATAGTATATAATGAGGGGGCCACCCCACTAATTCCACTGATATAAAATCTAACACTGCAGGATCATCCACCACAGCCCCATACAGGGAACATAAGGTAAAACATTCTTTACTATGATGACACTCTACCACCACCCATCTTCCATTTTTATCTGCAATCCGTTTTGTAAACTTAAACTTACTGCTGCCAGTTAACCCCTTGGTCTTAACATTCTGTTCAGTACAGATTACTACCTTCATTCTTAAATAATCTAGAATAGATCTATTACAATGCTCTACATGCATCTCCTGCAAACAATATATGACTGCGTGCAGCGTTTTCAGATCTTCCACAATTCTTCACTTTTTCCGGGGGCTATTTAACCCACATATATTTATAGATGCAATTTCCATTCTAGCCATTTACCTATCGATTCTCGTCTATTATCCTTAGGCATCTACAGTTGTTGATAATTATACATATTTCACCATTTCTGGCTACCCTCTTTATATGCAAAATATAATTCTTCCATATTCTTTGACTCTTATTCCTCCCTTCTTTAACTTTCGCCGTCTCCTCCTACATCTCCTCCTGCCATTTCTCAGCTGTAACCACACTCTTCAAGTCATCCTTTTCTTTTTCTTTTTTTATACCTCCCTCCCTCCCCTTCCCCATCCCACTCCTCACCCCTTCCACCACCCACCTTCCCACAACCACCCTCCCCTCCCCTGCTCCCCCAACCGTTTGGACAGTCAGACCCCACTGGTCTGAATGGTGGTATCCCTGAGTATCGATCAGAGATACTCCCCAAACCCCCAAACAACCGTGCTTCCACCAATTGTGCTTTTCCCCCCATCCTCGTTTCAAAATAAAATTCTTTCTATCTCTACTCATTTTTCGGCACGTTCTGTGATTTCAGTTCCATAAGATATTCCTTTGCTTGAATCTCAGACATAAATATTCTAGTTTTCCCTTTAATCAATGTCTTCAACTGTGCTGGGGCCAGCAAAAAGGCCTCCGCTCCCATGTCCTGGTGAGGCTTAATCAATTGTTGCAGCCTCCATCTGCACTCTACTGTAACACAATACCCCGGTCTAGTAAAAAAGGTAACATTGTCAGTACAGCGTGGGGCATCCAGGCGGGCCTTTTCAAAAATAGTTTGCCTTAACAAATAATTGCAACAAAAAAAACAATATATCTCTTGGATGTTTTAATTCAGAATTACACTATCCCACTCGCCTAACCAGTGGGAATCTATGGACCCTTTGGATTTCCACCTCCCAATCCCATTTTGTGAACTCTGGAAAGGCAAGACCTTAATCATGAATGTTCTGATATCATTACCCTCCACCCCTTCTTCTATACCTAAAAATCGCAAATTATTTCTTTTCGGTCGGTTTTCATAGTCTTTTAATTTCCACATGATATCAGTTAGTTGTCCTCTTTGGGTTTCCACCTGTTCTTTCAAAACCTTAACCTCTGCCTCCACTATTGAAGTCCTATTCTCAATTGTATTTAACTTTTTTTCTATTTCCCCACAAGTCTTAGCTACCTTTTTCACCATGACCTGCATTTGCTTGGTGGCCATCCAGGCTCCTCGACTCTCCGTCCATGTTTCAGTTTGCAGTTCCCTTATTGTACCGTACATCAGTTGCAGCATATTTGTATCTGTGCTAGCTGTGTTATTGATATGTTCACTCATACTATTTTCTCCTGTGTCAGCAATAGGAAGCAGGATATCCTTGGAATCCTTTGGAAAAAGTACGACTTCCGTCCTCCAATCTCTTCCGCTCATGCAGATTACTGCCTCTGCCAATTGAAAGTTTTAAGATGACCCCAAAGAAAGTAGCTGCCAAGAAAGTGGCCAGTGAGAAGAAGCAGCTTTCCACCACTAGCGTGCCAACCACAACCTTTTTCAGGAGACGTGTACCTTCCGCACTGGCCTCAGGGGAGGAACCTGGGAGCAGCACTCCCACATCAACAGCACCACCCCAAACCTAAGCACAAGCACAAGCTGATGTCAGTCAGCGAGGCTTCCACTGCAATCATGGTGAAGCCAATGAGGAGTGACACTGAATTGGATTTCTCCATTTCTCAAGGTAGTACCCAATCATTTAAGGAAACAGAGCAAAGTGGATAGCAGCCAACAATAGTGGATCTTTCTGAAATTGGAGCAGAGCAGAAGGATATGCTTCCTGCCGAGCAAGAATCTCCTCTTTTAGAATCATTGGCTCCCAGATCTCCAGCACGAAAAAGGAAGGATGATCAACCATCTTTTTCAAGCACCACTTCTGATGATGATGATATGGACATGGGGTAGACCTCGGCAGAGTCCAGGACATACCAGAAGAGGGAAGAGAAAAGTTCCTGAAAGAGTTATAATTATGTGAAGGGGATGATGAGGAGGATGATGACAATGAGCCAGTCATTGATGAAACTGGCACAGAGGAGACTGACTCCTCCTGTTAAACCTGCTCTGAAGGATGTGACACAAGTAGCACCACCAGTTCCCATATTTGTAAAGCCCCAGCTGAAACCTGCACCAACCCGTACTTCAGTAGAAGTATGCACTGGAGAGAGGCAATAGACTACATATCGACCTATCTCCAGTTCGTCAGGCATTTGGCAACTAAGAAATTACTCCTCCACAGTTTGGGACTTTGTACGCTTAGCTAACAGGAGGGGAACATTGTAATATGGTCCATTTGCCACACAAGTGTTCATCAAGATAAGTCTTGTTCACATTATGGTACTTGCCTACTGGTTCTGGAGGGGGCTCCATGACCATTTCTCTGTGCTGGGGAGTGCAAGGTCACAGTCTCTCAGGTGGGTGACTTGCCCACTGCTTCTGGAGGGGGCTCCATGTCCATTTCTCTGTGCTGGGGAGTGTAAGGTCACAGGCTCTTAGGTCGGTGACTTTCATGCTGCTTCTGGAGGGGGCTCCTTGTACAGCAGTCCCAGGAGGGTCGCCTACATGCCCTCTGCTGGAGGTGAGGGCTGCACTGTCTCATCTGGAGGTGATGGCTGCACTGTGTCAGCAGGTAAAGGTGTCTCATGGGCAGCCTCTGCTGGAGGTCAGGGCTGTACTGTCTCAGCAGGTGAAGGTGCAGCCTCTTCAGGAGGAGTGGGATGCACTGCCTCAGCTGTGAGGGCTCCGTGACCACTGGTGGTGGTGTCATCCTGCCAGCCTCTGCTGGAGTCGAGGGCTTCTTCCCCTTCATGGTAGAAGCCAAGGGCTTCTTCCCTTTCATGGCAGGAGGGGCGGCCTCCTTCCCCTTCATGGCAGGAGGTGAGGGCTTCTTCCCCTTCATGGCAGGAGTTGAGGGCTTCTTCCCCTTCATGGTAGGAGGTGTGGCCTCCATTCCCTTCATGGCAGGAGTCAAGCACTTCTTCCCCTTCATGGCAGTGGGTGTGGGATCCTTACCCTTCCTGGCTGGTAGAGTGGGATCCATCACTGTCTTGCCTCCCTGATTAGGAGGTATCTCCAATGTCCACGTGGACTGTTTGGCTGAGGTGCTGGGCTGGGTCACTGGGACCCTGCTTTTACGGGCAGGACAGGGTGAGAGGGGGAGGGAAGAGGTCAAGTTGGGCAAGGAAAAGCTTTTTAAGGATTGGTGGGGTGGGAAGAAGGAGGAGAGATGAGAGTAGAGGTTGAGGAAGTGGCTGTTGGAGGAGTACGGCTGCTGGACTTGGGTGCAGGTGCATGGGGAGTGTGCTTATGTGAGGTGGATGGCTGTTGGGTGTTTGAGTGCTTGTGTTTGTGACCTTTAGGAGGGGGGACAGACAGGGTTGGAGAGGACACAGGGGATGCGTTCATGGATGTTGGGAAGGTGTCTGCTAGTGAGGTGCATGTGTTGCTTGGTGTGGTAATGCTGGTGGTGGAAGTTAAAGCAGTGAATGCAGGTGTGAGTGTGGACGTGACTGTGAGAGGGATGGAGGAGGAGGAGGGGAGACAGTGGAGGCAGTGGATATGGTTGTGTCTGCAACTGTCTGGTGTTTGCGTGATTGCTTGTGGGCTGGAGTGTGGTGCCTGTGTTTGACTGTGCCACTCTTGTGTATTGTCTTGTGTGCATGCTCATCTGTATGTGTGCATGAGATGGGTTGGGGTTGAGGAGACTGGGAAGTGGTAGTTGGAGGGGGGACGGTAGGGACAGGAACAAAGGCTGCCACCAGAGAGGAGGCCAGAGCCTGATCAATCTCTGTTGGGCAGCCAATCCACCGTTGATGCCCTCCAGGAATGCATTGCATTGCTGCATCTGGGATGCCAGCCCCTTGATGGCATTCACAATGGTTGATTGCCCTACAGAGATGGATTCCAGGAGGTCAATAGTCTCCTCACTCAGGGTAGCAGGGCTCACTGGGGCAGGGCCTGAGGTGCCTAGGGTGAAGGAGATGCCCACCCTCCTTGATGAGCAGGCACGGGCAACTCGCTGAGGAGCTACTGGGAAGGCGGTGCTGGTACGGGGAGTGGTGGCTGTACCTGCAGCTGGGATGGTCACAGAAGTGTCCGCCGCCACCAAGGAGCTTCCATCAGAGGAGGTACCTGAGTCTGTGTTGTCCCCTCCTGTCTCTGCCGTGGTGCTCCCCTCGTCCTCCCTCCCCTGGTTTCCTCAGTGTCAGTGGACTCTGTCTCCTGGGTCCTGTGGGATGCAGCTCCCTCGGTCGCCAGTGCCCCTGCTCCTCCGATGCTAAGGCACACATGGACAGGATGACAGAACAAAAAAAAGGGGAAGAGAGAAAGGGAGCACTAGGTAAATTACTCCACCAACACCACAGAAGGCATACACAGTATCGTCACACACAGGGATCAGGATATAGCACAATGCATTGTACTGCCAAACAATTGGATATATGCCACAGCAAGATGATGGGCAACCACCGCCAATTGCACCCCTCCTGGGACCCACTAAGCCCTGTCTGACATGGAATGCAACCTAGCTAGGTTACTTTGTTTTCCCTTTCAACCATTACCCTGGAGCTGGATCACGCTGCCATGTCTGGCCTGGCATTAAGGGGCACTCACCAACTGACACCTACCACCCGGATCCCATGCCACTTACAAATTATTTTTGTAATGGGCACTGTACTCACCCCCTTGTGGCTGCTATGATGCCCTCAAACGCCCATCCAGCTCTGGGTAGGCCATCCCCATTAGGGGGGTCAGGTTTCGACAGGCACCCCTTCCTCATTGGGAGGCCATCCCAGCTGGGCCTCCGTGGTCTTCCATGCCCAGTGTTTCAGGTCCTCCCACCGTTTCCGACAGTGGGTGTTCCACCTGTCATAGACCCCCAGGATTATCACGTCCTTGGTGATGGCACGCCATAATCCCTTCTTGTGATGGGTGCTGACCTGCAGAGACAATACAGATGGGAGGACACCATTACACATACAATCCAGCCTGTCACAAATATGGCCCACCAATCCTGTTTCCCCCACCATTGGCATACACATCGCCCAGTGCACACCATGTACACCACCACATGACATCCCCCTTTGATGGCACGATGATTGCACACACATCTCCATGCATCCTTCCCACATGCATTGTGCCCAAGGTGTACTCACCTGTTGGTCTGGAGGCCCATACAGCAGTCCGTTCTGGGGTAGGACCCCATCCACCAATCGCTCCAACTCCTCCGAAGTGAAGGCAGGGGCCCCTTCCCCAGTCACTCGGGCCATGGTTGGTTCCAGACACAGGTCACAGCAGCACACGCAGTTAAGGTGTGCTTCTGGTGAAGGTCAGGAAACAAATGAGGAATCAGATAATAAATGGTGGTCACACCCACGGCGGTGTACACCATCACCACCGGTGCAGATCCCCTTGGCCACTGTACTCCATAGAGCCCCATTTTATCCAATGAGGAATTGCACGGCGGTGCAAGACCGCCTTCTGCCATGACGCCCAACGTCGGCGGAGTTACCTCACTTCCACCTGTCCCTACATACATGACAGGCAGTCGTCATGTCATGGTGATGGACAATGATCAGATCAACCTTTACTGCGTCACTGCCTAGATTTGCACATACCTTGCCATACCCACTGCCCCATCACATCAATGCAACATGTACACTGAGGTTGTGGTTCCATTGTTCAAATTGTGACAGCCTACTCACTCTTGTGTCCCTTAGATACCTACTGCTGCGGATGAATGGGAGGAGAAGATGAACCCCCATGTACAGACCCCTTGTTGACCTGGCTACACTGGAGGACAGGCATATTATACTGACTTATAGACTGGACAGGGCCACAATCACAAAGCTGTGTGCCCAATTGGAGCCTGATCTGATATTTGCTATCCGTCATCCCTCTGGGATCCCCCTCTTGTGCAAGTACTATCAGTGCTCCATTTCCTGGCAACTGGTTCTTTCCAAGTGACAGTGAGCTTGGCAGCTAGAATGTCACAGCCAATGTTTTCAATCGTGCTGGCAAGGGTCTTGTCTGCCCCAGAGAAACACATGTGCAGATACATTGCTTTCCCCCAGGTGGAAGATATGGCCACTGTGGAGGCAGGATTCTATCCAATGGGCCATATCCCCAATATTGTTTGGGCGATTGACATACACATATTGCGTTACTCCCCCTGCCAGAATGAACAGGTGTTCAGGAATCGTAAGAGTTTCCACTCACTGAAGGTGCAAATGGTGTGCCTGGCAGACCAGTACATCTCCCACGTCACTGCAAGAATCCTGGGTTGGTGCATGATGCCTTCATCCTGAGGAAAAGCAGCATCCCAAATGTGATGGCCCAACTACAGAGGCACAGGGTGTGGCTAATAGGTGAGCCAGATCCACCACCCACTGTATGTCAGTGAATGCCTTCAGGTGTTCTCCCCATAGGATTGTGTAAGCCTAAATGTTGTCCCTCAGTACTTGCAGGCGACTCCGGCTACCCAAACCTATAATGGCTGCTGACCCCTGTGAGGAATGCCAGGACAGGGGCCGAAGACCGTTATAATGAGGCACATGGGCAAACCAGAAGAATAATCGAGCGGACCTTTGGCCTTTTGAAGGCCAGGTTCAGGTGCCTCCATCTGACAGGTGGATCCCTGTGCTACTCACCCCAAAAGGTCTGCCATATAGTAGTATTATGCTGCATGTTGCACAACCTGACCCTCAGACGACATGTGCCTTTTCTGCAGGAGGAGGGGACTGAAGATGAACCTGTGGCAGCAGTGGACCCTGAGAACAGTGAGGCTGAGAAGGCAGAGGATGAGGATGAGGACAACAGAACATCAGTTATACAACAATACTTCCAATGATACACAGGTGAGGCAGTGGAACTGACTATTACTCTGACTATTGATTTATCTGTGTGGCTGTAGCATGATGGCATTCACTTCCTTTGTATCTTAACTTACTGTAGGGATGTAAGTGATGCATTATGATTCATGCCTGTGACATATTGTACATCCCTATCTTGCCCTCTATTGTTGCTGTTGCCCTGCCACCTTTGTTTGTATATGGTGGTGTATTGTGTGCTTGTTAGTTCTCCATGCTGTGCATGCTTTGGTGATGGGTGTCCATGCGTGGCTGGGAGGGCTGTCAATGCATTGGTATGGCATGCAGGGCTTGGCATTGGGGTTAGTCATATGTGTAGGTGCAGTGTGTGGGATGGAGAGGAGTGATGGGGTGAGGGTGTGAGATGGCATGCAGATATGGGTGATGATAAGTGGTAAATGTTAACTTACCAGTGTCCAATTCTCCGGCTACTCCAGTGAGTCCCTTAAGATGCAGTAATGCCAAGACTTGCTCCTCCCTTGCTGTGAGCTGTGGAGGAGGAGGGGTGGTGCACTGCCAGTCCTCTGCATGGCGAGCTAGTGCCTTGCTGCCATGGAACGTACCTTCCACTGTAGGTCGTTCCACCTCTTCCTGATGTTGTCCCTTGTTCTTGGATGCTGTCCCACGGCCTTCACCCTGTCCACGATTCTCTTCCATAGCTCCATCTTCCGTGCAATGCATATCTGCTGTACATGTGCTCCAAACAGCTGTGGCTCTATCCTGAATATTTCCTCCACCATGACCCGCAACTCCTCATTTGTGAAACGGGGGGGCCTTTGTGGGGCAATAGGTGTTTTGTTGTGTGTGTAGGTGTGTGGGTGTTGGGTAGTGTGATTGGGTGTGTGTAGTTGAGTGTGTGAGGAATGTATGGGTGTGTGAGTAGTTCTCGCAGTGGTCTTAATGTCTGTCTGGTGGCAATGATTTGTATTCATATAGGGTTGTGGGTAATGTGGGTGTGTGTTTTACAGTGGTGTGAGTGGGTGGGTGTGGTGTGTGTATGGGTGTCAGGTGTGTGTTTTTTTAATTGGCCAATGTTGTGTAGTTTAGTATTTGGATGTCCATTCCGAATGCGGCGGTGTGTACCACCAATGGTTTACCACTCATGAATGTCCGGTGTGGTGATTTGTGGGTCATGATGTGGTGGGGGTTGTTCTGTTGGCATAACGGTATGGGTGTTGGTACCAACAGTTTACCACTGACCTTTGTGTATGTGATTGTATTCTGTCGGTTTGGTTTTTTTTTGTCTCACAAAATGCCGTACGGATATTTGCCACTGCGGCGGTATATTGGTGGCCATCAATGTGGCGGTTTGCGGTTTTGACTGCCAATGTCTAAATGACCATCTATGTCATTCAAAGTGGAGGGGATGCAATTAGAATAGCTATGACCTTGAATGTGGGTCTAGTCAAATTTACATAGGAAGTTAGCAAGGAAGACATTAAGATGGGCCAAGCTATCCCATTGTTCCATCTGCTAGAAGACCAGCTAAAGAAGGTGTCTGAAAGGTTTGCAGTTGCAGGTGTGAAACAAAACCTAGAAGCACATGTCTTGACTGAGAGCTTAATCCTTTGCATGGCTTGTACTGCAAAGCTGCAAAATTAAATCATGTTATCCGAAGAGCGCATCTGTGCCACACTACTTGATCCATGGTACAAAAAATGTCTGCCCACTTTCATTCCTTTTTCTGAAGTGGATGTTTCAAAGTACAAGAGGTGGATTTTTGAGCAAGCCGGAGACCTGGAAGAAGAACGGCTGGAAATTAGAACCTCACTCTACAGTTCTGGGGTGCTGCCATCAACTTCCAGAGAGGGCATTCTTGTCTCACAGCAGCCAACAGCAGCAACAAGAAGACCGGCAACAACAACAACAGAAGAATCAGACCCAACATCCCCGACTGGCTTGGTTCAAGTGGCAGGTTTCAAGTCCAGTGCAGAAGGGAAGGCAAAAGAGGTCAAGCAAGTGGCAGCACCAATGACCATTCAGAGGATGTTCCAGGAGTATCTGGAAGACCTAAAAAGGTCTATGTGGCTCAAAACCCATTGGTGTATTGGTATGGGAAGATGTGTCAATGGCCACAGCTCAGCAAGCTGGCAATAAAGTATATGGCTTGTCCTGCACCCAGGCTATCTGCTGCTCGTGTGTTCAGTGCAGCTGGTGAAGTTGTTACAGTGAGAAGACCAGTCACTTGCCTCAAAACATGGAGAGATTGACCGTGATCAAAATTAACCCACATTTCATACCACACGGATACACCGTTCCTGAAACAGCACAGGAGGAGGATGATTGGTCAGAATCAAGTGTGTTAACTGACTAACTTCTGGGCAAGTCACCTGAATTTGAGGACGAACTCTACTTCCCTGACTGATATGCTGGTGCCACTAAAGAACCTTTCAATTATTTATCGTTGAACTTCTTTTTTTGCACCCACTACATAGCTAGTTGAACATTATGTTTGTGTCTGGTTTATGCTGCCCTACCATTTTTTAGGCACATGTATGGCTGGATTGGATTTGGACCAGTGTGCAGTGGAGGAGCTTTCACAGTTCCTTCAGGACGTTGGAGACAATGCCTGCCTCCCTCGCATGCCTATCTTTTTTTGCATCATTTAGCAAGGCTGCCCCAGATTATCACTGATTTACAAGACTGCTGATGCCAAATTCTATTGTGTTGCTTACATCAAAGATACAGTTGTGTACCCACCACTATGCTTGGGTTGGAAGAGGTGACTGCAACTATTGCAACAATGAGTGATGATATATTATTGAGTGATTGTGAGTGATGATTGATGATTTATGTGGTGGCAGACAGTGAGGGAGGGTGTTCAACTAATAACTTGATTTTGATAAATTGCAATGTTTGGTGTCTGATTGGTGATCATTTTTCCTGAAGGTGAATAACCCTTTGAAACTTAGCTAAAATCTATCTGCAGGGTCCATTATTTTTTTCTGGTTATTCAGAGACCAGACCAGTCACTTTAGTTAGCAAACACAAATCTATACAAAATTCTTCAATTCTGTTTCTTTACTTGTTCTTCAATAGCAGTGCACTACAGGTCAATCTCACTCGGATCGGGACAGGGATAGAGTTACTCGTTGTCAGGAGGAGGATGGAAGGACGCAGGGTGGGACTAACTCAAAAGCTAGAAGAAGGAAGTTATTGACTTTAAAGGGAAACCCTGATAATGACTACTCGGAGACCTAGTACTCAGCTATGTGGAATGGAAAGAGGTGTGTTGATTTGAGAAATACTGCTGAGTGTGTTTGCTGCGCTGCTAGAAAACATAAAACTCCTCTTGTTTTTGCTCTGCCTCTGAGTCTTCTCAGGACACTCCTCATGAAGCATAGCTTTCTTCTGCCCAACTCCTTCACTTTACAATACAGTTTATGTTTTACAATCCACAGGCCTTCTCCTCTTCTGCATGAACAAAAGGAGAACGCTGAGCTTAACACTTTTGCTTATCTACCAGGCCAGTTCAGACAGGCAACCACAAGTGAGAACCGTTCCCAAGGAGAATATAGGTGCACCGCCCAATTTGGCAATGCAGTATCATTTTTATTTTAACAATCATGATTTTTTTTTTATGAGTGGGATCTCAGGTGCAGCAGACATCCATTGCAAGGAAGATGGAGCTATGGCGGAGAATCGTGGACAGGGTCAACGCCTGGGACAGCACCCCAGAACAAGGGATGACATCAGGAAGAGGTGGAATGACTTACAAGGGAAGGTGCGTTCCACAGCAGCAAGACACCAAATAGCTGTACAGAGGACTGGAAGTGGACCCCCACCTCCTCCCCACAACTAAACAACATGGGAGGAGCAAGTCTTGGCAATCATGCATCCTGAGGGCCTGGCAGGAGTGGGAGGAGGACTGGGCTCTGGTAAGTCAAATCTCTATTCCTATCACCCCCCTACCTGCGTGCCATCACATACCCCTACCCTTACCCTCACTCCCACCACTCCACCATCTCCCACACACCCCACCATCAAAACCCAACCATCCCAATACCAAGCCCTGCATGCAACACCAATGCATGAACACCACTCACAGACCTGCATGGACAGCCATCACTAAAGCATGCACACTAGAGAGAATCACCTAGCCCACCAAATAACTACTCACACAAAGCAAAACTGCAGGGGCAATAACAACCATAGGGGGCAACAAACCCATGCACAAGATGTCACATGCAGAAACAGTAACACTGCATTTACATTCCCACAGGTCCCCCACCCAACGTCACCGGAGAGGAGGTGCCAGCAACATCCACCGCCCCCCCCCCCCCCAGAAGAGGCCCACAGTGATGACAGCAGCTCTGGACGCCTGGATCTGGATGAGCCACCGGGCCAATCACTCCGGACAGTAGGTTACCCAGGCACAGTCCCATACCACCACAGAGACTCCCCCTCAGGAAACACCAGCACAGTACCCCCACAGCAGGCCCATACCTCTGTCCCCAGGACACGTCAATCAGCAGTGTGTCCACCACTACAGGGACCCTAGGCAACCCCACAAACACAGGACGATCAGGGACCTTGGGTCAGTGGCAGTGGGCACACAGTTCAGGGGACAGAGGCACAGGACAACAGGGAAGCTGGGAGGACTGCTGTGCGACAGGGGGAGGACACGCCCAGGGAACAGACTCTCCAGGAGGCCCTCACCAAGGTCGTGGGAGCATACCACCATTCCCAGGAGATGATGGGCCAGATACTGGACAAGTTGCAGGAGACCCAGCAGCTGCAGGAGGTACAGTACCTGGGGATCAGGGAGGACTTGAAGGACATAAACACCACCCTGGTCACCATTGCAGGGGTGCTGGCAGACATGGTCAACACCATGAGGGAGGCAGTGGCACACCAGCAGGCCCTTGACACTAGCCAAACCACTGAACAGCCTTCCACCTCTGCTGCCACTAGTGGACAGGAGGCCCTTCCACAGGACCAACAGGCCACCAGCACCCCTCCCCCTGCAGAAGAAGAACCACCCCACAAACAGTCCCTGCGATCCAGGCAGAAGCCAGAGACTATTGCCAAGACCCCCGCCAGGAAATAAGACTCTCCTGAATGTCACCCTTGTGTCCCACTCTGTCACCCTGTCCACCTTGAACTGCCATTGCTCCACTTCCTCTGCCCCCTTGGACAATGCACCTGTGATCCACATAGACTTGACTCTATCCTGGACATTCCTCCACCATCACCCCAGCCTATTGCACATCCCCCTCTACTTAATGGCACTTAAATAAACACTTTTTGAATAAATACAAGTATGGAGTCTGTCAAATGACTGAACTATGTATTTGTTTAACAAGCTTTAAACATTGCAATACAACTGTACAGTAATGTATACATAGGAATGACCAGCAGTTGGCTGCGGTCAACACACCAGGAGCGATAGTGGGGCACAAATATCTGAAAATAGAGATGCCAAAGGGTACAGTAAGTGGCCATAGAAGTGGGAAAATCAGCCTGCCAGTGACAATGTCAAACACAAAATTGTCAATGAAAGTGAAGTTACAGTGTCTTACCTGTGTGTCATTGGAAGTCTTGTCGTATTATTGCACTTCTGTTGTCCTCATCCTCATCCTCTGCCTCCTCATCTACACTGTCCACAGGGTCCACTGCTGCCACACGCCCATCCCCAGCCTCATCCTCCTGCAGAAAAGGCACCTGGCAATGAAAGGCAAGGTTGTGCAACATACAGCATGCCACGATGATCTGGCAGACCTTCTTTGGTGAGTAGTACAGGGATCCACCTATTAGATGGAGGCAACAAAACCTGGCCTTCAGGAGGCTGAATGGCCTCTCTATGATTCTTCTTGTTCGCCACAAGCCTCATTGTAATGTTCCTCTGCCCTTGTCCTGGGACTCCTCACAGGGGTCAGTAGCCATGAGAGGTTGGAGTAAACAGAGTCACCTGAAAATATCGAGGGACAACTGTTAGCCACATACTAAGCCTTAGGGCCCACACCATACCCATACACCAACACCAACTGTGTCAGAACCAGGGCTCACCTGTTGGCCACACCCTGTGCCTCTGGAGTTGAGCCATCACATATGGGATGCTGCTATTCCTCAGAATAAAGGCATCATGCACAGACCCAGGATACTTTGCATTGACATGGGAGATGTACTGGTCGGCCAGGCACAATATCTGCACATTCATGAAGTGAAAGCTCTTTTGATTTCTGAACACCTGTTCATTTCTCCGGAGTGGGGGGACAAATGCAATATATGTTCCATCAATAGCCCCAATAATGTTGGGGATATGTCCCATTGCATAGAAATCAGCTTTCACTGTGGTCAAATCCTCCACTTGGGGGAAAA
Organism: Pleurodeles waltl; assembly: GCF_031143425.1. Classification (NCBI taxonomy): domain Eukaryota; kingdom Metazoa; phylum Chordata; class Amphibia; order Caudata; family Salamandridae; genus Pleurodeles; species Pleurodeles waltl. The sequence continues at coordinate 272,639,142 of NC_090438.1, forward strand.
CGATGTAGCTGTGCATGTGTTTAATCAGGGCAGACAACACTCTGGTCAGCACTATTGAAAACATTGGCTGAGATATTCCTGCTGCCAAGCCAACTGTCACTTGGAAGGAGCCAGTTGCCAGGAAATGGAGCACAGATAGGACTTGCACAAGAGGGGGGATCCCGGTGGGCTGACGGATAGCAGAGATTAGGTCAGGCTCCAATTGGGCACAGAGCTCTGTGACTGTGGCCCTGTTCAGTCTATAGGTGAGGTTAATGTGCCTGTCCTCCATTGGTACCAAGTCCACCAGGGGCATGTACACGGGGGGATGTCTCCATCTCCTATTCATCTGCAGCGGTTGCAATCTAGGGGGCAAAACAGTGAGCAGCTCATCACTATTCCATATTTACAAACACTACACTGCATTGCATGTTGTGACTGTATTGGTATATTGTTGGATAGGCCCAAATGGTGCCTATGTGTACTATGACGCAGTTAGGTGCCATGGCCTGCCCCCCCGAAATGGTGTTCACCTGTCCTGTATGGATGGACATGTGGAAGTGAGGTAATTCCGCTGACATTGTGCGCCGTTGCGGGAGGCGGTTGGGAACCTCCGTGCAACTCCTCATTGGATACCATTGGGCCCTATGGATTACAGTGGCCAATGGTGATGTACGCCGACGGTGACGGTACGCACCACCGTGGACATGACTGCCATTTTCTATCTGTTCGCTCACTTGCTACCTGACCTTCAACAGGAGAGGACCTACTCTGCAAGTGGTGCTGTGACCTGTGTCTGGAACCGACCATGCCTCGTGTCACTGGAGAAAGGGCCACTGCCTTCACCGCTGCGGAGTTGGAGAGACTGGTGGATGGGGTCCAACCCCAGTACCGAATGCTGTATGGGCCTCCAGACCAACAGGTGAGTACACTGTGAGCACGATGCATGGGGCATGAATGCATGGAGTTGTGTGTGAAGGCCTTGTTTGGGGGGAGGTTGGTGGAAGGGCCCTGGGCAGCGTGCCGCATGTATGGTGGGCAATGTCTGCGCGTAAGGCGATGCAAGGGCTATGGTGGGCCATGAGTGTAACAGGCAGGATGCCTTTTCCTATATGTATTTCTCTGAAGATCAGCGCCCATCAAAAAAAGGGTATATAGCGTGCTATCACCGAGGACGTGCGGACCCTGGGGGTCTACGGCAGGCGGAGCACCCACTGTCCCAAACGGTGGGAGGACCGGAGATGCTGGGCATGGATGACGGCGGAGGCCCAGCTGGGGATGGCCTCCAACATGGATGGGTGCCTGTCGAACCCTGACCCCCCCCGATGGCCCGCATACTGATGGTGGCCTATCCGGAGCTGGATGGGCACTTGGGGGCATCACAGCATCCACAAGGGAGTGAGTACAGTGCCCCAATATACTACTTGCTCATGATGGGGTGGCTTCCGGGGGGATATGGGCCTGTGGGTGCCCCTAGGCCAGGCCGGTCATTGCAGGGTAGGACCCATGTTGGGCAGGGTATGGTGTACACCTCTTCCAACCAAGGTAGTAGGCATCCACTACTGAGCAGAGCTCTGTGGGTCTCAGGCATGCTGCAATTGGCGTTAGGTATCCCTGTCCATGGGCTGGTGACTAGCATTGTGACTGTTAGTACATTGCCTAGTGCGTAGGGCTGTTCCCTGTGCTTGTGTCTGTCGTGTACGCCAACGTTGGTATTGTTGCCGCCATTGACCAAGGGTATCCTTTGTCTCTCCCCCTTTTTTTTTTTGTCACCCTGTCCTTATGTGCATTAGCATAATCTACAGAGGAGCAGAGGCACTGGTGACGGGGAGACCTGCATCTCACAGGGCCCAGGAGGCAGAATCTACCAACAGTGAGAGCACCAGTGGGACGGAGGGTGAGGGGAGCACCTCTGTGCCCACCCCAACTACAGGTACAGCTGTCACCCCCGTACCAGCACTGCCCTCCCAGGAGCCCCTCATCGAGTTTCTCGTGCCCGCTCTCCAAGGAGGGTGGGCATCTCCTTCGCCCACTAGGCACCTCAGTCCCTGCCCCACTTAGCCCTGCTCCCCTGAGTGAGGAGGCTATTGACCTCCTATGATGCATCTCTGTTGGTCAGTCAACCATTGTGATTGCCATCCAGGGGCTGGCAGCCCATTTGCAACAAACAAATGCATTCCTGGCCGGCATTCACATTGGCATGGCGGCCCAACAGAGATCAATCCAGGCTCTGGCCTCCTCCCTGACGGCAGCCATTGTCCCTGTTTCTAGCTTCCCCCCTCCAACTTCCTCTACCCAATCTCATTCCCCTCAACCCCAACCTATCACAAGCGCACAGGCAGACCAGCATGCACACTGTCAACATCAGGACAGTGCGTGCTCTACGGGCGACGTAAATGCAAAAACCCAGTCCTTATGCAAAGTCATATTTCATGCATTGTGTTTCTATGCAGTATGTTAACCTTCTACATTGCAGAACTTTTACCTTGAAAAGTCATTAATGCTGTTTGTAATTCATTGTTCATTTGCAAGGCTTGTTTGCAGGACTACAGAGTGTGGTCCTTTATTCTAAGACTTTCTAGAAGCCTTTCTTGCAGCATGGCTGGGTGTGGCTCGTGGGTGGGGCTTGGCTCTACATAAGGGAGCCAGCCCAGCTCCAAGTGCTGACTATTCAGAGGTCCCGGTGCAGAGCAGCAGCATTTTCCAGAGGTCCTGTCCCAGAGGCCCAGCCAGTCATTTCCAAGCCTGCCCTAGTTTATTTGGTGATCTTCAAGCAGGGCGGTAAGGCGGGAGTCAGGTTAGGCCCCCGACTCTGTTTTCTGGTAACACTCACGTTTTGGGCCTAAACTTAAAATCGCGTGTGCAATTGTTTTCATGGCATTTGGTTCTTGATAATCACGCGATCATTTAATGGCATTTGTATCTTGAATTCCGAATCGGCAACAGTGTGCGTGATTCATTCCAGGCATTTACTTCTTGGTATTCAGATCGGCAGTGCGCGCGATCATTTCATGGCATTTGTATCGTGAATTCTGAATCAGCAACAGTGTGCGCGATTCAATCCTGGCATTTACTTCTTGGTATTCAGATCGGCAGTGTGTGCAATCATTCATGACATTTGTATTGTGAATTCCGAATCAACAACAGTGTGCGCGATTCATTCCAGGCATTTACTTCTTGACATTCAGATCGGCAGTGCGCGCGATCATTTCATGGCATTTGTATCGTGAATTCCGAATCGACAACAGTGTGCGCGATTCTTTCCCGGCATTACACTCTTGAATCACAGATCGGCAGTGTGCGCGATCGTTTCATTGCACGTGAATCTCAATATTCGAATCGGCAACACGGTGCGCGATTCATTCCTGGTGTTTAACTTTTGAAATACAGATCGGCAGAGTGCATGATCATTTCTAGACCTTGAAATCTAGATGTGCAGTTTGATTAAGGTGCATAATATTCCCTGAGCATTTGGATCTTGAAACTCTTAATCAGAGAGTGACGTAGCAGTGCTATTCATGAATCTAGTACAGTTCATTCATGCAGAGAAAACCAGGGGTTCTTCGCTCTTTGTTATAATGCAGTGACTATTCCAAGAACTAATTGGAGAGTGTTATTCATTGTTCATAGTATTCTTGAAACACAGATTCAAAAGAGTGTTATTCAATGTTCATAGTATTCTGAAATCCAACAGAGTGTTATTCAGTGTTCAGAGCATAAGAGATTATTCTAAGAACTATTTGGAGAGCGTTTATTGTTCAAACATATAATATGTTCATTTTGGAATGTTCATATGAAAACCTTGTATCACCTTTTCTTGATTTCCTGGTATCTAGATTCTTGAGGCCTAGCTATAGTGAAGCCTTAGGCCATTCAGGTTTTCAGTATAAGTGTTTATTTGAAACAAAACATATTGAAAGTCATTGTGATTAATCTTGCAATTGTGTTGTTTAACTCTTGCTTCCACAGGTCTCCTTCCCCGCTGTTCCCAACCCAAAACCCATTCCCCCACTTGGCCATTCTTTAACTCTGTGCTACATAACTAGTGGAGTTTGGAGCTGCCAAGAGGTGGACATGTTGGGAACATGCCTGATTACGACCCTGGCGGACGGCGGAGGCCGTCCGCCAAGGTACCGCCGTTGAATGACCGCACCGCGGTCAAAAGACCGCGGCGGCCATTTAAACATTTCCTCTGGGCCGGCGGGCGCTCTCCAAAAGAGCGCCCGCCGGCCCAGAGGAAATGCCCCTGCAACGAGGACACCGGCTCAGTTGCAGGGGTGCGACGGGTGCAGTTGCACCCGTCGCGTATTTCAGTGTCTGCTTAGCAGACACTGAAATACTTTGCGGGGCCCCCAGGGGCCCCGCGGCACCCCCTACCGCCATCCTGTTCCTGGCGGGCGAACCGCCAGGAACAGGATGGCGGTAGGGGGTGTCAGAATCCCCCATGGCGGCGCAGCAAGGGGGATTCTAAGGGCAGCGGTAAACCGGCGGGAGACCGCCGGTTTGCCTCTTCTGACCGCGGCCGAACCGCCGCGGTCAGAATGCCCTGCGGGGCACCGCCGGCCTGTCGGCGGTGCTCCCGCCGACCCTGGCCCCGGCGGTCTTAGACCGCCAGGGTCAGAATGACCCCCAAAGTCCTTTGGGTGCGGGTGGGCTTAATTCTTCAACTAATATTTCACTCTCAGTTCCCACACCCATTCCTTTGGCTCCCCCAGAAAGGTTTTCGGGTGATCGTCATAAAGCACAAACCTTTTTGACTCAAGAAGAATTGCATTTTACATGTCGACCAAACACCTTCCCTGATGCCCAATCCAGGGTGGCCTTCCTGCTATCCTATTTGCCTGGAGACGCGGCCACTTGGGCAGTCCCTCTTGTGCTTAAAGACAGTCCCATGCTTTATGATTGGAGAAACTTTGTCCGGGAGTTTGAAAGAGTGTTTGATCGAAGAACAGTTACTTTATCCGCAGACCGAGAACTGCTAGAATTGCGACAAGGCAATAAAGATTTAGGCCCTCATCACAACCCTGGCGGTCGGTGTTAAAGTGATTGTAAGACCGCTAACAGGCCGGCGGTAAAAAAAAGGAAATCACGACCATGGCGGAAACCGCCTACATAGACAGCCACTTTAACACTTCGACCGCCACGGCGGTACAAACAAACAGCATGGCGGTCACCGCCAACAGACAGGCGGAAGACAATGTACCGCCCACACTATTATGAGAGGCCAATCCGCCACCTTTTCCGGGGCGGATTCAACGTGAACAAAAACACTTGGAAGGGGAAACACTCACCTCTACACAACAAACGAGGAACCAGGATGCCATGGAGCCAGAACTCCAAATCCTCCCTGCGATAGTTTTCCTGCTCCTCTACCAGGAGCACGAATGACGGCGGCGACGACCACGGTGAGTACTGCACCTACAACACAGGGGAGGGGGGTAGGGGGGGAGGGGGGGAGGGAAAAGAGAGTGACACACACACGCAACACGCAACACCCCCACCCTCACCCTCACCCACAACAGCACACACACCAATACATGCTGCAACAATAGATTTACACCCCACAACCCCCCCTGGAAGAACGCAATGACCTAAAGGAAATGATTGTAACAATTGTAATCAATAAAAATCCATTAGTCAAAACTTTAAATACAGTATAAGTAATTATGTACATCAACTATACAAGTCCGGATAGTGCACCATTCAAAGTCCGTGGACCACTGGGCCCAAAATGCATGGGCGAGGCCCACACTCGATACCAGACTGCAAACGGAGAGAACACTGCTGTGGCATCAGATCGAAATAAAACAGGCACCTCAGGGGGAAGGGAAGGGGGGGCACCTTAGCAGGATGAGTGCATGACGCCAGCTCCACAAGGGGGCTCCATGCCCATTGATGTATCCTGGGGAGTGCAAAGTCACAGTCTCTCAAGTCTTTTCAGTAGGTGGGTTGCCCACTGCTTTATCCTGGGGAGCGCAAAGCAACAGTCTCTCAAGTCTCTCCAGTCGGTGGTTTGCCCACTTCTCCATCCTGGGGGGTGCAAAGCCACAATCTCTCAAGTCTTTTCAGTGGGTGGTTTGCCCACTGCTCTATTCTGGGGAGTGCAAAGCCTCAGTGTCTCAAGTCTTTTCAGTGGGTGGGTTGCCCACTGCTCCATCCTGGGGAGTGCAAAGCCACAGTCTCTCAAGTCTTTTCAGTGGGTGGGTTGCCCACTGCTTTATCCTGGGGAGCGCAAAGCCACAGTCTCTCAAGTCTTTTCAGTGGGTGGGTTGCCCACTGCTTTATCCTGGGGAGTGCAAAGCCACAGTCTCTCAAGTCTTTTCAGTGGGTGGGTTTGCCCACTGCTTTATCCTGGGGAGTGCAAAGCCACAGTCTCTCAAGTCTTTTCAGTGGGTGTGTTGCCCACTGCTTTATCCTGGGGAGTGCAAAGCCACAGTCTCTCAAGTGGATGCCTTTCTCCACTGGTTCTGGAGGGGGCTTTGTGCCCAGAGTGCTTCATCCTGCCAAGGACTGAGGTAGTGGATGCCTTTCTCCACTGGTTGTGGTGGGGGTTATGTGCCCAGAGTGCTTCATCCTGCCAAGGACTGAGGTAGTGGATGCCTTTCTCCACTGCTTCTGGAGGGGGCTTTGTGCCCAGAGTGCTTCATCCTGCCAAGGACTGAGGTAGTGGATGCCTTTCTCCACTGGTTCTGGAGGGGGCTTTGTGCCCAGAGTGCTTCATCCTGCCAAGGACTGAGGTAGTGGATGCCTTTCTCCACTGGTTCTGGAGAGGTCTTTGTGCCCATAGTGCTTCATCCTGCCAAGGACTGACGTAGTGGATGACTTTCTCCACTGGTTCTGGAGGGGACTTTGTTCCCATAGTGCTTCAACCTGCCAAGGACTGAGGTAGTGGATGTGACACTCCACTGACGGTGGTGCAACATGCAAGCTGGCCAAGCTCCTGTAACTGACCACCAGCCTCGTACGACTGACCATTCGGGATGTCAGTCATGTCTGCGGTGGTGCCACTGGCTCAGGATGTCGCGGGGCTGCTGGTGGTGCTGGCGGTGGTGTCAGTAGCGGCGGTGCTGGCGGCGGTGTCAGCAGCGGCGGTGCTTGCGGCGGACTCTGGGGCATCGGTGCTGGCAGCAGGCTCTGTGGCATCGGTGCTGGCGGCGGGCTCTGTGGCATCGGTGCTGGCGGCGGGCTCTGTGGAAACGGTGCTGGCGGCGGTCTTTGTGGCGGCGGTGCTGGTGGCGGGCTCAATGACTGTCGTGCTGGTGGCGGCCTCACTGACTGCGATGCTGGCGGCGGTGTCAGTAGCGGCAGTACTGGCGTCGGGCTCACTGACTGCAGTGCTGGTGAAGGGCTCAGTGTCTGCGGTGCTGGCAGCGGTGTCTGTGGCGGCGGTGCAGGTGGTGGTCTTGTCTGCCATGCAGGTTGGCATCGACGTGGACCTGCCTTTGATTTTTTGGCCCTTCCCCACCTTGGATGGTGGCGCAGCTGTCTTCCCACTTACCACTTTTGTTTTGCCTGAGCCCTTGGTGGCAGGTGTTTTTGCCTTCTCCCTCTGGGATGTGGGCAACTTTTTCTGTTTTGGAGGTGGGGGAATGTCCTTGCCCTCACTCCTTGGGACACTGGTAGCCCTGTTGCTTGGCACACTCCAAAATCCCTCTATTGCTGGCACCACTGTGCCCGGTGATGTGGTGGCTGAGGTGCTGGGCTGGGACCTGGAAAGGCGGGCCCTAGGGGATGGACGGGGGGGAGGTGTAGGGAAGAGGTCAAAATTTGATAGGAAAAGCTTTTTAGACACACTGGGACAGGTAGATGGAGGGGGTTTGGGAGTGGAGGAAGAGGTAGTGGATGTAGGGGGTGTATGTTTGCTGACTTTGGGTGAAGGTGCATGGGCTGGAGGCTGTTGTGAGGTGGATGTCTGTAGGGTGGGTATGTGACTGCGTTTGTGTACTTTGGGAGGAGGGCTCACAGACACACTGGGAGAGGACACAGGGGATGTGTGAATGGTAGTGGAGGTGGTGAGTGCACGTGAGCGGTGTGCGTGATGGTGTGCTGGTGATGGAGGTAGTGGCTGAAGACGTAGTGCATGCAGGTGTGAGTGGAGACGAAACAGGGAGGGAGAAGGGAGACGTGGAGGGGGAGGACACAGTGCAGGCAGTGGATGTTGGTATATCTGCATGGGTATGGTGCTTGTGTGAGTGCCTGTGGGATGTGTGGTGCTTATCTTTGCCTGAGCCACCCTTGTGTGTTGAGGTGTGTGCATGCTGGTCTGATGGTGTGCTTGGGATAGGCTGAGTTACAGGGGATTGGGTCTGCGTGGAGGAGGTTGGAGGGGGAGGCTGGACACAGGGACAATGTCTGCCATCAGTGCTGAGGCCACAGCCTGAAATGCTCACTTTTGGGCTGCTTGGCCAGAATGAATGCCCTCCAGGTATGCATTTGTTTGTTGCAACTGCCTCTCTACACCCCGGATGGCATTCAGAATGGTAGACTGCCCAACAGTGAGGGAGATCAAGAGGTCAATAGCCTCCTCACTGGGGGCAGCAGGGCTGACTGGGGCAGGGCCTGAGGTGCCTGGGGCGAAGGAGATGCCACCCTCCTGGGTGAGCCTCCAAGGGACACACAATGAGGAGCTGCTGTGAGGGCGGTGCTGGTAGGGGGGGTGGCAGATGTACCTGTTGATGCGGTGGGCACAGAGAGGCCAGCCACCGCAAGGGAGCTCCCATCAGAGGAGGAATCGGTGTCGCTGGTGTCTGCTCCTGTCCCCGCCGTGGAGCTCCCCTCGTCCTCTGTCCCACTGGTGACTTCAGACTCCGTTGCCTCGCCCTCCAGGGTCATGTGGGATGCATCTCCCTCCTTCTCCGGTGGCACTGCTCCTCCGCCTGATGATGCTAATGCACACAAGAACAGGGAGACCACAAAAAGGTGGGGGGAGAAAGAAGAAAGACATGTTCAGTGCATGCAATACCGCTACTGTTGGCGGACACTACAGACACAGCAGCCCTCTGCACTACGCCATGCACTTAGAGTTCCCTAATTAATCACAGGGGCATGGGGTACAAGGCCTATGCCCAATTGCTGCACACGTGGAAGTCACAGGAGCCTGACTAGGTGTAGATGGCTCTTACCACTGGTGGGGTTGGGGTGCCACATAGCCTGCCTCACAAAGGGTCCTTGCCTACAAAGCTCGCCCTGGCCTAGGGTAACCCACTGCCCACCTCCCCCACCCAGACACCTCCTAATGCGCGCAGAGTCAGATGGATGTGACAGTACTCACCCCCTTGTGGCTGCTGTGATGCCCTCAAGCGCCCACCCAACTCCGGATATGCCACCGCCAGGATCCGGAACATCAGGGGGGTCATGGTGCGACGGGCACCCCTTCCACGTTGGGAGGCCATCCCCAGCTGGGCCTCCGCCGTCTTCTTGCTCCAGCAGTGAATGTCCTCCCATCTTTTCCGGCAGTGGGTGCTCTGTCTGTGGTGGACCCCCCGGGTCCGGACGTCCTTGGCGATGGCACGCCAGATATCCTTCTTTTGGTGGGGGCTGACCTAGAGGAATAGTACAGGGGAAAAGGATGATCTTTAACCGTCCGGACCGTCACAGTCATTGACCCACGTTCCCACCCTTGCCATGACGCACATACACTCACCGTCCACTCATGCAGGCCTCAGTCCCCCCTGTATCTTCCATCCACACCACTCCAAACAGGCATTGCCCATACAGCATGCTCACAGTGTACTCACCTGTTTGTCTGGAGGACCGTAGAGTAGCGTGTACTGGGGGAGGACCACATCCACTAACTTCTCCAACTCTTCCGAAGTGAAGTCAGGGGCCCTTTCCCAAAACACATGAGCCATCGTCGCTTCCAGACTGAGGTCACAGCAGCACTTGCAGTGTAGGTCCTTTCCTGTGGAAGGTCAGGTATCAAGTGAGTGAACAGAGAGAAAACGGTGGTCACGTCCGCGGCGGTGCATCCCGTCACCGCCGGCGTACATTGTCATTGGCTCCTGGGACCCATAGGGCCCAATGTTAACCAATGCAGGATTGTGCCGCGGTCTTCGACCGCCTACCGCGACGGTGTACAACGCCAGCGCAGTTACCTCATATCCCCTTGTCCCACATTACAGGTCAGGCAGCCGACATTTCAGGTGGCCACATGGCATTATTTTTAAATGCGTCACACATATCTAGGCCTTGCATACACACAGTGACAGGCACCTAGCGGATTGACAAATGTATGCAATAAAATATTTTTTTACTACCTCAGTGTTGGCTGACTCTGTGCTCGCTGTTCTCGTCCATATGGCACGTCCGCTGGGGCAGGTGAGGAGATGGCGGCATCCTCCGGTGTACAGATCGCTGGTGGACCTGTCGACAATGGAAGACAGACACATCATTATCACTTACAGACTTGATCATGCCACAATCAAGGAACTGTGTGCCCAGTTGGAGCCAGACCTGATTTCAGCTATCCACCATCCCACTGGAGGACCCCCTCTAGTCCCCATCTAGTGCAGGTCCTGTCAGTACTCCATTTCCTGGCAAGTGGGTCTTTTCAAACAACAGTGGCCATTGCATCAGGGATGTCCCAGCCTATGTTCTCAAATGTGTTGTCCAGAGTGTTGTCTGCCCTGCTGAAACACATGCGCAGCTACATCGTTTTCCCTCCGGTGGAGGATTTGCCCACAGAGAAAGGTGACTTCTATGCCCTGGGACATATCCCCAACATCATAGGTGCCATTGATGGGACACATGTGGCCTTGGTACCCCACGCGGGAGTGAACAGGTGTACAGACACAGGAAGAGCTACCATTCAATGAATGTGCAGATGGTGTGTTTGGCCGACCAGTACATCTTCCATGTAAACGCCAAGTTTGGAAGCTCAGTGCATTACGCTTACATTTTAAGGAATAGCAGCATCCCTTATGTGATGGGGCAACTCCAGAGGCACTGTGTGTGGCTAATAGGTGAGGACAAGGACCCTATACCCTGTGAATAGTTATCTGGGTCTGGGGTTGTCCCTAAGGGTTAGTATGTGTCTAACAGTTGTCCCTCGACATTTGCAGGTGACTCTGGGTACACCAACCGGTCATGGCTACTGACCTCAGTGAGAAATCCCAGGACAAGGGCAGAGGAACGCTACAATGAGGCACATGGGCGAACTGGGAGAGTGATCAAAAGGACCTTCGGCCTCCTGAAGGCCAGGTTCCGGTGCCTCCATATGACAGGTGGTTCTCTCTACTACTCACCAAAGAAGGTGTGCCAGATCATCGTAGCCTGCTGTATGCTGCACAACCTGGCTTTGCGACGATAGGTGCCTTTTCTGCAGGAGGATGGTCCAGAAGGAGGTCTTGTGGCAGCTGTGGAGCCTGTGGACAGTGAAGAAGAGGAGGCAGAAGAAGAGGATCTCGACAACAGAAACAACGTGATCCAGCAATACTTCCAGTGAGACATAGGTAAGAACACATCACTGCCTCCTACATCTCATACAATTGTTAGACCTATCATATGTCTGTCACTTTCACCCAGTGTATGGACCCTGACCTGTCACTTTGCCTTTCCATTTCACCGATGTGGGTCCCACTGTGCGACCTCTGCCATTTTACCTCATGGACTAGAGCTGTGTGACATAGGTATGTTGACAATACAATGGACATTGCTATTTTCGTTAGTTATAGCAAATACACATTTGTGAAAGCACAGACTGACTCCAGATTGTTTTGTGATTCAAGGGTGTTTATTTAAGTGCAAATTAGTGGAGGGGGTTGGAAAATGGTCAGGGGTGATGGTGGAGGAATGTCCATGGCAGAGTCCAGTTATTAATCTCACAGGTGCATTGTCCAAAGGGGCATAGGAAGGGGAGCTAGGGTAGTTTCATGATGGACATGGTGACGAAGTGGGATAGAAGGATGACATTCAGGGTGGTCTCATTTCTTGGTGGGGGTCTTGGCATTGTTCTCTGTCTTTGTCCTGGATCTCAGGGACCGTTTGCGGGGTGGTTCTCCATATGCAGGGGGTGGGGTGCTGCCGGCGGAGGTGGTGGGCAGTTCATCATCGAGGCTAGTGTCAGGGGCCCCTTGTTGTGCCACAGTATCCCTCCTGGTGTTCACAAGGTCCTTCGGCACCCCTACAATGGTGACCAGGGTGGTGTTGATGGACTTGAGTTCCTCCCTGATCCCCAAATACTGTTCCTCCTGCAGCCGTTGGGTCTCCTGAAACTTGGCCAGGACTGTTGCCATCGTCTCCTGGGAATGATGGTACGCTCCCATAATGTTGGAGAGGGCCTCGTGGAAAGTGGGTTCCCTAGGCCTGTCCTTCCCCTGTCGCACAGCAGTCCTCCCAGTTCCCCTGTTTTCATGTTGCTCTGTCCCCTGAACCGTGTGCCCACTGCCCCCAGGTCCCTGAGGTTCTTGGGTTGGTGGGTTTGCCTGGGTTCCCTGTAGTGGTGGACACACTGCTGCTTGACGTGTCCTGGGGACAGAGGGATGGGCCCGCTGGGTGGGTACTGTGTTGGTGTTTCCTGAGGGGGGAGGCTCTGTGGTGGCATGTGCCAGTGTGTGGGGAACCAACTGTCCCGCGGTCCCAGATGGGCCGGGCTGGTCATCTAGATCCAGTTGGACAGAGCTGCTGTCATCACTGTGGGCCTCTTCTGTGGGGGAGTGGACATGTCTGGATCCTCCGCTCCGGTAACGTTGGGTAGGGGTCCTGCAGGGGTGTAAAGGCATGATTATTGCATCTGTGTGTGCCATGGTGTGCAATGGGTGGGTGACCCTGTACCCCAGTGCTTACATTCTTGTCTAAGACCTTGTGTGATATTTGGATTGGGGATCTGTATGGGTATCTGTAGTGGACATGCTTTGATGATGGGTGTCCATGCTTTGGTGTTGCATGCAGGGCTTGGTGTTGGGATGGGTGGTTTGTGATAGTGGGACATATGTGAGGTATTGGAGTGATGGGGGTGAGGGTGAGGGTCAGGGTATGTGATAGCATGCAGTTAGGGTGGGGGATTTCATAGTTAAGATTTGACTTACCAGAGTCCATTCCTCCTGCTACTCCTGCGAGGCCCTCAGGATGCAGTATAGCCAAGACCTGTTCTTCCCATGTTGTTAGTTGTGGGGGAGGGGTGGTGGTCGGCCACCAGTCCTCTGAACTGCAATCTGGTGTCTTGAGACCACGGAACGCACCTTCCCCTGTAGGTCGTTCCACCTCTTCCTGATGTCATCCCGTGTTCTTGGGTGCTGTCCCACTGCGTTGACTCTGTCTACGATTCTGCGCCATAGCTCCATCTTCCTAGCAATGGAGGTGTGCTGCACCTGTGATCTGAATAGCTGTGGCTCTACCCAGACGATTTCCTCCACAATGACCCTGAGCTCCTCCTCAGAGAGCCTGGGGTGTCTTTGCGGTGCCATGGTGTGGTGTGGGTGATGTGTGAGGTGGTGTGTGTTGTGATGTGTGAGGGGATGTGTTTGTGTGTGTTGTGTGAGGTACGTGGATGTTGTGTGAGTGATGGTGTTGTGTGCCTATGGATGCTAGTTTGTTGATGGTGGTGTCTCTCTCTGTGCTTCGTTCTCAATTTTTGTCATAGGGGTTTGTGGGTGATATGGGTCTGTGTTTTAGATTGTATTGAGTGTGTGGGTGTGGTGTGTGTATCAGGTGTGTGTATTTCGATTTGTCCAATGTGGTTGTGTTTTGTAAATGTATGTGTATTTTGAGCGCGGCGGTGTGTACCGCCAATGGAATACTGCGGTTGAAAGACCGCCACGTGGATTCGTGGGTCGTGATAGTGTGGACATATTCCTGTTGGCGTGACGGTGGAGGTTTTTTTTATCGCCAGTTTATCACTGACCTTTGGTGTGGCGGACTTGTGTGGGTGTCTATATTTGGGTGTATTCCGGCCTGTGGGTCGTAATAGCTGTAGCGGATTTCCGCAGCCGCAGCGGTGTGTTGGTGGTCTTCTGCACTGCGGTAAGCGGCATTTACCGCCAATGTTGTAATGAGGGCCTTAGTTTCCTACTTGGCTAGTTTTAATCGGATGATAGCAGAGACATCCTGGCCTGAAGAAAAGCAAGCAACCCTGTTCTACCAAGGACTCAGAGAAGAGGTAAAAGACATTCTTGCCCAGATTTATCCTCAACCTACAGATTGTCAAGATCTGATAAACCTTGTTTTGAGAATAGACCATCGTGTTGCGGAATGACAGGGAACACGCAAAAAGACTGAGAAAAATTCCTGGCGTGTTCATGAGTACAGAGAATCACAATTTGAGAGAGAGAACAGTCCTGAACCAATGGAAATTGGAACTATCAGGCGGCCTTTGACAAAAGACGAAAAAGACCTACGTAGAAAGAACGGACAATGTCTCCACTGTGGTCGAAAGGGCCATTTCGCCAGAGAATGTCCCGCAAAACCCAAAAGACAGACAAACCTCTACCAAGAAGGTTGCAGCAAATGCACAGATCAAGCAGAAAAAATACAACACCCAAGGTGTACAGAAGGATTGCTCTTGGGTGTAACCATGGAACCTTCACACAATGGTAGAAACATTTTACCCGAGTCAAGACATCTAAGGCTAGATATAGAAGTACTGGTAAAACAAAAGACTTATCTAAAGAAAGCCATAGTAGATTCTGGGGCTACTGGTAACTTTGTTGATGCACAGTTGGTTCAAACATGGAGGATCCCATGCACCAATAGGAAAACACCAGAAATTGTACAAGCGTAGATGGAAAATGCTGAATGAGAGGCCCATTGACTCTTCAAACTGTCCCCTTGTCAGTGATCTGTAATGGGGGGAATCAGGATACCAAGCATGAAGAGGAAATTATCTTCGATGTCATCCATGCTCCTCAGTATGGAATTATCCTTGGACTACCGTGGTTACCTTATCATAACCCTGAAATAACTGGTCAGAAAGGAAAGTTGTGTTCTCCTTCATCTTGTGTAATGAAAAATGTCTGCAGACATCAAGTGTCACAGATCCTCGCAAATCCCACATAGCAATAGCCGCTGAAACAGATGTAACACTGCCTTTGCAGTATTCATCATTCCTTGATGTTGTTGACAAAAAAGAAGCCTTCTCCACCGCCCCAGTCTTGACTCATCCCGATACTGACTGTCCATCCATAGCAGAAGCAGATGCTTCAGACATGACAATTGGGGCAGTGTTATCGCAACACAACAAAGTTAATAAAAAAACGGACAAGCTAGCCAGACAAGAATCTACCATGTTACCCGCAATCCAGTCTCCTAGGTCTATCATTGCTCCAGACAAGGTTCTTTGCATCACAATAACCTAATAATAAGACTTTTCTTAAAAAATCCGTAATTCCTTCGCCATTGAGAAATGGCAGACATGGGCTCAAGCCTATCCCAAGAGGTCAATCAAACAAGGACTTCCTTTCCATGATGCCCGTTTATTTGTTCCAACTACCAAGTTGCGCAAGTTGGTATTTCATTGGTTGCATGTTATACCTACGGCAGGTTATCCAGGTATTCCTAAAACTCTTGAATTCGTCCAACGCTACTTTTGGTGCCTACTTTGATAAAAGACGTCAAGCAGATGGTAGCTAACGGTGAAGTTTGTGCTCGCATCAAGTCAAGTCAAACCAAAAGGATTGTTACATCCTGTTATCCTGCCAATCACAATTCCACAAGAAAGTTCACTTACACCAGCCGTGCCAGAAACGATTCAACACGCCATCAACCCCAGAAACCAATCCAGCAACATCTAGATAAAGCTAAACAAACGTATAAGAAGCACTATGACAAGAAACATTGTGAAGGACCCCAATATAAGCCAGGTGATAGAGTGTGGCTTTCCACACGTCATATCAACTTCAAGAAAAATCACATGTTTAATCCCAAACTCATAGGTCCTTACACAGTCCTTCAGCAAATCAATCCAGTGACCTATAAACTGCAGTTACCAAGGTCACTACGTATTCATCCAGTATTTCATACTTCACTCCTGAAAAGAGCTGTCCAAAAAGTCCGCTCCCAACCAGCTCCAGTTCTAGTACAGGGAGCATTGGAATACGAAGTGAAACAGGTGCTGGATTCAAAATTTAGAGGTCGTAATCTCTGGTATCTAATATCTTGGAAAGGTTACGGTCCTGAGAGCAATTCATGGGTTTCTGCATCTGACATTCATGCTCCACGACTAGTGAGGCGTTTTCATCGCCTACATCCAGACAAATCAGGCCCTAGAGCGCGTATGGGAGGGGGAAGTACTGTCAACATCAGGACAGTGCGCGCTCTACGGGCGACGTAAATGCAAAAACCCAGTCCTTATGCAAAGTCATATTTCATGCATTGTGGTTCTATGCAGTATGTTAACTTTTGCATTTTCAGAGCTTTTACCTTGAAAGTCATTAGTGCTGTTTGTAATTCATTTTTCATTTGCAAGGCTTGTTTGCAGGACTACAGGGTGTGGTCCTTTATTCTAAGACTTTCTAGAAGCCTTTCTTGCAGTATGGTTGGGTGTGGCTCGTGGACGGGGCTTGGCTCTATATAAGGGAGCCAGCCCAGCTCCGCGTGCTCACTATTTAGAGGTCCTGGTGCAGAGCAGTAGCATTTTCCAGAGCTCCTGTCCCGGAGGCCTATCCAGTCATTTCCAGGCCTGCCCTCGTTTGTTTGGTGATCTTCAAGCAGGGCGGTAAGGTGGAGGTTGGGTTAGGCCCCTGACTCCGTTTTCCTGTGACACTCGAGTTTTGGGCCTAAACTTAAAATCGCGTGTGCGATTGTTTTCATGGCATTTGGTTCTTGATAATCGAGCTATCATTTCATGGCGTTTGTATCATTAATTCCAAATCGGCAACAGTATGTGCGATGCAATCCTGGCATTTACTTCTTGGTATTCAGATCGGCAGTGTGTGCGGTCATTTCATGACATTTGTATCGTGAATTCCGAATCCGCAACAGTGTGCACAATTCATTCCAGGCATTTACTTCTTGACATTCAGATCAGCAGTGCGCGCGATAATTTCATGGCATTTGTATCGTGAATTCCGAATCGGCAACAGTGTGCGTGATTCATTCCAGGCATTTACTTATTGCCATTCAGATCGACAGTGTGTGCGATTGAATTCTGGCATTTACTTCTTGGCATTCAGATCGGCAGTGCGTGCGATCATTTCATGACCTTTCTATTGTGAATTCCGAATCGGCAACAGTGTGCGCGATTCATTCCAGGCATTTACTTCTTGGCATTCAGATCGGCAGTGCGCGCAATCATTTCATGGCATTTGTATCATGAATTCCGAATCGGCAACAGTGTGCGCGATTCAGTCCTGGCATTTACTTCTTGCCATTCAGATCGGCAGTGCGCGCGATCCTTTCATGGCATTTGGTTCTTGATAATAGAATCGGCAACAGTGTGCGCGATTCTTTCCCGGCATTAAACTCTTGAATCACAGATCGGCAGTGTGCGCGATCGTTTCATTGCAAGTGAATCTCGATGTTCGAATCGGCAACAACGTGCACGATTCATTCCTTGTGATTAACTTTTGAAATACAGATAGGCAGAGTGCGCAATCATTTCTAGACATTGAAATCTAGATGTGCAGTTTGATTAAGGTGCATAATATTCCCTGAGCATTTGATTCTTGAAACTCTTAATCAAAGAGTGACGTAGCAGTGTTATTCAAGAATCATGCAGAGAAAACCAGGTGTTCTTCGATCTTTGTTATAATGCAGTGACTATTCTAATAACTTATTGGAGAGTGTTATTCAATGTTCATAGTATTCTTGAAACACAGATTCCATAGAGTGTTATTCTATGTTCATAGTATCCCTGAAACACAGGCTCAAAAGAGTGTTATTCAATGTTCATAGTATTCTTGAAATACAGATCCAACAGAGTGTTATTCAGTGTTCAGAGCATAAGAGATTATTCTAAGAACTATTTGGAGAGTGTTTATTGTTAAAAAATATAATATGTTAATTCTGGAATGTTCATATGAAAACCTTGTATCACCTTTTCTTGATTTCCTGGTATCTAGATTCTTGAGGCCTAGTTATAGTGAAGCCTGAGGCCATTCAGGTTTTCAGTATAAGTGTTTATTTGAAACAAAACTTATTGAAAGTCATTGTGATTAATCTTGCAATTGTATTGTTTAACTCTTGCTTCCGCAGATCTCCTTCCCCGCTGTTCCCAACCCAAAACCCATTCCCCCACTTGGCCATTCTTTAACTCTGTGCTATATAACTAGTGGAGTTTGTGAGCTGCCAAGAGGTGGACATGTTGGGAACATGCGCAAGCCCCAATGATCTGGTCTCCTTGACACACACAAGACAACACACAGGAGTGGTTCAGGCAAACACAAGCACCACACATCATTCCACAGGCACTCACAAAAAACCATCCAGATGCAGACATACCAACATTCACTGCCTCCACTGGGTCCCCCTCCTCCTCCCCGTCCACCTCCGCCCCAGTTGCGTCTGCACTCACACCTGCATACACTACATCCTCATCCACTCCCACCATCACCATCACGCCTATCACTTCACACCCCTCACTGGCAGTCACCACCCCCACATCCATGCACACATCCCCTGTGTCCTCTCCCGCTGTGTCTGTGCCCCCTCCTCTCAAAGTACACAAATGCAAGCACTCAGACACCCAACTGCCATCCCCCTCACAACAGCATCCAGCCCATGCACCTGCACCCAAAATCAGAAGACAGACACCTCCTACAGCCACTTCCTCCACTACCAAACGTTCACCCTCTTCTTACCCCAATGTCCCTAAGAAGCATTTCCTCTCCACCGTTGACCTCTTCCCTATCGCTCCCCCCGTCCTTCACTTCAGGCCAGGGTGGTCAGAATATAGGCGAGGACCTCAGCCACCCAGTCCACGGCCACAGTAGTGTCGACAGCTACTCCAGGTGGGAGAGGATACTGGGCACCAGGCAACCACACTGAAAGGGTACCTGCACCAGGTGCTGCAAGGAAGGCTAAGGAGGCACCATCAGCTGCATCAAGGAAGGGCAAGGAGGCACCCCCAGCTGCTTCAAGGAAGGGCAAGGAGGCACCCCCAGCTGCTACAAGGAAGGGCAAGGAGCAATCCCAGGCTGCTGACAGGACGGGCAAAGGGCCGGCACCAGCAGGCAGGAAGGACAGGAGGCCTGGTACTGGGACTCATTCGGAGCCCTCACCACCAACCATGGTGGTTCAGCCGTCTGAGGCTGCTGGGGAAGGGCTGAGCCACCCCTCACCACTGGCAGCACCGCCACCAGCACCCACACCAGCACCGCCACCAGCACCTCTGCCAGCAGCCCCAGTGGGCAGCCGTCTGAGGCTGCAGGGGAAGGGCTGGAGCCTCCCCCACCACGGCCAGCACTGCTGACAGGACCGCCAACAGCACCACTGCCAGCATCAGGAGCCCCAGTGGGCAGCCATCCGAGGCTGCAGGGGAAGGGCTGACGCCTCCCCCCACCACTGTCAGCACCGCCACCAACACCACTGCCAGCAGCAGCAGCCCCAGTGAGCAGCCGTCCGAGGCTGTTGGGGAAGGGCTGGAGCCACCCCCACCACTGCCAGCACCGCCACCAGCACCACTGCCACCACTGGGCAACCGTTACCACCAGCGGACAGTGTGTAGTCCTGCTTCCATGGGCTGTTGTGTGGCCTGACCTCTGCAAATCTTGTGGGTTTGACACCCAGGTGAGAGACTGTGACCTTGCACTCCCCAAGATCTGCATCACAGGGCACAAAGCCCCCTCCAGAACCAGTGGAAGAAGCTATCCACTCACCCCATCCTACCCAGGATAAAGCACACTGGGCACAATGCCCCCTCCAGAACCATTGGAAGAAGCCATCCACTCACCCCATCCTTCCCAGGATGAAGCTCACTGGGCACAATGCCCCCTCCAGAACCAGTGGAAGAAGACATCCACTAGAGAGACTGTGGTCTTGCACTTCCCAGGAACAAGCAGTGGGCAAACCACCCACTTGAGGGGCTGTGGCCTTGCACTCCCCAGGACCAAGCAGTGGGCAAACCACCCACTAGAGACACTGTGACCTTGCACTCCCCAGGAACAAGCATTGGGCAAACCACCCAGTAGAGAGACTGTGGCCTTGCACTCCCCAGGACCAAGCAGTGGGAAAACCACCCACTAGAGAGACTATGGCCTTGCACTCCCCAGGACCAAGCAGTGGACAAACCACCCACTTGAGAGACTGTGGCCTTGCATTCCCCAGGACAGCGTACATGGCATGTTGCCCACTCCAGGACTAGTGGTGTTGTACCATCTTCCGGCTGAGGTGCCCCCCATTCCCCATCCCCCTGAGGTGCCTGTGTATTTTCGACCTAATGCCCCTGTAGTGTTCTCTCCATGTTGTTGCAGGAGTGAGGTGGGGCCTTGGCCTATGTGTTGTGGGTCTGTGGCCCACGGACATTGAGGACTGAGCAGTGTCCCTCCATTTGTAAACATGTATATATGTTTGTATGTTGATGCACTTATTCATGCTATTTTATCGTATTACACTCACTTTCTTCAAATCTTTTTGTCCTTGCATTATTCCTGAGGGGTACGGGGGGAATATGTAATGTTAGTGCATCTGGTTGTGTGTATGGTGTTGGGGGTGGGGTGTTGCATGTGTGTGTCATTCTCTTTTTCCTCCACCCTCCCTTGTGTGCTAGGCGGCAGTACTCACAGTGTTTGTCTTCGCCGGCGTTGCTGTTCATAATGCAGCAGAAGGTAGACGAGCATGGGAAATATGTGCAGCTCGGGCTCCACGGCGTTATGAAAGTTCCCTGAGTCTCCACAGGTGAGTCCTTTGACTTTTGAGCTCTGTTTCCGCCATTCTTTTGATGTTGTTGGTACCGCCCCGGAAAAGGTGGCAAATAGACCGGTCGTAATAGTGTAGGCAGCACATTGTCTTCCACCTGGCTGATGGCGGTTACCGACGTGGTGCTTGTTGATTCCGCCCTGGCGGTCGGTGTGTTCAAGTGGCTGTCTGTCTGAGCGGTTTCTGCTGCGGTCATAATTCCATTTTGGTTACCGCCGGCCTGTTGGCGGTATTACCACCGCTTTATTACCGACCACCAAGGTGGTAATGAGGGCCTTTGAGTGAAAGAAAAACGAATAACTTGATTAATGAGTAAGGCATCATACACTATGGAGTGCAAGTACTCTATTCTTGTGCTAAGTGACTAGAGCCTTACTAGATAGGGCATCAGGTACAGATTTGCTGCTCTCTGCAGTCTGCAGCTGGGGCCGCTGCCATGGACAAAAATTATATTTGAGTCTAATGGCCCTGTTCTTCTCCAAATGCATTTCAATTCTACCCTCTCTCCAAAGAAGCAGATGAATAATACGCCATACACGCCATGTAAGACATGCGGACAATAGATATCTTGTCTGCCCTAAGTAGAAGTAGGAAAAATGATCCACTGCAGTACAGGAGAAAGGACACAATATTTAGATTTTATTGGACACATTTGTCACAGAGTATCACATCTGCAAAACACGAAATCACAGACATTTAATCCCACTTTACTTCCTGCCCTCACCCTCAAATACAAATTACTTGAATCAAACACATTCACTTGCCAATAAAGGAAGGAAACCTGACTTAGGGCCTGATTTAGATCTCAGCAGAGGGGCTACTCCATCGTAACAGTGACGGATATCCCGTCTGCGGAAATCTAAATACCATAGAAAACAATGGTATTTTTATTTTAATGGATGGGATATCCATCACTATTGCGACAGAGTAACCTCTCCGCTGAGATCCAAATCAGGCTCTTAGTCGGCTGCAGGAGGGTACATGGAAAAGGCTAGGTAGGCACGATAGAGGTTTTGCTATAGAATAGTATGGGGGTCACTGATGATGTGGCTTAGATTAGGCTTAGTCAGTCACTGTAGATGAAACTGAAAGTTGATGAATGCCAAAAGGTAAAAATTTGAACAGACATTCTTCCATTATGGAAGCCATATAAACCACTTGTCCTGTAACATATGGCACATGCCAAAAATGTTTTTTTTCAATTTTTTTAATAGACTGGGACAGAATTTCGGAATGAATAAAGGAATGCAGTATTCAAAGGGAAGTGAGTGGGCACTGGGAGGGAAGGGAAAAACACCTTGTTTTCGTTTTGATTTGCAATCCATTGAAAGCTTTGTAAATGCCACATTAACAGAAGCAGATGCACACTGCATAGCCAACACTGCAGTGCAGAATTGAACCATGCTGCACACATTGTTTTGTTTGGCAAATGCAATGGGACCATCCTCATACTACTTTGGAAAGGAAAGTAGTATGAGGAGGCCAACCACTTTTCCTCTAGAGCTTGTTCCTTCTCTAGTTATGCAATCTTTTGTTCCTTCTCTAGCTTCACAAGCTTCCGTTGAAGCTTTCTCTCCTCCATCCTGTCCTCCAGCTACTCTGGGGACAGGTTCCTAGATGACACACTGCTTCCTGCGTGTGGATGGACTTCCAGTCCTGTGAGGATGTTTCCCCCATGTCGAACAGGTCACATGTCAGGACCCTCAGGAAGGTCCTGTTCCATTTCCTCCTCATATTCTGATGCTCTTCCTTGTTGTCTGTGTGGGTCTGGTGGGCATCCACTCATTCTCAAAGCCTTTTGGAGCTCTGCCTTCTTAGTGCTCCCTTTGGAAAGCAAACTCTTCTCCTGGCAAAATCCCATGTGAGCTGGGTCACTGTGTAGCTCCCTGAGCTGGCCATCTAAAACTCCATCTTGGCAGGTCAGGTCACAGACACAACAGAAAAAATGGGAATGGGGAAAATTTGAAAAAAAACAAAAAGTGGAGAATTTAAACTCATAATGCTCTTGATATGGAGTAGAATCATTGTATGATACTGCACAAATACAAGTCGTCCTATCCTGACCACTGATCACCTATGTTAGAAATTGGGTTTCTGGTTGGCAGAGGTATGCACCATTTCCAAGCAGGAACCACAGTCATAATAAGTCACAAACACACCCTAAATTAGGCTTAATTTAAGATGCAATGTGTTAAATATTTGTGTAACACTTCAAACAGTAAAACTGTGAAAACATCATATAAAAAGAACCCACACCCATTAGAAAAATAGAGCTTTATTTAATTAACAAAAATGACCAAAAACAACAAAACTCCATAAGTATGAACGGACGTATTAATTTTTAAAAATTCAATGAGATTGTAGTGCTTAAAAGGGGCAAATCCAAATGTTCAGCAGACCGCGATGAAGCACAGGTCTGATACAGGGACCAGCCTTGCCCCGATGAAAAAGTACCACAGCTTTTGGATACATCGACATTAAAGCCGAGCGGTGGGGAGCAGAGGAGGCGATGCAACATTGCTGATCCTTCAGATGTAGACAATGCATTGGCTCCAAGCCACACAAAGTCGGAAATACATTAGAAGCTGGAGACAATGCCCGATTCAGTCACTGATGCAGTGTCTGCAATCCTCATGGCAGTGGCAATGCGTCTGCGTCCAGGGAGATGCAGTGGTTCTGATCAGCACAATGGCATCAATGTGCAGGTTTTGGTAGTTGCAGCACTTTATAACCATCCAGGACTGGATTGGCATCACTTGGCAGGGTAGGACTTCCATCAAGCAAAGCGCAGATGCTGTTGTAGGTTGATGAGAAGTCTGATTTGCACATGGCTGGGTCCAAATGGGAATGACATGGGTAGCAAAAAAATGATGTGTTTAGGCCCAGATCTCTGTATTGGGGTGAATGTTTATAATTGTTCAGCATTCCACCCATCACTTGTTTTTTTGCATTTGTCACACTAAGTAAGACGGGTATGCCCAGAAGTGGGTCAAGTGTTCCCCATGCCACTGGAGTCAAGCCAGCCTGGCTGATGAGGGGTGCTAGCCCAAAACAGGTACAAGGATGAATAGTTCCAGTCCAGGGAGGACATGGACTGGCAGCTCCAGCTGGGCTGTTCCTATGTGGAGCAGGGTCAAGACTGGTTTTCATATGGCTGCGTCCAAATTGGAATGGCATGAGTAGCAAGAAAATGATGGGTTTAGGCCCAGATCTCTGTACTGGGGTGAATGTTTGACACTGTTCAACATTCCGCCCATCACTTGTTCTTTTTGCAACTTTCTAAAAGTGGCATTTTCAAAGTTGTAACCATTCTCCAACTTTACGATTAAAGAGAATTTATCATTACAATTACACAGGTACTAAACATGACAGATCAACCTTCTCTCTATTAGGAATCACAGCTTATTAATTGTAATACAAACCCCCCACTGTTAGCCTACGAGTAGGGTAGGCTTCACACTAATGAAAAATGACATAGAGAGCTTTTCCCTACCAGGACATGTAAAACTTTAAAGCACATGTCCTACTTTTTAGTCCCACAGCACCCTGATCAATGTTCTACATATGGCCTACTTTAGGAGTGCCTTACATGTAATAAAAGGTGAGTTTAAGGCTTGGCAAGGGATTTTAAATGCCATGTCAACATGGCAGTGTAAACTGCACACACAGGCTCTGCAATGGCAGGCCTGAGACATCTTTAAGGGCTACTTGAGTGGGTGGCACAAGTAGTGCTGCAGTCCCACTAGTAGCATTTAATTTACTGTCCCTTTTCACATGTAGTGCACTTTACTAGGGATGTATAAGTAGATTAAATATGCTGATTGGGGATGTATCAGTCAAACCATGTTTAGGGGAGACAGCACATACACTTTAGCACTGAGCAGCTGAAGTAAAGTGCCCACAGTCATAAGCCCGACAAAAATAAATCAGCAAAATATGAGGCAATCAAGCAAAACGTTTGGGGGGAAGACCACCTTAAGGCTGTCAGGTCTCTCATGTAGCATTTCTCATACTGCGGGGATGTTTTGTACTATTTTATGTGGTGTATTGCATTGTCCTTGTCTGTGGTATTAAGGCTGTTGTTTTGTGTTCTATTTTGATTGTTATGTTGTGTACTAAGTTTTTCTTGTTTTCTTATTTTGCTTTGTGTTACCTTAGTCCATTGTGTTCTATAACTTCTTTAGAGATGTCAATAAACACTGCTGCATATTCGCTTAATGTTCCTTCAAAAGCAAATATATACCTCTGCCTTTCAATTATGTAACGCACCAGTCAGCTTAAAACAGGGATAGAGGCCATACCACTGCTCGTTTTTGTAGGATATGTTGCTTCATTGTCATTTGCCAATAAACACATGCAATTCTAAAACTAAAATATTGGAAGCAAAAACGAAATAGTTTACGATTGTTGCATTTGAATGATAACTACTAGAAATCTAAGTGAGCAGTTAGAGTGTAAATTATTTTTTCCAGTTAAATAAATTAAATAGTGTCTATGATTTTGTGGTATAAAGATACAAAATGAAAATTAGCGTATCTCTTTGTTAGACAATAACCAATTTAAATGCAACTAGCAAATTTTCTAGTTCGATGGTATAGGGGCATACATAGATGCAGATATAAACCCGTATCAAGATGTGATTAATTTGAGCTAAGATAAATTCACTTCACATGGGTAAAGGGATACATACATTTCACCTCAAAGAAATACAATCTATCATATAATAAAAACGTAAACATGTGATTAATGTCACCTGACTAATTGATACAAACCGTTATCTCAATACCAATAATGTAATATCCCTTTAGCATTCCTGTGAAAATGATCAATACTGTTCTAAGGCAGAGTGTGCCGAATATGTTGTTTACATTGCTTTTACATTGTGTTCTATGTTGAGACTGAATTCTTATTACAGAGGACTGAACGACGAGCAAAAACCATCAGCATGCATATACAAATTGAATGACATTGCCGTCTCTATTAAAAACAATGTGGGTTATGATTATGGCTTTACAAATATAGATGGACAACGCAGGCTGGCATGCGCGCAGAAAAAGGCTAATTAACAAAAACATGATTATGATCGCTCCTCAGAGTACATTAATATTATCAAAACACTATCACAGCAGTCTGTTAAACAAATGAGCACATTGCTTCTTACCTGGGCAAAGTGATATGCATTCCATTATCACCACGAGTGAGTAAAAATCAATAACAATTAAAAACAAGCACAGTTCCCTCCTCACACAGGCCTCAACGGGTGGCCTATCCTTCAGCTGCGAAATGCGGCAGGAGGTGCTGTCCATATTCTGAGAGGTGTCTTTGGGTCACAAAAAAGGTGATGGGAGGAATGCTTGCAATTTCTCTAACCACGGGCAATGGTTCGGGGTAGCACCCCAAACCATCGTTCTTTTGCCTCCCATGTCACCTCAGTGTGGACCAAAGGGTATGAAATTCAGGCTTGACACTACTCCCATAGGAATAATCTAGGCTGAACTACCAGGCCATGTCCTCCCTGAACCGGAACATAAGCAACCTAAGACCGTTTTCGCATTGATTAGGGCTCATCAGTTGGGTATAGGTTGGTTCCATTGGCACAGTGAGCATGGGACCCACATCTTGGCATACTTGTCCGACTTAGGGTGGCACACTAAGGCATACAAATAAAGTGATGGATGGAATACTTGATTTAATATCAGCCACAGCATCCTGTTGTCACTGGGCCATGAAGTGCCCTGGGCAGGACATTTGGGTATCAGAAAAACTCAGGATGGGGTGGACTCTTTTTTCCTACATGACAGGGATGCACAGAGACATAGAGAGGTTCTGTAGTATCTGTTCCATTTGCTAAGTGAGTGGTAAGTCAAGAGGACAAAGTCACCACTAGTGCCTCTACCAGTTGTAGGTGTTCCAGTTGAGCAAGGAGGACTAGATGTAGTATAGACATAGTAGGTCCATTTGATCCCCTCACTGTCATGAAACAAATACTTCTTGGTTGTCATGGATCACGCCACCAGATATCCTGAGAAAGTACCTCTGAGGAGCATGACTGCAAGAGTGGTAGCAAAAGCTCTTCTGGGAATCTTTTCTCAGGTTGGAATTTTCATGGATAGTAATTTCTGACCCAGAAGCCACTTTATCACCTCATACATGAGAACATGAGAGAGATGTGGGAGCAAGCTGGTGTGATATACCACTGTTCATGTGGTTTACTATGACAGGGAATGATCCTGTTGTGAATATAAGGGGTGGGATGCTTTACCAGTCAAAATACACAGAAACCCCATTCACCATGAATTGTATGTATTATTTTTGTAGTTCCATAGTTACTCCACGACCTCTTACCATAAGTAATATTTCATGAACTCTATCTACCTCAACCTATTTGTATTATGTTATTACTCTCAAGTGGGAATACAGCTTATAACACATACCCACATTAATAAGTGTACGACAAATAAATACAGAGCTTCTCAAGATAGAAAAGTGTTCACAAATGTGTCAGCAAACCTATGTGTCCAACATATAAAAGAATATTTTTGTTTGTGAACCAATGATATTGTAATGCTTGTTAAATTGTATAAGAGGGGAGTATTATTTTCCTCCACACATATGGTCTTTCAGGTACTGCAAGTCATCAGCAAATGGAGCATTTATCTTTTTTTCTGTTTCTTGGCTATCTGAAGATGGTAAATCAATACCTTCATAATCACATGGTTCACTATTTTATTTGTGTTTACTAGCCCCTATCTTGCATTGCAAAGTGCGCTTAAGCGTTTTGACCTTCAGGTTGGGCTTATGATTTCTTGGAAGGTCTTCTTCAGAGCAGAAAGCTTGTATACTGGTGACGGAAGATATCAAGTTATCAGTAGTAGCATTAAGTTAGGACACAATGGCTGCCACAGCTTTGGGCTGATTGGTGAGTTAAGTGGTTAAAGAACTGGGACAGTGCTGTTTTGCCACCTTCGACAGTGGTGAATGATTGCTTGTCACAGGAACTTTCAATGTATGCGCTTCTTTTGGCTGGAACTTTAGCACCATTTTTTGACATATCTAAAGTAAACAATTGAACATAACAGAATACATACATAAAGTAGCATAATAACATGTTTAAACCAAAACAGAGCACATCAGAACAAAACTGTCAAAACAGAACACAACCTAAATCAGTAATACAACAGAATCACGTTACAGTAAAGCAGAACAAAACAGAGAAGAAAACAAAAAAAGCAGAAAACCTCACTGCCATTACAAAATGCCTGATGTTTTATAACATGGGATTCTGCAATCCCAGAATAAAAATAAATCTGTCTATAATTTCTTTACAATAGGTGTATTGTAACACACCCATTTGCCTATTATTAAGAAATGACTTAGCAGCTGAATTGTAATAATTTATTTCAGATGAGTTCTGATGTCATAGTGTCTACTGCCAGAGCCAAAAGCTGAGGAGGGAGGCAGGTCAGGTCACACAGCATAATTAAAGCAACTATTTAATGATCTACACACCATGGATTTAAGTGGTTTGTGGGATATCAAATGGTGTGACAATGCATTATAAAGAATAATGTACCCACTACTGTACATAAAAAGGATATTTGTAAACTCCCTTGAAGTTCCATAATCATATAAAGGAAATCAGCCTTCAGCTGCATTCCTCTATAAGTAGCATGATACTCCTAAGTGACTTGCATTATTCTTTAAAATGTAAAGCGTTCAACTTTGGCTCCATTTGTCAAATCTTCACAAATTTTATAAACTTGTTTGCTACTCACTTCAGCTGCTGTCTGGAAAGTTTTGGTGTGACTCATCAAACAGCTGAACCGAATTACATCAAATTTGGCCCCAGTGAGAATCCACATATTTAAGCCTCAATTAAAAAAAACATACACCCCCTCACAGACCCACTCACACACCCATTCAAACACTCTAACATGCACTCACAGACCCACGAGACCACTACCACACCCAGTTACAGACCCACACAGCCACTCACACAGCCACTCAAACACTCACACACCCACTAACACACCCACACAGCTACTCACACACCCATGCAGCCACTCACACACACTCACAGACCCACAAAACCACTTGCACACCCACTCACAGACCCACACAGCCACTCATACATCCACACACTCACACACATACACACACACATACAACCCTTCACAAACCCATACAGCCACATGCACACCCACTCACAGACCCACAAAACCACTCACACACCCACTCATAGATCCAAACAGCCACTAAAACATGCACTCACACAGCCACTCAAACACTGACACACTAACATACACACCCATATAACCATACACACTCAGTGACAAACTCATTTAGACAGTCACACACCCACTCACAGACCAACAGTGTAAGGTTGGCTGCATGCTTACAATGAACTGGGCATGGCCAACGGCTGTGGGCAGTGGTGTTTGAATTAAAGTATGGTAAATATTACTTTACATATTTTCTTTGTTCAACATTGCTCCCTGGGGGCCAGAACTTTCTAGGGATTTAGGATGTACACATTAGACAATTGTATATACAATACATTTTAATTGCACTCATTATATAGTCTGAAGTTATCAAATAACTTTTGGCACAGAGCCTGTCGCCCTGGACTTATATTAGAAACCTATGCCTTAGAAATTCTTAAATAAATCAATAGATTTGACAATTAAACTGGTTAGCCCAGATTGTATCTTTTTACAAATACAGCATAGCTCAAAAAGACTTTTTTACTAAAACCACTGAATTGTAATATCTCTCCATGATTTTTTTGCAGTAAAAATAAGGACCAATTTTTGAGTCATCAGGTTGTAGCATATACTTAGATGCCTCTTATGAATCCAGGAAGGGATGGAGAGAGACCAAATGCAAGTAGCTGAACCTCTGAGCATCAAACGCATATATACATGTTTGTAAAGTGCATGCCACACATGAACCAGAGTGACTTCCTAACCTTGCATTCTGACCTATAGCTGAACCTTAAGTGCAGAGCAACACATGAGCCTGGAGGTCTCCTCTCAACATGGTCTTGCAGCCATGCTTAAGAAGACATCCCAGCATATGTGCTGCCGAGAACCAATTATTTGTTGCAGCTCCACATTCTTGCTCTCTTGATGTACAGGGCTTGTTCAAACATCAAGATGGGCCATGCCCAGCAACTGGACATAGTTGTGAGGAGCTAGGAGCTGCACACAGCTGCTTGTAGCATGCTTGTGTCACCACATGATCTCAGCAGTGATTAGTAGTAAGCAGCACTGTTTCCCATCATGCCGCCCTGTCATTAGAGGTTCAAAGAGTGACAGTTTAATGTTGGTAGTGACAAGGAGGAGGTTCAATAAACCACCTTTCATGAATACACCTTTCCAACCACACATAAGGATCCTGTGCACAAATGTGTAAGAGATATGCAACAGTTTTTTAAAGTAATAATTCTGTCAGCAGCATGTACGCAGACACTATGGCCCTCATTACAACCCTGGTGGTTGGGGATAAAGCGGCGGTAATACAGTCAAAAGGCCGGCGGTAAAAAAAATGTAATTTTGACCACGACGGAAACTGCCAACACAGACAGCCACTTTAACACACCGACCGCCACGGCGGTAGCAACAAACACAGCGGCAGTAACGGGCAACAGCCAGGCGGAAGACAATGTACCGCCCACTGTATTATGAGAGGCCAATCCGCCACCTTTTCCGGGGCGGTACCAACGCCATCAAAAGCACGGCGGAAACAGTATACAGAAGGGAAACGACTCACCTCTCGACACTCAAAGAAGAACCACGATGCCATGGAACCCGGTTTGCACATATTTCCCATGCTGGTTTACCTCCTCCTACACCAAGAACACGAATGGCGGCGAAGACGACCACGGTGAGTACCGCACCAAGCACACAAGGGAGGGGGGGAGGAAAAAGAGAGTGACACACACATGCAACACCCCCACTCCAACACCATACACACTAACAACAACATTACATATCCAACCCATAACCCTCAGGAATAACGCAAGGACAAAAGGATGTGAGTAAAGTCAGTGTAATAATAAAAAGTTAGATAAGTACGTCCTTAAAGCACAAAACAGTATCTACAATATATACAAATGGAGGGACAATGCCCACTCCAAAATGTCCGTGGCCCACAGGGCCATAACACATAGGCAAAGGCCACACTTGACTGGGGCATGAGGCCAAAGATACACAGGCACCTCTGGGGAAAGGGGAAAGGGGGACACCTCAGCCAGAAGATGGTTCAACGCCACTGCTCCTAGAGGGGGCTACTTGCCCATCACTCTGTCTAGGGGAATGCAAGGCCACAGTCTCTCAAGTGGGTGGTTTTCCCACTGCCTGGTCCTGGGGAGAGCAAAGCCACAGTCTCTCTAGTGGGTGGTTTGCCCACTGCTTGGTCCTGGAGAGTGCAAGGCCACCGTTTCTCAATTGGATGGCTTCTCCACAGGTTCTGGAGGGGGCTTTGTGCCCAGTGTGCTTCATCCTGGCAAGGAGGGGGTGAGTGGATGTCTTCTTCCACTGGTTCTGGAGGGGGCCTTTTGCCAGGTTTGCTTCATCCTGGCAAGGAGGGGGTGAGTGGATGCCTTCTTACACTGGTTCTGGAGGGGGCTTTCTGCCCTGTAATGCAGATCCTGGATGGTGCAAGGTCACAGTCTCTCACCTGGGTGTCACACCCTACAGTTGTTGCAGGGGCCAGGACGCACTACAGCCCATGTAGTCACGACTACACACTGCTCCCCGGTGGTGATGGCTGCTCAATGGTGGAAGTTGCGGGGCTGGCGGTGGTGCTGTCAGTGGTGGGGGGAGGCTCCAGCCCTTCCCCTGCAGCCTCAGACGGCTGCCCACTGGGGCTGCTGCTGCTGGCAGTAGTGCTGCTGGCAGTGGTGCAGGTGGCGGTACAGGTGGCAGAGCAGGTGGCACTGTAAGTGGCGGTGCTGGCGGCGGTGCTGGTGGCGGTGCTGTAAGTGGTGGCGGGAGACTCCAGCCCTTCCCATGCAGCCTCAGACGGCTGCTCACTGGGGCTGCTGCTGCTGGCAGTGGTGCTGCTAGCAGTGGTGCATGTGGCGGTGCAGGTGGCGGTGGTGAGGGGAAGGCTCCAGCCCTTCCCCTGCAGCCTTGGACGGCTGAAGTGCCATGGCTGGAGTTGTTTGCCCAGATGCTGCTCCAGCCCCAGGCACCAGATCCATCCCATAGTTCCGGGGTCTCTCAGTGCACGTAGGTTTACCAGAGTTGGCTGATCTACACAGAAACCTTAGTGGATTTCTCAAGCCTGATGTTTTCCCCGATGTTGCCCTACCTTTAATATTTGGAGGGTTTCTGATTTTCCTATTATGCGTCCCTAATTGCTTAAAGGATTAGGTACGTGTCAAGGTCCTGACGAATCGCACTAGATCATTTATTGACTAAAAAGCAAGAAAAATGTTGACCGATTATATAGAGTAACACAGGGGATCCTGTGTTTACCTTCACTGTTCTCCATTGTGAGATTTAGTGAGTCGTTTTTAATCATGTCAGAGGTATTAGTATCATAATAAATAGCATTTTTTACCTCTAGGCATTTTTAACTACCCTTATACCAATCCTTAAAATACTTTTGACTGGTTGTTCACTATTCTCAAAAGATCTCCGGCAAAGAGCCCCCCTGTGGGGCCCGTCAGGCATTGCAGCGCCGGCCTGACGATGAGCACAGCCCTATGATGAAGCATGTCACCGAAAGGTGAGTGAGGGCTTTTGCTTCGAATGAATTGATTTCCATCCAATACAGAACCATCAGTCTGAAAGAAACCCTCTTGTGTTTTGGAACTGTGTGTATATTATTTTAATTTGTTCACCAGATCCATCCTGCCTGCGGCGTCCGTTCCTTTGACATTAGCTTTGACAGCTGTTGTTCCCTTCCTGCCCTTGGCAGCTGGTGGTGCCTCCTTGCTTCTGCCAGCTGGTTGTGCCTCCTTGCCCTTGCTAGCTGGTGGTGCCTCCTTGCCCTTGCTAGCTGGTGGTGCCTCCTTGCCCTTGCTGGCTTGTGTTCCCTTCCTGCCTTTGATAGCTGGTGGCCCGCATCGTGCTCACAGTGTACTCACCTGTTTGTCTGGAGGACCATAAATAAAGGGTACTGGGGTAGGACCCCATCCACTAGTCTTTCCAACTCCTCGGAAGTGAAGGCAGGGGCCCGTTCCCCAGACATTTGAGCCATGGCTGCTTCCAGAAACAGGTCACAGCAGCATTTTCATCATAGGTCCTCTCCTGTTGAAGGTCAGATAGCAAGTGAGTGAACAGATAGAAAATGGCAGTCACGTCCGCTGCAGTGCGTACCGTCACTGCCGGCGTACATCACGATTGGCTCCTGGAACTCTTAGGCCCCAATGATAACCAATGATGTGTTGCACAGCGGTCGTCGACCGCCTCCCGCAATGGTAAATTGCCATTGGCTCCTGGAACCCATAGGTCCCAATGATAACCAATGCGAAGTTGCGCGTGGTATCCCCCCTCTTGTGCAGGTCCTGTCAGTGCTCCATTTCTTGGCAAGTGGGTCCTTCCAAGCGACAGTGGCCATGGCATCAGGGATGTCACAGCCTATGTTCTCAAACATGCTGACCAGAGTGTTGTCTGCCCTGATGAAACACATGTGCAGCTACATCGTATTCCCCCAGGTGGAGGATTTGGCCACAGTGAAGGCTGACTTCTATGCAATGGGACATATCCCGAACATCATTGGTGTTATTGATGGTACACATATTGCCTTTGTCCCCACCCCCCCTGGAGAAATGAACAGGTGTTCAGAAATCAACAGAGCTTTCACTCTCTGAATGTGCAGATAGTGTTAGTGTGCCTGGCGGGCCAGTACCTCTCCCATGTCAATGCAAAGTACCCTGGGTCTGTGCATGATGCCTTTATTTTGAGGAATGGAAGCATTCCATATGTAATGTCTCAACTCCAGAGGCACAGGGTGTGGCTAATAGGTGAGCCCATGGTCCCCACCCAGTGGATGTTGGTATGTGGGTGTGGGTTTGGCACTAAGGGTGAGTGTCTGGCTAACAGGTATCCCTCGATATTTACAGGTGACTCTGGTTACCCCAACCTCTCATGGCTACTGACCTCAGTGAGGAATGCCAGGACAAGGGCAGAGGAACATTACAATGAGACACATGGGCGAACAAGGAGGATCATTGAGCGCACCTTTGGCCTCCTGAAGGCCAGATTCTGGTGCCTCCATCTGCCTAATCACCCAAGAAGGTGTGCCAGATCATCGTTGCATGTTGCATGTTGCACAACCTGGCCTTGAGACACTTGGGGGGTTATTCTAACTTTGGAGGAGTGTTAATCCGTCCCAAAAGTGACGGTAAAGTGACGGATATACCACCAGCCGTATTACGAGTTCCATAGGATATAATGTAATACGGCTGGTGGTAAATCCGTCACTTTTCTGTCACTTTTGGGACGGATTAACACCTCCTCCAAAGTTAGAATAACCCCCTTGGTGCCTTTCTGCAGGAGGATGAGGCTGGAGATAGTTGTATGCCAGCTGTGAAGCCTGTGGACCGCGATGAAGAGGAGGCAGAGGAAGAGGATGTGGACAACAGAACAACTATAATTCAACAGTACGTCCAGTGACACACAGGTAAGACACTTTAACTTCACCTTCTATTGCAGTTTTGTGTAGGACATTGTACATGACAAACTGATTTTCCAAATTCTATGGCCACTTACTGTACCCTTTGGCATCTCTATTTTCAGATATCTGTGCCCCACTCTGGCTCCTGGGGTGTTTACTGCTGGCCACTACAGGTCATACCTATGTATATATAACTGTACATTCGAATTGCAATGTTTACAGCTTGTTAAACTAATACATATTTCAATCAAGTGACAGACTCCATACTTGTATTAGTTCCAAGGGTATTTATTTGTGTGATAATAAGTGTAGGGGGTATTGCAATGGGCTGGGTTGATGATGGAGGAATGTCAGGATAGAGGCCAGTCTATTGGTATAACAGGTGCATTGCCCAAGGGGGAATATGGAGTGGGGCAATGGCAGTTCAAGGTGGGCAGGGTGACAGAGTGGGACACAAGGGTGACATTCAGGGGAGTCTTATTTCCTGGTGGGGGTCTTGGCAATGTTCTCTGGCTTCTGCCTGAATCGCAGGGACCTTTTGCGTGGTGGTTCTCCTTCTGCAGGGGGAGGGGTGCTGGTGGCCTGTTGTTCCTGTGGCGGGGCCTCCTGTCCACTAGCCTTAGCAGAGGTAGAGGGCTGTTCCTCGGTGTGACTAGTGTCAGGGGCCCGGTGGTGTGCCACCTCTTCCCTCATGGTGTTGGCCATGTCTGCCAGCACCCCTGCAATGGTGACCAGGGTGGTGTGGATGTCCCTCAGGTCCTCCCTGATCCCCAGGTTTTGTCCCTCCTGCAGCCGCTGGGTCTCCTGCAATTTGGCCAGTATCTGGCCCATCGTCTCCTGGGAATGGTGGTATGCTCCCAGGATGTTGGTGAGTGCCTCGTGGAGTGGCGGTTCCCTGGGCCTGTCCTTCCTCTGTCGCACAGCAGTCCTCCAAGTTTCCCTGTTGTCCTGTGGATCTGTCCCCTGTACCCTGTGCCCACTTCCACTGACCCCGGGTCTCTGATCGTCCTGTGTTTGTGGGGTTGCCTGGGGTCCCTGTAGTGGTGGACACACTGCTGATTGACGTGTCCTGGGGACAGAGGTATGGGCCCGCTGGGTGGGTGCTGTGTTGGTGTTTCCTGAGGGGGGAGGCTCTGTGGTGGTATGGGACTGTTCCTGGGTCACCGACTGTCCAGAGGGCCCTGAGGGGCCAGGTTGGTCATCCTGATTCAGGCATGCAGAGCTGCTGTCATCACTGTGGGCCTCTTCGGAGGGATGGATGTTGCTGGCACCTCCTCTCCAGTGACATTGTGTGGGGGTCCTGTGGGGATGTAAATGCAGTGTTATTGTTACTGCGTGTGACATCTTGTGCATGGGTATGTTCCCCCCTATGGTTGTTATTACCAAAGCAGCTTTGGCTTGTGCGAGTTGTGATTTGGTTGGCTGAGTGATTGTCACTATTGTGCATGCTGCGGTGATGGGTGTCCATGCAGGGCTGTGAATGGTGTCCATGCATTGGTGGTGCATGCAGTGCTGATTACTGGGATAGGTGGGTTGTGATGGTGGGGTGTATGTGAGGTGGTGGGGTGATGGGGTGAGGGCAGGGGTAGTGGTATGTGATTGCATGCAGGTAGGGGGGTGATAGTAGTAAAGAGTTGACTTACCAGAGTCCAGTCCACCTGCTACTCCTGCCAGGCCCTCAGGATGCATGATTGCCAAGACTTCCTCCTTCCATGTTGTTAGTTGTGGGGGAGGAGGTGGGAGTCCACCGCCAGTCCTCTGTACAGCTATCTGGTGTCTTGCAAACACGGAACGCACCTTCCCCCATAGGTCGTTCCAACTCTTCCTGATGTCATCCCTTGTTCTGGGGTGCTGTCCCATGGCGTTGACCCTGTCCATGGCTCTCTCCGCCATAGCTCCATGTTCCTTGCAATGGACGTCTTCTGCACCTGTGATCCGAATAGTTGTGGCTCTACCCGGATGATTTCCTCCACCATGACTCTTAGCTCCTTCTCAGAGAACCTGGGGTGTCTTTGTGGTGCCATGGGTGTAGTGTTAGTGGTGTGTGTGAGTGTGTGTGGGTGATGTGTTTGTGGTGTGTGATGTGAGGTGCGTGGATGGTGTATGGGTGATGGTGTTCTGTGGCTCTGGTTCTGTGGGTACTCCTGGCGTGTCTCTCTCTCAGTTGTAAATTGTTTGTAGTGGTAAAGGATTGTGGGTAGTGTGGGTGTGTGCTTTATAATGGTGTGGGTGTGTGGGTGTAGTGTGTGTATGAGTGTCAGACGTGTGTAGTTTGAATTGTCCATTGTGCTGTTGTTTTGGTAGGTTGTGTATATTTTGAGCGCAGCGGTATGTACCGCCAATGGTTTACCGTGGTTGAATATCCACCGCAGTGATTCGTGGGTCATAATGCTGTGGGCGTATTTCTGTTGGCATAACAATGTGGGTTTTGGTTCCCCCAGTTTATCACTGACCTTTGGTGTGGCAGACTTGTATGTGTGTCTGTATAGTGGTGGATTTCTATGTGTGGGTCATAATACGCGTAGCGGTATACCCCCGCGATCGCGGTATGTTGGCGGCAGTCAGCATGGTGGTATGTGGCACTTACCGCCAATGTGATTAGCACACATGCGTCAACCAGCACAGTTCAGAAAACACAAAGTGGCAGACCCTATTCTTTTGCAATGTTCTCTATTTATCTCTCCTACACTTCTGATTTTTTGGCAGTTCGCCACTTAACCTGGCTTTCCCTAACACCCATAAATATCTTATAATGCCCATGTATCTATTATTATATTACATTGATTTAGATTTTAACTAATTTAAATAATTTTAATAAATGTAACATTATTGGGGTTTCATTCTAAGACCCTACTTCCATTATTTTCTTTACCAGTATTAGTGTCTGTAGTACCAGAGGGTGGCCATTGGCATTGATTAACTTACTCCAACTCTGAGCTGGAGTGCATTTACTACCATTTTGGGTTCCTTTTTTGGCTGTAGTAACTTTAGAAGTCCAGTTTATATAGCAATGTCCGTTGGTGAGTTGTTATATCCTGCACCTGCCTACATGTGTGTATGCACGCGCAGTGTCAATGTGAGGTAATGGAATGGGGAGTGAAAAGATCGTTCGGGACTTTGGAGTTACGGTTTCTGTTGGCTGCCCTGTTGGATGCTGTACCTTGAAGCTCACCTAAATAAAGAAGTAATGATTTTTACCTGAGGAGACTCGCATCATCATTACAGTGGCGATGAGGGACATTGGAACTACGCAGTTGGAGTTCTAAAAGGGTAGCGACAGCGGCTAATGTGGAAGGCTGCGGTGCACATTTTCAGTGCGATGCCGGTGAGCTCTGGTGTTTAAAACATCGACTGGTGGTTTCAGGCTTCACAGCTAAGTGGGGACCTGAAATTGGCAATTGGCAACAATCGGGTCCGTGTTCTCGGTGTTCGTGCCTGCAGGAAAGAGTGTGCGTGCAACGCCTCTGGAGCCTCGTGCAGTGGCTCGCGTCAGCTACGTGCCTGACGTTTCCTTGACAACGCATCCAGTTTCTCATCACGTGGAACCTCATACTGCAGCTCGCGTCAGATGTTGTTGGTTCCTTGGCAACGTTGTCAGTTTCCAGCAGACGCGTGTACTCTAGGAAGGAAGGAGTTTCCTGGGCAGCTACACACCGGACGTTGTTGTTCCTGGCAACGCGTCCAATTTCAGTAGATGCGTGCACTCCTTGCGAGGCCACAGAGGAAGGAAGGAGTTCCTGGGCTACGCGTCTGACGTCTGCGATCTGCGTTGTGATTTATTAATCATGTGTGCCAGCGGAGGGAAGTAGACCACCCGGTCGAAGGAAGTGGATTGTTTAAAGATTATTCACAGAGGAATTGGCCTCTCGAGGAGCGTTTTGGGGCTGATCGTCGTGTGGTTTTCAAAAGGACACAGGTTCTGTGAATTGTTTAACTGTTTAGGCATATTCGGGCAATTCAAAAAGTTTGTTTTTATCTTTCTTAAACTGCTATTTTTCTTCAATGCATGTTTTGTGTGGGTCATGGTGTTGATTGTAGAGTAAGGTTTCAATTTGAAGTTAAATTTGAATTCTATTTATTAGGCATGTTTTGAAGAAAAAAAAGTACTAAAATGCAGTAGGCAGTGCTACCTCCAATTCCATGTTTGGCTTCACCAGGGTTACCACCTGTGGACTGGGAGCAATGGATTAAAGGATTCGAAGCGTATTTGGATGCCATTGATGGAGACATTTTCACTCAAAAGAAGAAACTTGCTCTCTTGAAACATTCTTTGGGAATTGAGGGTAGGAAAATTTTGAAACACTTACCAATTGTGCCGGTTGCAGGATAAGGAGATGAGATTAACGAATATGGAGCGGCTATAAACGCTTTGGATGCTTGCTTTAAAAGGAAGAAATATTTTATAATGGAACGTCACAAATTCTACAGGAGGCAGCAAATGCCAAATTAATCTATAGAGAGTTTTTGGGGGGGATTTAAGAGTTTTAGCAGCAACATGTGAGTTCAAGTTTTTTGAGGAGGAGGTAATTCGTGATCAAATAGTCGAAAAATCTAACAGTACTAAAGTCCAGGAAAAATTGTTGACAATGGAGAACCGCAGCTTGGACAAAGCTATGGAGATTGCCAGTAATATTGAGTCCACTACTAAGTACATGGAACAAATGAGTATGAAGAGTGATGTGCAATATGTTCAGACAAAATGTTTTTCTAAGCAAGAGAAATTCCAGGCGGGTGGTGGTGGTAGTAGTAAGTTTGGTGAATGTTATCGCTGTGGGAGCAAAAAACACTTGGGTAACTCGCAGTCTTGTCCTGCTATTGACAAAGTTTGTACCAAGTGCAAGAAGAAAGGGCATTTTATGAGGGTATGTAAAGGGGACTGGGTGAAAGATTCCAGGGGTGCAAAGTCAGTGTACATGGTGGAATCTTACCCAGTGGAAGAAAACCAAAGTGATTCCGGTGAGGAGAATGTGGTGCTGTTGGTTGAAGAAGATGCATATGTGGTGTCTCAAATACAAAATAGGGGACCTATGTGTTTGATGAAAATCAATGGTTGTGCATATCAGATGATGGCGGACTCTGGGTCATTCTTCACTTTGATCAGTTTAGAGGATTATAACAGCTTACAAAATGTCCAATTATTACAATCCAATGTAACTCCTGTGGCATATGGTGGGAAACCTATAGATGTACTGGGGGAATTTGGAGCTACAGTAGAGTTTAAAGGTAATCAGACACAAACTACAGTTTATGTGACACGGACGGGTGGTAATCTGTTGGGGTGGATGTATCAGAAGAAATTGGAAATTGTGTTGGATCCAAACAGTGATGAACAGGTGATGATTCGCCGTGATGTGATAAATTCCATTTTGGAGGAGTGCTGTGTGTGGAGAAGGAGTTCCCGGAGGTATTTAATGGCAAACTGGGGAGAATAAAGGGTTTTGTACATCAGATACAGTTAAAGATGGGGGTGGTACCTGTGGTCCACAAACCAAAACATGTTCCTATTGCTATAAGGGAGGAACTAACAAAAGAACTGGGAAGATTGTGTGCTAATAGTGTTATAGAACCCATTGAAA
Source organism: Pleurodeles waltl (assembly GCF_031143425.1). Lineage (NCBI taxonomy): Eukaryota > Metazoa > Chordata > Amphibia > Caudata > Salamandridae > Pleurodeles > Pleurodeles waltl. The sequence goes on from NC_090438.1 coordinate 272,679,113, forward strand.
GTTCTGAGTGGTTATTTCCAATTGTTTTAGCTAAGAAACCCAATGGAGCTCTGAGAATGTGTATTGATTTAAGGTTTTTAAATGAGAGAATTTGGGTCGATCGGCATCCTCTACCCAACACTACTGAAATGTTGACCATGGTTAAAGGTGCTAAGCTGTTGGCGGCCTTGGATTTATCTTCAGCGTATCACCAAGTTGTATTGCACAAAAATTCTCGGCACTTGACATCTTTCATCACTCCGAATGGAGAGTATTGTTATAAACGTATGCCATTTGGTTTGGCGTCTGCTTCCTCAGTGTTTCAAAGGATAATGGAGGCAATGTTCAGAGGTCTGGAGGATGTTAAGTGTTTCCAAGATAATATTTTGATTTGGGGAACAAATAGAGAAGATTTGTATGGTAGACTGAGAGTTGTATTGGGAATTGTGAAGGAAAAAAGGGTTACGTTGGAAATGAATACGTTCAGAATTGGGGTGAGCAGTGTGAATTATTTGGGACATACCTTGGCTGAGCGGGGTGTCGAACCAAAGGGAAGTTTGGTACAAGCCATAAGTGAATTTCCTGCACCAGTTGATAAGGACCAGCTGAGAATGTTTTTTTGACATGCTGGAGTTTTACTCGCGTTTTATTCCAAAGTGTGCAGAGAAAACTAAAGGAATGCAAGTTTGAATGGTCAGTGGATAAAAAGGATGAATTCAATAAGATTAGGGAGTGTTTAGCTGAGGCCATACCTTTGAAACCATTTGACACAAATGATCGCAGCATCGCTGTTACGGATGCAAGTCGGTATGGTTTGGGTGTTGTATTAATGAAATCCAGGAAGGAGAAAGAAGAGGTTGTAGCTTTTGGGTCCAGACCACTGTGTGGAGCTGAATGTAGTTACTCAGCGATTGAGAAGGAGGCCTTAGCGTGTTGGTGGGGTGTGAACCATTTCAGAAAGTATTTGTGGGGAACTGAATTTATAGAGAGGATGGATCATAAGCCGTTGGTCAATTTGTTTTCAATGAAAGGGGCGCACAAGGCAATGCCTAGGATTGCCATTATAGGTTTCAGGAGTTTCAGTTTCGATTGGAATATATTGCTGGTGTCAAGAATGTTATTGCTGACTGCTTATCGGGTTTCCCAGTGGAGATGGGAAGTGATGATCAAGGGTGTGATGATGTCCAGGTGGTTGCATGTACTATGAGGGATGAAAATGGCTGCATTGGTGAGCAGGAGTGGAAGAATACTGTGAAGCAAGATCAGGTGTTACAAGATCTGATTAGGAATTTAACTTTTGGATGGAATGGGAGTCAGATGAGTTAGGAGGTAAGAATGTATAAGGAAGTTTTCCAGGAACTGAGTTGTGTGGAAGGAATAGTGAGAAGAGGAAATTTGTTGGTGGTGCCTCATTGTATAAGGGAGAAGGTGTTGAATTTAGCACACAAAGGCCATGTTGGAATGAGAGCGATGAAGAGGAGAGTTAGGGAAACATTTTGGTGGCCAGGAGTTGACAGACAGATTGAACATTGGGTGAGGGAGTGTGTTCCGTGTATGCTGAGTGATAAATCACGGGTGACTGTGCCTAGCCCTGTTGAAGCTGTGTTGTGTCCTGAGAGACCATGGCATAAGTTGGGAATGAATTAAATTGGGCCCATGAATATGTTGGGTGAGAATCATAGGTTCGGTATAGTGTTGGTGGACTATTTTTCACAATGGCTAGAAGTCAAGTGGGTCAGGGCACCAACCTCTGTGGAGGTGAGGAAGTTTTTGAGGGAGTTGTTTATGAGGGAAGGTGTTCCTGGTGAAATTGTCACAGACAATGGTGTGCAATTAGCATCTAAAGAATTTGATGTATTCATGAAATATTGGGGTGTGAGACATGTAAGGAAATCTTTATATATTCCCAGGAGCAATGGTCTGGTGGAGAGGTGTAACCGTGTGGTTAAAGATAATATACAGCTATCTTTGGTGAATGTTTTGGAATGGAGGAGAGAGTTGGAAGAATTGTTGTGGGCTTTACGCTCCACACCTAATGCGTCCACAGGGTTATCTCCTTTTGCTCCGCTCAAGGGTAGGGAGGCGATGAATAAATTGATGCGTCCGTGGAAGTGTGAGGGGGAGTTGTTGAGCAAGAAGAGGAAACATGTGTTGGAGAAGCGGAAGCAAGCTCAGAGTAAATATGTGGAGGAAGGAAAAAACAGGAAAAGGAATGTGGAAGTTGGTGATTGGGTGCGCATTAGATTACCGGGAATCATTGCCAAGGGTAGTTCCAAATTCTCTGTGCCAAAAAAAGTAGTGGAAGTGAAAAGGTGTGTTGTTAAATTGGAGGATGGCAAGTGGTGGAATAAAGAAAGGATAGCTGTTCAAAGGAATGGGGTCGGGGATACAACAAAGCTGGATAAAGAAGTGGAAGAAGGTAAAGTGTGTGTGGAAAAAGAAAGAAGGCATGTGGATAGATGGAGGTGTGTTGAAGGTCGGAAAGGGAAAGAAGAAAGCCTGTGTGGTTGCGAGATTGTGTTGAATAGAGGGTTTGGAAGAATATTGTAATTAGTCATAAAAGGACATTTTTGGTGTCGGCTCTGTGTATGATTTATTTATTTTCATTCTTCTTCATTATTATTATTATTTTAATTATGTTATTATTGCTGTGTAATTTCTATGTTGATTAGGTTTGTGAAGGGGAAAGATGTGTTATATACTGTGTGTACCTACACGTGTGTATTCAAGCGCAGTGTCATTTTGAGGTAATGGAATGGGGAGTGAAAAGATCATTTGGGACTTAGGAGTTACGGTTTCTGTTGGCTGCCCTGTTGGATTCTGTCCCTTGAAGCTCACCTAAATAAAGAAGTAATCAATCAATCAATCAATCAAACAATTTATAAAGCGCACTACTCATCCGTTAGGGTTTCAAGGCGCTGGGGGGGAGTTATTGGTCGAATAGCCATGTCTTGAGGCGTTTTCTGAAGGCCAGGAGGTCTTGGGTCTGGCGTAGTTGGAGCGGTAGGGAGTTCAAGGTCTTGGCGGCAAGGTAAGAGAAGGATCTTCCTCCGGTGGTGGTGCGGTGAATGCGGGGGACGGAGGTGACGGCGAGGCTGGCGGAGCGGAGGTGGCGGGTAAGGGTTTGTGGAAGGTGAGTCTGTCATTGAGGTAGGCCGGACCAATGTTGTGGCGGGCTTTGTGTGTGTGGGTGAGTAGTTTGAAGGTGATCCTCTTCGATACAGGTAGCCAGTGTAGCTCTCTGAGATGGGCTGAGATATGGTTGCAGCTTGGAACGTCAAGGATGAGTCAGGCGGAGGCATTTTGGATAAGTTGCATTTTCTTTTGGAGTTTGGCTATGGTTCCTGCATAGAGCGCGTTGCCGAAGTCCAGTCGGCTGCTGACCAGGGCGTGGGTGACTGTTTTTCTTGTTTTGACGGGAATCCACTTGAATATCTTGCAGAGCATGCAGAGGGTGTTATAGCAGGAAGAGGAGACTGCGTTGACCTGTTGAGTCATGCTGAGTGCTGAATCAAGGATGATTCCTAGGTTTCGTACTTGGGTGGTGGGGGCGGCTCCGAGGGAGGTAGGCCACCAGGAGTCGTTCCAGGCGTAGAGGTTGCTGCAGAGGATGAGGACCTCTGTTTTATCTATGTTTAGCTTGAGGCGGCTTGATTCCATCCAGTCGGCGATAGCGTGGAGTCCCTTGTGGAGGTTGTTTCTTGCAGTTGTGGGGTCTTTCGTGAGGGAGATGATCAGCTGGGTGTCGTCTGCGTAGGATACTATGTTGATGTTGTGGGATCGAGCGATGTTGGCGAGGGGAGCCATGTAAACATTGAAAAGTGTTGGGCTGAGGGAGGATCCTTGAGGGATGCCACAGACGATTTTGGAGGATTCGGACAGGTAGAGCGGAAGGCAGACTCTCTGGGTCTGTCAGAGAGGAAAGAGGAGATCCAGTCGAGGGCCTTGCCGTGGATCCCGGTGTTGTGGAGTCATGTTCGAAGGGTGTGGTGACAGACGGTGTCAAAAGCGGCGGAAAGGTCCAGGAGGATGAGCGCTGTGGTTTTGCCTTTGTCGAGCATGGTTCTGATGTCATCTGTGGCAGCAATGAGTGCGGTCTCCGTGCTGTGGTTCTTGCGAAATCCGGATTGGGAGGTATGGAGCGCTTTGCTGTCTTCCAGGTATAGTGGGACAGTTGGCTGTTCACAATTTTTTCAGTGACCTTCACTGGGAAGGGCAGGAGGGAGATAGGTCGGTAGTTAATGGGGTTACCTGGATCTGCTTTGGGTTTCTTCAACAGGGCGTTGATGTCGGCGTGTTTCCATCTCTCCGGGAAGGTGGCTGTCTCGAAGGAGCTGTTGATGATTGCGCAGAGGTGGGGTGCGATGATGTTGCTGGCTTTGTTGAAGATCTGGTGAGGGCAGGGGTCCAAGGGGGAGCCGGACTGGATGGAGGCCATGGTGTTGATGGTGTCTTCATTGTTGACGTGGGTCCAGGAGCATAGAGCGTTGGTGTTGTTTGATGCGTCGGGTTCTTGGTTGTTTGTGGTTGGCTGATGGGTCTGGGGTTTGAAGCTGTTGTGGATGTCTTCGATCTTTCGACGGAAGTGAGTGGCGAGGGAGTTGCAGAGTTCCTGTGATGGCGAGGGTTCATGGGAGCAGGTCCTGGGGTTGGAGAGTTCTTTGATGATGCCGAAGAGCTCTTTGTTGTTGTGGGCGTTGGTATCTATTTGGCTTTTGTAATTGGTTCTTTTGGTAGTGCGGATCAGCTGGTGATGTTTGTGGATGGCAGTCTTGAGGGTGGTGTGGTTGGATTCGGTGGGTGCAAGGCGCCAGGTCCATTCTTCGACATTCCCATTTGGAGGCCTGTAGGTCGGGGTGAACCAGCTGGCTTTGGGTCTGTGGTGGGAGTCTGAGGGTTGTTTAAGTGGTGCGAGGGTGTTGGCGCAGTCTTCTAGCCATTTGTGCAGGTAGGTGGTGGCTGTGCTGGGGTCCTGGGTCCTGGGAGGGGGTGCCTGGGTGAGGGTGGAGATCAGCTGTTCTGTTGAGATTCTGTTTCAGTAGCGGCGAGGGGGTTTCGTGGTGAGATGGGGAGTGACCGGCTTCTGAAAGGAGAAATGGATGCAGCGATGGTCGGTCCATAGGAGTTCGGTGGTGTGGCTGAAGGAGACGTGGTTACTGGCTGAGAAGATAGGGTCGAGTGTGTGTCCTGCGGTGTCAGTGGGCGACGTGACGAGTTGCTTGAGGCCGAGGTTGGCGAGGTTGTCGGTTAGGTTGGTGGTGTTGATATCATTGTTGTTTTCTATGTGAAAGTTCAGGTCGCCATGGAGGATGTAGTCCATTGAGGCGAGGGCTTGGGAGCTGATGGTGTCGGCAGTGTCGTTGCAGAACTGCGGTCTGGGGCCTGGGGGTCTATAGATCAGTGTTCCTCTGAGGATGGTGTTGGCGTTGATGTGGATTTTGAAATGGAGGTGCTCGGCTGATTTGATGGTGTCGTGGGAGCTGGTGGAGACTATTATGGTGTTTGTTTGGACTATAGCGATTCCTCCTCCTTATTTGTTGCTTTTGTCTCTTCTGGTGATCTTGTAGTTTTCTGGTATGGCTGTGGCTATGTCTGGTTCCGATGCTGAATTCATCCAAGTTTCTGTGAGGGATGCGACGTCGGGCGAGTATGTGGTCAGTAGGTCCCAGAGTTCGATTGCATGCTTGTGGACGGAGCGGGTGTTAAGCAGGATGCATCTTAGGCGGCTGTCTGAGGCTTTGAGTTGGAGCTTGGAGGTTAGGTTGCAGGTGAAATTGTAGGCGCTGCAGGAGAAGGGTCCTTTGGTGCGCTTCGGGGTGGACTGGAAGCAGATGGAGTAGCGTCCTGGATTGAGTGCGTGGAGGTCATAGGCAGTGTAGTGGTGATTGGTGGTACAGGGAGCTTGTTGGCCAGGGGGTCTGGTGCTGGGCACGGTTTTGGTGTGGATGGGCGCAGACAGGCTTGACTTTGGCGCGTCTTCGGTGCGCCAGTGGTGTGTCCGCGCTGCAGCCGGCATCTGAGGGGAAGTGGTAGGGAGTGGCAGCTGGGAGGAGGGGGGATCGACCAATGGAAGGGCGGGGCGGGGCAGCGGGCTCTGAGGCGGGAAACAACAGGGAGACAGATCGGAGAATCGAGTTGGAGGGAGGGGGGGCCGCGGGGATGCAGCGGCGATGCAGAGAAAAACGGGGGAAAGATAAAATAAAAATAAATTTACCAATTCAGCAAGGCAACTAGGTGTAGCGGTGGTGAGGTGGAAGCGACCTGCCTGCCAGAACCAGGGTCAGAGGTCGCTACCTTCACCGCGCTGTGGCCGGCATAAGAGGGGAGGTGGGATGGAGTGGCAGCCGGGAGGAGGGGGAGAATCGACCAATGGAAGGGCAGGGGGGGCGGGGCAGCGGGCTCTGGGGTGGGAAACAACAGGGAGACAGATCAGAGAATCGAGGTGGAGGGAGGGGGGCGGGGACGCAGCGGCGATGCAGAGAAAAACGGGGGAAAGATAAAATAAAAATACATTTACCAATTCAGGAAGGCCGCTGGGTGTAGCGGTGGTGGGGAGGAAGCAACCTGCCTGCCAGAAGCAGGGTCAGAGGTCACTACCTTCACCGTGCTGCGGCCGGCATAAGAGGGGAGGTGGGAGGGAGTGGGAGCTGGGAGGAGGGGGAATCGACCAATGGAAGGGTGGGGGGCGGGGCAGCGGTCTCTGAGGCGGGAAACAACAGGGAGACGGATCGGAGAATCGAGGTGGAAGGAGGGAGGCGCGGACGCGAGGACACAGCGACGATGCAGAGAAAAACGAGGGAAAGATAAAATAAAAATACATTTACCAATTCAGGAAGGCAGCTGGGTGTAGCGGTGGTTAGGAGGAAGCGACCTGCCTGCCAGAAGCAGGGTGAGAGGTCGCTACCTTCACCGTGCTGCGGCCGGCATGAGAGGGGAGGTGGGAGGGAGTGGCAGCTGGGAGGAGGGGGGATCATCCAATGGAAGGGCAGGGGGAGCAGGGCAGCGGGCTCTGAGGCGGGAAACAACAGAGAGACGGATCAGAGAATCGAGATGGAGGGAGGGGGGCGGGGCCGCGGGGACGCAGCGGCGATGCAGAGAAAAACAGGGGGAAGATAAAATTAAAATAAATTTACCAATTCAGGAAGGCAGCTGGGTGTAGCGGTGGTGAGGAGGAAGCTTCCTGCCTGCCAGAAGCAGGGTCAGAGGTCGCTACCTTCACCGCGCTGCAGCCAGCAGAAGAGGGGAGGTGGGAGGGAGTGGCAGCTGGGAGGAGGGGGGGTTCGACCAATGGAAGGGCAGGGGGACCAGGGCAGCGGGCTCTGAGGCGGGAAACAACAGGGAGACGGATCGGAGAATCGAGGTGGAGGGAGGGGGCGGGCCGCGGGGACGCAGCGGCGATGCAGAGAAAAACGGGGGGAAGATAAAATAAAAATAAATTTACCAATTCAGGAAGGCAACTGGGTGTAGCGGTGGTGAGGAGGAAGTGACCTGCCTGCCAGAAGCAGGGTCAGAGATCGCTACCTTCACCGTGCTGCAGCCGGCATAAGAGGGGAGGTTGGAGGGAGTGGCAGGTGGGAGAAGAGGGGGATCGACCAAAGGAAGGGCGGGGTGGGCATCGTACTCTGAGGCGGGAAACAACAGGGAGACGGATCGAAGAATCGAGGTGGAGGGAGGGGGCGGGCCCGCGGGGACGCATCGGCGATGCAGAGAAAAATGGGGGAAAGATAAAATAAAAATAAATTTACCAATTCAGGAAGGCAGCTGGGTGTAGCGGTGGTGAGGGGAAGCGACCTGCCTGCCAGAAGCAGGCTCAGAGGTCCCTACCTTCACCGCGCTGCAGCTGGAATAAGAGGGAAGGTGGGAGGGAGTGGCAGCTGGGAGGAGGGGGGATCGACCAATGGAAGGGAAGGGTGGGGTGGGGCAGCGGGCTCTGAGGTGGGAAACAACAGGGAGACGGATTGGAGAATCGAGGTGGAGAGAGGGGGGCGGGGCAGCAGGGACGCAGCGGCGATGCAGAGAAAAACGGGGGAAAGATAAAATTAAAATAGATTTACCAATTCAAGAAGGCAGCTGGGTGTAGATATGGTGAGGAGGAAGCGACCGGCCTGCCAGAAGCAGGGTCAGAGGTCGCTACCTTCACCGTGCTGGGGCCGGCATAAGAGGGGAGGTGTGAGGGAGTGGCAGCTGGGAGGAGGAGGGGATCGACCAATGGAAGGGCGGGGGACGGGGCAGCGGGCTCTGAGGTGGGAAACAACAGAGAAACGGATCGGAGAATCGAGGTGGAGGGAGGGGGGCAGGGGCGTGGGGACGCAGCGGCGATGCAGAGAAAAAACAGGGGAAAGATGAAATAAAAATAAATTTACCAATTCAGGAAGGCAGCTGGGTGTAGCGGTGGTAAGGAGGAAGCGACCTGCTTGCCAGAAGCAGGGTCAGAGGTTGCTACCTTCACCTCTCTGCGGCCGGGATAAGAGGGGAGGTGGGAGGGAGTGGCAGCTGGGAGGAGGGGGGATCAACCAATAGAAGGGCGGGCTGGGCAGCGGGCTCTGAGGCGGGAAACAACAGGGAGACGGATCGGAGAATCGAGGTGGAGGGAGGGGGGCGGGGCCACGGGGACGCAGCGGCGATGCAGAGAAAAACGGGGAAAAGATAAAATAAAAATACATTTACCAATTCAGGAAGGCAGCTGGGTGTAGCGGTGGTGAGGAGGAAGTGACCTGCCTGCCAGAAGCAGGGTCAGAGGTCGCTACCTTCACCGCGCTGCAGCCAGCATAAGAGGGGAGCTGGGAGGGATTGGCAGCTGGGAGGAGGGGGGATCGACCAATGGAAGGGCAGGGGGGCGGGGCAGCGGGCTCTGAGGCGGGAAACAACAGGGAGACAGATCGGAGAATCGAGGTGGAGGAGGGGGGTGGGGCCGTGGGGACACAGCGGCGATGCAGAGAAAAACGGGGGAAAGATCAAATAAAAATAAATTTACCAATTCAGGAAGGCAGCTGGGTGTAGCAGTGGTGAGGACGAAGTGACCTGCCTGCCAGAAGCAGGGTCAGAGGCCGCTACCCTCACCGCGCTGCAGCCAGCATAAGAGGGGAGCTGGGAGGGATTGGCAGCTGGGAGGAGGGGGGATCGACCAATGGAAGGGCAGGGGGCCGGGGCAGTGGGCTCTGAGGCGGGAAACAACAGGGAGACAGATCGGAGAATAGAGGTGGAGGGGGCGGGCCACGGGGACGCAGCGGCGATGCAGAGAAAAATGGGGGAAAGATAAAATAAAACTAAATTTACCAATTCAGGAACGCAGCTGGGTGTAGCGGTGGTGAGGAGGAAGCGACCTGCCTGCCAGAAGCAGGGTCAAAGGTCACTCTGATGAGTAATGAGTTTTAACTGAGGATACTCGCATCATTTCATGAGTGCGTGTTCCTCTACAAACCCCGTCTTACTCCTCCCTAAACTCTCCCCATTTAGTGACAAAAATGACCCTTTTTTCAGCTGGTCTCCCAGTCCCTTCCACATTTACTACTAAGTAGTTACTTACATGTGTGAGGATCTCCTTATAGAAAAGAAAGAAGCGGAGATGTAGAGATTTACATTTGTAGATTTGTAAACTGCATTTTATAGTAGATAAGTAGTTCTATTGTATCACTTTTTTTTATGCCTATAAAATGCTGTTTGTGAATCAGTCCTTTTGTCTCTTGATAGGATTATTTAGACCATTCACAATCCATAAACATTCGTCATATTTAGGACAAGAGAAGTATATTTAGAAATATACTAATAACATATAAATATAACGTATTTAAGACAAACATCGATGTATCCTAGAGCAGAATGATACCAAGGGCAGTGATAGAATAGAAAAAACACGCGTAACAGGAAGAAGACAGTCAATAATTGAAAGTAAGAGACTTATGACCATACTAATATGTAGGAAAACATGAGGGGAGGGAATAGTGAACATCATCAGAAGACAGCTGCAGTGAGATTACCTCCAACAGGCGGCACCATAGCTACTAAGAGATGAGAAGAATCATACAAAACAAGTAACACAATAAATAATGCACCCAAAAGGAAGAGAAGGAGGAAAATAAAAAAAAACATTAAAGTCAAAATAATTATGAATCTTTAGTTACATCAAACAGCCTTAACTAGAGCAAAACTGTGACTAAATCATGCAGAACAATATTTAATAAAAGAATAACATGAATCACTTGGAATTGCATCTCGATATGTCCATATATTCCCCTTTTTGATTATAATAATAGTTTTCAATTTCGATAGATGAGAAAGAGTGGTAGTTTTGCCCTGGTGCATAACTTTAAATGAATAAGGATGAATCAAATCCGGTATGTGATTTTTTTTTAAGCAGATCTTAAGTCAACAATTATTTTGTTGTTGTCGCTACTGAATTGTCCACATATTGTGAGATAAAGATTTTGGCCCTCATTACGACCTCAGCAGTCTTCGAGGAACTGTCGTGCTGAAGACCGCCAGTGCAGGCGGTTTTCCGCGCAGCGTATTATGACTGCTGCCAGCCCTCCGTCCTTTTTCGGACGGAGAGCTGCCAGCAGCCATACTGGCGGTCGGAGGGGAAGTGGAGGTTGCTCCACCTCCACCGCCCCGTCATCAGAACACCGCCCACTGAATCACATCCCATGATTCGGTGTGGCGGTGTTCTGGTGACGGGGAGCTGGTGGTGGAGCAGCCCCCATGGATCCCGTCCCCTCCCGGAGGATCAACGGACAAGGTAAGTTGATTGCCCGTTAGGGGAGGGGGGTGAGGGGGTGTTGTGTGCGTGCATGGGGGTGTGCGTGTAAGTATGTAGAGGGTGTGTGTGAGTGCGTGTATGCATGTGGGGGTGTATGTCTGAGTATGTGTGCGTGGATGTTTGTATGTATGTGTGCATGTATGACTGTGTGTGTATCTGCTGGTATGTTTGTTGGTATGTGTGCAGGTATGTGTAATGGTGGTGTCTGTATGCGTGTAGGGTGGAGGTGTCTTTCAATGTTGGGGTTAGGGGTGGGAAGGGGGGTCCTGCCACCTTTGGGGGTTGGCAGGGGGGTGGGGGGGTTGTGGGAGGACTCGGGTGGGGATGGGGGGTGGGGGAGACCCCTATCAGTGCCAGGGAAAGAATTCCCTGGCACTGATAGTGCCTACCGCCATGGATTTCATGGCGGTTCCAAACCACCCGAAATCCATGGCGGTATGCAGGGTCGTGATACCGCAGGCGGTCTGGTGACTGCTGCCGGGCTGGAAACCGAAGTCTCCAGCCCAGCGGTTGTCACAGCCCTGGTGGTCGGAGTGGAGAAGTGGCGGATGACCATGGCGGTAGCCATTTTTGCCACCGGCCTGTTGGCGGTATTACCACCACTTCTCCCCCGTCCGCCAGGGTCATAATGAGGGCCTTTGTGAATATTCACATAAGCTGTCTTCTTTTCCTTGCTGTTAGACCTGTCAGCCATAGGGTGGTCTTTCTCCAAAATATTTGCCTTACTCCTTCATTTTTGCTGATTGTAGGAAAGTACCCTCATTTTGCCATGGTTACCCACATTTTCTGCCTGATGTCAGTGTGCTTGACTGTGTTCCCTGGGATCCTACTAACCAGGACCCCATGATCATGCTCTCTCTCCTCTAAATTTGGTTGTTGCATACTGGTAACCAAGTATTTCACCCACATTCAGCATACTGGTGCCCCCTTATAAGTCCCTAGTATATGGTACCTAGGTACCCAGGGCATTGGGGTTTCAGGGGATCCTTATGGGCTGCAGTATATCTTTTGCTGCCCACAGGGAGCCCATGCAAAGGCTTCTGCAGGACTGCCATTACAGCCTGCGTGACAATGTGAATGCACCCTCTCAGTGCTATTTACACTGCACCAGGTCACTTATAAGTCACCCCTATAGCAGACCCTACAGGCCTGAGGACAGGGTACAGAGTACCTGTGTGTGAGGGCACCCCTGCATTAGCAGAAGTGCCCCCACGACCTCCAGGACCATTTTCCCAGACTTTGTCAGTGCAGGGATGCCAAATTAGCCATGTACTAGACACAGGTCACTACTTATGTCCAGCTACATAATGGTAACTGCAAACATAGGCATGTTTAGTATCAAACATGTTGGAATCATACCCCAAGGCTTTTGCAAGCATTGGTTGTATGATTCCATGCACTCTGGGGGCTCCGTAGAGGACCCCTAGTATTGCCATTCCAGTCTTCTGAGGTTTTCCAGGCAGCCCCAGCTGCTGCCACCTCTCAGATAGGTTTTCACCTTACTGTTGAATGAGAAACTCAAGCCCAGGTAAGGCAGAACAAAGGGTTTCCTTTGGGAATGGGGTGTTACACCCTTTCCCTTAGGAAATAGGTGTTACAGGCTTGGGAGGGATAGCCTCCCCAAGCCACTGGAAAGGCTTTGAAAGGCACAATTGGTGCCCTCTTTGCATAATCCAGTCTACACCGGTTCAGGGACCCCAGCCCATGCTCTGGCACGAAACTGGACAAAGGAAAGGGAAGTGACCACACCCTTGTGCATCACCACCCCAGGGGTGGTGCTCAGAGCGCCTCCAGAGGTCCATGGATTTTGTCATATTGGATTCGAAGTTGGCAGGGAACTCTGGGAGCCTCTGAGTGGCCAGTGCCAGCAAGTGACGTCAGAGCCTCCCCTGATAGGTGCTTACCTGTTTACGTGACCAATTTCCCTTTTAGGGCTATTTAGGGTTTCTCCTTTGGGTGGTTCTTCAAGTTTGGATTACAAGCCTCAAGCAGGAATCCTCTGCATCCTCCACTTCAACTTCTCACTGAAGAAACCACATCTGGACCCTCCAGGAACTCTACAAACTGCAACAAAGAAGCAAAGACAATTTCTGCAACATTGTATCTTCAGCTCCTGCGAGCAACTGCGACTGTTTCTCGGTTGTACATCCTCAGAGGATAGCCTGTCTTCAGCCTGCACCAGAAGAGCAAAGGAATCTCCCTTGGAGTGAAGGAGTCACTTCCCAGCTTCAGCAGGCACCTCACTGCAATGTAGACCAGCTGCATGGATCCCCTCTCCTGACGGGCTGCGTGGATCCTGCATCATGGGTGGTGGACTGAAGTGGTCCCAGTGGTCCTGACATCCTACTGTCCAACTTTGGTGAAGGTAAAAGCTTGCCTCCCCACTCAAAACGGTACCCCTATGCACAACGTGTTTTGCAGTTGCCAAGGCTTGTTGGTATCCTTCCACAAAGTTCTCCATGCAACATGCAGCTCCAGCCCCCAGCAGTCTATACTGTGATCCACATCTTCCTGAGTAGTTCTCTGGAGGCATGGGAGCCTTTGTCATAGTGCTGCATGGGCCTCCTTTTGCACCTTCTTTGTCCCCGTGCTGTGGGCCTCCTGTGCATGCTGCCTGGTCTTCTGTGGGCTCTCTGAGTTGCTGAGACCCCCTCTGGCTCACTCTCCTGGGTAGAATTCACCAGGTCCCTCCTGGTCCTGGGCAGTGCCATTTTCTGCCAACTGTTAGCTTAGCGTGTGCCAAGGTTTGTTGGCGAACTCCACCAACGCAAGCAAGACTGCAATCCTCCATCCGGCCTGGGAAATCATCTGCACCAACCAGAAACCCGCAACCGTCTTCTTGGGTGCAGTACTGACTGTTGTTCTTCACCAGTGGTTCTTCTTTTGCACCTTCATCCAGGTTAGCAGGGGCTCCTCTTCCCCCTGGACTCTACTGTGCTTCCTGGACTTGGTCCCCTTCTTTCTCAGGTCTCCAGTTCCAGGAATCCACTGTTAGTGTCTTGCAGTCTCTTCTGGTTCTTGCATTATCTTCTTTCTCGTGTTTCTGTGTGTTCTGGGAAAGTCACTATACTTTACTCCTACTTTCCTTGGCTCTGGGGTGGATTCTAGTACTTATGTTTTCTAGTACTCCCAGCGACCCTCTACACACTACACTTGCCTAGGAGGGAAACCGACATTTGCATTTTACTTTCTTAGTATATGGTTTGTCTTTCCCCAAGGCCCATTTCTAACTATTGTGATTTTCAGTATTTGCACTGTTTTCTAACTGCTTTTACACCTGTTTTTGCATACTAGTGTATATAATTTGTGTATTACTTACCTCCTAAGGGAGTATAGTCTCTATGATATTTTTGGCACTTGTGTCACCAAAAAAAAGTACCTTCATTTTTGTAACACTATGGGGGGCACCTCAGCCAGCAGATAGAACAAGACCACTGGTTCTGGAGGGAGCAACTTGCCCTGTGCTTGGTCCTGGGGAGTGCAAGGCCACGGTCTCTCAGGTGGGTGTCTTCCCCACTGGTTCTGGAGGGGGTATCGTGCCATGTGCTCTTGACCCTGGGGAAGCTGGGGTTGGTGGGCGTCTTCCCCACTGTTTCTGGAGGGGGCATTATGCCCTGTGGTTCTGATTCTGGAGAGCCTGGGGTTGGTGGGTGTCTTCCCCACTGGATTTGCAGGGGGCAGGCCACACAGCAGCCCATAGAGGCAGGACTACATACCATCTGCGGGCGGTGACGGCTGCTCAGTGGTGGTTGTGGTGCTGCTGCAGCCGCTGGTGGGGGGAGGCTCCAGCCCATCCCCTGCAGCCTTGGATGGCTGCCCACTGTGGTGGTGCCGCTGCTGGTGGTGGTGGAAGGAAGCTCAAGCCCATCCCCTGGAGCCTCGGATGGCTGCCCACTGGTGGTGGTGCAGCTGCTGGTGGTGCTTTGGGGAAGCTCCAGCCCATTCCCTGCAGCCTCGGACAGCTGCACAACCATGGTTGGTGGTGGGGGCTCTGTCTGAGTCCCTGCACCAGGCCCCTTGTCCTTCCTGCCTTCTGGTGCTGGCTCCTTGCCCTACCTGGCAGCAGAAGGGGCTGGCTTCTTGCCCTTCCTGGCAGCAGCTGGTGCTGGCTCCTTGCCCTACCTGGCAGCAGCTGGGCCTGGCTCCTTAGTTTTCCTGGCAGCAGCTGGGGCAGGCTCCTTGCCATTTCTGACAGCAACTGGGGCAGGCTCCTTGGTCTTCCGGGCAGCAGCTGGGCCAGGCTCCTTGGTCTTCTGGGCAGCAGCTGGGGCAGGCACCCTTTCCTTGAGGCTGCCTAGTGCAGGCTCCTTTAACCTGTGGACATGTGCCTGGATCCTTTCCCACCACGAGTGGGTGTGGAGACTACTGGGCCCATGGACTGGGTGGCTGAGGTGCTTGCCTGGGCTTTTGCCATCCTGGCCAAACGTGAAGGACGGGGGAGGGGTAGTGAAGAGGTCAATGGTGGAGAGGAAAAACTTCTTAGGGACATTGGGGCAGGAAGATGGAAAAGGTTTGGGAGTGGAGGAAGAGGGAGTGGTTGTAGGAGGTGTCTGTTTGCTGTGTTTGGGTGCAGGTGCGTGGGCTGGATGCTGTTGTGAGGTGGATGGGTGTTAGGTGTCTGAGTGCTTGCAATTGTGTACTTTAGGAGGGGGGGTGACAGACACAGTGGGAGAGGACAAAGGGGACGTGCGCATGGCTGTTGTGGATGTGTCTGCCAGTAAGGTGTGTGTTCTGCTATGTGTGGTGGTGATGCTGGTAGTGGATGAGGATGTAGTGCATGCAGGTGTGAGTGTAGACAGAACTAGGAGGGAGGCAGAGGGGGACACAGTGGAAATTGAGGATGTTGGTATGTCTGCATCTGGGTGGTGTTTGTGTGAGTGCCTGTGGGATAATGTGTGGTGCTTGTGTTTGCCTGTGCCACTCTTGTGTGTTGTCATGCTTCTCTGCCTGTGTGCTTGGGATGCGTTGGGGTTGAGGTGAATAGGATTGGGAAGAGGAAGTTGGAGGGTGGAAACAGGGACAATGGCTGCCATCAGAGAAGAGGCTACAGCCTGGATTGATCTCTGTTGGGCTGCCAATCCAGTGTGAATGCCCTCCAGGAATGCATTAGTCTGTTGCATCTGGGTTGCCAGCCCCTGGATGGCATTCACAATGGTTGACTGCTCTACAGAGATGGATCTCAGGAGGTCAATAGCCTCCTCACTCAGGGCAGCAGGGCTAACTGGGGCAGTGCCTGAGGTGCCTGGGGTGAAGGAGATTCCCATCCTCCTAGGTCAGCGGGAACGGGCAACTTGATGAGGGAAAGCTGGGAGGGCGGTGCTGGTACGGGGTGGCAGCTGTACCTGTAGCTGGGGTGTTCACAGATTTTTCTGCCACCACCAGGGAGCTTCCATTGGAGGAGGTATCTGTGTCCGAACTGTCCCCTCATGTCTCTGCATGGTGCTCCCCTCGCCCTCCGTCCAACTGGTGCCCTTAGCATTGGTGGACTCTGCCTCCTAGGTCCTGTGGGATGCAGCTCTCTCAGTCGCTGGTGCCTCTGCTCCTCCACCAGATGATGCTAATGCACATAAGGACAGGGTGACAAAACAAAAAGTGAGGGGGAACAGACAAAGGATAGACAGGGTCAATGGCTGCATCAACACCACCGTTGGCGTACACACCAAACTAACACACAGGGAACAGCCCTACGCACTATGCATTGCACTACCAGTTATAATGCTAGCCACCAAGGCATGGGGAAGGGCCCATACTGCCAAATGCAGCACACCTAGGTAGCAGAATTATCACTTCAGAACCCTGGCCAACATGGGACCTATGCTGCAATGTCAGGCCTGGCCTAGGGATACCCACTGACACACATCCCCCACCCGGGTACCCCCTACCATGCATACGTTGTAATGATGAGCACTGTAGTTACCCCCTTATGCTGCTGTGATGCCCTCAAGAGCCCATCCAGCTCCGGATAGGCCACTGCCAGTATGCAGGCCATCAGGGGGCACAGGGTTTGACGGGCACCCTTTCCTCGTTGAGGGGCCATCCCCAACTGGGCCTCCACGGTCTTCCGTGCCCAGCATCTCAGGTCCTACCACCGTTTCCGACAGTGGGTGCTCTGCCTGTCGTAGTCACACAGGGTCCGCACATCCTTGGTGATGGCACGCCATATACCCTTCTTTTGATGGGCACTGACCTGCAGAGAAATACACAGGAAATGGTATCAGTCAGACTGTCCTGCCTGTTACACATATGGCCCATCATACCCCTTCACATCACCATTTACACACACATGGCCTAGCACACAAGCTGTACGCCGCCCAGAAGATATCCCCCCACCCCCCCACACGAGGCCTTCACATACACCACTCCATGCATTCATGCCACATGCATCGTGCTCAAAGTGTACTCACCTGTTAGTCTGCACGTGCATACAGCAGTCCATACTGGGGTAGGACCCCATCCACCAATCCCTCCAACTCCGCTGGGGTGAAGGCAGGGGCCCTTTTCCCAGTCACACGAGCCACGGCAAGTTCCAGACACAGGTCACAGCAGCACATGCAGTGTAGGTCCTCTCCTATGGAAGGTCAGGTAGCAAGTGAGTGATCAAATAGAAAATGGCGGTCACGTCCGCGGCAGTGCATACCGTCACCGCCGGAGTACATCACCATTGGCCACTGTACCCCATAAGGCCAAATGTTAACCAATGAGGAGTTGCACAGCGGTTCCCGACCGCTTATCGCAACAAAGCACAACGTCAGCGGAATTACTTCACTTCCACCTGTCCCTCCACACAGGACAGGCGGATGCCATTTCAGGGGGGGCAGGCCATGGATAATAACTGCATCACAGTTAAAAATAGGACATAAGGACAAACAACACCTAACCATTACAAATTAACATCATGCATTGTACTGTTGTGGCTCCGATGTTCAGTTTGTGACTGTCTCCTCACTTTTTTTGTCACTGAGACTGCAACTGCTGCAGATGAATACGAGATGGAGACATACCCCCGTGTACAGACCCCTGGTGGACTTGGCAACACTGGTGGGCAGGCACATTATCCTCACCTATAGACTTGACATGGCCACAATCACAGAGCAGTGTGCCCAACTGCAGCCTGACCTGATATCTGCTTTCCTTCACCCCACTGGGATCCACCATCCTGTGCAAGTCCTATCTGTGCTCCATTTCTTGGCAACTGGTTCTTTCTAAGTGACAGTGGGCTTGGCAGTAGGAATGTCACAGCCTATGTTCTCAATAGTGCTGACAAGAGTGTCATCTGCCCTGATTCAAAACACATAGACAACTACATTCTTTTCCTCCATGTGGAGGATTTAGCCACAGTGAAGGCTGACTTCTATGCAATGGGACATATCCCCAACATAATTGTGGTGATAGATGGAACTCATATTGCATTTGTCCCCCCCGGCAAAATGAACAGGTGTTCAGAAATCGAAAGAGTTTTCACTCCATGAATGTGCAAATGATGTGCCTGGTGGACCAATACATCTCCCATATCAGTGCTAAGTATCCTGGGTCGGTGCATGATGCCTTTATCCTGAGGAATAGCAGCATCCCAAATGTGATGGCCCAACTACAGAGTCACCGGGTGTGGCTAATAGGTGAGCCCTAGTTCCCACCCAGTAGATGTTGGTGTATGGGTATGGTGTGGGCCATATAGGATAGTGTGTGGCTAAATGTTGTCCCTCGATATTTGCAGGTGACTCACGTTACCCCAACCTATCATGGCTACTAACCCCTGTGAGGAATGCCAGGACAAGGGCAGAAGAACATTACAATGAGGCACATGGGCGAACAAGAAGGATAATCGGACAGACCTTTGGCCTCCTGAAGGCCAGGTTCAGGTGCCTCCATCTAACTGGGGGATCCCTTTGCCACTCACCCAAGAAGGTCTGCCAGATAATCGTGGCATGCTGCATGTTGCACAACTTTGCCTTGAGATGCCATGTGCCTTTTCTGCAGGAGAGGAGGCTGGAGATGGCCGTGTGGCAGCAGTGGACTCTGTGGACAGTGAGGATGAGGAGGCAGAGGATGAGGATGAAGACAACAGAACAGCAGTAATACGACAATACTTCCAATGACACACAGGTAAGATGGTGTTACATCACATTTCATTGTCATTATTTAGATTATCTTTGACACTGGCATGCTATTATTTCCCACTGCTATGCCCACTCACTGTACCCTTTGGCAACTCATTTTGCAGATGTTGGTGCCCCACTATCACTCCTGGTGTGATCACTGCAGCCAACTACAGGTCTTTCCTATGTGAACATTACTGTACAGTTGAATTGGAATGTTTGAACCTGGTTATACGAATACATACTTTAAAAAGTTTGACATACTCCATACTTGTATTTTTTTCAAAGGGTGTTTATTGAAGTGCTAAGAAGACAATGGGCAAGTGCATTGGGATGGGGTTATGATGGAGGAAAGTCCAGGGTATAGTTCCAGTCTATTTGTAGCACAGGTGCATTTTCCAAGAGGACATAGGAAGGGGAGCAATAGCTGTTCAAGGTGAACAGGGTGATAAGGCGGGACACAAGGGTTACAATCAGGAGAGTCTCATTTCCTGGCGGGGGTCGTAGCAATAGTCTCTGGCTTCTGCCTGGATTGCAGGGATCATTTACGGGTGGTTTACCTTCTGCAGGGGGAGAGGTGCTGATGGCCTGTTGGTCCTGTGATGGGGCCTCCTGTCCACTAGCAGCAGCGAAGGTGGAAGGCAGTTCAGATGTCTGGCTAGTGGTAGGGACCCACTGTTGTGAGACTGCCTCCCTCATAATGTTGGCCACGTCTGCCAGAACCCCTGCTATGGAGACCAGGGTGGTGTTGATGGCCTGCAAGTCCTCCCTGATCCCCTGGTACTATCCCTCCTACAGCCGCCTGTTCTCCTGCACTTTGTCCAAGATCTGGCCCAGCGTATCCTGGGAATGTTGGAAGGCTTCCAGGATCTCTGCAAGTGCCTCCTGGAGAGTCTGTTCCCTGGGTTTGTCCTCCCCCTGGTGCCCTGGTTCCCTGGTCCTCCCAGTTTCCCTGTTGTTCTGTGCCTCTGTCCCCTGACCCATGTGCCCACTGCCACTGACCCCAGGTCTCCGATTGTCTTGGGTATGAGGTGTGCCCTGGGGTTCCTGTAGTGGTGGACACACTGTTGATTGACGTGCCCTGGGGACAGAGGTATGGGTACGCTAGGTGGGTGCTGTGGTGGTGTTTCAAGATGGGGGAGGCTCTGTGGTGGTGTGTGACTGTGGCCTGGGTAACCAACTGTCCAGAGGTCCCTGATGGGTCAGGTTGGTCATCCAGATCCAGGTGGCCAGAGTTGCTGTCATCACTGTGGGCCTCTTCAGTTGGGGGACTGGATAGTGCTGACACCTCTTCACCGCTGACATTGGCTGGGATACCTGTGGGGATGTAAATGCTGTGTTATTGTTTCTGTGTGTGACATATTGTGCATCGGTGGGTTGCCTTTTTTGTTTGTATTTGCCCTGGCAGCTTTCACTTGTGTACATTGGTGTATGGTGGGATGATTATTTCTCTCAAGTGTGCATGCTTTAGTGATAGGTGTCCATGTAGGTCTGTGAGTGGTGCCCATCCATAGGTATGGCATGCATGGCTTGGCATTGGGATGAGTGAGATGTGATGTTGGGGTGTGTGGGAGGTAGTGGAGTAATGGGAGTGATGATGAGGGTTGGGGTATGTGATGGCATGCAGGTATGGGGTGATATCAGCAAAGAGTTGACTTACCAGAGTCCAATCCTCCTGCTACTCCGGCCAGTTCCTCAGGATGCATGATTGCAAAGACTTGCTCCTCCCATGTTAATAGTAGTGGGGGAGGATTTGGAGGGTCCACCTCCAATCCTCTGTAAGCAAGTTTTCCCTTGTTCTGGGGTGCTGTCCCACGGCGTTGATCCTATCCACGATCCTCCGCCACAGCTCCATTTTCCTAGCAATAGATATCTGCTGTACCTGTGCTCCAAATATCCGTGGCTCTACCCTGATGATTTCCTCCACTATGACACTTAGCTCCTCCTCTGAGAATCTGGGGTGTCTTTGTGGTGCCATGGGTGTTGTGTGAGTTGTGTAGGTGAGGGTGTGTAGGGTGATGTGTTGGGGTATGTGATGTGAGGTGCGTGGGTGGTGTATAGTTGTAGGTGGTGTGTGGCTCTGGTTTTGTCTGTAGTCGTGATGTCTGTCTCGTGCCAATAGTTTGTAGTCGTAAAGGGTTGTGGGTAATGTGTGTTTGTGTTTTATAGTGGTGTGGGTGTAATGTGTGTATGGGTGTCAGGTGTGTGTTATTTAAATTGACCAATGTAATGTTGTTTTGTATGTGTGTGTGTATTTTGAGTGCGGCGGTATGTACAGCCAATGGTTTACCTTCATTGAATGTCCGCTGTGGTGATTCGTGGGTCGTAATGTGATGGCCATTTTTCTGTTGGCGTAACGGTCTGAGTTTTGATACTGCCAGTACATCACTGACCTTTGGTGTGGTGTGTAGGGAGGTAGCCTCTTTCTAGCATTGTTATCCTCACTTTTTGCCTGTTTGTGAGTATATGTCAGGGTGTTTTTACTGTCTCACTGGGATCCTGATAGCCAGGACCCCAGTGCTCATGGTGAAAACTCTATTTGTCAGTGTGTTTTATATGTGTCACTGGAACCCTGCTAGCCAGGACCCCAGTGCTCATAGTTTGTGGCCTGTATGTGTATCCCTGTGTAGTGCCTAACTGTGTCACTGAGGCTCTGCTAACCAGAACCTCAATGCTTATGCTCTCTCTGCCTTTAAAATTGTCACTATAGGCTAGTGACCATTTTCACTAATTCTAATTGGCACAGTGGAACACCCTTATAATTCCCTAGTGTATGGTACCTAGGTACCCAGGGTATTGGGGTTCCTGGAGATCCCTATGGGCTGCAGCATTTATTTTGCCACCCATAGGGAGCTCAGACAAATCTTACACAGGACTGGCACTGCAGCCTGAGTGAAATAACGCACATGTTATTTCACAGCCATTTTACACTGCACTTAAGTAACTTATAAGTCACCTATATGTCTAACCCTCACTTAGTGAAGGTTAGGTGCAAAGTTACTAAGTGTGAGGGCACCATGGCACTATCCAAGGTGCCCCCAAATAGGTCAGGGCAATTTCCCCGGACTTTGTGAGTGCGGGGACACCATTACACATGTGCACTACATATAGGTCAATACCTATATGTAGCTTCAAAATGGTAACTCCTAATATGGCCATGTAACATGTCTAAGATCATGGAATTGTCCCCCAATGCCAAATCTGATATAGGGGTGCCAATCCCATGCATCCCTGGGGTTCTACTATGGACCCCGGGTACTGCCAAACCAACTCTCTGGGGTTTTCTCTGCAGCTACCACTGCGGCCAACCCACAGACAGGGTTATGCCCTCCTGGGGTCTGGACAGTCCAGTCCCAGGAAGGCAGAACAAAGAATGTCCTCTGAGAGAGGGTGTTACACCCTCTCCCTTTGGAAATAGGTGTTAAGGGCTGGGGAGGAGTAGCCTCCCCCAGCCTCTGGAAATGCTTTGAAGGGCACAGATGGTGCCCTCCTTGCATAAGCCAGTCTACAACGGTTCAGGGAACCCCCAGTCCCTGCTCTGGTATGAAACTGGACAAAGGAAAGGGGAGTGACCACTCCCCTGTCCATCACCACCCCAGGGCTCCTCCAGTGCGTCCCAGTCCTCTGCCATCTTGAATCCAGAGGTGTGAGGGCACAATGGAGGGCTCTGAGTGGCCAGTGCCAGCAGGTGAAGTCAGAAACCCCATCTCCCTCTTTGACTTCTGCCAAGGATCGACCGCTGACTGCTCCAGGATGCCTGCAAAACTGCATCAAAGTAGCAAGAATACTACCAGCAACATTGTAGCGCCTAATCCTGCTGGCTTTCTCAACTGTTTCCTTATGGTGCATGATCTGGGGGCTGTCTGCCTTCACCCTGCACTGGAAGCCAAGAAGAAATCTCCTGTGAGTCGACGAACTGTTCCCCCTACTCCAGCAGGCACTAAACTTCAGCATCACCAGTACTCTGGGACCCCTCTCATCCTGATGAGCGTGGCTCCTGGAATACAGGAGGTAGACCCAAGTGACCCAGACTGTCCAGTGGTCCAACTGTCCAAATTTGGAGGAGGTAAGTCCTTGCCTCCCCTCACCAGACAGTAATCCTGTGTACTGCATGAACTGCACCTGCTAGGGCTTCTGTGTACTTTTGCAAGGATTCCTTTATGCACAGCCTAGCCCAGGTCCCCAGCACTCGGTCCTGCATTGCTCAACTCGCTGAGTTGACCACCGGCTTCGTGGGACCCTCATTTGTGGTGTTAAGATGATCACCATTCTCAGTTTTCTTGAACCCATGTTCAAGTACTTCTGCGGGTGCTGTATTCTTGTGCATGGGCTCTCTGTGCTGCTGAGGGCCCTCTCTGTCTCCTCTTCCAAGTGGCGACCTCCAGGTCCTTCCTGGGCCCGGGCAGCACCCTTTTTCTTCAACCGCGACCTTTGCAGCTAACAAGGCTTGTTTGTGGTCTTTCTCCAACGAAACAACTCTGCATCCCCCAGCACTTCGTGTGACACCTTCTGTGCAGAGGAAAAGTTCCTGGCACCTTTCGTTGTTGCAGAATCTTCAGCCTCTTCCACCCAGCGGCAGCTATTTTGCACCTTTATCCGGGGTTTCGTGGGCTCCTGCCCCCCCCCCGGACACTTTCACGACTCTTGGACTTGGTCCCCTTCCTTTACAGGTCTTCAGGTACAGGTCTTTGCAGAATCTCCTATCACGAGTTTAGTGTGTTTCTGGGAAAGTAATATCACTTTACTCCTACTTTTCAGGATCTTGGGGTATCTTGGACACCCTTAGTGTTTTCTTACACTCCCAGCAACCCTCTACCCTCTACACACTACACCAGGCCAGGGGTCCCCAAGTGGTTTGTATTCCACTTTCTTAGTATATGGTTTGTGTTGCCCCTAGGCCTATTCCACCCTACTGTATTCTACAGTGTTTGTACTACTTTTATAACTGTTTACTTACCTGATTTTGGTTTGTGTGTATATTTTGTGTATTTTACTTACCTCCTAAGGGAGTATATCCTCTGAGATATTTTTGGCACATTGTCACTAAAATAAAGTACCTTTATTTTTAGTAACTCTGAGTATTGTGATTCTTATGATTTAGTGCTATATGATATAAGTGGTACAGTAGGAGCTTTGCATGTCTCCTAGTTCAGCCTAAGCTGCTCTGCTATAGCTACCTCTATCAGCCTAAGCTGCTAGAACACTACTAATCTACTAATAAGGGATAACTGGACCTGGCACAAGGTGTAAGTACCAGCAGGTACCCACTACGAGCCAGGCCAGCCTCCTAAATGGTGGACTTGTGTCTGTGGCTGAATAGTGATGGATTGGTTTGTGTGTGTGTCAAATATGGTGAACGGATATCCGCGACGGCAGTAAGTTGGTGGCAGTCAGCATGGCAGTAAGTGGGGTTTACCGCCAATGTCATAATGAGGGCCTAAGTGTTTTCTTTTATGTGTGTGAGTACTGTGTGACTACAGTGGTATTGCATGAGGGTTGCATGTCTCTTAGATAAGCCTTGGCAGCTCAGCTACAGCTACCTCTAGAGAGCCTGGCTTCTAGGCACTGCCTACATTTCACTAATAAGTGATAACTGGACCTGTTATAAGGTGTAAGTACCATAGGTACCCACAACAAATCAAGCAAGTCTCCTACACTGATCTTGTTTGTTTGGCATTAGGACTCTGTGCAGTTTACCACTACTAACCAGGGCGAAAGTGCATGTGCCCTCTCTTTTAATCGTGGTGAAATTGACTTACACCCAATCAGCACATTTAATTTACTTGCAAGTCCCTAGTAAAATGAAGATACTACATGTACCCATGGCCCCCAAATTAAATGCTACTAGTGGGCCTGAAGTACTGATTGTGCCACCCACATAAGTAGCCCTTGTCTGTAGTTTAAAACTGCCATTTCAGGCTGGCAAAATAAACCTTTTGTACACCTAAACCTTCCTTTTTAATACACTTAAGGCACCCCTAGCTTAGGCCCTAAACTTCCCATAGGCCAGTGATAGCGTTTATTCGGGAGCAGATAGGAATATTGAGTTTGGTGTCTGAAAAACTGTAATTGGAAACCCTCTTTAAAGGCAAAGTGAGATTTTAAGTCAATCCTGAAAATGCCACTTTACAAAATTGGCATTTTCTTGTCCCATCCCTGTGCCTGAAGCCTGTATCCTGGGTCACATTATTAAGTGTAGCTGGCAGCTGGCCTTTGAGTATTGCTCCCAGTCAGTGAGACAAAGGAAAACAGGTTTTTGCAGAATGGAGCTGTCACCTACCACACTTGCACATCACAAAGGATCAGCTTGAGCACACTCACAAAGGGATTGACACTAGTCATTTGTGACTCCAGGCAAGCTGGGACCAGGGCAGGGAGGCAGGGAATTCCAAACACCTTTGGGGGTGGAAACATGCAGAACCTTCTTCTACTTCAAATTGGGTGCCAGGTATAAATAATAGATCCTCAGGCCAAACTCATCAGTACACAGAAGAAAGAATCAGAAGAACTGCAAGGCTGATCTGTAAGAAGGACTGCTACTCTGCTGCCCTGCTTCTCTGCTGCCCTACTACCTGAGTGAAAGCACTAGACCTGCATCTTGATCCCAGGACCACCAGGATGGCTCTGAGGGCTATTTAGTTAGCTGTCCTCCTGGTCAGAGCCTCATGGACAGAAAAGCCTCCACCCACCTCGAACCCACCACCTGGATTCAGGCCCCCATTACTACCAAGGCGATCCGAGGACCGCTGCGGTGGAGGTGGCGGTATCACTGCTGTGGGCCCAGCGGTGCAGATCGCCATATTAGGGGCATGGTGTGTGACTGAGAGCATTCAGCCACACCGTCGCCGGTGCAGACGGACCGCTGCATTCAGTGAGGGCTTTCCCCTGGCCGGCAGCATGCGCCACACTGCTGGCCGTATTACGAGGGAGCTTACCACCAGGGTTTTCGTAGCAGTCACCCTGCCATGAAAACCGTGGTGGTAACGAAACCGGTTACAGGAATAAATACTCCTGTTGCCCCTACACACACCTCCACATACCCTTATACACATATACACACATGCATGCACACACACATGCACACCTCACACACATGCACGGCAGGCACACACCCATCCTCTCATTACAGTCGACCCACCTACCTGACAGGGCCATATTGCAGCTCATGTCTAGGGGATCATCTGGGAAGGTGGGTATCAGGGGTGATGGCCGTTGAGTACCTGACCATCACCATCAGCGCTGATCGTCAAGCCCCCCTTTGCAGCAAAGCAATCCTATTGGACGGTGCACGGTGGTGCAACGCGCCAAGGGTTCACCACCATTCAGGGACCGCCATGCACAAAAGTGGATCGTAATATGGTGGGCAGAGTCGTGATGTTGTGGCAGTGCTGGTGGTGGCACCGCCTCTCTTACGCCCTCGTTCGGCCTGGCAGTGTCAAATTTCAGGCTGTTTTACAGCAGTTTTTGCTTTGTGATTCGTAATGCGACGGTCACTGTACCGCCACCACTGGTGGTGGCTATTCGCATGGTGGCCCATCCCAAAAACTGCCTATCTCGTCATGAGGTCCTCAGTCTGTGGAGAGCCTTGCCTCCCAAGTGGGCCTGAAGATGCTCTGCCAGCCCAGCTGTGGTCCTGTGATCAGAACCGATGCAGCGCAGCAGAACTCCTTGCAGCTTTACTTTGAAACTGCAGTGGTCAAATCATCCCCAATGCTAATCCTCACATCAGAGCCCATATAGCCTCTTCTGAACTGCTGCTTCATGATACATCCCAGACCCAAGGCTTTGTCTTGCAAGCCTCTTTGTCAGACATAATCAACAACAATGCAAGACTCCACATCGCAGGCCCTTCGCTTCTTCAGACTCGCCAGTGCACAACACAGCTTCGACTCAGGACTTCACATCACAATCATCTAGTCAATGGTATCCTCAACGACAATGCAGGGTTCCACAGTGCAGCCTCACAGTTCCTGGGAACTGGACTGCATGATGCATCTTTGACATGGGAACTTGCAGCACTCACCAACTAGGATTTAAGGTACCTTGTTCAGTGGACCTAACTTAGTCTGGACTGGGCTGGTTGACAGCTCCCTAGTGCATTTCACCCAGACAACCACAAACACAGGATGCTCAGTCACACCTGTACACATCTGCATACTGAATGGGTCTCCATGGGCTGAAAAGGTGGAGGGCCTGACACTTACATTTCAAAGGACAGTGGACTTCCCTCATACAATGGACTGCCAACCCCCCTACTGGGACCCTGGCAGACAGGATTGTACTGAAAGACGACCTTGTGCTCTTCTAATCCACTCTTGGGTATATAAACTGGTCCCTGACCCTACCAACTCCGACACTTCTTGGGACAGACACTCTGCACCAGAACCTGCAACCTGCCAAGAGAAGCTGCCTGGTTGCCCAAAGGACTCACCTAGACTGATTTGCTGTGAAGGACCGGTGCCTTGCTGTTGCCCTGCTGCCTTGCTGGCCTCTGGTTCTGCTGAGAAGTGCTTTCCAAGGGCTTGTTTCCTGAAGTCTCAGGGCCAAAAAGACTTCCTCTGTCCAAAGAAAGTCCTTGTGCAGCAAAAATTGACGCACAGCCTGCTGGAATCGACATACAGCCTTCCCAGTAGTGAGAAAATCACTACATCGCCGAACCGGAACGACGCAGCCCGGTTCCCCGAGTGGAGAGTGGAGATCAATGCAGAACCAACGTTGTGACCGGAACTTCGACGCAGCGTCCAAAGGATCGATGCATCGCTGAGCCAGGACGACGCAGCCCGACTTCCAGTGAGAGGAATCGACACAACCCCAGCTGTGCAGCAGAAATTATGCTGCATCACCCACCAAATCAACGCAACAGCTGTGACTTCGTCCTACATGCCCAGGATTTCCACGCATCATCCCTGGGCCTCAAAAGACCCCGCACCACAAAGAGGATCCAAGCCTGTGTGGCAGAATTCTGCGCAAAGCCCTTGCTGTGTGGAAAAGAATCGACGCATTATTTGTGTGCACCCGGAAATACGACGCACACCTACCTTTTTCCACGCATCTCCTCCTCTGCGGTGTTCATACATGTAATTTGGACGGAAACTAGGTACTTTGTGCTTGCAAGAGACAATTGTTGCTTTTAAGAAATAAAGACTCTTCTTATCATTACAAAAGTAATATTTCAACTTGTGATTATCAAATCTTGATCATTTTGGCTTTAATTTAATCAGATAAATATCTTATAGTTTTGTAAACCTGTGTGGTGTTCTCACTGTGTTATTGCATGATTTATTGCACAGATACTTTACACAATGCCTTCTAAGTTAAGCTTGACTACTCAGTGCCAAGCTACTAGAGGGTGGGTACAGGACAATTTGGATTGTGTGTGACTTACCCTGACTAGGATTGTGATCCCTATTTGGGTAAAGGTGTATACCTCTGCCTACTAGAGACCCCATTTCTAACACCCTTGGTTTAAATGCTGTTTTATAACTAGCAATACATCCACCAAGTCTATGTGCCCTTTGAATATGAAGAAAGGATATAAATCTCCAAGACAAGTCAGATGTAAGATTACAGAAATGTAATCATGTCACCACATTCTCTGTTTATCTGAGGTTGTTCTTACAAGTCCTATTTTCAATTCTGTACATGTTAAGGTCCTGAGCCTCGGCCTCTAACTTATTAATCTTAAATATCACACCTTCAGCTTCACTCACCCTTTATTTCACATTAGATAGCCTATTCTCTAATAACCATTTATCAGCAATCCTTTATAACCTTTTGTTTCTTGTATCCATGGTTAAAGAGCTCTTGTTTCCCAAAAAATCTCGTTAGTAGGACTGGGACATGATAAGAGATGGCAGTTCCTTTTTTGTTCTGTCAATGGATGATATTAAAATAGTAGAGTATTTCTTTGGGAGAGCATTATTCCTTGGAAGTTGACTGTTCCGTAGTACCTGGTGTGTGCAAACCCATTTTGTTTCTAGCAGCCCAAGGGAACGCCATATTTTTAGGAGAATGGAGATAAATATTCGTCACAAATTCTTTAGCTGACTGTTTGAGACACGTGGATAATGTGAAGAAGAAATTATGATTGCTCATCTCATATAATCCAGTGTACCTTCAGTATCGGAGTTCGTGTAAGTGTGTGTGTGTGAAAGTACAGATCAAATGACGCATTACGTCACTTCCGCTACCCATGGCATTTTGGTAAATTTCTGTCAATGGATGGGACCCCCGACATAGTCAGGAGCTCCCAGGCCAGTGACCCGACAGTGTACTGTGCTGAGGACCCCTCCTCAGCCTCCGACCACCACTAGGGTTGCTCGGGCTACCACCAAGCCTCATTGTTTGAAAGAAAAGCTTTCAGAAATGTAAATTTGAAGAGAAAAGGTTTGCTACTTTTGCCATTAGCAGGTAAAAAATTCCAGCTTGACATTGTTTGATGAATATAAACATTATCTCCCAATATGCTGGAAAGTATCTTGCAGTTTCAAATCAGTTTTCAATTCACATGATTTCTAAAGCGTGCGGCTACCCGAAACGGGCTTCCCAGCGCTAAAATCAGTTGACTCGGGTACAGATACCTTAGGTAAACAGATGGGTTTCAAGTTCTTTGAAATTGCAATGCGAAGGCGAACTTTGCGTGTGCACAGAAAAGAATAAGCAAGGAAGACTTGAAGTTCAAAAAATAACTTTGCTCACCACTTAAGAGACATTAAGCGGAGCTATCGTTTCATGGAGTATGACACAACAAGTGAATATGCCACCAGTGTTCATATAACACATTACTAAATACAATGAATTATTTTCGGCAAACAATAATCAATGGGCAGTCTCAACAATCCAACTTTCTCTTTCTACTCCAGGGCCCACAGAAGTGCCAGTTCACTTCATGTGACATCAAGAGGTTGAAGCTATTGTTCTTGATGAATTGTAAGCTAAGGGAGGTTACATGATATGTGACCACCTTTCGAAATTTGATGACATCAGCAAATAATAAAAACATCAATTAAAACGTTTTAAACATGTTGTTGACCGGTCAAGGGCACAAGCAAGAGAAGCATAAGTCTTTTTGGCAGAAAACAATAATAGTGATTTACAGTTTTTGCATTTTATATATTTTCGTTAATGTTTTTAGATAGTTCATGCAGTATTATTAGAAATTTATTTGAAAAACATTTATTAGTTTAATCTTTTTTTTCGACTTTAGATGAAAGAGCAACCACCACTAAATTATTTAAAAATGGTAGCACAATAATAAATAAAATAGTTCTTCGACTAACAGTAACAAATATTGCAAAATATTTAATGCACAATAACTAAATGCCTTAGAAATGTAAGAATAATAAAACATTGACATCCAGTCATAGAATAATTAATATGGTAGATCTAAAAAACTGTAAGTGAGGAAAGCTAAAACAGAGTGGATAAAGGAAGAAAAAGTTTAAATAAAAAAAACAAATAAAAAAACGCAGTGCCAGATTACACAGCAAAAACTAATTACATGGCCCATGGCATAAAGAAGAAGTGGAGAATAAAATAAGAGATACCTTGAGAAAGGATACCCATAGTTATTAATAGACATATAGCAATTCGAGAAAGTACAACATTGTGCGAATTAGCAGATTAGGTACATTTGAATTTATATGAAAATGCACTAGTTAATGGTAAACAAAATACATATTTTTATATGATTTTGAATGGAAAAACAATGAGGTATATTAGTTCTGAGTTTTCACAAAAATAATTCGACCAAAATAATTATGTATGATCATTAATAGTATATTTCCAACATGAGGTAATTTGTCCAAAAGCACTAGGAGCAAAAATATTGAATAACCTATCATTGATAATACTGTGAGTCTAAAAGGCCAACACAGGAAAAAGCTGCGAAGTAAAAGCATTATGATGTAACCCACATAAAACATCACGTGTGTTAGTAATGTTATAGAATTGGTGAAAACAATAATCGATACTATAAGAATAACAAGGTTTGTGTAATGGCTGCATCATTATACGTTTTGAGAATTTCATAAAAAAATGTGTCCCATAAATCAGTAGACAAGTCTTTGTCTCATTCTATTTCAACCAGATATTTCTGTATTTAGAGAGGCATTGATTTATTTCTCGAAAAATGTTCATTTAGGGAAACCAGGCCCAAAACATTTTTTGGGGGGAAAACGACAGTAGAAGGGGAGGTACTAGAAGGCAAAACCTTGACTCAGAAAAGGTTTGCCCTAGCACATTCATGACACAGAGCAACACAAAGCAGTGCAAAACATTATGTGACAAATAGTAGCGATGTCTAAGCTTTCATACACAAAATCTCACATCACACTCAAAACCCTTTGCGCCACTCCCTTGTTAATGTAGGCAAGGGGACAGGTGGCGGAAAGCCAAATCTAATTAATTAGTCAGTATCTTGCTGTGAGAAACTCCCTTTTCTCACTCCTGTTTTTTGCTGACTGGCACTGCTGTTATTGAACTCTGCACAGTAGGGTACTGCTCATCAGTTGGCACATTTTTACTTTTTAGTAGGCCATAGTTTATGATGCAGAAAAATACACCAAGGGCATAGAAAGTTAAATATATCACCCATGGACTGAAGCACAGATTGTGTTATCCACTAGGCTAACAGGCAAAGACCTAGCTTCAAGCTTACCAGGGTAGCTAGAAATCTGCAGCTTTTAAATCTGAAGGAATACTTGTTACATTAACCCTTTTTGAGAGGAAAGATCTCTACTTTTAATATTGACTAAGACACCCCTAAGTAGGCATTGCTTTTAACAGAGGTACATCCAAACAAATTGTGTTAGCATGTTCCTTTAATAAATAGCCCCCAAAAGCTATTTTCATATTAAAAAGCTGTAGCTGCTCGGATGAGAAAAACTAAAGTTCAGATATAATACTGTTTCGACTAATGCTAACTCAGATTTGTTTTACACTACAGAAATTATTCAACCACTGTTTTTACTATTTATTAAAAATCCATTTCAATTGTAAAGTTGGATTTTTGATAAATATTTAGGAAAAGTAACTTGTAAAAAGTTAGGGGCAAATGTAAGGAAAGCAGTGCTGCACACAATGCAGCACCACTTTCCTTGCACCCCCTAGCGCACCCTTACCTCTACCATGTGTGTGCCATATCTAAGATACTGAGCACCGTGGCGCAAGCTAGGGGGAAAAAGTGTCAGCATGTTTGACACTATCGATGTACTGTTCAAGGTTAGAACCAAAATTTTGGCGCTAACCATGAACTGTACATAGGAGGCTATTGTAAACAATGGTGTGCCCCCTTTCAACACATACTCTGAGCAGGTGTAAAAAGTGGCAAAAAAATGACGCAAAGAAATCTCTTAGATTTCTTTGCACCATTTGTTTGTCCTCCCTAAGAAAGGAACACCCTCTTTGCATACATTATGCATGGCGCATGCATAATGTAGCGCAAGGTTTACAAAGTGCCACAATGCATGCATTGCCCTACTTTGTAAATATGTTGCAGGGAAAAGGCCACCTGATGCTAATGTGGCGCTAAAGTGGCACTAGGCTCTCTTACGTCAGGGCCTTAGGGGTTGTCTGCATGAGATTCCAGTAGGGTAATTACTTAACATTAGCCTGCCAACAGATGGCCCCTGTCAGTATTTCCCCTTAATGAGGTGTGGACACTGCTTCCGGAGAAGAAACAATGGCTGAGGCCTTTTCGCAGAAATACTTGGATGTGAGGTATGTGACTCCTCTCAGCTACTTAAGGGCAGGTGGGGAGGTTCAGAGACTCCATTAACTTGAAAGGGATCTGAAGAGGCCTGCTCATTCATAGTTGAGTCTAATGGGAGACTAGAGGGAAAATAAGTATTTATTCTGTGGACCAACTATAGCCAGCTGTGCACCAACAAAGTTGGGGGTTGGGGTATGGTGCCAGAACTAGTTTACTAAGGTTGAGAAGGAGGGAATGCTTGTTTCTTAGAGCCACCCACGGCTTGTATGCCAGCCCCAACCAAGGACAGAAAGGAGCTGCCATGTTGGATTTTACACCGAACAGTACATTATGGTTAATGTGCTGTTAGTCAAACAGGATGCGCTTAAGAACGTCTTTATAATTGGCTATAGTGTGTTCAAATGCATCACCTTACTCCAGCTCATCAGAACACACCTTGATCTGTGGAAGACAGAAGAGGACTGGATTTACTGTCTGTGACCTGTGTGACCTGTTTACTGTCTGTGACCTGGCTGGACCAGCTCCAACTTTTATCCAGGACTGACAAGTAGGCTCCAAGGGTCAGTTGGCTGACCTTCTGCGTGGCTACATGGGCACACGCTGGAAGAGGCTTTTCCTGGATTAAGCAATGGACTTGGACTGGACCCTAGTGGTGGTATCTGCTGAATTGAGTCCTGGCCCCTCAGAGCTGCCCCTAAGGCTCGGGGAGCCTTAGAAGAGACTAACGGGAACTGCTCCAGAGCATCTGAAACATTGACTTAGAAAATTTTTGGACTTCCAAGACCTCCAGGGTATCAGCAGGACCCCACAGCAAAGGTTTTGACTTCAAAAGTACTTTATTGAATATAGCATCCAAGCTTGCCCCGCTAGAGGATTCTGGACCCTAAAAAAAAGCTCAAATTGAAAAGTAGAAATCTTGACTGGTCGAAGCTGTGAAAAGTATCTGACTAATGAGAGGAGTGAGCTTTGAATTTTCAACTCAGAGCTTTTGTCACTGAAATCAGTGGCTTGCGCCAGGCTTTATTCAAAGGTGATCCAGCTTTCAGAGGACTTCACCAGATACAGCCTGCAACCTTGCTCCGCCCGAGGATTTAAAGTTCTATTTCAGAAAATGAGGGTCTGATTTTCATTTTGTTGAGAGATGGTACTTCATCACAACAATGATGGATTATCCTCTCCACCAAACTTGAGGTCCATCCAATTTAGAGGTGGGAAGATCTTAACTATCTTAAGTATGTGGATGACCAAGACTACTTTGGTTGTATCGCCAACATACTCCTCTGAAGGCCCAACTGAATGCAGGCTATCAGAGGCAAACATATAACACTGTCAACCCTATTTAAGGTGGGCAGCATTATGTGTTTTTTTCTGTCTGTCACCTGGCTTCCCTTCCACCCATCAAATACTCTGACAACAAAAACTCAGACTTATGCACCATACTAACTCCCAGTGTCAACCCATATCCCAACCAGTCCACAGCTACCCCTACATGCATGCCCTACAACTATGACCCATCCTCACCTTCCCTACATACCCATACTGAAATCTCTACAGTGTCTAACTCCGAGAAGCTACGTGGCACCCTGTACACCCACCCAACTAAACCACTAACCAAAACTTACTATTAATCTTATGAAACACACCACGCCTTTTGACCAAGAACAATGTGCATTCATTTTCTTAGGCTTATGATTCAGTCTTTTTGCATTATTGGAGTGAGCCTTGATGTCAGTTGTACAGGGAGACCTCCTCTGAGACCTGACAGTGGACAACTTGTGGGAACATGCAGAAGATGTGGCTGCTGGATCTGCTGCCTGATGCAAACAGCTATGTGCTGGTCAACTACCATCATTTTTGTTGTTTTAGGGCATGTGTGTGTACCTTCAGTGATCACGCATGTCCATCCACAGCCAAGCTTGTATATTCTCTCACAGCATGTGTCATATAGCGAATGCCCCATCTATTTGCGCTCTACCCTGTGAGGTCAACCACAGACTGTCTTCAGACAAATAAGTGAGAGAAATGAGAAGTGAGATATTTGCTAGCAGCTAAGCTGATGGTCCAATAATCTAGAACCTATACAAACCATATGTACGTAGACTTCTCTTCTGGCCATATTGCCACCATAGAGGAAGACTAGCTGACAAGTTTCCATGCATATTATACACTCCATAACTCCGCAGATTGCCTGCAGAGAAAAGATATCTCACCCCCCACTTTAACAAATACAAACAGGTAAGAACTAAACCCATCAATAATTAAGAAAAAGAGAATGTATGTGTCTCACAAAGCCTTCGACTGCCAAAAGTCCTTGCCCTAGACAGTTTTTTTGTCTAAATTTTATAAAACCTATACACAACTTTTACTCGAATCCATGCCAAAGCTAAATAATGACATTACAGCAAAAGCAATTGTCACCTCGTTGATGGTGGAAGCAAACACTAGCTTAATTTTGCAAACCGTGGAAAGATCCCACTATGTGTCAGGCCTACTAGCCCAGCTCAGTACAACATTTTTACTTGAAAGTGTAATAATAAATATGAGCACCCAGATTCATGCCAGACCTAAGTAACTCCAATCAGACTAGATTCATACCAGGGAAGGAATCCTGTGACAATAGCAAAACATGCCTCCACATGTTAGATACAGTATTGAGGGAGGTAAAACAACATTAGTTTTGACTTTACGTGGCGAATATTCATTTCACTGTTTTGATTGGTCCTTCTTTATGGGTGTACTGGAGAAAATGAAAGTAGGCCCCTGCTTCATCAGGAACATTAGGGCACAAAGCCAGAATCCCAGAGCAAGAATCAGAATGAACAGTTTGTTGTCTGAAATAATATTTGAAGGGGAATCTGGCAAGGGTGCTTCCTGCCCCCCTTTCTAGTTTCCATCACGCTTGAGTTCTGACTACAAAGGATACAATACAACACTGAGAGATGGGGGTCAAGTTTTGGCCAGGCCATTTTAAAGCAGCAGCATTCACAAATGACATGATGTTCACCTTGAGTGGTCAAAAGACATTTATCACAGACCTACTAAGAAAACTAAGGGACTACAAAAATTATTTCAGCAACATTAGAGGGCCTGGATATAAATACCCCTATGCATTTTAAGCACCAAATGCAAAAGAGAATAAAAAGAGAATAGAATGCCTAAGATGGCAAGAACTAAGCCCCTTTCTAAGATAAAAACAGGAATATATCATGCCTCACATGCATGTTCAAGCAGGACTAAACAATTGATGATGAGATCAAATGTCTTGGCTGAAACTAATAGTGGTGGTGCATATGAAGGTCCTTCTCAGAAGCTCTACTTGTTCTGAGCACTCCTGCTGGTGATCTAAAAAAAAAGACACACACATGGCAGAGGCTGTACCAATTATATATGGCAAGGCAAAAGGGGAAGCAGTCGAGG
This sequence comes from Pleurodeles waltl, assembly GCF_031143425.1. Lineage (NCBI taxonomy): Eukaryota > Metazoa > Chordata > Amphibia > Caudata > Salamandridae > Pleurodeles > Pleurodeles waltl. The sequence goes on from NC_090438.1 coordinate 272,715,072, forward strand.
GAAATAGGAAGTGATAGTGTTAGACCTTGCACACTTAGGTCGGTCTTACACCAGACGTTTTGCCTTTACCGTCTGTTTTGTTGCTGTATCTTTTTTGTTGGCCTTATGACTCTAAGCCCTTTACTGCTGCTAAACAGTGCTAAAGTGCATGTGCTTCCCCCCCCTAAAACATATTAACATTGGTGTACCCACAATTGGCATATGTAATTTACATGTAAGTGTCCCTTATAAAGTGGTATACCATATGTCCAGGGCCTGTAAATTGAATGGCACTAGTGGGCGTGCAGCACTGATTGTGCCACCAACCTAAGCAGCCCTGTAAACCTGTCTCAGGCCTGCCACTGCAGAGCATGTGTGTGCAGTTTCAAAGCCACCCAGTTTGGCTTTTAAAACCTCTCGCACAGCCTTAAACTCCTTTTTCTTACATGTAGGTCACCTCTACAGTAGGCCTTAGATTGCTCATAGGGTAGAGTCCCTTGTAAGTGAAAGGCATGGCATGCACTTTTCAGCTTTTCATGTCCTGGTAATGAAAAACTGCCAAAGTCATTTTTCAGTACTGTGAGGCCTGCCCCTCTCATAAACCAGCATTGGGAATTCCTTAGAATATCTTCAAACTGTAATTTCTGATCTAAGAGGAGTAGCTGCATTATGTTTAGTACCATTGGAATGGTAGTAATAAATCCTCTTTACGGGTAAAGTCTGATTTACTATAACTATTTTTATAATTCCACTTTTAGAAAGTGGGCATTTCTCTGCCACCAACCTATCTCCAATACACACCTGGTTTGAACTAGGTGACAGCTACACTTGTGCATTCCTTTCAGACACCCACAGCACAGGACACTGCACCTGCATTCATCTGCATACTGATGGTTCTTCCTGGGAAGGAGGTTGGGTAGGGCTCCCACTCACATTTCAAATGTAGTGTGACCAGAGTCCACACAAGGGGACTGATTACCTCCCAGTGATAGTCTGGAGCTGAGGCTGACCTTGAAAGGAGAGCCTGTGCACTTCACAATAATTATTTGTAGTCTTCCCCACATCAAAGGCACTTTTTGGTATAAGTACTGGTTCCCTGACCCACTCAAGAGAGTACACTACCGGACCTGCAAGAAACTCGGCTAGAGTAAATGGTGTTGCGCTAGAAGGACTGCCACTCTGCTGTGACTGGAACAACTGCCCTGCTTTACTGTGTTGCCCTGCTGCCCCGCTGACCTCTGCCCAGCAAGAAGGACCCAAAGATATCTCAAGAAGTGACTTCAACGGCTTGCTGGCTTGCCCCCTGATCTCCCTGAGTTCTCAGTGACAACAAAGACCCCACTACCAGCCTCAGCTATTTCACTTCTGCTAAAGAGTTCCTAAAATAATTCCAGCGCTCCACTCTGGGAGAATCAGGAGCCTCATTGGTAAATACTTCTGCTGGACTCAGCACGGCATGGGTCACTTGGCAGAGATTCTGCCTGTAGGCCTCTTTTTTTGCCCATACCCGACTTGGCCCCAGAGATGATCAGCCCATCTGACCTGAGTACAGAGCAAAGGCACAGCCTGCCGGCTTCCCTAACCGCTGCCTTCTTGAGAGAATCCGGCAGCGTGACCTCTTCTGCCGAGCAGGTGGGACAAAACGACTGCTGCACCTCATGAGTCCCTCAGCCTGGCCCCCTTCAACCACATATGTTCTGTGAAGGACCGCAAGGGATCATAGGCTGCCCAATAGCCCCAGCCCGATGGCCTGAGCATGATACCAGGCTTCAAATCTCCCCGACCACGGGCTCAATGACACGGGTCCCCCGGCTGCCATCAGAGCCGCAGATCCTAGGAGCCAAATACTGGCATTTGAACACTAGAGGTATTGGGTGTGGGGGCCCATGGGGTGATTACTGTTGGCTTGCGTTTCCATACAGAGGCCCTCATTACAACATTGGTGGTAAATGCCGCCTACCGCCGTGCTGACGGCTGCCAACATACTGTGACTGCGGCGGTATACCGTTATGGGTATTATGACCCACACAGAGTAATCCGCCACTATACAGACACCCACACAAGTCCGCCAGCCAAAGGGTCAATGATAAAATGGCGGTACCAAAACCCACACCGTTACGCCAACAGAAATACGCCCACCGCATCATGACCCACGAATCACTGCAGCGGTCATTCAACCATGGTAAACCATTGGCAATACACACCGCTGCGCTCCTCAAAATACACACACACCAACAAAACTACACCACATTGGACAATTCAAACTACACACACATGACACATATACACACACCACACCCACAAACCCACAACACTATAAAACACACCCACATTACCCACAACCCCTTATATGAAAAGAAATATTGGCAACTGAGAGACAAGCCAGGAGCACCCACTGAATCTCAGCCACATAACACCATCACGCATATACCATCCACGCACCTTACAGCACTCACCCCACCACATCACCCCACACACCCTCACACATACCACTCACACTACACCCATGGCACCACAAAGACACCCCAGGTTCTCTGACGAGGAGCTAAGGGTCATGGTGGAGGAAATCATCTGGGTAGAGCCACAGCTATTTGGATCACAGGTGCAGCAGACGTCCATTGCTAGGAAGATGGAGCTATGGCGGAGAGTTGTGGACAGGGTCAACGCCATGGGACAGTGTGAGAAAGTAGCCTCTTTCTAGCCTTGTGACCCCCACTTTTGGCCTGTTTGTGAGTGTATGTCAGGGTGTTTTCACTGTCTCACTGGGATCCTGCCAGCCAGGGCCCAGTGCTCATAGTGAAAACCCTATGTTTTCAGTATGTTTGTTATGTGTCACTGGGACCCTGCTAGTCAGGACCCCAGTGCTCATAAGTTTGTGACCTATATGTATGTGTTCCCTGTGTGATGCCTAAATAACTGTCTCACTGAGGCTCTGCTAACCAGAACCTCAGTGGTTATGCTCTCTCTGTACAAATTGTCACTAACAGGCTAGTGACCAATTTCACCAAATCATATTGGCATACTGGAACACCCTTATAATTCCCTAGTGTATGGTACTGAGGTACCCAGGGTATTGGGGTTCCAGGAGATTCCTATGGGCTGCAGCATTTCTTTTGCCACCCATAGGGAGCTCTGACAATTCTTACACAGGCCTGCCACTGCAGCCTGAGTGAAATAACGTCCACGTTATTTCACAGCCATTTACCACTGCACTTAAGTAACTTATAAGTCACCTATATGTCTAACCTTTACCTGGTAAAGGTTGGGTGCTAAGTTACATAGTGTGTGGGCACCATGGCACTAGCCAAGGTGCCCCCACATTGTTCAAGGCAAATTCCCTGGACTTTGTGAGTGCGGGGACACCATTACACGCGTGCACTATACATATGTCACGACATATGTATAGCGTCACAATGGTAACTCCGAACATGGCCATGTAACATGTCTAAGATCATGGAATTGTCACCCCAATGCCATTCTGGCATTGGGGAGACAATTCCATGATCCCCCGAGTCTCTAGCACAGACCCGGGTACTGCCAAACTACCTTTCCCGGGGTTTCACTGCAGCTGCTGCTGCTGCCAACCCCTCAGACAGGTTTGAGGGGTTGGCACCTCCAGCCAGGCTTGGCCCAGGAAGGCAGAACAAAGGACTTCCTCAGAGAGAGGGTGTTACACCCTCTCCCTTTGGAAAAAGGTGTCAGGGCTGGTTAGGAGTAGCCTCCCCCAGCCTCTGGAAATGCTTTGATGGGCACAGATGGTGCCCATCTCTGTATAAGCCAGTCTACACCGGTTCAGGGATCCCCCTGCCCTGCTCTGGCGCGAAACTGAACAAAGGAAAGGGGAGTGACCACTCCCCTGACCTGCACCTCCCCTGGGAGGTGCCCAGAGCTCCTCCAGTGTGCTCCAGACCTCTGCCATCTTGGAAACAGAGGTGCTGCTGGCACACTGGACTGCTCTGAGTGGCCAGTGCCAGCAGGTGACGTCAGAGACTCCTTCTGATAGGCTCTTACCTGTGTTGCTAGCCTATCCTCCTTCCTAGGTAGCCAAACCTCCTTTTCTGGCTATTTAGGGTCTCTGCTTTGGGGAATTCTTTAGATAACAAATGCAAGAGCTCATCAGAGTTCCTCTGCATCTCTCTCTTCACCTTCTGCCAAGGAATCGACCGCTGACTGCTCTGGAAGCCTGCAAAACTGGAACAAAAAAGCAAAGACGACTACTGCGACATTGTAAAGCTGATCCGGCCGCCTTCTCGACTGTTTTCCTGGTGGTGCATGCTGTGGGGGTAGTCTGCCTCCTCTCTGCACTAGAAGCTCCGAAGAAATCTCCTGTGGGAAGACGGAATCCTCCCCCTGCAACCGCAGGCACCAAAAGACTGCATCACTGGTCCTCTGGGTCCCCTCTCAGCATGACGAGCGTGGTCCCTGGATCTCAGCAACTCTGTCCAAGTGACTCCCACAGTCCAGTGACTCTTCAGTCCAAGTTTGGTGGAGGTAAGTCCTTGCCTCCCCACCCTAGACTGCATTGCTGGGTACCGCGTGATTTGCAGCTGCTCCGGCTCCTGTGCACTCTTCCAGGATGTACTTTGTGCACAGCCAAGCCTGGGTCCCCGACACTCTAACCTGCAGTGCACGACCCCCTGAGTTGTCCTCTGACATCGTGGGACCTTCCTTTGTGACTTCGGGTGAGCTCCGGTTCACTCTTCTTTGTAGTGCCTGTTCCGGCACTTCTGCAGGTGCTGCTTGCTTCTGAGAGGGCTCCTTTTCTTTCTGGGCGCTCCCTCTGTCTCCTCACGCAATTGCCGACATCCTGGTCCCTCCTGAGCCACAGCAGAATCCAAAAACCCTAACCGCGACCCTTGCTAGCAAGTCTTGTTGACAGTCTTTCTGCACGGAAACACCTCTGCAAGCTTCTTCACAACGTAGGACATCCATCCTCCAAAGGGGAAGTTCCTAGTCCTCTTTGTTCATGCAGAATCCACAGCTTCTACCATCCAGTGGCAGCTTCTTTGCACTCACAGCTGGCATTTCCTGGGCATCTGCCCACTCCCGACTTGATTGTGACTCTTGGACTTGGTCCCCTTGTTCCACAGGTACTCTCGTCCGGAAATCCATCGTTGTTGCATTGCTGGTGTTGGTCTTCCTTGCAGAATTCCCCTATCACGACTTCTGTGCTCTCTGGGGAACTTAGGTGCACTTTGCACCCACTTTTCAGGGTCTTGGGGTGGGCTATTTTTCTAACCCTCACTGTTTTCTTACAGTCCCTGAGACCCTCTACAAGGTCACATAGGTTTGGGGTCCATTCGTGGTTCGCATTCCACTTCTAGAGTATAAGGTTTGTGTTGCCGCTATCCCTATGTGCTCTCATTGCAATCTATTGTGACTGTACATTGCTTGCATTGCTTTCTATTGCTATTACTGCAAAATTTTGGTATTGTGTACATATATCTTGTGTATATTTGCTATCCTCATACTGAGGGTCCTCACTGAGATACTTTGTCATATTGTCATAAAAATAAAGTACCTTTATTTTTAGTATATCTGTGTATTGTGTTTTCTTATGATATTGTGCATATGACACCAGTGGTATAGTAGGAGCTTTACACGCCTCCTAGTTCAGCCTAAGCTGCTCTGGTAAGCTACCCTTTTCTATCAGCCTAAGCTGCTAGACACCTCTTCTACACTAATAAGGGATAACTGGACCTGGTGCAGAGTGTAAGTACCCCTTGGTACCACTACAAACCAGGCCAGCCTCCTACATTAGTTGTGCAGCGGTGGGATAAGTACTTGTAACTACTTACCACTTTGTCATTTTGTACTTTTCATAAGAGAAAAATATACAAAACAAGTTCAGTGTATGTACACCTAACCAAAAAGTTTTGCTTTTCTTCTCTTACTCCTTTGCTAAGTGCTAAAAAGTACCCCTAAAACTTTAAAAAAGTTCTTAAAAGTTGAAAAAGTTTTTTTTCCTGTTCCTTAAAAAGTTCTGAAACATTTTCTTTCTTTTTCTGTCCCTTAAACCTTTTCTATCATGTCTGGTACAGGTCAAATTCTGATCTTACCAGAACTGCTTATGACCACCTTAGCTGGAAAGGAGCAAGGAGTCTCTGCATTGAAAGAGGTTTAGGGGTAGGGAAGAATCCCTCAAGAGAATTGTTAGTTAATATGCTCATTGAACAAGATAAGACCATGGTTGGCACATCTGGTGAGAGCTTAGCTGATGGTTCACACTCTGATTCTGGGGTAGCCCCAGTAAAAGGATTAGAAGGGAACCTTCCCAACCTGCCCCTTAGCAGGCCACCTAGCAGGCTGGTACTGATGTGAGTTCTCATCATAGTATAGAGGTTACTCCTTTAGGCCAGGTTGTTAGAGTGCCATCTGTTAGGGACAGGTCTCCCTCTGTTCATTCACACCATTCTTTTGTGTCAAAGCATGCCCAACCCACCCTCCCTGAAGACAGAATGTTAGAAAGGGAACTCAATAGATTGAGAGTGGAAGAATCCAGGCTGAAGCTCAAGAAGCAACAGCTGGACCTAGACAGACAAACATTTGACTTAGAAAAAGAAAGACAGAGGTTGGGGTTTGGACCCCATGGTGGCAGCAGCAGTATTACAGATAGTAATCCTGTAAAAGAGCATGATTCTAGGAATCTGCACAAGATAGTTCCCCCTTACAAGGAGGGGGATGACATTAACAAGTGGTTTGCTGCACTTGAGAGGGCCTGTGTTGTACAGGGTGTCCCTCAAAGGCAGTGGGCTGCTATCCTATGACTATCTTTCAGTGTAAAGGATAGGGATAGGCTCCTTACTGTTAAGGAAAGTGATGCCAATGATTTTACAGTTATTAAGAATGCACTCCTAGATGGTTATGGCTTAACCACTGAACAGTACAGGATCAAGTTCAGAGAAACCAAAAAGGAGTCTTCACAAGACTGGGTAGACTTTGTTGACCATTCAGTGAAGGCCTTGGAGGGGTGGTTACATGGCAGTAAAGTTTCTGACTATGAAAGCCTGTATAACTTAATCCTGAGAGAGCATATTCTTAATAATTGTGTGTCTGATTTGTTGCACCAGTATCTAGTGGACTCAGATCTGACCTCTCCCCAAGAATTGGGAAAGAAGGCAGACAAATGGGTCAGAACAAGAGTGAACAGAAAAGTTGATACAGGTGGTGACAAGGATGGCAAGAAGAAAGATGGCGAAAAATCTCGGGATAAGCATGGGGACAAGGGTAAAACCAAAGATCCTTCTTCAAATCCTAAACACTCTTCAGGTGGTGGGGATAAAACAAATTCTTCCTCTTCTTCTCAACCCACACACATTAAAAAGCCTTGGTGTTTTCTGTGTAAAAACAGAGGACATAGGCCAGGGGATAAGTCCTGTCCAGGTAAACCCCCTGAGCCTACCACCACTAATACATCAAGCTCTAGTGCCCCTAGCAGTAGTGGTACTAGTGGTGGGACTGCTGGCAACAGTCAAGCAAAGGGTGTAGTTGGGTTCACTTATGGGTCCATCATAGAAACTGGGGTAGTCAGTCCCAAGACAATTTCTGTCACACCTAGTGGCATTGGCCTTGCCACACTGGCTGCTTGTCCCCTTACAATGGATAAGTACAGGCAGACAGTATCAATAAATGGCGTTGAGGCCCAAGCCTACAGGGACACAGGTGCCAGTATCACTTTGGTGACTGAAAACCTTGTGGCTCCTGAACAACCCATCATTGGACAACAGTATAAGATTATTGATGTCCATAACTCCACTAAGTTTCTTCCCTTAGCTATAGTTCAGCTTAGTTGGGGTGGAGTTACTGGCCCTAAGCAGCTGGTAGTATCACCTAGCTTACCTGTAGACTGTCTCTTAGGTAATGACCTGGAGGCCTCAGGTTGGGCTGATGTAGAGTTTTATACCCATGCAGCCATGCTGGGTATCCCTGAGGAATTGTTCCCTCTCATTTCTACTGAAATGAAAAAGCAAAGGAGAGAAGGCCTGAAAACTCAGGATCCCTCTCCAACAACAGGTAAAAAGGGTATCACAGTATCCCCTAACCACCCTGCCATTCAGGATACCATTCCTGTGGTGGGAGAAACCTCTCCTGGGGTGGCACCTGTTCGAAGGGAATCATCAGCTGCCATAGCTGTACTCCCTTAGGTGGAAGTACCTCTCTGTGGGATAACTAACATTGGTGAGAAAAAGAGCACCAATTTAGTTAACATGGAGCATCCCTCCAACCCTCCCAGAGAAACTTTACTGCAGAAACCCTGCACTACCTCACAACACTTAGGACAGCATCCCTGCCCTAGTGTGGAGCTCATAGGACAGCATTCCTGCCCTGCTCCAACTCAAGAGAAACAGCATCCCTGTTCTCTCTTCCAGCCATATGGACAACGTTTTTGCCCAGCTATTGCTTTCCTGAGACAGCATCCCTGCCTGGCATTTTCATCACTACAAATAGGTTCAGTGGACAATTCCCACTGCTCTAAACTAAAACTTACTGATAGAAACTCTGAAAATATATCTTCACATTGTTGCTTAGCTAACACAACTTCAAACAGGGTGGTTTACATCTCCACAGGGAAGTAACCATATAGTGGATGATAAAGGGAGTAACCAGTCTATTGCAGAGCTACTCTCTACTTATCACCACTTAGACAATAAAGTCTCAACTGGCCAAGGTTAGCCTTATTGTCCTTCGTTTGGGGAGGGGGTTGTGTGAGAAAGTAGCCTCTTTCTAGCCTTGTTACCCCCACTTTTGGCCTGTTTGTGGGTGTATGTCAGGGTGTTTTCACTGTCTCACTGGGATCCTGCCAGCCAGGGCCCAGTGCTCATAGTGAAATTCCTATGTTTTCAGTATGTTTGTTATGTGTCACTGGGACCCTGCTAGTCAGGACCCCAGTGCTCATAAGTTTGTGACCTATATGTATGTGTTCCCTGTGTGATGCCTAACTGTCTCACTGAGGCTCTGCTAACCAGAACCTCAGTGGTTATGCTCTCTCTGTACAAATTGTCACTAACAGGCTAGTGACCAATTTCACCAATTCATATTGGCATACTGGAACACCCTTATAATTCCCTAGTATATGGTACTGAGGGACCCAGGGTATTGGGGTTCCAGGAGATCCCTATGGGCTGCAGCATTTCTTTTGCCACCCATAGGGAGCTCTGACAATTCTTAAACAGCCCTGCCACTGCAGCCTGAGTGAAATAACGTCCACGTTATTTCACAGCCATTTACCACTGCACTTAAGTAACTTATAAGTCACCTATATGTCTAACCTTTACCTGGTAAAGGTTGGGTGCTAAGTTACTTAGGGGGTCATTACAACATTGGCGGTATAAGTGCTTACCGCCGTGCAGAAGACCGCCAACACACCGCCGACGCGGCGGGAGCCCGCCACAGCTATTATGACACACATCACGGAATCCGCCGAAATTCAGACACCCACACAATCCCGCCACACCAAAGGTCAGCGATAAACATGCGGAAACAAATCCTCCACCTCCACGCCAACAGAAACACGCCTATGCTATTACGACCCACGAATCCACGTGGCAGTCTTTCAACCGCAGTATTCCATTGGCGGTACACACCGCTGCGCTCAAAATACACACACAGCTCCAAAACACCGCCACATTGGACAAGTACAAATACACACACCTGATACACATACAAACAACACTCCCACACACCCAACACAATATAAAACACACACCCACATCACCCACAAACCCCTACGACCAAAAATTAGAGAGAAGGCCAGAGAGAGACAGCACAGAATAGAGAACCCCATCACACAGAGGCACACTACACCATCACCCACACAACATCCACGCACAAAACACCACATACCACTACTCTCACCACACTCATCACCACATACACCACCTCACACATCACACACACCACCCCATGGCACGCCAAAGACACCCCCGCTTTTCCAAAGAGGAGCTCAGGGTCATGGTGGAGGAAATCCTACGGGTAGAGCCACAGCTATTTGGCTCACAGGTACAGCACACATCCATAGCCAGGAAGATGGAGCTATGGCAAAGAATAGTCGACAGGGTCAACGCTGTGGGACAGCATCCAATAAATAGGGAGGACATCAGGAAGAGGTGGAATGACCTACGGGGGAAGGTGCGTTCCACGGTATTCAGGCACCATATCGCGGTTCAGCGGACTTGCGGCGGACCCCCACCTCCTCCCCCACAACTAACAATGTGGGAGGAGCAAGTCTTGTCCATCTTGCATCCTGAGGGCCTCACAGGAGTCGTTGGAGGAACGGACACTGGTAAGTCAAATCTTAACTATCATATCCCCCACCTTACCTGCATGCTATAACACACCCCCACCCTCACACCCTCCCCTATCACCCTAACTCCTCACTAATGTACCCATAACACCAACCACCCATCCCAACCCCAAGACCTGCATGACACAACTAAGCATGGATACCCATCACTAAAGCATGCCCACTGCACATACCCAGAACACCCCCCAACCATCAGCACACAAGCCCCCACACAGGAATGCCTGCACTGGTGTACACGCACACCCAACCATTGCACACCATGAAACACACACATGCAATAATCATGTACTTATACCCCCGCAGGAACCCAAAGGAACGTCACCACACCAGAGGGTCCAGACAACACCACTCCACACCAGAAGAGGCCCACAGTGACGACAGCAGCTCTGCCCTATTGGATCTTGATGACCAGCCCGGACCATCGTGGGCCTCAGGACAGTCGGTTCCCCTTGCCCAGCCACTGCCCAATACCGAACTTCCACCCTCTGGTAACACCAGCACAGCACCCACCCAGCGGGCCCATACCTCCCTACCCAGGACAGGTCAATCAGCGGTGTGTCCACCACTACAGGGCACCCAGGCTAACCCAACACCCCAACAACAACAGGGACCTGGGGGCAGTGGTAGTGGGCAAATGGTCCAGGGGACGGAGGCACAGGAACACAGGGGAACTGGGAGGGCTGCTGTGCGACAGAGGGAGGACAGGCCAAGGGAACCTACTCTCAACGAGGCCCTCTCCTCCATCATGGGAGCATACCACCACTCCCAGGAGACGATGGCAACGGTCCTGGACAAGTTGCAGGAGACCCTGCGTCTGCAGGAGGAGCAGTATTTGGGGTTCAGGGAGGAGCTCAGGACCATCGGCTCCGCCCTGGGCACCATTGTAGGGGTGCTGATGGACATTCAAAAGACCTTGAGGGACACCGTGGCACTCCAAGGGGCCCCTGACACTAGCATGGATGATGAACTGCCCACCACCTCCGCCGGCGCTAGTGGACAGGACGCCCCGCCACAGGACCAACACACCAGCACCCCACCCCCTGCAAACGGACAACCACCACGAAAGCGGTCCTTGAGATCCAGGAACAGGACAGAGCAAGATGGCAAGACCCCCGCCCAGAAATAAGACCACCCTGATTGTCCCCCCACTGTACCACTTTGTTACCCTGTCCAAATCGGAACTGCCCCAGCTCCACTTCCAATGGCCAGATGTGCAGTGTACCTGTGAGACTAATAGACTGGACTCTGCCATGGACATTCTTCCACCATAACCCATCCCCATTTCACAACCCCTCTTTATTGTTATGCACTTAAATAAACACCCTTGAAACACTAATAAAACTGGAGTCAGTGAATGATTTTGAACTTTGTAATGTCAATTACAGTGTAAAAAATGGTTACCCATTGGAAGGCCAACATACCAATGTCACACATCAGAAGCCTTTCAAGGGTGCAAGCTGTTGACACGTAGGTTACCACATTTGTGAAACTGAAATGGAAGGGGACAACTCAGTTAACAAATAGTGAGTGAAATGTAGGTAGAGGATAGAGGTAGACGTGTGAAAGTTAATGTTATGTTAAACCTGAAAATGTACTCACCTGTGTCTCACTGGAAATATTGCTGTATGACTGACTCCCTGTTGTCGTTTTCTTCTTCATCAGCTTCATCCTCATCACTGTCCACAGGCTCCACAGGCTCCACCGCTGCTACAACACCGTCATCTGGATCATCCTCCTGTAGAAAAGGCACCTGACGTCGCAATGCCAAATTATGGAGCATGGAGCAGGTGATAATGATGTTGCACACCTTCTTCGGTGAGTAGAATAGGGACCCACCTGTCATATGGAGGCACCTGAACCTGGCCTTGAGGAGGCCGAAGGTGCGTTCGATCACCCTCCTAGTCCGCCCATGGGCCTCATTGTACCGTTCCTCTTCCCTGGTCCTGGGATTCCTCACTGGGGTCAATAGCCAGGACAGGTTGGGGTAACCAGAGTCCCCCAATAGCCATACACGGTGCCTCTGGAGTTGACCCATCATATCAGGAATGCTGCTATTCCGCAGGATGTAGGCGTCATGCACTGAGCCAGGGAACATAGCATTTACCTGCGAGATGTACTGGTCTGCCAAACAGACCATCTGGACATTCATCGAATGATAACTCTTCCTGTTCCTGTACACCTGTTCACTCCTGTGGGGGGGGACCAGAGCTACATGGGTCCCATCAATGGCACCTATGACGTTCGGGATATGTCCAAGGGCATAGAAGTCACCTTTCACTGTAGGCAAATCCTCCACCTCAGGGAAAATGATGTATCTCCTTACGTGTTTCAGCAGGGCAGACAACACTCTGGACAACACGTTGGAAAACATAGGCTGGGACATCCCTGATGCCATGGCCACAGTAGTCTGGAATGACCCACTTGCAAGGAAATGGAGCACTGACAGCACCTGAACATCAGGGGGGATTCCAGTCGGATGGCGGATTGGTGACATCAGGTCTGGCTCCAACTGTGTACATAGTTCCTGGATTGTGGCACGGTCGAACCGGTAGGTCACAATCAAATGTCTCTCTTTCATTGTCAACAGGTACACCAGCGGTCGGTACACCGGCGGATTCCGCCATCTTCCAATATGTCCCAACTGACGGTGCCTAAGAAGGACAACAGCGAAGAAACTGTCACCATTCCTCCAGGTATGTACCCACAGTCACACACAAGACTACAACAGACAATAAACCCATCCGGGAAATGTTTTGAGTGTAGGCCTCGGTATGTGTGACGCAGTAGTAAATGAAGCCATGTGGGCCCCTGAAATGGCGGCTGCCTGACCTCTAAACTGGGACAATGGAATTGTGGGGTAACTGCGCTGGCGTTGGACACCGTCGCGGTAGGCGGTCATAGAGCGCGGCGCAATGCTGCATTGGTTAACATTGGACCCTATGGGTCCCAGGAGCCAATGAACAGGTGCGCTGGCGGGGATGATGCGCTCCGCCGCGGACGGCGGATGTCACCACCATTTTCTATCTCTTCAATCACTAGATACCTGACCTTCGACAGGAGAGGACCTACACTGCTAGTGCTGCTGTGACCTCGGTCTGGAAGCGACGATGGCTGCTGCGTCTGGGGAAAGGGCCCCTGCCATCACTGCACAGGAGTTGGAGAAATTTGTCGATGGGGTCCTCCCCCAGTACATGCTACTCTACGGTCCTCCAGACCAACAGGTTAGTACACAGGGATGGGCTAGGCCTGGGTGGACAGGGCTGGGTGGGAGAGGGATGGGGGCAGAGTTCTTACAACAGAAATGCATGGGGATGAATGGGCCACATGGCCAGAGTTGGGAGGGGGCCACTCACATTGACGGTGCAGTAGGTAATGACTGTTCCTCTTTCCTTGTGCATGTCATGTAGGTCAGCGCCCACCAGAAGAGGGACATTTGGCGTGCCATCGCCAAGGAAGTCCGGACCCTGGGGGCCCACCAGAGACGGGGCACCCACTGCCGTAAGAGATGGGAGGACATTCGCCGCTGCAGCAAGAAGACGGCGGAGGCTCAGCTGGGGATAACCTCCCAACGTGGGAGGGGTGCCCGTCGCACCATGACCCCCCTGATGTTCCGGATCCTGGCGGTGGCCTACCCGGAATTGGATGGGCGCTTAAGGACATCACAGCAGACACAAGGGGGTGAGTACAACCTCATTCTGTGGACTTTGCGTGCAGTGGAGGTGTCTGGGTGGGGGAGGTGGGCTGTGGGTGTCCCTAGGCCAGGGCGAGTTAGGTAGGCAAGGCCCCTCCGTAATGTAGGCCATGTGGGACTCTCCCCCAGCTCAGAACAGAGGCAAGTTGATGTAGAGTTGCCCCTTTGCCATCCATGTGCGCAGATTTCTACCATTGCCGTGTAGGCCATATCCCAGAAATTGCATGTGCAGAGGGCAGGAGCACGGTGTAATGCATGGGGCTGCTGCGTCTGTCTTGTCCGCCAACTGTAGCGGTATGCCATGCACTGAAACTCTCTTTCTTCTGTCTCCCCCCCTTTCCCTGCTCTCCCTGTCCTTTTGTACATCAGCATCATCAGGCGGAGGTACAGTGGCACCGGAGCACGAGGGAGCTGCATCCCACATGGCCATGGAGGGCCACACCACAGACTCTGAATGCACCAGTGGGACGGAGGGCGAGGGGAGCTTCATGTCGGCCACAGGATCACCAACCAGTGACACGGACTCGTCTGCCGATGGGAGCTCCCCTGTGGTGACGGCACCATCTGTTCGCCCCACTTCTACAGGTACAGCCGCCACCTCCCCTACCAGCACCGCCCTCCCAGCAGCCCCTCAGTGTTCGCCCCATGCCCACTCACCCAGGAGGGTGGGCATCACCTTCGCCCCAGGCACCTCAGGCCCTGCCCCTGTCACCCCTGCTGCCCTCAGTGACATTGACCTCCTCAGGTCACTCACTGTTGGGCAGTCTACCATTGTGAATGCCATCCAGGGTGTAGAACGAGAGTTGCAACACGATAATGCATTCCTGGAAGGCATTCATTCTGGTCAGGCTGTCCTTCAGCGAACCCTGCAATCTCGGCATCAGCACTGATGGCAGCCATTATCCCTGTGTCCAGCCTCCCCCTCCAACTACCTCCACCCAGACCCAATCCCCTGTACCCCAGCCCATCCCAAGCACACCTACAGACCAGCATGCACACAAGTCAACACCCAAAAGTAGCTCAAGCAAACATAGGCGCCACACACACCACAGGCACTCACACAAGCATCACACCCATACAGACACAGCAACATCCACTGTCTCCACTGTTTCCCCCTCCTCCTCTTCTCCCTCCTACCTCCCAGTGTCGTCTACACACACACCTGCATGCACCACATCTACGCAAAAACAAGTGATGGACGGAGTGCTGACCATGCAAACACTCACCCCCAGTCACAGATCTGGGTTTAATCCATTGTTCTTTTGCTCACCATGCCACCCCAGTTTGGACCCAGCCATACGCAAATCAGTCTTGACCCTGTTCCTCATGGGAACAGTCCAGACCGAACTGCCAAGCCAGGTCCTCACTGGACCGGAAACAAGCATCCTGGGACCGGTTTCGGGGTTTCACCCCTCATCAGCCAGGCTAGCTTGAATCCAGTGGCATGGGAAGCACGGGACCCACGTCTGGGCATACCCTTCCCACTTAGGGCGACAAAGCAAAAACAACAAGTGATGGACGGAATGCTGAAAATTGTCAAACACTCACCCCCAGTCGTAGATCTGGGTTTAATCCATCGTTCTTTTGCTCACCATGCCACCCCAGTTTGGACCCAGCCATACGCAAATCAGTCTTGACCCTGTTCCTCATGGGAACAGTCCAGAACGAACTGCCAAGCCAGGTCCTCACTGGACCGGAAACAAGCATCCTGGGACCGGTTTCGGGGTTTCACCCCTCATCAGCCAGGCTAGCTTGATTCCAGTGGCACAGTGAGCAAGGGACCATGCCACCCCAGTTTGGAGCCAGCCATATGCAAATCAGTCTTGACCCTGTTCCTCATGGGAACAGTCCAGCCCGAACTGCCAGGCCAGGTCCTCTCTGGACCGGAAACAAGCATCCTGGGACCGGTTTCGGGGTTTCACCCCTCATCAGCCAGGCTAGCTTGATTCCAGTGGCACAGTGAGCAAGGGACCCACGTCTGGGCATACCCTTCCCACTTAGGGCAACTTTAGCAACACAAAAGGATGATGGACGGAGTGCTGACAATGCAAACACTCACCCCCAGTCACAGATATGGGTTTAATCCATCGTTCTTTTGCTCACCATGCCACCCCAGTTTGGAGCCAGCCATATGCAAATCAGTCTTGACCCTGTTCCTCATGGGAACAGTCCAGCCCGAACTGCCAGGCCAGGTCCTCTCTGGACCGGAAACAAGCATCCTGGGACCGGTTTCGGGGTTTCACCCCTCATCAGCCAGGCTAGCTTGATTCCAGTGGCAGAGTGAGCAAGGGACCCACGTCTGGGGATACCCTTCCCACTTAGGGCAACTTTAGCAACACAAAAGGATGATGGACGGAGTGCTGACAATGCAAACACTCACCCCCAGTCACAGATCTGGGTTTAATCCATCGTTCTTTTGCTCACCATGCCACCCCAGTTTGGAGCCAGCCATATGCAAAACAGTCTTGACCCTGTTCCTCATGGGAACAGTCCAGCCCGAACTGCCAGGCCAGGTCCTCTCTGGACCAGAAACAAGCATCCTGGGACCGGTTTCGGGTTACCACCCCTCATCAGCCAGGCTAGCTTGATTCCAGTGGCACAGTGAGCAAGTGACCCACGTCTGGGCATACCCTTCCCACTTAGGGCAACTTTAGCAACACAAAAAGATGATGGACGGAGTGCTGACAATGCAAACACTCACCCCCAGTCTCAGATCTGGGTTTAATCCATCGTTCTTTTGCTCACCATGCCACCCCAGTTTGGAGCCAGCCATATGCAAATCAATCTTGACCCTGTTCCTCATGGGAACAGTCCAGCCCGAACTGCCAGGCCAGGTCCTCTCTGGACCGGAAACAAGCATCCTGGGACCGGTTTCGGGGTTTCACCCCTCATCAGCCAGGCTAGCTTGATTCCAGTGGCACAGTGAGCAAGGGACCCACGTCTGGGCATACCCTTCCCACTTAGGGCAACTTTAGCAACACAAAAGGATGATGGACAGAGTGCTGACAATGCAAACACTCACCCCCAGTCACAGATCTGGGTTTAATCCATCGTTCTTTTGCTCACCATGCCACCCCAGTTTTGAGCCAGCCATATGCAAATCAGTCTTGACCCTGTTCCTCATGGGAACAGTCCAGCCCGAACTGCCAGGCCAGGTCCTCTCTGGACCGGAAACATGCATCCTGGGACCGTTTTCGGGGTATCACCCCTGGGGGTCTTTGACAGGCAGAGCACCCACTGCGGCAAACTGTGGGAGGACCTGTTCCGCTGGGCAAGGAAGAAGGCAGAGGTCCAGCTGGGGTTGGCCTCCCAACGAGGAAGGGGTGCCCATCGTACTCTGACCCCCCTGATGTTCCGCATCCTGGCAGTGGCCTATCCAGAGTTGGATGGGCGCTTGAAGGCATCACAGCAGCCACAAGGGGGCGAGTACGGATTCAGAATCATGACTTTGCGCGCGTTAGGGTTTTACCTGGGTGGGGGATGTGGGCAGTGGGTGACCCTAGGCCAGGGCGAATATGGCAGGGTAGGTCCCTTGTTGGGCAGGCTCTGAAGCACTCCAACCCCAATAGCATCTACTAATGGATAGGGTCCTATGGGTTTCAGGTGTGCAGCTAATGGCGTTAGGCAATCTACCTCATGCGCTGGTGACTAGCTTTGTAACTGGTAGTGCATGGCCTAGTGCATAGGGCTAATCCCTGTGTGTTGTGTACGCCAATGGTAGTGTTGTTGCTGGCATTGACCATTGACCTTGTTTTGTCACCTTGTCCTTGTGCATTAACATCATCTACTGGAGGAGCAGAGGCACCGCCGACAGAGGGAGCTGCATCCCACATGGTCCTGGAGGCAAATACACTGACGGTGAGGGCACCAGTGGAACAGAGGGCGAGGGGAGCATCATGACGGAGATAGGAGGGGACACTACTGACAACGACTTCTACTCCGATGGAAGCTCCTTGGCAGTGGCGGACACCTCTGTGCCCATCCCACAACAGGTACAGCCGCCAACCCCTGTACCAGCACCACCCTCCCAGCAGCTCCTCAGCGTGTTTCCCGTGCCCACTCACCCAGGATGGTGGGATCATGCACCTGCACCCAAACACAGCAGCCTGACACCTCCTACAACCACTCCCTCTTCCTCCACTCCAAAATCTTCACCCTCTTCCCGCCACAATGTCCCTAAGAAGCTTTTCCTCACCAATATTGACCTCTTCCCTACCCCTCTCCCCCGTCCTTCACCTCTGGCCAGGGTGGCCAGAACCCAGCCCAGCACCTCACCCACCCACCCAGTCCACGGGCGCTGCGGTTTCTGCAGCTGTGAGAGGCTCCAAGGAGACACCCGTCAACCCAGCCAGTGTGCCACCAACACCTGCCAAGGTCAAGAAGGGTCCGGCACCTGGCAAGGGCAAGAAGGGGACAGCATCCAGCAAGGGGAAGGAGGCACAACCAGCCAGCAAGGCCAAGTCAAAGACTCCAGCTGGCAGAAGCAAGGAGGCACCACCATCTGCCAAGAACAGGAAGGGGCACAGTACACCAGTCGTGACACTTCAGCTGTCCGAGGCTGCAGGTGAAGGCCTGGAGGCTACCACCACCACTGCCAGTATCGCCACCTGCACCGCAGCCAGCACGGCCACCTGCACCGCAGCCAGCACCGCCACCTGCACCGCGCCAAGCACCGCCACCTGCACTGCGGCCAGCACTGCCACCTGCCCCCCCACAAGCAGCACCACTGCCAGCAGCAGCAACCCCAGTTGGCAGCCGTCCGAGCCTGCTGGTGAAAGCCTGGAGGCTACCACCCACAACCACCAGTATCGCCACCTGCCCCGCGAACAGCACCGCCACCTGCACCGCACCCAGCATCACCACCTGCACCGCACCCAGCACCACCACCTGCACCGCCGCAAGCAGCACCACTGCCAACAGCAGCAGCCTCAGTGGGCAGCCGTCTGAGTCTGCAGGTGAAGGCCTTGGGGCTACCACCACCACTGCTAGCACCGCCACCTGCAACTGTAATTCACTGAGCAGCCGTCACCGCCGGAGAGCAGTGTGTAGTGGTGACTACATGGGCAGCAGTGCGTCCCGGCCCCTGCAAAAGCTGTAGTTGTGACACCCAGGTGAGAGACTGTGACCTTGCTCTCCAAAACATCTGCATCACAGGGCGCAATGCCCTTTCGAGAACCAGTGGAAGAAGGCATACACTCAGCCCCGCCATGCCAGGATGAAGCACACTGGGCACAAGGCCCCCTCCAGAACCATTGGAAGAAGGCATCCACTGAGCCCCTCCTTGCCAGGGTGAAGCACACTGGGCACAATGTCCCCTCCAGAACCAGTGGAAGAAGGCATCCACTCAGCCCCTCCTTGCCAGGATGAAGCACACCGGGCACAATGCCCCCTCCAGAACCAGTGGAAGAAGGCATCCCCTCAGCCCTTCCTTGCCGGGATGAAGCACACTGGGCACAAGGCCCCCTCCAGAACCAGTGGAAGAAAGCATCCACTTGAGAGACTGTGGCTTTGCACTCCCCAGGACCAAACAGTGGGCAAACCACCCAGTAGAGAGACTGTGGCTTTGGACTCCCCAGGACAAAGCAGTGGGCAAACCACCCACTAGAGAGACTATGGCTTTGCACTCCTCAGGACCAAGCAGTGAGCAAACCACCCACTTGAGAGACTGTGGCCTTGCACTCCCCAGGGCAAAGCAGTGGGCAAACCACCCACTAAAGAGAGGGTGGCTTTGCACTCCCCAGGAACAAGCAGTGGGCAGACCACCCACTAGAGAGACTGTGGCTTTGCACTCCCCAGGACCAAGCAGTGGGCAAACCACCCACTTGAGAGACTGTGGCCTTGCATTCCCCAGAACCACGCAGTGGGCAGACCACCCACTTGAGAGACCTTGGCCTTGCACTCCCCAGGACCAAGCAGTGGGCAAACCACCCACTATAGAGACTGTGGCTTTGCACTCCCCAGGACCAAGCAGTGGGCAAACCACCCACTTGAGAGACTGTGGCCTTGCACTCCCCAGGACCACGCAGTGGGCAGACCACCCACTTGAGAGACTGTGGCCTTGCACTCCCCAGGACCAAGCAGTGGGCAAACCACCCACTATAGAGACTGTGGCTCTGCACTCCCCAGGACCAAGCAGTGGGCAAACCACCCACTAGAGAGGTTGTGGCTTTGCACTCCCCAGGACCAAGCAGTGGGCAGACCACCCACTTGAGAGACTGTGGCCTTGCACTCCCCAGGACCAAGCAGTGGGCAAACCACCCACTAGAGAGACTGTGGCCTTGCACTCCCCAGGACCAAGCAGTGGGCAAACCACCCACTAGAGAGGTTGTGGCTTTGCACTCCCCAGGACCAAGCAGTGGGCAAATCACCCACTTGAGAGACTGTGGCCTTGCACTCCTCAGGACCAAGTAGTGGGAAAACCACCCACTTGAGAGACTGTGGCCTTGCACTCCCCAGGACCAAGCAGTGGGCAAACCACCCACTATAGAGACTGTGGCTCTGCACTCCCCAGGACCAAGCAGTGGGCAATCCACCCACTAGAGAGGTTGTGGCTTTGCACTCCCCAGGACCAAGCAGTGGGCAGACCACCCACTTGAGAGACTGTGGCCTTGCACTCCCCAGGACCAAGCAGTGGGCAAACCACCTACTATAGAGACTGTGGCCTTGCACTCCCCAGGACCAAGCCGTGGCAAACCACCTACTATAGAGACTGTGGCTTTGCACTCCCCAGGACCAAGCAGTGGGCAAACCACCCACTAGAGAGGTTGTGGCTTTGCACTCCCCAGGACCAGGCAGTGGGAAAGCCACCCACTTGAGAGACTGTGGCCTTGCACTCCCCAGGACCACGCAGTGGGAAAACCACCCACTTGAGAGACTGTGGCCTTGCACTCCCCAGGACCAAGCAGTGGGCAAACCACCCACTAGAGAGACTGTGGCTTAGCACCCCCCAGGACCAAGCAGTGGGCATGGAGCCCCCTCCAGGAGCAGTGGCGTTGTACCATCCCCGTCCCCCTGAGGTGCCTGTGTGTTTTCAACCTGATGCCCCTGCATTGTTCTCTCCGTATTGAGGCAGGAGTCAAGTGTGGCAATGGCCTATGTGTTTTGGCCCAGTGGGCCACAAACAATTTTTGAGTGGGAATTGTACCGCCTTTTGTATATATTGTAGATACTGTGCATACTGTTTTTTCTTTATGAATGTATTTCTAAGTATTTCTAATAATTTGACTCCATTCCTTTTGTCCTTGTGTTATTCCTGAGGGTTAAGGGGTGTATATGTAATGTTGTTGCATGTGATTGTGTGTATGGTGTTGGGTGTGAGGGTGGGGTGTTGCGTGTTGGGTGTGTGTGTCACTCTCTTTTTCCTCTCACCTCCCCTGTGTGCTAGGTGTTGTACCCACCGTGGTCGTCGGAGCAGGCGTTCATGTTCCTAGTGTGTGAGAAGATACACCAGCATGGGGATCACCTGTAGCTTAGGCTCCATGGTGTCCTGGTTCTTCCTTGAGTGTCGAGAGGTGAGTCGTTTCCCTTCAGAGTACTGTTTCCACTGTGCTTTTGATGGCGTTGGTACCGCCCCGGAAAAGCTGGCAGATGAGCGGGTTGTAATGGAGTGGGCGGTAAATTGTCTTCCGCCTGGCTGTTGGTGGTTACCGCCATGGTGTTTGTTGCTACCGCCGTGGCGGTCGGAGTGTTAAAGTGGCTGTATGTGTTGGCGGTTTCTGCCGTGGTCATGATTCCATTTATTTTACCGCCGGCCTGTTGGCGGTGCTACCACTGCTTTAGCACAGACCGCCATGGTTGTAATGAGGGCCAGAGTCTTTCAGTCTAAACTGGATCACTTCAGCAACATGAGTGTGCTGCCCTTGCAGCAAGTCTCTTTTCCATTTGAATCCTTCCTGTATTGACTGTGCATTCCTTACAACAGCAACATCACATGAACTGAATCTATAATAATGTTTACAGCACTGCTTTTTCCTGTATGCATTCAAGAGTAATATCTAGAGATTTACTAATTGGATCTTTGTCGCTTTGGTCTTAGTCCTTTTGACATATATAAAAAGTATTTTTTATAATCTTGTGTGGAGTCTTTCTGTTTGTGGCGTTTCACTGAGTTGTTGTGGGCATATTGCACAAATACTTTACACATTGCCTCTGAGGGTAAGCATGTCTGCCTTGCGCCAAGCTACCAGAGGGTGAGCACAGGTTAACTTTAGTGTGTAACTTTCTTACCCTGGCTAGGGTTGTAGTCCCTTCTTGGACAGGGTGCATACCTCTGACAACTAGAGATGTAGGCCCGTATTTATACTCCGTTTGCGCCGAATTAGCGTCGTTTTTTTCCACGCAAATTCGGCGCAAAACTAACGCCATATTTATACTTTGGCGTTAGACGCGTCTAGCGCCAAAGTATGGGCAAATAGCGTCATTTTTTTGCGTGAACGCCTTCCTTGCGTTAATGAGATGCAAGGAAGGCGTTCCCGTCTAAAAAAATGACGGCGACGCAAATGCGTCGTATTTATACTCCCGGGCAAAAATCACGCCCGGGAGTGGTCGGGTCAAAAAACCCCACATTTGCGCCACTTTTTAACGCCTGGGTCAGGGTAGGCGTTAAGGGGCCTGTGGGCTCAAAATGAGCCCACAGGTGCCCTCCCATGCCCCCAGGGACCCCCCCTGCCACCCTTGCCCACCCCAGGAGGACACCCAAGGATGGAGGGACCCATCCCAGGGACATTCAGGTAAGTTCAGGTAAGTTTAATTTTTTATTTTTTTTCATTTTTTTGGGTGGCATAGGGGGGCCTTATTTGTGCCCCCCTACATGCCACTATGCCCAATGACCATGCCCAGGGGACATAAGTCCCCTGGGCATGGCCATTGGGCAAGGGGGCATGACTCCTGTCTTTACTAAGACAGGAGTCATTTAAATGGCGTCTGGGCGTCGAAAAAAATGGCGCAAATCGGGTTGAGGCGATTTTTTTGCCTCAACCTGACTTGCCCCATTTTAAGACGCCCTAACGCCATTTTCCCCCTACGCCTGCGCTGCCTGGTCTACGTGTTTTTTTTCCACGCACACCAGGCAGCGCCGGTCTGCTAGCGCCGGCTAACGCCATTCCATAAATACGGCGCCCTCATGGCGCTTCAGAATGGCGTTAGACGGCGCTAAATTTTTTGACGCTAAACTGCGTTAGCGCAGTTTAGCGTCAAAAAGTATAAATATGGGCCGTAGTTTCTAACACTGGTGATCAGCGGGAAGGATAAGACTTGTGTTTCTGCAATACCATGTAGTGATTCAGTGTCCACTACAACTGTATAGCTAGACCAACTCCAACCTATTCATCCTGATTTGAAAACATTTTATCTTTCCTTTACCAATTGGCATTTTTTATTTTCAATTCTCCCTAGTTGGCCTTTTTGGATTTTTTTCTGCTGAATTATATCTTGCGCTGGAGAAGGCATGCCTGCACCTGCAGTAGTTGACTTTGATCTGACCAGGTTGGAATCTTACACTGTGAAAAAGCTAAAAAAGTTCTGCAAGGACTTTCAAGTGTCTACAAAGGGTTCCACCAGGAAGGTGGGACTATAGAAGCCTTTGAGAGCCTGGGTGGAGGCCCAGGTTGCAAGGGAAGACATCCCACAGGAGGAGCAAGAAATCCCTGAGGAAGAGGATGACTTGATCTTGGATTCCCATGAAGAAAGGGAACCACCTGTGGAAAGAGCAAACAGTTTGCAAGGAGCAAGAGTGGTTTCCAGACTGGGAAGCAGGTTCTTTTCCAGGAACCTGTCACCAGAGGAGCTGGCAGACAGGAGGGAGGAGAAAAAACTCAGACTGGAGCTTGCTAGATTGGAGCAGGATTGTGAGGAGATAAAACTGTCTCTTGAGGAGAAGAAGCTGACCTGTGAGCTCAGTTTGAGAGAGACGAACATTAGAGCCCTCAAAGTACTGTCCAGCAGTGGTAAGGGTAGCAGCATACCTATAGTGAGTTCAAGTGAGTTTAAAATCCACATCCAAAAGGATATCGTGCCCAGTTTCAGTGTGGGAAATTATATGGATAAGTGGCTGGCAGACTGTAAGGTGGCTCTAAGAATGCACAGGGTCCCAGACGAGATGTGGGGAGCTACTTTGGTGGTACAGGCCCATGGTGGGGAAGGATACCCATCAAACTTTAGAGGTAGAGGACCAGACCAACTACCCTGTTTTGAAAGCCATCATAGTCAAGACATTTGGTCTGACACCTGAAAGGTATGGGCAGAAGTTCAGGGCCAGTCGCAAACTCAACACGCAAATCTGGGTAGACTTCTTAGACTACGTTGGTAAGACACTGAAGGGCTTGGTGAAGGGCAGCAATGTGTAACATTTTGATGGACTGTGCAACTTGTTTTAGAAAAAGCACATTCTTGATCATTATTTTACAGAGCTGCCCTATACCTGATGGATAGCAAGCTGACTGATCCCAGGAAAATTACTGAGGAGGCAGACACCTGGGTCAGCACCAGAGTGTCTCAAAAGGTATCTGGGGGGGCTCCCAAAAGGGTGGTGAGGATTCTCAACAGAGGAAAGAGGGGGGAGATAAAAATAAGGAGTTTTCTAAAGGCACCCAAAACAACTTACAAGGGAAAGGGTCTAGTTCTCTTACCCAATCAGGCAATCAGAAACCGAACAACAGTGACAAAAGTCAGCAGCCCACAGTGCCCAAGTGCTATGATTGCAGAAAGCATGGACACAAAAAGGGGGGCCCCAAGTGTCTAAAAAGAGCACACCCTCCCACTTGAGGTAAGAACTCAGGGGTGGCTAGCATAGTGCTGGGAAGAGCAGTTTGTCCCAGTTAATGGGGGATGGTTTAATAGGGGTTACCCTAGTGTCTCTGGGTGATAGTGAGATGGTTCCTAAGATCCATGTGCTATCAAATACTACCAAGCAGAGGCAATGGGTCACTATCAATGGGCAAAGTAATGAGGTTTTGAGGAACACAGGTGCCAGTCTGACTATGGTAAGGTATCAACTGGTGTCCCCAGAGCAGGTAATTCCCAATGCATTCTACCAAGTTGTGGTGGCTGATGACAGAGATGGTCATTACCCAGTGGCCCTGGTTCCATTTGGGTGGGGAGGGGGTTCAGGCCATCTGAAAGTTGATGTAAGCCCTGTCATTCCTTTGAACTGCTTGTTAGGTAATGACCCAGAGTCATCTGGCTGGAAGGAGGTAGACCTCAAGGCTCATGTGGAGATGCTGGGGTTACTTGACTGGATCTGTGTTACTACAAGATCCATGGCTGCCCAGGATGAGATTCAAGAAGGGCTGGAGCCTAGAACACTGGACCAGCCAGCTACTGAAAAAGGGGAGAAGCAGAGGGTAAACCAGCCCGATTGCAACCCTAGTGAGATGGATGGGGTGCCCCCTGAGGCCACCCCAGAGCCCGCTGAGGAGGGCACTGCTTCCCTAGACGACCTGTCTACACCTTCACATTGGCAAGTGAAAGGAGGACCGGCCAAGGTGGAGTTCTGTAGGGCACAGAAGGAGTGTCCAATCCTTGATAGTATGAGGCAACAGGTCAAAGCCCAAGCAGCAGGTGATGTCACTAGAAGCTATTACATTTACCTGGAGAACAGCCTCCTATATAGTGAGCCTATGGCACCTGTACATGGAACAACAAGGGGCCTAGTTGTCCCTCAATGCTACAGGGCCTATCTATGGAGCTGGCTCATGAGATACCCTTGGCAGGAAACATGGGCCAAGAAAGGACTTTTGCAAGGCTTATCCCCCACTGTCATTGGCCCAAGATGAGGACCTCTTCAGACATGTTCTGTACGATCTGTGTGACCTGCCAGGCCAATGGGAAGGCAGTGCAGAAGCGCCCCTGGTACCACCACAAGTCATTA
The DNA here is from genome assembly GCF_031143425.1 of Pleurodeles waltl. Classification (NCBI taxonomy): domain Eukaryota; kingdom Metazoa; phylum Chordata; class Amphibia; order Caudata; family Salamandridae; genus Pleurodeles; species Pleurodeles waltl. Next base: position 272,740,911 of record NC_090438.1, read on the forward strand.
GCACCCCCTTTGAAAAAGTGGGCATTGACATCATTGGGCCCATAGATCCACAGACTACTTCCGGTCACAGGTTCATCCTGGTTCTGGTGGATCATACCAGGTGGTAGCCGGAGGCCATACCCCAGAGGACGACCACTACACCTATAGTGGCAAGAGCCCTTATAGGGATTTTCACCCGGGTGGGTTTCCCCAAGGAAGCAGTGTCTCACAGGGGCATCAACTTCATTTATGCTTCCATGCAGTCCATGTGGAAAGAGTGCAGAGTAACCTACAAGTTCTCCACTCCTTACCACCCCCAAACTAACAGGTCAGTTGAAAGATTTAACAAGACCCTAAAAGGCATGATCAGAGGTTTGCCGAGGGGAAAGTGTGATATCCTCTTGCCCTGTTTGTTGTTTGCCTGCAGGAACGTATCACAGAAGTGAGTGGGCTTCAGCCCCTTCGAGCTTCTGTGTGGGCACTCTGTCAGGGGACCTCTTAGCTTGGCCACGCAAGGTTCGGAGCAAGCTCCCAAGAAAGTCCTCCAGGATGTAGTGAACTACATGCTGGCCACCCATAGCCAAATGGCGAATTGGGGAAGCAATCTTCTGAAACCTTAGAAGCCAGCTATGCTGTAATGAAGGAGTGGTACAACCAAAATGCTACCACTGTGGAATTCCAACCTGGGAAGAAAGTGCCAGTAATGGAACCTGTGGAGCCTGGGGCCCTCCAGGATCACATGACCGGGCCCTATGAGCTGGTTGAGAAGAAGGGTAAGGTCACCTATGTGGTGGACCTTAAGACACCTAAGCAACCCTATAGGGTACTTCATATCGATAGCCTCAAACCACACTTTGAGAGGTCTGAGGTCACCATGTTACTGGTGACTGATGGAGCTAATGAAGAGGAGAATGAACCTCTACCTGACCTCTTAGCCTCTAAGGAGAAAGATGGGTCTATGGGAGGAGTGATCCTTTCCTCCACCTTGACCCCTGAACAGCAGAGGGACTGCCACCAAGTATTGGAACAGTTCTCCTCTCTTTTCTCCCTTACTCTAGGATTACCTACCTGTGTACCCATGACACAGGGGACAACCTCCTTGACAAGCACAAGTCTTACAGGTTATCAGATAAGGTGAGGGCCAGCATCAACAGTGGGGTCGCTAAGATGCTGGATTTGGGGGTGATAGAACCCTCCAGTAGCCCCTGGTCTAGTCCTGTGGTTCTAGTACCAAAAGCTGCCCTACTAGGCACCCCATGTGAGCCAAGGTTCTGTGTTGACTACAGAGAGCTCAATTTTGTAATCAAGACTGATTCTCATCCCATCCTCCGGGCGAATGAGCTGATTGACAGGTTAGGGGCTGCCAAGCACTTACATACCTTTGATCTGACATCTGGGTACTTGCTGATCACCCATAAAAAAGAAGATAGGAAGACATCAGCCTTCTCCATGCCAGAGAGCCACTACCAGTTCAAAGTGAAGCCCTTTGGATTAGAAAATGCTCTGGCTACCTTCCAGAGAGTAGTGAACCAGGTACTCGTGGGGATGGAAGCCTTCTCTGCTGCCTACTTGGATGATATAACAGTCTTCAGTAGCAGCTGGGAAGATCACCTCTACCACTTCAGAGAAGTTCTTCAGGCCCTGCACCAAGCAGGTCTGATAATCAAGACAAGTAAGTGCCATATAGGGCAGGGGTCTGTGGTGCACTTAGGACACCTCATGGTTGGGGATAATGGCAGCCCCTCCAGGCCAAGATTGAAACCATCATGCCCTGGAAGCCCCAAAAACCTAGACTGTAGTTAGAGCATTTCCGGACCTCACTGAGTCCTATAGGAGGTTTGTTGAGGGATATGGCACCATTATTGCCACCTTGACTGAGCTGACTTCTAAGAAGCAGCCCAGGAATGTGATTTGGACAAAGGCATGCCAAAAAGTGTTTGAATCCCTGAAGCAAGCCATGTGTATAGCTCATGTGCTCAAGACTCCTGACTTCTCCAAAGAATTCATTGTACAAACTGATGCCTTAGGGCATGGCATAGGGGCAGTATTGTCACGGCTCAATGAAGAAGGCCTGGATAAACCTGTGGCCTTCATCTCTAGGAGGTTACTCCCCTGGGAACAGAGGTGGAGTGCTATAGAAAGAGATTCTTCTGCTGTGTATTAGGCCCAGAAGAACTGAAGGCCATTTGTGTTTGGAATTTACTTCCTGATTTAGACTAACCACAGGCCCCTCCGATAGCTCATGCAAATGAGGGGAGATAATTCAAAACTGTTGAGGTGGTCTATTTCCCTACAGGGTATGGACTTCAGGGTGGAACACAGACCTGGGGTAGGCCATGCCAGTGCTGATGGTCTGTCCAGGTTCTTCCACCTTAGTGACGAGAACTCCCTAGTGGATTGATAGCGATAGCTCTCCCCACTTTCAGCTGGACACGTGTTAGACCTGACATCCTTAGAGTGGTCTTACCCCAGACTTTTTGTGTTTATCTACTGTTTTGCTGCTGTATCTGTTTGTTGGCCGTAGGACTCTGAGCACTTTACCACTGCTAACCAGTGCTAAAGTGCATTTGCTTATCCCCTAAAACATAGTAACTTTGGTTTTTCCACAATTGGCATATTTAATTTACATGTAAGTCCCTTGTAAGGTGGTATACCATATGCCCAGGGCCTGTAAATTGAATGAAAGTAGTGGGCGTGCAGCACTGATTGTGCCACCAACTTAAGTAGCCTAGTAAACCTGTTTCAGGCTTGCTACTGCAGGGCCTGTGTGTGCAGTTTCACTGCCATCCAAACTTGGCTTTTGAAACCTATTGTCAAGCCTTAACCTCCCCTTTTCTTACATGTAAGTCACCCTTATAGTAGGCCTTATAAGTGAAGGCATAACATGCACGTTTCAGATTTTTTATGTCATGGTAATGAAAAACTCCCAAAGTCATTTTTCATTACTGTTAGGACTGCCTCTTTCATAGGCCAGTATTAGGAATTCCTTATAATATCTTTAAGCTGTAATAACTGATCTGAGAGGAGTAGCTTAGTCATGTTTAGTACCATTGCAATGGTACTTAATAAATCCTCTTTACTGGTAAAATCTGATTTAATAACACCGTTTTAGATTTGCCACTTTTAGAAATTGGACATTTCTCGGCACTCCCAGCTATGTGTGCCCACAGCCTATCTCCAATACACGTTTGGCTTGGAGTAGGCAACAGCTACACTTGTGCATTCCTTACAGACACCCACAACACAGGATACTCAGCTCCATCTGCATTCATCTGTATACTGATGGTTCTTCCTGGGGAGGAGGTTGGGAACGGCTCCCACTTACCATCCAAAAGGTGGTGACCAGAGTCCATACCAGGGGGCTGATTACCTCCCACTGATAATCTGAAGCAGAGGCTGACCTTGAAAGGAGGACCTGTTCACTTCACAAGAATTATTTGTACTTATACCCTACATCAAAGACACTTACTGGCAGACATTTTGGGGGTCATTCCGACCCCGGCGGTCAAGGACCGCCGGGGCCGGGGTCGGCAGGAGCACTGCCAACAGGCTGGCGGTGCCCCGCAGGGCATTCTGACCGCGGCGGTTTGGCCGCGGTCAGAACAGGAAAACCGGCGGTCTCCCGCCGGTTTTCCACTGCCCTCATGAATCCTCCATGGCGGCGCAGCTTGCTGCGCCGCCATGGGGATTCCGACACCCCATACCGCCATCCTGTTCCTGGCGGTTCGCCCGCCAGGAACAGGATGGCGGTATGGGGTTTCGTGGGGCCCCTGGGGGCCCCTGCAGTGCCCATGCCAATGGCATGGGCACTGCAGGGTCCCCCGTAAGAGGGCCCCACAAAGAATTTCAGTGTCTGCTTAGCAGACACTGAAATTCGCGACGGGTGCAACTGCACCCGTCGCACCTTCCCACTCCGCCGGCTCCATTCGGAGCCGGCTTCCTCGTGGGAAGGGGTTTCCCTCTGGGCTGGCGGGCGCCCTTCTGGCGGTCGCCCGCCAGCCCAGCGGGAAAGCCAGAATGGCCTCCGCGGTCGAGCCATATGGCTGTTCCCGCCAGGCGGGCGGCGGTGCCTCAGAATGAGGCCCTTTGTGTCCCTGACCCACTCAAGAGAGTTCACTACTAGACCTGCAAGAAACTCTGCTGGAATAAAGGCTATTGAATTAGAAGGGTTGCCACTCTGCTGTAGATGACTGTTCCCAGGAACTACTGCCCTGCTTTGCTGTGCTGCCCTGCTGCCTGATGACCTCTGCCCTGCAGATATCTGCCCTAAAGATATCTCCAGAAGTGCACCCAGTGAAAGATGATATGATGCTCCCCCACCAGCAGCAGTAGGAGAAAGGGCTATAGTTTTCCCTAGAAAAAGATTAATGGGATAAAATATTATGCAAGCACAACAACTTTGTGAGGTACTACACAGGGTAATGAAGCGCTCTAAAAACCTTTCTGCAGGTGTTACCTCATACTTTACAGCTTACATCAAATTAACAGAAAGCAGTCTAGCCTATGCTGGAGGGGTTGCAGAGAACTGGACACACTGACCCACATTATTTGGAGGTTTTTAGACCTAGCATCTTTTGGTGTGGTTTCCCCTGACTTTTTGCTTTCTGACCTCCTGTTTTGACTGTGCTGAACTTTATTTCTGTTGGCTTTCTCACTCTATCCTATGCTAAAGAGCATGTGCTCTGTGTCTAAAACATGGTAGCACTGGCTCCTCCAAGATTGGCATATCTGATTTAGTAGCAAGTCACTAGTAAAGTGCAGTAAGTGCGCCCAGGCCCTGTAAGTCAAATGCCGCTACTGGGCCTGTAGCGCTGGTTGTGCCACCCTCTATGGTAGCCTTTCAAACATGTCTCAGGCCTTCCATTGCAGAGCCTGTGTGTGCAGTTTAAACTGCCAATTCGACCCGGCAACTGTACCCACTTGCTGGTCCCAAACCTTCCTTTTTATTACATACAAGTCACCCCTAAGGTAGGCCATAGTTAGCTCAAAGGGCAGGGTGCAGTGTATTTAAAAAGTTGGGCACGTACTTTTACGTTTAACATGCCCAGATAGTGAAAAACTCTTAAATTTGTTTTTCACAATTGGAAGGACTATTGCACCCATAGGCTATCACTGGGGTTGCCTTAAAGCTTATTTTAGGTATAATTTCCATTTGGGAACTGGTAGAAATATGGAGTTTGGTGTAAAAAAACATTTTTTAGCGAAGGTGGGTTTTAAATTGCAGGTCTGAAAATTCCACTTTTAGAAAGTTAATATGTTTTGGTCCCTCTGGGCAAGGATATGAATTAACTTCCACGACAGTGGTTGTACCATAAAGAACTGGATTAACTGTGCTGCTCAACTACTAGCCAAAGCATTTAACCTGATTAAATCAGGGCTGCAGATCCTTAAATTTAACATAGGACCACAATTCAAGTTTTAAAAAGGACTTTAAACACTTGGCTCATTTTCATGGAATGATCTAAGACCTTCCTGAAGCCATTAGATGGCAAAATAAGAAAGTGGTATTATTAACAACATACCAGGGCTACATGAGTTGGAAGGCGAATTGGTATAGTTTTATTGTTAAAATGGCTAGGATGTGTCTGAGTACAATTAAATAGGGTTGCTTCCTATTTCAATATTATGTCCTGATGATGACCTGCCTGAATTAATTTCTTTGATTGGGGTCGAAACGTCAACATTGTATTAAAAATTGTGGATTGACTTGGAAAAAATCAGCAGGCTCACTGTATCTATGCTTATAGGTGCTTATTTGAGACCTCATGCTTTTAACCACAGTTTGGTTTTAGTTTTCATGTAAATAGCACTGCAACGCTTATACTAACACATACTTCACTCACACTGCACCATTATACAGGAGCACCTCTATTACTTTACTTTAAATTGTTGAATTTAAGTTTTGAATAAATGTGATATATTACCCACAATCCTCATAGTACAGAAATGTATTTATGGTACAACCACTGTCCTGGAGGTTAATTCATATCCTTCCCCCAGAGGGACCAAAACATTTTTTGGTATATTATTCACTTCCCCATGTCCTAGGTTCCTGGGTTGCCTCATTTTTTCAAAATAACTTTTAGAAAATTGGCATTTTCTTACCTCAACCATTCTGTGGTTTAGCCTGTCTCTGAATACACATCTAGGTTTAGGTGACAGCTACATTTGTGCATTCTCTCCAGACAGCCCCTAACAAGAAGGGTTGGGTGTGACAGGAGATTCATCTGCGTTCATCTACATAGTAATAGTCAACCTGGACAGGGAGAGGCAATTCACACTAACTTGTCCTGCCCTCACACAAAGGGCTGATTACCCCAAGCTGGTAGTCTGGAGCCAGGGCTGGGTTAAAAAGGGACATTGTGCACTTCAGGGGATTCTTTTGAAGTTACTCCTACATCAAAGGCCATTTTGGGCATTAGTACTGGGCCTCTGACACCATATACACAGAACACAGAACACTTCTGGACTGAGGGCATTCTACTAGGAAGGAGGGCAGCTGTGCTGTCAGGAGGGAATGTCACTTTGCTATTTACTCTGCTGTGTTAGGTTGCTGCCTGCTACTTCTCGCCTAGAAGTTAGAGTACTGGGTCTAACTCTCTACATCTTTGACTCTAAAGTTTCTCAAAAGGCCTGACTGAGCTTGCTTCCTGTTTCTGAAGTTTCAGGGATGTCAAAGACTTCACCTGCATCTGGCTACCATCAACTGGGCTCCTCTGCTGTGAGTCCTGCTCTGCCAAGTGGTACCAAATCCATTCCTGAGCCCTTGGTGGTGAGTGTGGTGCTACAACACAAGAACTGACGCAACAACACCAGCGCATCACTTGAGACTGACCATCCAGCTGCAGAAATGCTGCTTTACCGCTGCCTACACTGAAGCCGTGGACACTGCTTGCTGACTGCGTGACACAATGACCGCAACTTACAACACAGCCTCGGCTTGGGCGACACAGCAATGACTCATCACTTCTGGACATCAACTCATCAATCACTTTGTACGATCAGGAAACAACGCATCGCCTGCAACCGTGGAGCATCCTCTCCTCTGGGTAAATGCATCATCACGTGCATCAACACAACAAAGGGACTGTCACAGGGTCTGTGTGACTGCTGTACACTGTCTGGACTCCATTGTGGTCAGATTGCACTTTTGGATTTGCATGACCAGATAGCCCTGGTTGGAGCTATCGTCTTCTAAGTACTGCATTTTGATTTAGACTTTAAAAATTCATAAGTTGAACTGTGTGTGTTGAATGTTTGTCATTTTGAGCTTGTTTGACTCAGACAAAAATGGCTATGTTCCTAAACTGGTGGGGAGTCTTTTTGCAGGGTTTTGACTGTGTTACTGGGTGTGCACACATACTTTTCTCATTGCCTCTTTAGTTTTAGCCTGACTGTTCTAAGCCAAGTTACCAGAGGGTGAGCACAAGTAAACTTTTAGTGTGTATCTTCCTTGCTCTTGAGGTCCCTACTTGGACAAAGTGCAAAACTTTGCCAACTAGAGATCCACTTTCTATTTGTACCTCAATGTGTATTTGGAACAAACTTCTCAAAAGCATTCATAAAATCACAGTATCTACCCTTTCCAAGGTGCCTATTGGCAGTCCTGCTGGGTTCCCCTGCAGAAGAGATCCAGCACTGGGGTTGGGAAATGATCTCCTTCCTGTTATTTGCCATGAAACCAGCACAAACCACAGTATTGAGAAAAGCTAAAGCTCCACAATTTATTATGTGGGTACAAAGTTCATGATTTGTGGGGTTTAACGAGAAAGCTTGCATATGAAATAAAGAATAGGGATAAACATTTCTAGAAGCTTTTGGGCAGTAATTCCGTTTTTTATCACATTACTTATGTGTTACTTGCCCTAACCAGTTGATTGTGCTTAGACTGATTGATGAAGAGAATACAGATGTAACCATGGAGATTCATATGGTGACGCTACTGGTCCCTGTTTGGGAGGCTGAGAGGGGAGAACTCATGAAGGAATTGTTAGGTGGGTGTGCTTGACTCATGGACTTAGACAACCCTTCAATAAAAATGATTAAAATATGAATGCAAGTCTTGCATGTATATTAGCATATTAAATATTATGTGCATTTGAATTGCTTTGTGCCTAAAGTAAGATTTAACACTGATGCTCCATCTTTTAGCGTAAACTGCAAAACAGACCTGTCTATTGCATAATGCAATAATAATATTGTCATTTTGAGCAGGTCTTTGATATTGAAAAAATGCTATACAACAACAGAGCAAGTATAAGTCAACAGAAAGTATTTATCAAAAGATATCAAACTAACTGAACAATTCTAGGGTGGAAGTCCTCACATCATGACCACTCAAACACGTGAAAAAAAAGATGTTTAAAAAACATTATCAGATATTTACACTCCCCATTTTAACTACCTTGCATGGGAGCAGATTTAGAGTACTCCTGGAAATCTGACACAGTTACAGTTTCCGGAACTGGCCTGGAATTTACTTGTGGAGTTCGTTGTTGCATGACCAAATTATATTTGATAAAAATCATGGCCAGCTTGTTTTTCATTATTTCTCATGGGTAACATATTTCTTCCTTAAGGGAGTAATCTTCCAACAATTTGGGTGATTGCTGATGACAAGTTTATTTCTGCAAAATTACGTGCAATGTCCTATGTGTATTCCACGAAGAAGAGTGTTCGTACCAGAACCCCAGGACAGCATCGTCATGTCCAGGAGTTGTGAATACAAGGCATAAAAAATCATTTTTGTGGATTTTTAGCCTGTTGCTTCAAGTGATTGACAAATAAAAATATTTTAGGTAAAGGGAAACAAAATCTGAAGTCTGCATTCTCTTCCATAATCGTCCAATGACAAGTAGAACCACTTAAGTAAAGGAATTGGGCCTATGCATTCTATTATATTGTACCTACCGTTGACGTCATCACTCTTATGTTAGTGAACAGTAAGATCAACAATCATACTTGGTAGCACGCACACATATGTGTGTGCTATAAATGTGTGATGCTCACTATTATTCAAACTCCTTTCTATTGATCTATAGTGTCCATATTCCCCCATCACAAAAGATAGCTGTCCCTGTACCTTTCACTCATCTCTGACACTTTTGTAATTATCCCCTGCGCTGTGCAATAGATGTGGTGCTATTATCTTTTACTGTGTGCATCTCTGTTGGTTATGAAAATCAATAACATTTCTAGGGACAAAGATTGCTTTTTCATTAACATGATTCATCTCGTTCCTGTCTTGAATCGTAATGATTCCCAGCTGCGATTGTTTCTTGATTATGACATCTGTGTGCATTTGTGATTTATTACTTTTATTAAAGTATTTAGACAAAGAGAACATTGTGGTAGGGCACCTCTTAAATTAATAATAACGTTTTTTTTTTTAAATCATTTTTTTATATAATTTTGTACAAGGAGCAGCGAAAAACGTAATCATGATTTTGTTCCGCTGTTAAAATGCTGTATTCGACTTAGATATTAAGTATTTTGAAAATAAAACAATTATGAACCATGAAAGCCTCTATTCAGAACTGTTTCACTCGGTTATGTTTTCTATTCTGTCTACTAACAAATTATTCTGTTTCCACCTAATTAATATTACTGTGCACCAACTTTCAATGAACCGAAAAGATCCTAATCGTACCCAAGTCAGACGTGCCAATGGTTCTAGACAAAAACTGTTTTAAAACAGCGAAAGGCAAGAGACCTGGCAATCCTCAGGTAGAATTATGATGACCATAGGGTTACCATCTTTATATGCTGCAGAGTAGCAGATGCAGACGTTTTATTTCCAGACGCACTGCATTAACACATCACATTTTATTTAGATTTTTGAGTTTGCAAAATTCCACAAATGATTGTCTGTGACTAAGATGTTTGGAAGAGGAAATAATACGTTTTACTGTCTAGTATTTGATAGCTAAGTCTGAGCGACAACACTATCCCCAAATAGAAAAGGTAAAACATTAAAAAAACTCTAAGAACTCACACGAAGTTTACATAAAAACGCAAGAAGTGATTAAGCACCTTAATTCAAAAATGGTAACTGTGACTAAACGTTGTAACAATAAACAAAAGACTGACTAAGGAGATATTTGGAGAGGAAAGCATTTAGCAAAAAGCAAATCAACATTTGATCCTAAATACGCACCAAATGACAGCACTGCCTTTGAACTGTTATTGAAGAAAAGCCGACTAGTCACGGGGCAGCTTCAGAAAGGCCACAAGGGGCTGCGACAGTCTGTTACCATAAGATTACCATTAATGCTTCTTGGATGGGAAACTGCACAACAACTGCAGAACTGTCAACGTGTGCCATTTATCAGGCTGCTCAAAGCGAGTTTTAATGTGCTCACTTGGCAAAATGGCTGAGTGGTATCCGGCAACTACGTGGGTCTTCTTTACTTCACCATAAGCCCCACAGGTCAGGAGGGAAATCTTTCATGATAGCACGATTCCTCCTAGTTGAATGGAAATCTTGATATCCAAACTAACAAGTCTTCAGGACTAAATTTTCAGCAGACAGCCCACATTTGTAATGGTTACATGTGGTCAACATCTTACTCTAGGTCCCGGAAGTTTGCAACTTCTTATCACACAGCTCCTTGAAGGAGATTTCCCACAATTAGCACTCTCTCCAGAAAAGACAAGTAAAACGTCTTGCAGATTTGCCTGGTTATGGAAATGGCTGTGGACATAGAGATTCAGGTCTGGCTTCTGAACAGCGTGATTGACTTCTTCTGTCAGGCACTAGACAATCTTCTTGCATAAAACATGGAGAATGTTCCTCCCTGAATTTTTCGAGCAAGGTTTTAGGTGCCAGTAGGTAGAATCAGGGTTCATAAAAGGTAATGTTAGCCTCTCAGTCACCATAAAGCCAATATGTATAAAGATCCTACAAACAATTGTAGTTTTGAGAGAATCCCTTTTAATGTCTTGAGGCACATAACCTTCTGAAGAGTGCATTAGAATCTTCAATCCAAAATGGCACAAGAAAGCTCAGCTTTGTCCCTCCAAACATTACCCAATGGTAATCATGCCAGCCCATCTAAAAGAGATTACAGCCCTTATTGCCAACACTCCAAGAATGCAGGGTGGTTTTTGAGAGAACTGGGCAAGGACTGCACCTCCCCTCTTGAAAAGAGCTATCTGTGTACAGTATTATCCACTGTCAAATAACCAGACACTAGTACCAATAAATCAAGTAATTTATAAAGCGTAATACTCACCCGTCAGGGTCTCAAGGGGGGAAGCTACTGGTCGAATAGCCATGTCTTGAGGCGTTTCCTGAAAGTCAGGAGGTCCTGGGTCTGGCATAGATGGAGCGGTAGGGAGTTCCAGGTCTTGGCGACGAGGTGAGAGAAGGATCTTCCTCTGGTGGTTGTGCGGCGAATGCGGGGGACGGAGGCGAGGGCGAGGCTGGCGTAGTGGAGCTGGCGGATGGGAGTGTGGAAGGTGAGTCTGTCGTTGAGGTAGTCCGGGCCTGTGTTGTGGAGGGCTTTGTGTTCGTGGGTGAGGAGTTTGAAGGTAATCGTCTTCGATACGGGTAGCCAGTGTAGTTCTTTGAGGTGGGCAGAGATGTGGTCGTGGCGTGGGGCGTCGAGGCTGAGTTGGGCGGAGCCGTTTTGGATACGTTGCATTTTTGTTTGTAGTTTGGCTGTGGTTCCTGCATAGAGTGCGTTGCCGTAGTCCAGTCGGCTGCTGGTTTCGACGGGAATCCACTTAAAAATCTTGCAGGGCATGCAAAGGGTATTGTAGCAGGAAGAGGAGACTGTGTTGACCTGTTGAGTCATGCTGAGTGCTGAGTCAAAGATGATTGCCAGGTTTCGTGCTTGTGTGGTGGGTGTGGGTGCGCTCCTAGGGATTCCCTTTTCTTTATTTGGGTTTATTATTAGTGATACATTTGAAGTAGAGCATTGGAGGTTCTCACAGGAAGCCTGACCAAAGGTGCGTGCAGACATGTGAAGTATACGTCAAAAAGCTTTAGCAAAAGGATGCATCCGATCAGACAAATATAGTTTAATTATGCTCACAATAGCATGTATCTTAAGAGCAATAAAACAACTTTCATTACTGACCTCAGTAATGACGCTCTAGGCGAAAAGAATGCCACATATACAAAGCATTTGGGCATCAAGTCTGTTTAGCTGACCCTAGGCCACAGCAGAGATTAAAGATCTACTGTTCCAAATTAAAAAAAGAAACAGGAGTAACCCACCAAAGCAGAGAGAACGTCTCAGACCGTTCACTCCACAAATCTGTCATGCGAAAATAGCAATCATGGTAAGAATGCTTCATGAAAACATGACTTTTGCATAGTCCAACGAATTGCAAATCATAAAATGTGTGAAATCCTAATAATATTTATACAGTAAAAGCTTGACCATAAATGTTTTTAACTCTATTACTAAGGAAAGGCTTTGTTCGTCTTCATTGGCCTAAAGTCGCCTACTCATGGCCAACTATAACAACTATAGTTACATGGTAACCTCTGTCTTGATATGAGTCATAACACTTATGCTCTTTGCTCTTTGTGAAGTCTTAGCTAGTTGTGTGCTGACATCTAAGCTGAAACAATGCTTGGATTGTGTGCCATAGCTGCTACGACTATGACCCATATATATTTTATTTATCCTGGGTTCGTCCTCGAAAGAAGTATTTTGTGCCCTGTGCCTCTGCAGTATTATTCTAGAACATTTGTGGAAGCGTTTATGCTTTGGAGGGGGAAGACGTACTGCTTAGTTGAGCACAAGACTATGGGCCTGATTCTAACTTTGGAGGACGGTGTTAAACCGTCCCAAAAGTGGCGGATATACCACCTACCGTATTACGAGTCCATTATATCCTATGGAACTCGTAATACGGTAGGTGGTATATCCGCCACTTTTGGGACGGTTTAACACCGTCCTCCAAAGTTAGAATCAGGCCCTATGTTTATTGCAGAAACTCAGCTGATAGGCATATGACCCATAACTTGGGTGAGAGTTATAAACTGTGTGCTGTTGTTATTAACTGTGAGTTATATATATGAATGGTGAATCTAATATTAGGCACTCGTGACCTTGGTGGAATTTGGAGACTCCGCATTCGCATAGAATTTGGAAACTTTGCTTTACTCTTGTAAGCGCGGAATACATTTCCAGTGCTACATTGCAGCATGGTGTGCACATTTCGACCCACTGGCAGGACTCCACGGAATCTCTTAGAGTCTTTATGTAACTCTGTGGAATTCCACGGAGTAACATTTCACACATTCTGCCCACTCCTACTGAACATGTTCTTGAGTTTTAATGTAAGTTCATGGAATTCTGCAGAGTGAAATTCCATGAGTTCCACCCAACCACACCTAACATGCTCTTGAATATATACTGTGTTTATGGCAGGTCACAGATAAATGTAGTCTTCCTCTTTTTGCTTCCACAAAGTCTAAAGTGGGCTAATATTGGCTTGACTTTTGTAATATTGCTTATAGTTTCATCTAACCTGCACAATACATTTGTCAATCCACCTCCCTGATGTTCAGGGTAATCAAAATGTACGACAATTGAGCAGACAATCTTTCAATTTATGAAAGTCATGGCTCCAATAAATGGTTTAATTTCGACCTAGGTGAAGGCAGTGCTGATCTGTATTGATATAAGAGGTGTTCGCTGGTAAGTATATTTAGACGCAGCTTTTTAGGAGAGAGAGTATAGTCAGTCAAAAACAGACTACATCTTCTCTTACATTGCTGCTGAAATAAGAATCTTGTACTGTGTAGCCATCTCTGGAAAGTCCACACTCTCCCTTTGTCGAGGTGGAGACTTCTGCTGCTAATATGTTTTTTATTATTTCAGGCCAGTTCTACCATATTATTGTGGAGGTTCTTGTGCAACGCAAGGCGTCACCAGGGGCACAGTCTATCAGCTTTTGTGTGCAAAAACTGTTTTGCACCGATATTTAATGCAAGCACAGCGTCAAAATGAATTAGCTTCGCTGAACACTGATCCCCGACCATCCATTCAAATGGCGCATTACTGGGCAAAGACAAACGAACCCCAGATCTACTAAAATAGTGTTATCTTTCCATGCGTGAAATCCTAGCACCGAATGAAGTCAGGTGCAAGCAGGAAATAAGTGGAATATCGTGGGATACTCCTTCGAGCATCATTTCTGCAAAATGGCATGTTGTCTGTGGTTTCTCCTTGGGCGGTTGTCTTAGCGATGAAATGTGTACCTTAGGTGCATCTTGTGCAAATTTCATGCAATGCACTTCTGGCTTATCTTTGTGCCCTTGGCTTCATGCGAATATGACTTTTTAACACCAGTATAATCAGTTAAATCATCGTATGCCACCTTATGACTGCTCAAATTTTACCATTCAAGAAAGATATTGCAACAGATTTTCAAACAGTCGTGTGCTTTGTGAAGTTTAGTAAACCTATACCAAAGTCACTTATATTAGACATACCACGCAGATGCGCAGCAGGACCTGGCAAAGGATGGCAGCTTAAAAACTATGATTTGCAATAGTCGTTGGTGGACAGAGCTCGGTTTCACTTCATTATGTTTACTATACTGTAGAAGAAATGAGGATGAACTTAAAATCATTACATTTCTCAAACTTAGAGAATCTGTATCAACCCACTTTTGTTAAGGGGTGTGAAGAGTTAGGCCCTCATTACAACATTGGCAGTAAATGCCGCCTACCACCGTGCTGACAGCTGCCAACATACCGTGACCGCGGCGGTATACCGCTACGGGTATTATGACCCACACAGAAAAATCTGCCACTATACAGACACCCACACAAGTCCGGCAGCCCAAAGGTCAGTGATAACCGGGCGGTACAAAAAGCCACACCGTTACGCCAACAGAAAAACGCCCACAGCATCATGACCCGCGAATCACCGTGGTGGTTATTCAACCGTGGTAAACCATTGGCTGTACAGACCGCCACGCTCAAAATACAACACACATACAAAACAGCACCACATTGGACAATTCAACCTACACACACCTGACACATATACACACACCACACCCACACATCCAATCCAATCTAAAACACACACCCACAAAACCCACAACCCTTTACGACCCAAAAAATTTGACAACTGAGAGAGAGACAAGCCAGGAGCACCCACTGAATCTGAGCCACATAACACCATCACCCATACACCGTCCACGCACATCACAGCACACACCCCAACACATCACCCCACACACCCTCACACATACCACTCACACTACACCCATGGCACCATAAAGACACCCCAGGTTCTCTGAGGAGGAGCTAAGGGTTATGGTGGAGGAAATCATCTGGGTAGAGCCACAGCTATTCGGATCATAGGTGCAGCAGACGAGACGTCTTTTGCTAGGAAGATGGAGCTATGGAGGAGAGTCGTGGACAGGGTCAATGCCGCGGCACAGCACCCCAGAACAAGGGATGACATCAGGAAGAGGTGGAACGACCTATGGGGGAAGTTGCGCTCCGTGGTTTCAACACACCAGGTAGCTGTACAGAGGACTGGCAGTGGACCTCTACCTCCTCCCCCACAACTAACAACATGGGAGGAGCAAGTCTTGGCGATCATGCATCCTGAGGGCCTCGCAGGAGTAGCAGGAGGACTGGACTTTGGTAAGTCAAATCTTCACTACTTTATCCCCCACCCTACCTGCATGCCATCACAAACTCCTACCCCTATCCTCACCTCCATCACTCCACCACCTCACATATACCCCACTATCACAACCCACCCATCCCAATACCAAGCCCTGCATGCAACAACAATGCATGGAGACCCATCACAGACCTGCATGGACACCCATCACCACAGCATGCACACTAGAGACAATCACTTAGCCAAACCAAGCACAACTCATACAAGCTAAAGCTGCCTTGCTAATACCAACCATACAGGGAAACATATCCATGCACAAGATGGCACACGCAGATAAAATAACACTGCATTTACAACCCCACAGGAACCCCACTCAACGTCACCAGAGAGGAGGTGCCAGCCACATCCAGTCCCTCCCAGAAGAGGCCCCCGTGATGACAGCAGCTCTGCATACCTGGATCACGATGACCAACCTGGCACATCAGGGACCTCTGGACAGTCGGTTACCCTGCCACAGTCCCAAACCACCATAGAGCCTCCCCACCCAAGAAACACTAGCACAGCACCCACCCAGTGGGCCTATCCCTCTGTCCCCAGGACACATCAATCAGGAGTGTGTCCAACCCTACATGGCCCCCAGGCAACCCCACAAACCCAAGACAATCAAAAACCTGGGGTCAGTGGCACTGGGCACACGGTTCAGGAGACAGAGGAACAGGACAACAGGGAAGCTGGGAGGACAGCTGGGTGAAAGGGGGAGGACAGGCCCAGGGAACCCACTCTCCACGAGGCACTTGCAGGGATCCTGGGAGCATACCTAGATTCGCAGGAGACCATGGGCCAGATACTATGCAAGTTGCAGGAGACCCAGCGGCTGCAGGAGGGACAGTACCTGGGGATCAGTGAGGACCTGAAACACATCCACACTACCCTGGTCACCATTGCAGGGGTGCTAGCAGACATGGCCAAAACCATGAGGGAGGTAGTGGCACACCAACGGGCCCCTGACACTAGCCACACCGAAGAACAGCCCTCCACCTCTGCCGGCGCTAGTGGACAGGAGGCCCGCCACAGGACCAACAGGCCACCAGCACCCCTCCCCCTGCAGAAGGAGAACCACCCGCAAACGGTCCCTGCGATCCAGGCAGAAACCAGAGAACATTGCCAAGACCCCCGCCAGGAAATAAGACTCTCCTGATTGTCACCCTTCTGTCCCACTCTGTTACCCTGTCCTCCTTGAACTGCCATTGCTCCCCTTCCTACGCGCCCTTAGACAATGCACCTGTGATACTAATAGACTGGACTCTATCCTGGACTGTCCTCCATCAGCAACCCAGCCCATTGAAATACCCCCTCCACTTATTAGCACATGAATAAACACAGTTTGAACAAAATCAAGTATGGAGTCTGTGGATTATATGACACATGTATTAGTTTCACAAACTGTGAACATTGCATTTCTAATCTACTGTAATATTAACATAGGTATAACCTGTAGTGGGCAGCAGTAAACACATCAGGAGCCAGAGTTGGGTACAGAGATCTGAAAATAGAGATGTCAAATGGTACAGTAAGTGGCCATAGACATAGGGAAATCAGGCTGCCATGTTCAATGTCAAACACAAAACTGCAATGAAAGGTAAAGTTACAGTGCCTTACCTGTGTGTCACTGGAAGTACTGTTGAATTAGTGTACTTCTGTTGTCCACATCTTCTTCCTCTGCCTTCTCTTCGTCACTGCCCACAGGCTCCACCGCTGCCACAAGACCATCTCCAGGCTCATCCTCCTTCAGAAAAGGCACCTGGCGTCTCAAGGCCAGGTTGTGCAACATGCAACAATGATCTGGCACACCTTCTTGGGTGAGTAGTACAGGGATACACCTGTGAGATGGAAGCACCGGAATCTGGCCTTCGGAAGGCCAAATGTTCTCTCAATTATCCTCCTTGTTCGCCCATGTGCCTCATTGTAACGTTCCTCTGCCCTTGTCCTGGCATTCCACACTGGGGTCAGTAGCCATGAGAGGTTGGGGTAACCAGAGTCACCTGTAAATATCGAGGGATACCTGTTAGCCACACACTCACCCTTAGGGCCAAACCCACACCCACATACCTACATCAACTGGGTGGGGACCATGGGCTCACCTATTAGCCACACCCGGTGTCTCTGGAGTTGAGCCATCACATATGGAATGCTGCTATTCCTCAAGATAAAGGCATCATGCACAGAGCCAGGATACTTGGCATTCACATGGGAATGTACTGGTCCGCCTAACCCACCATCTGCACATTCAGAGAGAGAAAGTTTTTCCTATTTCTGAACACTTGTTCATTTCTCTGGGGGGGGGAACAAATGCTATATGTGTACCATCAATGGCACCAATGATGTTGGGGATATGTCCCAGGGCATAAAAGTCAGCCTTCACTGTGGCCAAATCCTCCACCTGGGGGAATACGATGTAGCTGCGCATGTGTTTCAGTAAAGCAGAGAACACTCTGGTCAGCACGTTGGAGAACATTGGCTGAGACATGCCTGATGCTATGGCCACTGTCGCTTGGAAGGAACCACTTGCCAGAAAATGGAGCACTGACAGGACCTGCACTAGAGGGGTGATACCTGTGGGGTGGCGGATAGCTGAGATTAGGTCTGGCTCCAATTGGGCACACAGTTCTTGAATTGTGGCCCTATCAAGTCTGTAGGTCAGGATAATGTGCCTGTCCTCCATTGTCACCAGGTCCACCAGGGGTCTGTACAGGGGGGGATGTCTCCATCTCCTATTCATCCTCAGCGGTTGAATTCTAGGGTGAAAAACGGTGAGCAGAGGGTCATATTCACACATATGTGAAAATAAAAATGCATTTCTTCCTTTACAGAAACAGTATGTGAATTTGAGAGTCGGTTGATGTGCCAATGTCTGCTGTGACGCAGTTAGGTGCCATGGCCTGTGCCCCCCTGAAATGGCAGCTGCCTGACCTGTGAGGACAAACAACTGGAAATGAGGTAATTCCGCTGGCGTTGTGCGCCGTTGCGGTCGGCTGTAGACAACCGGCGTGCAACTTTGCATTGGTTATCATTGGGCCCAATGGGTTCCAGGAGCCAATAGCAATGTACGCCGGCAGTGATGGTACGCACTGCCACGGACGTGACCGCCATTTTCTATCTGTTCACTCACTTGCTACCTGACATTCAACAGGAGGGGACCTACACTGTAAGTGCTGCCGTGACCTGTGTCTGGAAGCAACATTGGCTCGACTGTCTGGGAAAAGGGCCCCGCCTTCACTTCGGAGAAGCTGGAGAGACTGGTGGATGGGGTCCTACCCCAGTACCCTTTACTCTCTGGTCCTCCAGACAAACAGGTGAGTACACTGTGAGCATGATGCCATGAATGTATGGAATGCTGTGTGTGTTAGCCTCGTTTGGGGGGGGGGGGGCTGAGGGTCCGGGCAGATGCTGCATGCCTGGTAGTCAATTTCTGTACGTAATGGGATGGGAGGGATATTGTGCGCCATGAGTGTAACAGTCCGGACGGTATGACTAATCCCTTTTTCTATGCATATTTTCCTGCAGATCAGCGCCCATCAGAAAAAGGGTATTTGGCGTGCCATTGCCAAGAAGGTGCGGACCCTGGGAAAGCACCCACTGCCGCAAACTGTAGGAGGACCTGCTCCGCTGGTCAAGGAAGACGGCGGAGGCCCAGCTGGGGCTGGCCTCCAAATGAGGAAGGGGTGCCCATCATACACTGACCCCCCTGATGTTCTGCATCCTGGCGGTGGCCTATCCAGAGTTGGATGGGCACTTGAAGGCATCACAGCAGCCATAAGGGAGTGAGTACAGATTTGGATTCTATACTTTGCGCGTGTTAAGGTTTTACCTGGGTGGAGGATGTGGGCTGTGGGTGCCCCTAGGCCAGGGCAAACTGGCAGGGTAGGTCCCTTGTTGGGCAGGCTCTGAAGCACTCCAACCCCCATAGTGTTAGTGGGCATCTACTACTGGGCAGGTTCCTGTTGGTTTCAGGTGTGAAGCTAATGGTGTTAGGCAATGTACCCCATGGGCTGGTGACTAGCATTGTCACTGGTAGTTCATGGCCTGGTGCATAGGGCTGATCCCTGTGTGTTGTGTACGCAAACTGTAGTGTTGTTGCTGTTACTGACCAAGTGCATCCTCTGTCTCTCCCCCACTTCTTGTTTTGTTACCCTGTCCTTGTGTTCATTAGCATCATCTGGGGGAGGAGCAGAGGTACCGGCAATGGAGGGAGCTGCATCCCACATGGGCCTGGAGGCCGAATCCACCGACGATGAGGGCACCAGTGGGACGGAGGACGAGGGGAGCACAATGACGGAGACAGGAAGGGACACTACTGACAGCGACTCCTCCTCCGATGGAAGATCCCTGGCGGTGGCTGACACCTCTGTGCCCACCCCAACAACAGGTACAGCCGGCACCCCCAGTACCAGCACTGCCCTCCCAGCAGCCCATTAGCGTGTTTCCTGTGCCCACTCACCCAGGAGGGTGGGAATCTCCTTTGCCCCAGGCACCTTAGGCCCTGTCCCAGTCAGCCCTGCTGCCCTCAGTGAGGAGGCTATTGACCTCCTGAGATCCCTCACTGTTGGGCAGTTAACCATACTGAATGCCATCCAGTGTGTCGAAAGGCATTTGCAACAAACAAATGCATACCTGGAGGGCATTCACTCTGGCGTGGTGGCCCAACAGAGAGCATTCCAGGCTCTGGCCTCTGCACTGATGGCAGCCATTGTCCTTGTCTCCAGCCTCCCCCCTCCACCTTCCTCTACCCAGTCCCAATCCTCTCAACCCCAACCTATCCCAAACACACCTTGAGACCAGCATTCACCCAAATCAACACACAGAAGTGGCTCAGGCAAACACAAGCACCACACTTCATCTCACAGGCACTCACACAAGCACCATGCCCATGCAGACACACCAACATCCACTGCCTCCACTGTGTCCCCCTCCTCCTCGTCCACTTCCCTCCCAGTAGCGGCTATGCTCACACCTGCTTGCACTACATCCTCATCCACTACCTCCATCACCAGCACGCCTATCACTACATGCCCCTCACTGGCAGTCACCACCCCCACATCCATGCACACGTCCCCTGTGTCCTCTCCCACTGTGTCTGGGACCCCTCCTCCCAAAGTGCACAAACGCAACCACACACCCACCCAACAGCCATCCACCTCACAACAGCATCCAGCCCATGCACCTGCACCTAAACACAGCAGACTGACACCTCCTACAACCACTCCCTCTTCCTCCACTCCCAAATCTTCACCCTCGTCCCTAAGTAGCTTTTCCTCGCCAACATTGACCTCTTCCGTACCCCTCCCCCCATCCTTCACCTTGGGCCAGGGTGGCCAAAACCCAGCCCAGCACCTCAGCCACCCAGTCCACGGCCGCTGTGGTTTCTGCAGCTGTGAGAGGCTCCAAGGAGGCACCCATCATCCCAGCCAGTGTGCCAACAACACCTGCCAAGGCCAAGAAGGTTCCACCACCTGGCAAGGGCAAGAAGGGGACAGCATCCAGCAAGGGGAAGGAGGCACAAACAGCCAGCAAGGCCATGTCAACGACTCCAGCTGGCAGAAGCAAGGAGGCACCACCATCTGCCAAGGGCCTGAAGGGGCACAGAACACCAGCCATGGCCCTTCAGCTGCCCGAGGCTGCAATTGAAGGCCTGGAGGCTACCACCACAACTGCCAGTATCGCCACCTGCACCGCGGCCAGCACCACCACCGACACAGTGGCCAGCACCGCCACCTGCACCACAGCCAGCACCGCCATCAATGCAGCGGCTGCATTGCGACCGTAACTTCGACGCACGGCCCACCAGATCGACGCACAACCAACCCAGGACTACAAAGCCCGACTTCCGGAGAGATATCGATGCAGCTACTGCCATGCAGGAGAAATTTCCACGGAATTCCCACTGGATCGATGCAGCGCTTGTGACTTCGCTCCGCAAGTCCAGGATTCCATGCACAGTCCTTGGGGCTCCAGAGAACCCCGCAACCCGAAGAGGAACCAAGTCCGTGTGCCGGAAATTGATGTAAAACCTTCCCCTGCGTGGAAAATAATGACGCAAGTCAGTGTGTGAAGGGGCAAAACCGACGCACACTTCCCTGTTTTCCACGCATCGCCTCCACTGTGGTCCCTTGCAGAGATTTTGAATGCAAACCAGGTACTTTGTGCTTTCAAGAGACCTTTATTGTTTTTAAGAGACATTTTGAGTTGCAAAGACTTAAGACATATGGGGCTACATGTACGAAGCTGAAGAATTGCGAGTCGGAAATAGCATCTCAATGCGAATCGCTATTTCCAACTCGCAAAACGGGATGTCAGTAGAAATCGCAATTCCATTTTGTGATTCGGTGTGGAGTTGCATCGCAATTTGTGAAATCGCAAATTGCGATTTCGCTAATTGCACATGGGTGTGGCCCACACTTCTTGGTTCTGAGTGATGACATCAGAACCAGGAAGTACCCCCCATGGAACTGGGAGGAGTCTACCCAGCACAGACGGCAGAGGCACACCCAGCTGAGAGGAGCAACTGCAGCCATGTCAACTCGTACCAAAGAGACACCCACTGCAGGGAGGAAAAGGAAACTGAAAAGGAGCTGGAGGTCCTGTTTGGCAAGGCAGCAATGAGTGTCCCTGACACACAGAAGAAGAAGATCTGGCTGGACATTCAGAGTAAGATCAATGTGGTAGGAGTCAGCCATCGAACCGTTGATGAGGTCCGCAAAAGGTGGTACGACTGCAGGTCCAGGACCAAAGAAAGGGTGGCAGAACGGATGAGGAAGCCGCTTGGAACTGGTGGAGGACCATCCACAGAACCACCTCCCACAGCCATTGAGAGCATAGTGCAGAACACACTTGAGCCTTAGGAATTGGGGACCTGGACAGTTCAGCACCGGGAACATCCAAAAGTAAGTAGCAAATCTCACTTATTTATACCATTCAATGCACACGGACACAACCACAGTACACAAAAGCATGCATCATCCAAATTTGTTCCATGCCTATATTGCAACCTACAGAACAATGCATTATGGGCAATGTAGTACAAGTAGTCCAACTTTTGAGGAATATTTATTTTGATACACCACACATATGAGAGGCACTGACAGTGAATCCCCTGTGTCCCACAAGTCTCTCACAAGTACCCACCGATGACCCTAATGTGCTGGAAGATGAATCTGCCACCATCACAGCAGACGAGGCAGCCAGTGTATCTACAGGGAGAGTGCATGACCACAACACTTGTTCACCAGGCACGTGATACCACAGAGGAGACAGATGTGGACACTGAGACAGGCAACCGGACACCGGGGCCACAGATGAGTGTGAGTCGGCCACATAGATCATCTGGGTCTGGGCGGAAACGGAGACGTCAAACACAGTCAGCAGGTGAGGAGGATGTCACAGGTGAACAATTCCTAGGACTGGAGCATCCTTACTGAACATGCAGTGGACCTAATACAGACCACCCAGCCAACAAGGGGCATTGGCGATACCTCTTAGGATAGTGAGGACATCTCCAGCGTGAGCAGCGTTTCTGCCTCAGATGCACGCATCCTGCGGAGTAACAGTGCCCGCCAAACATCAGGGGACCAACCAGGATCGGGCCATGGTGGGCGCTGTTGCAGGAAGGTGTGATTTTGCTTATCTGGGATTTGCCTGAGGCACATGATGTAAATATGTCAGACGTTGTTGCATTTTACTTTATTATTATTGCTAGTTATACGTCAACAGTTCATTATTACATTACTTACATTCAAGGGATATTTTTTTGTTGCACAACCTGGCTATGTGTGTCTTACATTTGTGAGTGCTGTAACAGTTGCCACGTACCTGCCAAGGTAGTGAGTTGCAATGTGGTCCCGTCATGAACAACCCTAGAATAGTCCTAAAACTGACTAGGCTTTAGATGACCGAATACCTGAGGAGGAAACAGGAAAAGTTAAATAGGACTTTCAGATTCAAGTACTTTCTTTAGCATGAGAATCAGGAAACGCTCTGAGCAATTTCTAAACAACCATATGAATCTCCTTTTAAGAATACATATCAGGAACACACAGCATTACGTCTGCCCTCCATTGCTATGGTACCATCCTCAGGCTGTAGTTGTGGTGGCTCTTGCTTCTCAGCCTCCGAATCTGTGTCTTCTAGAGTGAGATGTAGTCCACTTCTGGTTGCTATGTTGTGTAGGATGGCACATGTCGCCACAATCTTGCATGCAGTCTCTGGGTGTCAGAGTCACCAGATCCTCGGGGTCTGTGCACGTTCCCAACACTTCCACCACAAGACAGCTCCAATACTCTGATTAGATTTATCACAGAGTCTAAGAGAGTCCAAGTCGGGAAAAGGGGATTAGGACCGCAACAGCTGGGAAGGAGACCTGTAGGAAGCAAAAGGTTAAAACACAACATCAAAATTACATCTCATGAAATCAGTACCATGCTACAACTCTAAGCTTCGTCTTTTCCGAAAAAACATGAACAACCCTAGAATAGTCCTAAAACTGACTAGGCTTTAGATGACCGAATACCTGAGGAGGAAACAGGAAAAGTTAAATAGGACTTTCAGATTCAAGTACTTTCTTTAGCATGAGAATCAGGAAACGCTCTGAGCAATTTCTAAACAACCATATGAATCTCCTTTTAAGAATACATATCAGGAACACACAGCATTACATCTAGAACTCTGGTATTGTGTTCATCTCAGAAAAAACATTGGAAAGTGAATTGCGCACATTGCAGATTTTTATATGAGTATTAAACACTGTAAAGGATTGTGCACCATGAAATCACACAACGTAGATTCAAGGAATAAATCACGTGACGTGTCAACTCGAAATGCCACCAAGAAAATGTCCTAGAATGGTAGCGCACAGTAATTTACATTATTTATACATGAGGAAAGAACTGCGCGTCTTGCCGATTCAAATGCCACCATACAAATGCCAAGAAATGGTAGCGCACAATGAACAACATGAAAAGCACTCAGGAAAAAAATTGCTCGTCTTGTCGATTCAAATGCCACCATGCAAATGCCAAGAAATGGTAGCGTAGAATGAATAACATGAAAAAACACTCAAGGAAAGAATTGCGCGTGTTGCCGATTCGAATGCCACCATGTAAATGCCAGAAAATGGTAGCGCACAATGAACAGCATGAATTACACACGAGAAGTGAGCCACCGTGTAAATGTCAAGAAAAGGTAGCGCGCAATGAACAACAAAATTAAATGTTCATGAAACGAGTTGCACGTCTTGCCAACTCGTAAAACATCATGGAAATGTCAAGAAATATCAGCGCGCAATGAACAACAATGTAATAACGAAGTCAAATCTTTATGGAATAAATTGCGCGTCCTCCCTATTTGCAAACCACCATACAAATGTCAAAAAATGGCAGCACACAAGTAATCTGTTATTCATTTAAGAATTATAATCAAGAATATGAAAATTCTCAATTACGGTGTTGGAAAAAGTCCAAACACCGTCTTACCGCCTGGAAACAGTGATCACCAATGAGAGATGAGTGCAGAAGACTGGAAAATCCAAATAGGCCGCCGGGACAGGAGCTCAGGAAGAAGCTGCTGCTCTGCACCAGGACCTCTGAATAGTGAGCACTGGAAGTTGGGCTGACTCTCTTTTATAGAGTCTTGGCCCAGCCTAGAACCACGCCCAGGCATGTTGCAGGGAAAGTCTCTAGAAGGCCCTGGAAAGGGACCACACCCTAACACACTCTGAATGTCTGCAGCAATACATTGCAAATGTACAGTATTTATAAGCACCTTAAAAATGAATCTTTTGGATGGAATTCTGCAATGCAAAAGGTTAAACAATAACATATCATCACAATGCATAAATTACATTATCTTGCGAGTGTTATTTTTTTGCATTCTAGATGCCCGTAGAGCGCGCACTGTCCTGGTGATGACACTGGGACATACTGGAGTGCCCCTCTCCATCTTTTGTGCAGGCATCGAAAACGTGACTTCAACATGCCAAAGGTCCTCTCAATGACGGTTCTGGTTCGCCGATGTCCAATGTGGTAGCGCCTCTCATTCTGATTGGCAGGTGTTAGGTATGAGGGGAGTATCCAGGGCCTCAGAGCACATGCACTGTCACCTGTATAACAAAACAGCCGATATGAGCATGGCTTCACATGGTTATACAGTGACATGTATTTAGGACATTGGTGTGTACTACACAGTACCTAATAAATATCCTTCACCAAACTCCCCATGTTCTACACCTTGGTGTGTCCCACTGTGCCTGAATATGTATGCATCATGTGCGCTCCCTGGAAAGTTTGCCACTATATCAGTTATGAGATTATGGGCATCACATACCACCTGGATGTTGAGTGAGTGAGTACATTCCCTATTGAGGAACACAAATTCCAGATTTGCAGGTGAGCAAATGGGTATATGTGTTCAGTCCACACACCCTCTTACATGGGGAAACTTTACAATTCTGTAGAAGTCCAATTTGGTGTTGTGTATTTTCTCCCCATTCATGGGAAGGTATATGTATCTGGACATGTGTGCATGTATGGCATCTAAGAACCGTCTAAAGAATTGTGACAGGGTACTTTGGGACACCCCACCAGTAACAGCAATCACCCCCTGGTAGCTACCCGAGTCCAAGAGATGCAGTAAGCAGAGCACTTGTACATGTGTGGGGATGGCGCAGCTGCGCAAGTTCTGGCGTTCTAGCTAAGGTTTCAGCAGTTCAATAATCTCTAAGATAACTGCGCTGCTCAGTCTGTATTTGTCATATATTTTCTCCTCAGTTTGTTGAAATATGGTCTGTCTGGTTCTGTATATCCTCTCCTGTCTCCGCCTCCTCCTCCTCTGCTGGGCAGCCTAGACTCTCCTCCTCCGTGTAATCACATAGAGTGCAGCCATTTTGAGAAACCCAGATGTCTTCTGGGTCTGCTTTTATACTTTGGTTCTGGTTACCACCTGTTTGGAATCAGTGCTAATCTGGGTGTGCAAAACGGGCTTTTTGTGACTATTTGCAATTTGCGACTACCTTGTACATGTGCTTTGTAACTCGCAATTAGTGATTTCTTCATTGCGAGTCGCAATCTCAAGTCACAAATTTTGCTAGTCGGTAATTGGTCGCATCGCTATTTGGAAACTGCGAAATGGCATTGGAACATACCATTTAGCTTTTTGCCCAGTCACAAATAGCGCTGCAACCAATTTGCGACTTGCAAAACTTTCGTACATATAGCCCATGAGATCACTTTTACAGTGATATCTCATCATCTACGTATTGCATTTTAATTGTTTTGACCTGCATTTATCCAGATAAATATTATATATTTTTCTAAACACTGTGGTGTATTTTTGTGGTGCCATATGGTGTTATTGTATGATTTAACATCATTTAACATGTGTTCTATATGTCCTGGAAGTATAAAACTCCTAAATTCCCCTGTTTGAGGGGTAGATCCTGATCTGAAAGGAGTAGCCAGGTCATATTTAGTATGGCCAGAATGGTGATACAGAATCCTGCTTAATGGTGAAGTTGGATTTTTGTCAACATCACGGCAATGCACGCTCTACGGGCAGCTAAAATGCAAAAACCCAGTCTTTATGAAAGAGCATAATTCATGCATTGTGTTTATATGCAGTTTGTTAACCTTTTGCATTGCAGAGATTTACCTTGAAACCACTATTAATGATGTTTGCAAATAATGTTCATTTGCAAAGTATTGCTGCAGGCTTTCAGAGTGCATCAGTTTGTGGTCCCTTTCTAGGACCTTCTAGAAGCTTTCCCTGCAGCATGACTGGGTGTGGTGGTGGGCTGGACCAGACTCTATATAAGGGAGCCAGCCCAGCTCCACGTGGTCACTATTCAGAGGTCCC
This sequence comes from Pleurodeles waltl, assembly GCF_031143425.1. Lineage (NCBI taxonomy): Eukaryota > Metazoa > Chordata > Amphibia > Caudata > Salamandridae > Pleurodeles > Pleurodeles waltl. The sequence goes on from NC_090438.1 coordinate 272,768,399, forward strand.
GGTATAGAGCAGCAGCAATTTCCTGAGCTCCTGATCCGGAGGCCTACTTTGAAGTTCCAGGCCTGCACAGCATTATCTTGGTGATCCTAGAGCAGGGTGGTAAGACAGTGGTTGGGCTAGGCCCCCGACCCCTCTCTAAAAAGACTCTTGAATTCTTGGGCCTATTCTTGAAAATTTTCAGAGTACGCGAAGCATTGTTTTGATGTTAATCTTGGTGTTCGGATCGTCAAAGGTTTGCATGATCATTTCATGGCATTTGCATACTTTGTTCGAATCGGCTGAGCGCGCAATTAATTTCTTGCATGACAACCCTGGTGCATGGATCGGCAAAGGTTTACGCGATCGTTTCATGGCATTTGCATACTTTGTTCGAATCGGCTGAGCGGGCGATTCATTTCTTGCATGACAACCCTGCTGCACGGATTGGCAAAGGTTTTGTGCAATCATTTCATGGCATTTGCATACTTTGTTCGAATCGGCTGCGCACGCGATTCATTTCTTGCATGACAACCCTGGTGCACGGATCGGCAAAGGTTTTGCGCGATCATTTCATGGCATTTGCATACTTTGTTCGAATCGGCTGAGTGCGTGATTCATTTCTTGCATGACAACCTTGGTGTTCGGATAGGCAAAGGCTTGCGCGATCATTTCATGGCATTTACATATCCTGATTAGAATTGGCTGTGTGCGCATTTCATTTCTTGCATGACAACCTTGGTGTTTGGATCGGCAAAGGCTTGCGCGATCATTTCATAGCATTTACATATCCTGGTTAGAATCGGCTGTGTGTGCGATTCATTTCTTGCATGATAGCCTTGGTGTTCGGATCATCAAAGGCTTGCACAATCGTTTCATGGCATTTGCATACTTTGTTCGAATCGGCTGTGCACGCGATTCATTTCTTGCATGACAAACCTGGTGTACGGATCGGCAAAGGCTTGCGCGATAATTTCATCGCATTTACATATTCTGGTTAGATTCGGCTGTGCAAGCGATTCATTTCTTGCATGACAATCTTGATGTTCAGATTGGCAAAGGCTTGCGCGATCATTTCATGGCATTTACATATCCTGGTTAGAATCGGCAGTGTGCGTGATTCATTTCTTGCATGACAAACTTGGTGTTCAGATCTGCAAAAGGTTGCGCGATCATTTCAAGACATTTACATATTCCTGTTGGAATCAGCAGAGAACACGATTCATTTTCCTCATGTGAAACTTGATTCCCAGATCGGAAACAGTGTGTACAATCAGTTCATGGGCATACAAAAAACTCTGAAGTGTAATGTTATTTAATGTGCACACATTTCTTTTTGTGAAAAGGAAAAAACCTAAACGTGATGTTCTATTGCATATTAAGTTGCTAGCATAATCCCAATTGTTTTCCAGCGGTGGCTTTCAGACAGTCTTTAGTCCTCATCTTAAATAAAAGGCAGTGTTTGTTCTGAAGCTATATTCTAGGTTCTTGCATTTCTAGACATCACATGACATGTTATGAAAAACCTTTATGAAACATTGTATTAATCATCCGTGATTTTATTCCAGGTACCCAGAGATCTTTAGTCCTGGTTAAAATCACTCCTAAGAGTATTCATGGTAACAGTAATACAATACTAAGAATCATATCTAGTGGCAGTCAATGTGATTTTATTCTGATGTTGTGATGTTTAACCTTTTGCTTCCTACAGGTCTCCTTCCCAGCTGTTCCCTACCTAATCCCCTTTTCCCCCCTTGGACTCTCTTAGACTCTGTGACATTCTAATCAGAGTATTGGAGCTGTCTTGTGGTGGACATGTTGGCAACATGCGCAGACCCCGAGGATCTGGTGACTCTGACAATTTTATATTACTATTTTAGAAATGCTACTTTTAGAAATTGAGCATTTCTCTCCACTTAAATCCTTCTGTGCCTTCCAATCCACGTCTGGCTAGGTTAAATGCACAAGGAGCTGTCAACTAAACCCAGCCAGATGTGGATTGTAAGGCACAGAAAGACAAAAGCATCGTACATCTGTCCCTTACTTCCTAATCTGACTAATGAGAGTGCTGATTTGAAAGAGTTGAAAGAACCAGGTGTTTGGGAGAAGGCTGGCAAAGGATTTGCTTCAGTGGGAAATTGGCTCAGCAACATTGGGAAAGGGATGTTATTGAAATTAATACAGTGGATAAATTATTATGATGATTTGCTTAGTTGGAATATGGGGGATATATAAAGTATGTAAAAGGATCAAATTGAAGAAGATAAAAAACTATAAGAGGAGGGAAGAAAAGAAAAGGGAAAATGTGTTCGGGGAAAACTTGAAAAGGGAATGTAGATTTGAAGGGATTGAAAAAGGAGAAGCAAACATTTGTGAGAGAACGTTTAGTGTGATGACACATTTAGTTATCAGAGGAGGGATGGTTAACGCTGATTTTATCATTACTTATGAATATTCATTTATTCTGAGTATCGAATTTGCATGGAAAATGAAATAATGTAGGGAAAATAATGTACACATTTGAAAGTTGAGCTTTTGTTTGATGAATGTAGTAATATGTCATATTTAGGGGTATGCATTATGTATTATCTTTATTAATTGTTGGCCTTAACTTAGCGGAGGTCTTGGCCTAGCTGCACGGCCTCATGTCAAGCTGCATTTCTTAGGTGTTTAATAAAAATGTCTGCTTAGAGAATTAAATTGTGATTTTCCACAGGCAGGCCTAATGTGCTCGTAGCTAAAAGTCTTTCTGATGAGAACTGCTTGGTAGAAGATGCTGTACTAGCTAATGCAACATTGTTTTATGTAATGTGTGTGTGACTGACTTCCTCAGGAGACTACAAGGGAGACACTGACTGGAGTATGTGAAAGTGTGCATTTTCTAACATGTTTATTAATGATTTTGGTATATTAATTACATAATGAATTGACATATAAAACGGGTGACTTTTAAAAATGGTTGCCACAGTTCATTTCTGTTCTTACCTGAACAAAATCTAACTAAATGTTGTGGTTATTTTCCATAGTTCAATGCTTATATAAAAGTGTACTTGATGGTTTAATAGATGTGTCCACAGCTACCCCTAGTAGGTTGCTGCATTATGTCTTACAAGGCTAGGTTTAACTGACTTCTTGTTTAAGTTGAATATTCTATTGTTGAGAACTTTACTAATACGTGGTTTCTTCCAAGGGATGGAAGTGAATGTAGCAAGTAGGAAAGTTTCTTCCTGAGAAGAGAAGTTTAGATGAGATGGAACAATGGAGCTACAGACGAGACGGAAGTGAAAAAGTTACTGTTGAGAATATGTCCTGGTTAATGTGACATTGTTGTATTTTAGGTTATCAATTAGAATTATTATTGGCTGAAACGTAATCACCCCATGAACTGACCAATCATAAGCTTTTTGAAGATTAGTATAACAACATGAGTAGGATTTTCTTTAGTCAGATTTTGAGATTTTGAGAGATTTAGATTTTAGAATTGGAGAATGAGAAATTTCATGATAGAGACCTTAGCAGTGTGGGTTTAGCTGTTGTTAAGCCCGATTCGTCTGAAGACTTACCTGATGGTGTCCCAAAGTAGTCTACTTGTTGTTATCGTTGGGGTAAAGTATGTGATCATTTGTTATATGTCTTTTGCTTTGCAGGTACCAGCTGCAACATATAATTTGATTGGTGCATATTAATGATGTTTTTATTTATCATAACCCGAGTTAGAGATATTTTTCTAAATTTATGTTTTTGAATTCTTTTACATGAAGCCCAACATGTTGATGCTAATTTGTGGTTAGAGAGCGTATTAACCTGATAGGTGCGGGCGTCGGCCACTGGCCGACGCCCACACACCCTCCCTGGTGCGGGTCACGACCAGTGGCCGACACCAGGAAGGGTATCAATAATTCCTCGGGTGCGTCGCACCCGAGGATTATTTATTTTTTTTAAACCCCCCCGGGAGACACGGAAGCTTCCGTGTCTCCCCCCGCCCCCCCACCCGCCCCTTTGTGAGGCGCGCTGACGTTGCAAAGGTGTTTTCCCCATCAAAGCAGGAAGCAGCCTTGCGGCCGCTTCCTGCTTTGATGGGGAAAACGGCCTTTCTCACGTTCGGGAAGGCCTCGTAAGAAAGGGGAGACACTCCCCTTTCTTACGAGGCCTTCCTGAAAGTGTTTCCTGGCCCCCCGGTCGCAGCTGTGCTGCGATCGGGGGCCAGGAAACACTTTCAGGTTTCCTGGCCCCCCGATCGCAGCACAGCTGCGATCGGGGGGCCAGGAAACACTTTGAAAAGGCCTTGTAAGAAAGGGGAGACTCTCCCCTTTCTTACGAGGCCTTCTCAAACTGTTTCTGGCCCCCGATCGCAGCTGTGCTGCGATCGGGGGCCAGAAACAGTTTGAGAAGGCCTCGTAAGAAAGGGGGAGAGTCTCCCCTTTCTTACGAGGCCTTCTCAAAGTGTTTCCTGGCCCCCGATCGCAGCACAGCTGCGATCGGGGGCCAGGAAACACCACTAGACGCCAGGGATTTCACTTTGGGGGGGCGGCCCCCTCGGAAAGCGGGCCGCCCCCCCCCCCGGGGGCATAATTAATAAAAATAAAAAAAGGTAGGTGCCCCCTGGGGGGGGGGGGGGCGCGATCGCGCCCCCCCCCCCCCCCAGGGGATTTTTTTTTTTTTTTTTTTTTTAAATAATGAAAAAAAAAAAAAAAATGACAGGGGGTCGCCCGTCGGCAGGGTGACCCCCTGTGGGGGCAATTTTTTTTTTAGATGTTGTAGGGTTTCCCTGGGGGCCATTTTGGCCCCCAAGGAAACTATACAACAACTAAAAAAAATAGATCTATATATAGATCTATATTTATATATCTATGTAGATAGATATATCTATGTACATGGATATATCTATAGATATATCTATGTACATAGATATATATATATATATATAGAGGTAGATCTATATATACCAAAGAGATTTATAAAGTGTGCTACTCACCTGTGAGGGTCTCAAGGCGCTTGGGGGGGGCGGGGGGAGGGAAAGGGGCTGGGAGGTTCACTGTTCGAAAAGCCAGGTTTTGAGGCCCTTCCTGAAAAGAAGTAGGTTTTGGGTCTTGCGAAGGTGGGTTGTGAGGGCGTTCCAGGTTTTGGGTGCAAGGTAGGAGAAGGATCTGCCCCCGGTGGTGGTGTGTTTGATGCGGGGGACAGAGGCGAGAGAGAGGTCAGCTGAGCGGACGTTTCGTGTGGGGGTGTGGAAGGTGACTCTCGTTGAGGTAGGCAGGGCCTGTGTTGTGGAGTGATTTGTGTGCGAGGATGAGGATCTTGAAGGTGATCCTTTTGTCAATGGGGAGCCAGTGGAGGGATTTGAGGTGTGGAGAGATGTGTTCGTGTCGGCGGAGGTCGAGGATGAGTCGTGCTGCTGAGTTCTAGATGCGTGTAGTTTGCGCTTGAGTTTTAGAGTGGTGCCGGCGTAGAGGGCGTTTCCGTAATCAAGCCTGCTGCTGTGTGCGTGAGTGACAGTTTTTCTGGTCTCTGTGGGGATCCATTTGAATGTTTTTCAGTATACGGAGTGTGTTGAAGCATGAGGAGGTGAGAGCGTTGATTTGTTGGGTCATCGAGAGGGAGGAGTCTAGGATGATGCTGAGGTTGCGTGCGTGGTTGGCGGGGGTGGGTGCAGGGCCTAGCGTGGTGGGCCACCATGAGGGGTCCCAGGTGTTTTTGTGTGGGCCAAAGAGGATTATTTCGGTTTTGCTTGAGTTGAGTTTCAGGTGATTGGCTGTCATATATATATCACTTTTGTCAATATGTGTGTGGTTTCCCTGGGGGGAAAAGGGTCCGACTTGTCTAGTGGCAGTTTTAGTGCCATAAAGAAGCGCAGAAGGTTTATAAGCCTACTGCAAAGAGCAAATCTGTATTTTATGTAAATAGCTGAGTACATTAGCAAAGTCTATGGAGAGATGAAGGGCACTTTTGCTGGGTGGTAATGAGGGAATCCGAGGAGGAGGGAGTGGGAGCACCAATAATGATTGTTGGACTGGGCGCAGGAGGTGCTAAAGACTGTGACGAATGGTATGTGACAAGGTGTTTTTTGAGTGTCTTGAAAGTACGTGCTGATTGAGGGAAGAAGCGCAGGTAAGGTGGCCTCTACTGTTGCACGTATCTTACACACCATCGATTTTGTGACTGTCTACGTAGGCTAGTGTTTTAGAGCAACAGTTTAGCCAATAGCAGAGATGGCATCTTGATGGATGACTGCTGCCTACACTCGGGTTATAGAGGACCGCTCTGACATAGGATCAGAGACTGAGACATCAGATACTGAGACAGCATCTGAGGGATAGGACAATGGCGCAGACTCTGGGAGTGATTTTTCAGTCAGAGGAGTCCCATTCGATAACTCCTCTTCCAGTACATTATGAGGGAGGTGATGAGGACAGTCCTGCTGTCCCTTCGCAAGCTGTTTGTGCAACTGGGTAATAGTGGGTTAGGTCAACCCAGAGAGCAGGTGAATGTGGCGGCAAGCAGAGAGAGAGTGCTCTCTTGGGAGCTCCCCAATTTAGTTCAGCCCCAAATTCCACCACCCAAATCATATTGTGGAGACATCAAAATTATCCATGGCAAAACAAACTGGTTTTGTAAGGCAGGCACCTGTGTTTTTGGTCCTGGATTCGGCGGCCATATAGAGAAACACACTAAACCCAAACATTTCTGGAAACTAGACATTCGGGGGGAGTCCACAGAGGTGTGACTTGTGTGGCTTCCCCAAAGTTTTCTTACCCAGAATACCCTGCAAAGCTGAAATGTTGAAAAAAAACTAAATGTTTCTCGCATTTCTGTCACACAAACTACAGGAATATGCTGGGATCCACAATATTCCTACCACCCAGTGACTCCTCACCTGTCCTGATAAAAACACTACCCCACTTGAGTGCCTACACCTAGTGTCTGTGTCAGGAATGGATCACCCCAGGGTCAACAGCTGCCTCACGTAAGGACCAACATTGACCGTTGTGTGATCTATTCCTGTCGCAGGCACCAGGCCTAACCACACAAGTGAGGTATCATTTTTATCGGGAGGCTTGGGGGAACGCTGGGTGGAAGGAAATTTGTGGCTCCTCTCAGATTCCAGAACTTTCTGTCACCGAAATGTGAGGAAAACTTGTTTTTTTAGCCACTTTTTGAGGTTTGCAAAGGATTCTGGGTAACAGAACCTGGTCCGAGCCCCGCAAGTCACCCCTCCTTGGATTCCCCTAGGTCTCTAGTTTTCAGAAATGCACAGGTTTGGTAGGTTTCCCTAGGTGCCGGCTGAGCTAGAGGCCAAAATCTACAGGTAGGCACTTTGCAAAAAACAGCTCTGTTTTCTGTGATGTGTCCACGTTGTGTTTTGGGGCATTTCCTGTCGCGGGCGCTAGGCCTACCCACACAAGTGAGGTATCATTTTTATCGGGAGACTTGGGGGGACGCTGGGTGGAAGGAAATTTGAGGCTCCTCTCCGATTCCAGAACTTTCTGTCACCGAAATGTGAGGAAAACTTGTTTTTTTAGCCACTTTTTGAGGTTTGCAAAGGATTCTGGGTAACAGAACCTGGTCCGAGCCCCGCGAGTCACCCCATCTTGGATTCCCCTAGGTCTCTAGCTTTCAGAAATGTACAGGTTTGGTAGGTTTCCCTAGGTGCCGGCTGAGCTAGAGGCCAAAATCTACAGGTAGGCACTTTGCAAAAAACAGCTCTGTTTTCTGTGATGTGTCCACGTTGTGTTTTGGGGCATTTCCTGTCGCGTGCGCTAGGCCTACCCACACAAGTGAGGTATCATTTTTATCGGGAGACTTGGGGGGACGCTGCGTGGAAGGAAATTTGAGGCTCCTCTCCGATTCCAGAACTTTCTGTCACCGAAATGTGAGGAAAACTTGTTTTTTTAGCCACTTTTTGAGGTTTGCAAAGGATTCTGGGTAACAGAACCTGGTCAGAGCCCCGCGAGTCACCCCATCTTGGATTCCCCTAGGTCTCTAGTTTTCAAAAATGTACAGGTTTGGTAGGTTTCCCTAGGTGCCGGCTGAGCTAGAGGCCAAAATCTACAGGTAGGCACTTTGCAAAAAACAGCTCTGTTTTCTGTGATGTGTCCACGTTGTGTTTTGGGGCATTTCCTGTCGCGGGCGCTAGGCCTACCCACACAAGTGAGGTATCATTTTTATCGGGAGACTTGGGGGGACGCTGGGTGGAAGGAAATTTGAGGCTCCTCTCCGATTCCAGAACTTTCTGTCACCGAAATGTGAGGAAAACTTGTTTTTTTAGCCACTTTTTGAGGTTTGCAAAGGATTCTGGGTAACAGAACCTGGTCAGAGCCCCGCGAGTCACCCCATCTTGGATTCCCCTAGGTCTCTAGTTTTCAAAAATGTACAGGTTTGGTAGGTTTCCCTAGGTGCCGGCTGAGCTAGAGGCCAAAATCTACAGGTAGGCACTTTGCAAAAAACAACTCTGTTTTCTGTGATGTGTCCACGTTGTGTTTTGGGGCATTTCCTGTTGCGGGCGCTAGGCCTACCCACACAAGTGAGGTATCATTTTTATCGGGAGACTTGGGGGGACGCTGGGTGGAAGGAAATTTGAGGCTCCTCTCCGATTCCAGAACTTTCTGTCACCGAAATGTGAGGAAAACTTGTTTTTTTAGCCACTTTTTGAGGTTTGCAAAGGATTCTGGGTAACAGAACCTGGTCAGAGCCCCGCGAGTCACCCCATCTTGGATTCCCCTAGGTCTCTAGTTTTCAAAAATGTACAGGTTTGATAGGTTTCCCTAGGTGCCGGCTGAGCTAGAGGCCAAAATCTACAGGTAGGCACTTTGCAAAAAACAGCTCTGTTTTCTGTGATGTGTCCACGTTGTGTTTTGGGGCATTTCCTGTCGCGGGCGCTAGGCCTACCCACACAAGTGAGGTATCATTTTTATCGGGAGACTTGGGGGGACGCTGGGTGAAAGGAAATTTGAGGCTCCTCTCTGATTCCAGAACTTTCTGTCACCGAAATGTGAGGAAAACTTGTTTTTTTAGCCACTTTTTGAGGTTTGCAAAGGATTCTGGGTAACAGAACCTGGTCAGAGCCCCGCGAGTCACCCCATCTTGGATTCCCCTAGGTCTCTAGTTTTCAAAAATGTACAGGTTTGGTAGGTTTCCCTATGTGCCGGCTGAGCTAGAGGCCATAATCCACAGGTAGGCACTTTGCAAAAAAACAGCTCTGTATTTTGTGAAAAAATGGGATGTGTCCACGTTGTGTTTTGGGGCATTTCCTGTCGCGGGCGCTAGGCCTACCCACACAAGTGAGGTATCATTTTTTTCGGGAGACTTGGGGGAACATAGAATAGCAAAACAAGTGTTATTGCCCCTTATCTTTCTCTACATTTTTTCCTTCCAAATATAAGAGAGTGTGTAAAAAAGACGTCTATTTGAGAAATGCCCTGCAATTCACATGCTAGTATGGGCACCTCGGAATTCAAAGATGTGCAAATAACCACTGCTCCTCAAAACCTTATCTTGATCCCATTTTGGAAATGCAAAGGTTTTCTTGATACCTCTTTTTCACTCCTCATATTTCAGCAAATGAATTGCTGTATACCCAGTATAGAATGAAAACCAACTGCAGGGTGCACCTCATTTATTGGCTCTGGGTACCTAGGGTTCTTGATGAACCTATAAGCCCTTTATATCCCCGCAACCAGAAGAGTCCAGCAGACAAAACGGTATATTGCTTTCAGAAATCTGACATCGCAGGAAAAAGTTACAGAGTAAAACATAAAGAAAAATGGCTGTTGTTTTCAGCTCAATTTCAATATTTTTTTATTTCAGCTGTTATTTTCTGTAGGAAAACCTTGTAGGATCTACACAAATGACCCCTTGCTGAATTCAGAATTTTGTCTAGTTTTCAGAAATGTTTAGCTTTCCGGGATCCAGCATTGGTTTCACACCCATTCCTGTCACTAACTGGAAGGAGGTTGAAAGCACCAAAAATAGTAAAAATGAGGTATGTCCCAGTAAAATGCCAAATTTGTGTTGGAAAATGTGGTTTTCTGATTCAAGTCTGCCCGTTCCTGAAAGGTGGGGAGATAGTGATTTCAGCACCAGAAACCCTTTGTTGATGGCATTTTCAGGGAAAAAACCACAAGCCTTCTTCGGCGGCCCTTTTTTCCAATTTTTTTGGAAAAAACTAAATTTTCACTGTATTTTGGCTATTTTCTTGGTCTCCTCCAGGGTAAACCACAAACTCTGGGTACCATTAGAATCCCTAGGATGTTGGAAAAAAAGGACGCAAATTTGGCGTGGTTAGCTTATGTGGACAAAAAGTTATGAAGCCCTAAGCGCGAACTACCCCAAATAGCCAAAAAAGGGCTCAGCACTGGGGGGGAAAAGGCCCAGCAGCTAAGGGGTTAATATTGAATGCTCAAGATTTATATTGACATTCTTTGAATGTTGTACTAATGCATACATTGCCATTATTACCGATTTAGGTGTTGCTAAACAGTGTTATTATTTTTTAAATGATTTGCTTGATTGTTTAGACGTTCTAATCAACCATTATTAATTCGATATGCTTACCATTTGTGTTTGAGAGTTATTTTCATGATATTAGCATTGTTAATCTAGGGAAATAAATGTTACAATTCTTCTTAATAAAGTGGTGTGGTTATTGTTTGAGGTCAAGATCTTTGATTATATTGATTATTGTTGATGATTACATTTCTCATTGATGACATCCCCTCCATCCTATGTCACTTCGATCCATTGTCTTCTTGTGCAGAATCCACTAGTCAGTTTAAGTAATAGCTAGGATTTTGTGACGCTGCAGCAGTTTTTGGTAGCAGAGGATAGTTACGTCAATGTTTGAAGATTTCATAATGAGGATAATGTAAGATTTTCTTCCTTTTCTGAAAATAAAGTTTGTTGGTTTTCTTTTTCTAAAATGTTACATGGATTTAACAAGTTGAGTTGCTAATTGCCTTAAGTGACTTTCCCCGGTTCTTGGAGACGCTCTTGGTTGAAGGGCATGTTTCTAATGGTGTTTGGTTGAATTGAATGAAGTGATTTGCACTTGCACAGCATGAGCTAATCTGCAGATGACTGAGGTGAGTATGAGTTTAAAGGAGTGGAGATACTCAAGTAGAATTTAGAAGGGGTGGGCGTACTCCTATAGGTTGAGAGTAGGGAAGTGGCATTCTTCATTTGAGTGTGGCGCTTAATGCAGGAAAACGTATCCACATGGTTGTTGATGATAGATCTAAGGAGAGAGGTCTGGGACTCCGGAGTATATTGACAAGTGTAATGAGACACTTGATATATGTTGTAATTTGTCTATTTAATAGGTCAATCCAGCGTGATTGGTAAGTCGAGTTTGCGAGATAATTGGTGCGATTGAAACTATACTGAAGCTTGGTGAGTACTAAGTGCATTAGAACGACAGTCCAAGGATCATTTGAGAAGTGAAATTTGCAGGTCCAATTTTACTTGCAATTGAGGGAACTGTGAAAAAGAGTAGGCGAAAGCTGAAGGTTACTTTGGAAAGTTCTGAAGTGATTGTGTTACCCTACCTGTAGTAAATGGTCAAATTTGTTTTCTTAGATATGGTTTGAGTTTTGCTCGCAAATTAATATTGCATTGATTTTATGTGTGGGTTGTGAAAGAAGTCAGTAAAATAGGTTTTGTCAGTGTCTCAGCGAGGGCACTGAGGAGGTGAGTATGTGTTAGTGTCATGTAAGTGGTGCTGCGCCAGGATTGGTTGATTAGTGAGAAGGGTCATGCACAGATTCATCAATCAGTCTGATAATAAAGTAACGCGATTGGAAGGTGAGAGGGTCAAAGAGAATTGTGGGATCGTAGTCACTTTTCTTGACTGGTTGTTCTTTTTTACATTTAATTCATTATTTGTGTTGCTTGGTTTAATTTAGTTCGTAAATAACTTTTATGTGGACATCAGGTTTGAATAAAATTCAGTTGAAAATTAAGCTTTTCAATGCTTTGAGAAGTGCACTGAGAGGTGATGAGTATATTCCGGCACTCAAAGGAGAAATTTGTCCACCAGAAAATACTCTGGCATATATTGTGTTTGAGGAGAGGGGTGCAGGAGCGTGTCTTTGGTTTAAACACTGAGTTAAGATAACAAGAAAGGAAGGTTGTCTGGCTTTTCCAGAGAATAAAACATTTAATTTGAGAATTTTGGAGAATTTGAGGCTAAAGATGTACAATTTAAAACCTCCACTGAGGCTAGCACAATATGAAGCTTTAGCGATTTGTGAGCTGGTAGCTAAACAGCAACAGGCATTGAAATTTGAAAAGAAAATAAGGAGAGTAGAAAAGATGCTAGCGGAGGCTAGATGGGATGAACAGCACAAAAGGTGGAGAGTAGAAACACCACAGGGAATTAGATTATTTCCTGCAAGAACAAAGGAAGATGAGAATGAAATAAAAGATGTTAAAGAAAAAGGGTTCAACAGAGACTAAAGAACAAAAATTGAAAGACCTGAAAAGAGTCATGTTTAATGATGATGATGAGATGGGTGAATATGAGATAGTTTCTGATATTTTAGGGACTTATCCTCCACAAAATGCAAACAAGAGAAGCGATAGTGGATCAAATGGGAGTGGAATAACAATGAAAGAATTCAGATGCAGAGCAGTTTCAATGATTCATTGAACAACAGATAGCAGATGGAAATAAATATTCCTGAGATACAGCCAGAGGCTCAGTTTATAAGGACGACTACTAATTTAGTGTTGTCTCCTGGCCATCAAGGATTGAACATAAGAGAGCCTGTTCAAATACAGATTCCACAAATGCAGAGCTTAGGTGCAGGACAGATGCAGAGGGTTGGATCTTTAGCTAATCCGGATGCAATTACTGTACCTATTATGATGGGTCCTCTAACTCCATTATATGCACAAGTAAACAATAGTGGAGTGAATTCTCAGATTAAAGTTCAGAATGGGGTTTTGGAAAAATCAATTCCGAGACAAGGACAAGCTTTGAATGAGACTAATTCTTTAATAGATCTGTCTCCTGTTGAGAATTCTGGGACTATATTTTACAGTAGTCAGGGACAGAGAATAATGGTTCCACAGCAAGTTCAGGACAAGAGCAGGATTTAGGTGCACATCAAATGGAGTTTCTTTGAAAGGCTTGTCTTCACAATAAATAATAAAGTGATTAGAAGATCTAAGCAATTCAAAAACATTAGAAAGAAAAGACAGAGAGGAAGACACGATAAACAGAGTGAAATTGGCGATGGAAGTAAATGAACTTCTGGAAGGGACCATGGGAATGAATAGACTTGAGTCCTATACTGAAGCTCAATTGAGATACGTGTGTAAAATAATTACCAGAAAAGAAAAGAAAGTTCACCAGCAGTTACAAGAAATAGCAAATGATTATGATATTGATTTGTCAAAAATGAAAACTTTGAAAAGAAGTTACAGATTGAATATGGAGGAAGACAATTTTACACACATGAGATCTGCAGGGATGAAAACACATCTTAGAGGATTACTTGAGAGAGTGCAGGTTTGGAGAGCATTAGATAACTGGGAAGGCAGATGGGTCAAGAAAAGAGAAAGACCAAAGAAAGATGACGTGACACAGGCAGGAGATTCAGTGAAAATGCTACAGATCAGGGAAGGACCTGGAGGGAATTTTGTACATGTACCTTGGAATAAGAGTGATATTTTACTTTTTACAAACGATTATCCGAGGTTGAGAAAGAAGCCAATGGAGTGGTACCAGCAGACAGATAGGTTTGTGAAACTTGTGAAGAGTCTGTGGAAAGACCTGAATACACTTGTTGATCTTGTTGTTCCAGCAGATTTGTGGATTGAATGGAAAAGGAGCGTTGATTGGCCAACGAGTGAACCGCAGAGAGATCTGAAAACAGGTGCACCATCTCCCAAAGTAATGAAATATCACTATAAAGTAATTGAGTTTTTGAAAACAAGAGTTTCGCTGAAAAATGTTGATTGGCAGCGTGTAGCTAGAACATCACAGGAAGGAAAGGAATCGGTTCATGTATGTTATGAAAGGTTGTTGAAGGCGTTCAAACAATTCAGTGGTGTGGAAACAATTGAGAAAGAGAGCATGAACCATTTGGTGTTCAGATTTGTTGAAGGGTTGAAACCAGAAATAAATCAGATGATTAAGAATCATTTAATTTGCAGGCAAGCAAACCCGATTGACGAAGTGTTGCAGTATGCTAAATACTGTAGTAATGAAATTGAGTTGAAGCAGAAAAAGTTGAAAGAAAAAGTGATGGTGATGCAGATTAAGGCTGCACAGACAGGATTACAGGGAACTTTCCAGCAGATGCAACAAGAAAATGGTTTGTTTCTGAGTCAAGGTCATGGCAGAAGTCGAGATGGAATGATGCTTCCAGTAGTCAATAGAAATGTGGATTTGAGTTCAGTGGTGATGCAGAATGAGCAACAAAGGCAAAAGGTGTTACCTAGTCATTTGCAGAGTAATTCGACATTGAAAAGACAGTGCCCAATGTTAAATCAAGGTGGAGTTGTGCAACAGACAAATTGGGTCAATCCATATCAGAGCACGAGGGACCTAGGGTGGGGAGTCAAAATCACAATTTCCAGAACAATGTGAATAACATGCCAGGTTTTCAGCCTTTACAGCCAATACAGCAGGTACAGAATGCACAACCAAAGGTACATCAGGTACCAATGCCACAAATGCAACAAACGCAGCCACAGGTGTAGATGATACCTGTACAGCAAATGAACATGCCAAGACAGGTTCAAATGATACAGAACCCTACGGATCAACAACAGGTAATGCTTTTGCAAGTGGTCACAAATCAGAGAAAGAACAAAAGTGTAAAAACAGCTGAACAGTTTCCTTTACACATTGAGGATGAAATAAAAGCTGAATGGCCATTGGATATTTCAGATGAGGAGAAGTATATGATGGCCACATCATTAGAAGTGGATCAAAGGGGTCCTTACACGCTCAACAGTGAGAACTGTAGAAGTTCCAGACATACCGATTTCAGAGAAGACAGTGCAGATAGTAGGAGTTGCAAACAAACATTTGGTTATCACTCTTACAGAACCAGTTCTTGTGAAAGTTGGACATTTTAGAGATTTTCACAATTTTGTTGTTTGTGATTCTAGTCTAGTGTCATTATTTGGACGAGACTTGCTGTGCAAAATACATTCTTCAGTCTTGTGTTCAATGAAGGGGATTGAGATTGAGTCAAACAGTGATGGGGAAGATCCGTCAGTTGTTGTCGAAAGAAGGATGGTGTCTCAAGAATTTCCTTTGATTAATCTTGATGACCAAACAGATGAAAATGAGCAGACAAATGCGGATAACAATTCAGTAAATTTAATTATTTCTTTCCAGTTTTTGAAATAAAAGATCTGCCGATTGATTTACAAGAAAGAGTTAAGTTAAAGGTTTGGGACTTTTCAAGAAAGGACATTGGTTTGATTAAAGGAGTTGAAGGAGTCAAGGTAACAGTGAAAGAAAATGTAGTGTTTCTGCAAACTGCACAATATCCAATGACAAATGAGGCAATTGAAGGAATAAGACCTTTGATAGAACAATTTTCGGAACAGGGATTCTTGAAAGAAGTAATGAGTAGCCCGTGTAATAGGCTAATAATAAATGGCTAATAATAAACCAATAATGGGTTAATAATAAACCAATAATCGGTTTGAAAAAGCAGAATGGGAAATTTCTTCTTGTCCAGGATGTGAGGGAAATAAATGATATTGTGGTGAAATGTTGTCCAGTTGTGCCAAATCAAGCAGTAATAATGTTTCAGATTCCATGTGATGCAGAATGGCTTACAGTAATTGATTTGTGCCAAGCTTTCTTTTCTGTGCCTCTACATGAGGACAGTAGATATATCTTTTGTTTCAAGTTCCTGACCAGGCTCTATTGCTGCTGTAGAATTCCTTAAGGATTTTCGGAATCACCATCAATTTTCAATCAGATTTTGAAAAAGAACCTGGAGTCATTGGTAATGCCTTACCAAACAACATTGGTGCAGTACATTGATGATTTGTTGATTGCATCAAGGACAAAGGAAGGTTGTAGAGACAATAAAATTTAATTGTTGAACTTTTAGAGAGACAATGGGCATAAAGTTGCAGTATTGTCAGCAAGAGGTGAAATATTTGGGTCATTTGATCGAGAAAGGATCAAGGAGAATTTCGAGAGAAAGAGTAGCGGCAATAATGAAAATTAAAATATCTAGTTCGCTGAAAGAGTGGAGGATGTTTCTGGGAATGGTAGGATATTGTCACCAGTGGATTCCAGATTTTTCAGCTGTCTCTAAGCCACTGCAAAGACTGACATATAAGGATGTTTCAGATCCCAAAATGATGGATGAAGAATGCATGAGAGCATTTACTGATTTGAGAGAATGTTTGTGTCAAGCTCCAGCTTTAGATATGCCTGAGTACACAAACCCTCTCTTGATTGTTTTGTCATGAGCGTGATGGATGTGCTTTGTCTGTCTTGACATAAACACATGGTGGTGTCAATCGTCCAGTAGCATATATTTCAGCTACTTTGAATAATGTTGCAGCAGCCTTACCAGGATGCTTGTGAGAAGTTGCAGCAGTTGAGCAGAGTATAACTCAAAGTGAAAACACTGTGATGGGTTATCCTCTGACAGTAATGGTACCTCATTCAATAGAAATTCTATTGGCCAGCTCAAAAACACAATATCTGACAAATGCAAGGTTGACACGGTATGAGATAGTGATTCTTGGAGCACCAAATGTAATGATCAAAAGGTTCACAGTGCTTAACCCAGCAACACTATTACCAAATGAGGGAGAAGATCCAAACATAATAGATTACGTTGAACATGATTGTTTGGAAGTGACAGAATTATGCACAAAACCAAGAGATGACATTAAAGACACTTGTTTAGAAGACAATGATCAACTTTTCTTTATTGATGGCTCCTGTTTAAGAGACAACAGAGGTGCATTAGGAGCAGGTTGTGCGGTGTGCACAGTTACTGGCATACTAGAAGACTCATGGCTTAAAGGAGTAATTTCTGCTCAATTTGCAGAATTGGTAGCTCTTACTAGAGCATGCCTATTGTCAGACCAGATGAAAGTAACAATCTACACTGATAGTCAGTATGGATTTGGTATTGTACATGATTTTGGGCAAATTTGGTCAAAGAGAGGGTTTCTAACATCATCAGGTTCACCTGTGAGAAATGGTGAAAGGATATATGATTTGCTACACGCTGTACAGAAGCCTGAGAAAATTGCAGTGGTTCAATGCAGTGAACACCAGAGAGGACTAGATTATGTAACATTGGGAAATGCTTACGCAGACCAGGTTGCAAGATTTTGTGCTCTGAATGGAATTTAATTCAAAGAAAATTGGGATTTTATGTCTGAAAATGATGAAGTGTATAAAAATGTTGCGATGCAAATTGTTGAGACACTAGAAGAGTTAAAGGCCATACAAAACAATGTTCCAGAAAAAGAGCATAGGGATTGGTTAAAACATCACTGCATTCAAAGAGAAGACAAAATTTGGATGACAATAGAGGGAAAAGTGGTTTTACTAAACAGTCTGTTGACACGAATGGCCAGATATTATCATGGTCAGGCACACATAGGGAGAGATGCAATGATCAGATGTTTTAAACAGTTCTGGTATAATCCAAACTTCAGACAAGTTGCTGAACTGGTTTGCCATAGGTGTGTGGTCTGCCAGCAAATGAATGTCTGCAAAGGAACAATTGTCAACATGGGACATATAGGAATGGCAGGAGGTCCATTCAGCAGGATGCAAATGGATTTTATTGAGATGCCTGTGGGTGCTGGTTTGAAATATGTGTTGGTGATTGAATGTATTTTTAGTCACTGGATTGAGGCATATCCAACAAGGAGAAATGATGGCCTTACAGTAGCTAAATTACTTTTGAGAGAACTAATTCCACGTTTTGGTTTACGGTCTCTATAGAGTCAGAAAGGGGAAGCCACTTCAATAACGAAATGATAAAAAAAAAAATCTCAACATGAAATATTCAGCAGAAACTACATTGTAGTTATCGCCCAGAAGCTTCAGGACTTGTAGAACATATGAATGGAACATTAAAGTCACGATTGGCAAAAGTATGTGCTTCAACAAATTTAAAATGGCCAGATGCTTTACCACTAGTGCTATTGTCAATGAGAAGCACTCCTGATAAGAAGACTGGGTTGTCTCTTCAGGAGATCCTAATAGGGAGAGCAATGAGATTGCCAGCCATACCTGCAAACGCACTTGTGAATATTGCAGATGACATGGTGCTAGATTATTGTAAAAGCCTAGTTGATGTGGTTCGGTCTTTTTCTCATCAGGTGAAAACAACAAAAGTGCAACAGATGCAAGTTCAAGGCCACAGCATGAGAGCTGGTGATTGGGTGCTCACAGGGAAGCATGTGAGAAAGTCTTGCCTGGAATCACAGTGGAAAGGTCCTTACCAAATCGTACTTACAACAATGACAGCTTTGAAGTGTGCAGGTTTGCGAACTTGGCGCATTCTAGCCACACGAGAAAAGTGAATGATCCAACAGAAAGAGAAGAAATGTTGTGATTACCGACAGTTGACAACACCAGGAGCAAAGAAAAAGAAAGTGAACTGAACATTGAGAATGAGAAAGATGTGCCTACTCCTATAACAGATGAAAAGGAACAAAATGCAGAAGAAGCTGAACAATCTGCGGCTGGAGAAGAGTTAGTATGTGAAGAAAGAGAAACTCTGACTGATTCTGATCAGAGGAGGGTGTCCTCGAATGAGAGTGTTCAGAAAGAATTGGTTAAGAGAAGATCTGCTCAGAGGAGGTTGTCCTCAGAAGCAGGTGGTTTGGCATACAAAACCGAACAAAGGACTGACCCCATTGGGAAAGGAATTGAGGGTAGTCCCGCCCAAGTGGATTATACTCTTCCTGGACCAGTTGCAGAAACGTCAGAAGAAAAAGGTTCTAAGGCAAATGAAGACTCAGGGGGCATTATGAACATGGCGGTAAACACCGTCTCCCGGCGTGGCAACGGTGAACAGAATCCCGCCATTGGCGGTGAACAGAAACCTGTCTTATAAAGATGCAAAAAAAACAGAATCTGCCAAAAATATTCCTACCACCAGTCACCGCCAGGGCCTTCTCTGCAAAAAAGCTGCATATCCCACCCCACCACACCGAGCACACAAATCCCCCCTCCAAATAATGATGCACAAATCACCATGGCGGTCAGTGGATGTCGAACGACCATTGGCCAGCAAGTGGAGCCAACAGTAAGAAATGCACACATTGGTAAGTTTGAGACCCACACACCTGACACACATCCACAACACCATAAAACACACTCAGACACACTCACAAATCCTTTGCATTGCCAATAGGAGAGCCCAGACGGACAACACTACAGGCAGACACTAAACGCCACATCACACGACTCACACACCGAACCACACAACAGCACCCTCACCAATATCCACACAACACACACCATGGCACCCCCCAAGCACCCACGCTTCACAGAAAGGGAGCTAAAGACCATGGTGGATGAGATACTCAAGGTCGAGCCACAAATATTCGGTGCACAGGTCCAGCACACACCCATCGCCAGGAAGATGGAGTTATGGCAGACCATTGTCAACAAAGTCAACACAGTGGGAAACCATCCACGCACGAGAAACGACATCCGCAAGAGATGGAACGACCTGCGCCGGAAGGTGAGGTCCATGGCATCACGGCACAGCATTGCGGTCCAGAAGACTGGGGGACGACCTCCACCAACACCACCCGACTACACTGACTGGGAGGAAAAGGTACTGGCCATCCTGCACCCTGAGGGCTTCACTGGACTCACTGGAGGAATGGACTCAGGTAAGTCATCTAAAATTAACCCATATCCACCATACATGTAATGCATGCACCACCCCACCCCTCCAACTACCACCCGGACCACTACCCCACCCAGGCCTCAATCACTACATCCAGCCACCCTGCATGCCCACAAACCTACCAACAGGCCCACATCCTTCCCCTGTGCACAACCACCTACCCCTGCAAGGCATCACAATGGCACTACACCACCCAAAATGCACCTCCACATCCCAAGCAATATGCAATGGCAACCACACAAAAGCACCCTGCATGGCCCACCAGTGAAAGATCTGCACAAAATAGGCCTGCCCTGTGCTCCCCATCCGATTTTGTAATTGTAACATACATGCCCATTTTCCCCAACAGGCACCACCACCCATGCCACCCTGATGGACAGAATAAGGAGTGGCAGTGGCCCACATGGAGACAGAGGCACCCCTCAGGACACTGTAGAGGGAACTCTGAACAGTGAGGAATACCCTGGACCTTCACACAGTCCTGGCCTGTCACCATCCAGCAGCCCCACCCATGACACCACTGACACCCCTACCACCCAGCCACCAACCGGCCCCACACCGGGCAACCGGCCCCACACCTGTGTATCCAGGCCACAGACTGGTGGAACACAAGGACAGAGGCCACAGTCACCACCTACCAACAGGCAGGAAGACGGTGGCCCCAGTACAAGTGGCACTACCAGACCTGTTCAGGGGACACAGGGACAGGGGGCTAGGCCCAGTGGGAGGGCATCAGTGGCCAGAGGGGAGGCCAAAGGATGGATGCTGCAGCCCAGATGGTGATCTCTGAGATCCTGGGAGCATACCACCATAACCAGGACAGGATAGGCCAGATTCTGGAGCAGAATCAAAGGCTGCAGATAGCACACCACCAAGAGACCATGGAGCAGTGGAGACAGCTCAATGCCACCATGGCCACTATTGCAGGGGCACTGCTGCACTACTTCCCAACCCAGCCTGAGACCCCCACAGACCAGGAATCCCCTACCACAGACCAAGATACAGACCAGCCATCAACAGCAGCAGCAGCAACTGGACTGGTGCCACTATCTAAGGAAACACAGGAAACCAGCACCTCCACCTGTACAGGCCAGCACCAGGCACCTAAATGGTCCCTCATGCCCAGATATGGCACTGGAACACCTGCCAAGACCAAGGCACCGTCAAATAAGTGACTGTGACATGAACTGTCTCCCAAGTGTGCCACTCAATCACAATCTGCACCGTGCAATATCAACTCAACATTATCTAAAATCCAGATGGACATATTACCACTGCCAGCAATCGCTGAGACCATGAAGCCAGAATGGACATCCACCAGCAGCCCACTCCCATCACTGTAAAGAACACCATGGCATCGCTGACACCTAATAAAACACATGTACACCAATGTCAATGTCAGTATGTTGAATCAAATCGAAGTGTGCATGCAATTGTCATTGTAATCATATAATCATACCTTTATTGCAGGAATGGCACCCCACACACAACATGGGGTGGTATCAACAGAAGTGTCGAACAAGTTGTTCATCATGTCACTTGTCACCTGCAAACCTTGTTACAGCGAAAATGTCTATAGACCCAACACCCACATATGGGATAAGTCATACCAACAGTATGCAGTACAGAAAACTAAAGCAGCAAATAGTACATCTTAGTCACTGGTAGTATAGTTGGATCAGTTGATTCCTAGAGTGTACATCGTCCCCTCTTCATCATCACCATCACTCTCATCCCCTATCATAGAAAGCTGGTCTGGATATACAGCACCCTCCTCCTCCTCCAAGAGGGGAATAGATTTCCTCACAGCCACGTTGTGCAGTATTCAGCAGGCCACCACTATTCTACAGACCTTTACAGGGCCATAGGACAGGGATCCCCCAGAAATATGGAGGCAACGGAATCTAGCCTTCAGGAGACCTATAGTGCGCTTGTAGGAGGCTGGCCTGGTTGTAGTGGGTACCAATGGTATTTACACCTTATACAAGGTCCAGTTATCCCTTATTAGTAGAGTGTAGTAGTGTTCTAATAGCTTAGGCTGATAGAGGTAGTTATAGCAGAACAGCCAAGGCTGAACTAGGAGACATGCCAAGCTCCTGCAATACCACTATATCATATAGGTACTACATCATAAGAAAGACAATACTCATAGTTACTAAAAATAAAGGTACTTTATTTTAGTGACAATGTGCCAAAAATATCTCAGTGGATATACTCCATTGGGAGTTAAGTAACATACACAAAATATACACAAATAACCAAATCAGGTAATTAAAACAGTCAGAAAGTAGAGCAAACACTGTAAAACACAATAGAATGCAATAGGCCTAGAGGCAACACAAACCATATACTAAGTAAGTGGAATGCGAACAACAAATGCACCCCTAGGCAAGTGTAGTGTGTAGAGGGTCGCTGGGAGTGTAAGAAAACACCAAGGGTGTAAAGGAGACCCCACCCCAGGACCCAGGAAAGCAGGAGTAAAGTACTACCATTTCTCCCAAAACACACTAAAGTTGTGATAAAGGATTTTGCAAGGACCATACCAGACTGCAAATCGCTGAAGATGGATTCCTGGACCTGAAGACCTGTACAGGAAGGGGGCTAAGTCTAAGAGTCGCTAAAGTGCCCAGGGGGGGCAGGAGCCCACTAAACCCCGGATGAAGGTGCAAAATGGTTGCCTCCCGTTGGAAGAAGATGCTGGTTTTGCACCAACGAAATGAGGTAGGGGGGTCTTCTTTCTGCAGAAG
Source organism: Pleurodeles waltl (assembly GCF_031143425.1). Classification (NCBI taxonomy): domain Eukaryota; kingdom Metazoa; phylum Chordata; class Amphibia; order Caudata; family Salamandridae; genus Pleurodeles; species Pleurodeles waltl. Next base: position 272,790,993 of record NC_090438.1, read on the forward strand.
ATGTCCCACGGCATGCTGGTGGATGTAGGGTGGTTTCCTTGGCAAAATACAGCAAACAAGCTTTGCTAGACGCAAGAGTCACGGTTGAAGAAAAAGTGTGCTGCCCGGGCCCAGGAAGGACCAGGATGTCGCCACTCAGGAGGAGAGACAGAGGGGGCCCTCAGCAACACAGAGAGCCCACTGGAAGGAGGGAAGCACCCGCAGGAGTCCTTGAACACGGTTTCAAGAAGACTGAACACAGCGGTTGTCTCAACACTGCAAAGAGAGGTCCCACGACACCGTAGGTCAACTCAGGGAGCTGAGCATCGTAGGAATGAGTGCTGGGGACCTAGGCTCAGATGTGCATGCAGGATTTCTTGGAAATGTGCACAGAAGCCTTTGTAGCTGCAGATCACACTGTGCACAGGATTAATGTCTGGGGAGGGGAGGCAAGGACTTACCTCCTCCAAATTCTGACAGTTGGACCTCTGGACAGTCACGGTCACTTGGGTCCACCACCTGTGTTCCAGGTGCCACGCTCATCAAGATGAGAGGGGACCCAGAGTACAGGTGAGGCTGCAGTTTGGTGCCTGCTGGAGCAGGGGGAAGATTCCGTCAACCCACAGGAGATTTCTTCATGGCTTCCAGTGCAGGGTAAAGGCAGGCAGCCCCCAGAGCATGCACTACCAGGAAACAGTCGAGAAAGCCGGCAGGATTAGGCGCTACAATGTTGCTGGTAGCCTTCTGGCTTCTTTGTTGCAGTTTTGCAGGCGTCCTGGAGCAGTCAGTAGTCGATCCTTGGCAGAAGTCAAAGAGAGAAGTGCAGAGGAGTCCTGGTGGATTCTTGCAAGTCATAATCTGAAGTCATAGGAGAGACCCTAAATAGCCATGAGAGGAGGATTGGCTACCCACCCAGGTATGCACCTATCAGGAGGACTCTCTGACATCACCTGTTGGCACTGGCCACTCAGAGGACTCCAGAGTGGCTCCACAACTCCAAAAAAAAGATGGCAGAGGTCTGAGACACACTGGAGGAGCTCTGGACACCACCACCGTGGTGGTGATGGAGAGGGGAGTGGTCACTCCCCTTTCCTTTCTCCAGTTTTGCACCAGAGCAGGGACTGGGGTTCCCTAAACTGGTGTAGACTGGCGTATGCAAGGAGGGCACCATCTGTGCCCTTCAAAGCATTTCCAGAGGCTGGGGGAGGCTACCTCTCCCCAGCCTGTAACACCTATTTCCAAAGGGAGAGGGTCTAACACCCTGCTCTCAGAGGAAATGCTTTGTTCTGCCTTCCTGGGACTGGGCTGCCCAGACCCCAGGAGGGCAGAACCCTGTCTGTGAAGTGGCAGCAGTTGTAGCTGCAGTGCAAGCCTCGGAGAGCTGGTTTGGCAGTACTTGGGTCCATAGTGGAGCCCCCAGGATGCATGGAATTGGCTCCCCAATACCAGATTTGGAATGGGGGGGACAATTCCACGATCATAGACATGTTACATGGCCATATTCGGATTTACCATTGTGAAGCTACATATAGGTATTAACCTATATGCAGTGCACGTGTGTAATGGTGTCACAGCACTCACAAAGTCCGGGGGTGCCCTCACACTTAATGACTTTGCACCTAACCTTCAGCAAGTGAAGGTTAGACATATAGGTGACTTATAAGTTACTTAAGTGCAGTGAAAATGGCTGTGAAATAACATGTGCGTGATTTCACGCAGGCTGCAATGGCAGTCCTGTGTAAGGGTTCGTCTGAGCTCCCTATGGGTGGCAAAATAAATGCTGCAGCTCATATGGATCTCCTGGAATCCCAATGCCCTGGTTACGTAGGTACCATATACTAGGAACTTATAAGGGGGGTCCAGTGTGTCAGTTAGAATTGGTAAATGTAGTCACTAGTCTATAGTGACAAATTTAAAGGCAGAGTGAGCATGAGCACTGAGGTTCTGATTAGCAGAGCCTTAGTGACACAGTTAGGTACTATACAGGCATACACATTTAGGCCACAAACTATGAGCACTGGGGTCCTGGCTAGCAGAATCCCAGTGAGACAGGCAAAAACATACTGACATCCATGTAAAATTGGGGGGTAACATGCCAAGAAAGATGACACTTTCCAACAGCGCTCTATCACCCTCCTAGTACGTCCATGGGCCTCTTTGTAATTCCTCTCAACATCTGTCCTAGGATTCCTCACTGGTGTCAGGAGCCAACGCATGTTGGGGTTGCCAGAATCACCTGCAAAAGTGGGTAAAACAGGACTGTAACTAACAACCCTCAGTTGCAGACAGCCTGGCTGTCAGCTATGTGTAGAAAATGTGTCAGACACACTTACCTATGATCCATCCTCTGTCTCCTTGTAGTTGTTCCATCATGTGTGGCACACTGCTGTTCCTCAGCACAAGTGAATCATGGACTGGTCCAGGGAACATGGCATTCACCTGTGAGATGTACTGGTCTGCAGTATACACCATTTGAATGTTCATAGAGTGAAAGTTCTTCCTGTTTCTGCACACCTGTTCACTTACTCTTGAGGGGATGAGAGCTATGTGGGTGCCATCGATGGCACCTATCACACGAGGGACGTTGGCAAAGGCATAAAAGTCTGACTTGATGGCAGGGAGTTCAGCACTTTGGGGAAACCTCACACATGACTGCAGGTGTCGTACAAATGCATTCAGGAATCCGGACAGTATGAGGCATAACATTGGCTGTAAAACACCAGCACCCATACCTACTGTCACCTAAAATGAGCCCGTGGCCAGGAAATGAAGTGCAGAGAGCACTTGCACTTTAGTAGGGATGGCATGCTGATTCCGATTAGCCTGTCTCAGTGCTGGATCCAGTAATGCACAAAGTTCATGAATAGTAGCACCAGTGAGTCTGTAATTGATGATGATGTTACGCTCCACCATGGTCTCCAAATCAACAAGTGGTCTGTACACTGATGGGGCCCTCCCTCGCCACATGGGTCTGTACCTAGGAGGAGTGGAGAACACATGTGAGGGACACATATCCATCTTCTCAACATGTTGAGTATTCAACACTGCTGGCAAACAAGTCGATGACACATATGCATTGTAGGATGTTAAACTGGAGTGACATGTCCTCACTGAGACATCTGACTGTTGTGGTGAGTAAATGTTCTTTTGTCCATGCGTTTGGGGGATGGGGTCCATAGGGCCTGCATGGGCCAATGAGAAATTAATAACTGCGTAGTAGTGTGCAAAATGTCTGCCCCCAATAATCCAGATATGTAGCAGTGGAAGTGACCTCATACCGCTAGCGGTTGTCGTAATGGCGTAAGGCGGTGTTCACCGCCGTGCAACCATTGATTGGTTAACATGGTTGCCAATGGGGAATATGGGCCTATCATGATCACCGCAGGCGGTGACGGTGCACACCGCCGCGGAGCGTGCGCTATCTCGTCGCCCCAGCTTCACTTGACTACCGGATTATGTGCATGCAAATACTCCACTGAGTGTGCTGCTGTGTCCTGACTCTGGACCTGGAAATGGCACGAGTGACAGGGAAAAGGGTCCGCCCTTCACCACCGAGGAACTGGAGAAGCTGGTAGACGGGGTCCTACCCCTATACGCCAAGCTATATGGTCGACCAGAGGTACAGGTGAGTAGGCGGATTGGGGTGCATGGATGTGTGTAATGGCAGTAGATGGCTGTAAACATGTGTGCGCGATTTGACACCGTTCAGCCATGGAATGCATGACATACTGCATGTGTGATGTGGTGTAATGCTGTTTAAGTGTCAGTCCCACAGGGGACGTATAGCCAGCTGTATAAAATGGGCATTGTCTGTGTTAATTTTCTGTGTGTCCCCTACAGGTCAGCGCCCATCAAAAGAGGGGACTATGGCAGGCCACCACCAGGGAGGTGCGGACCCTGGGGGTCTACAACTGGCAGAGCACCCACTGCAGGAAGTGGTGGGAGGACCTGCGCCACTGGGCCAGGAAGACCTGTGAGGCCCAGCTGGGGAAGTCTTCCCAACGAGGAAGGGGTGCCCGTCGGGCACTGGCCCCCTTAATGCGCCGCAATCTGGGGGTGGCGTATCCAGACTTGGATGGGCACTTGAAGGCTGCACAGCAGACACAAGGGGGTGAGCACAGAGAACATTGTATGCCTCCTTGATGGATGTCTGAGGGTGCTGTAGTAGGTATGCTGTCTAGTGGCAGGGACTCTGACAGATGCCATTTGGCATATTGGCCCCCATGGGTGGTTAGATGATGAGGGACAAGTCTGCAGTTCTTCAGGTCCTCCTGTGATGTTGGAGATGGATGTATACCAGGGCTGTGGCCAATAGTCAGGGACATAGCCAAGAGTATAGCTGTAGGTGCTGGATGGTGGTAGATTTGCTGGGTGGGAGTATGTGTTAACCAGTTCTGTGCATCCATTCAACTATTTACAAATGTCGCTCCTGTTTTGTCTCCCCACCCCTGTTTTTCTGTGTTGTCTGTGTACATCAGCATCATTTGGCGAGGGAGCAGTGGCACCGGCGAGTGGGGATGCAGAGGCCCACAGTTCCAAGGAGGCAGAGTCGAGCGACGCCAAGGGGACCAGTGGGTTGGAGGGCAAGGGGAGTACCACGGGGGAGGCAACTATCACTGGAGGTAGTGATTCTGACACCTCCTCCGATGGGAGCTTCCTGGTGGTGGTGGACCCTAGTGGGCCCACCCATTCTTTGTCATAATCCGCCACCCCATACCATCTCCACCCTCCCAGTTTCTCCCCACCCAGTTACCCGTGCCCACTCACCCAGAAGAATGGGCATCTCTTTCGCCCCAGGCCCCTCATCCCCTGCCCCAGTCAGCCCTGATGCCCTCACAGAGAAGGCTATTGACCTCCTGGGGACCATCTCTGTAGGGCAGACAACCATCGTCAATGCCATCCAGGAGCTAAGATCACAGGTGCAGCAGACCAATGCCTATCTGGATGGCATTCACTGTGCCGAGTCTGACCCACAGAGATCTATTCAGGCTCTGGCCTCCTCTTTGACAGCAGCCAGTGTCCCTGGTCTTTCCGTCCCCACTCCCAGCACCTCCACCCCTTCCAGCACCCCACTCCCTTCACCCATCCCAAGCACACATTCTGACAGCCATGCACACGCCTCAACACACAGGAAGCACACAGTTAAACACAAGCACCACACTTCCCACCACAGGCATACACACAGCCAACATACAAAGGCACACGCAAAAACATCCAACTTCCCCCAGTGTGACAACCTCTTCCGCCTCCCTGTCAGTCACCTCTACATGCACACTTACAGGCACTGCACCTTCATTCACTCTTTCTGGCCCCATTCTTGCAGTCACTACAACATCAGACAATCAGTCGTTGTTGAACCTGGTCTTTTTACAGGTTCATCCCCAAACCTTTTGCTTCCTTCCTCCTATTTTTTCTGACCTGTTGTTGTTGGCTTTTGAACTCTGGGTACTTTGCCACTGCTATCCAGTGCTAAAGTGCATATGCTCTCTGTGTAAATTGTACTGTTGATTGGTTTATCCATGATTGGCTATTTGATTTACTTGTAAGACCCTAGTAGAGTGCACTATATGTGCCTAGGGCCTGTAGATGAAATGCTACTAGTGGGTCTGCATCACTGGTTGTGCCACCCACTTAAGTAGCCCCTTAACCTTGTCTCAGGCCTGCCATTGCAAGGCCTGTGTGTGCAGCTTCACTGCCACTTCGTCTTGGCATTTAAAAGTACTTGCCAAGCCTAAAACTCCCCTTTTTCTACATAGAAGTCACCCCTAATGTGTGCCCTAGGTAACCCCTAGAGCAGGGTGCTGTGTGCTGTGTGGGTAAAAGGCAGGACATTGTACCTGTGTAGTGTGTATGTCCTGGTAGTGTAAAACTCCTAAATTCGTTTTTTACACTACTGTGAGGCCTGCTCCCTTCATAGGCTAACATTGGGGCTCCCCTCATACATTGTTGAAGTGGTAGCTGCTGATCTGAAAGGAGTAGGAAGGTCATATTGGTATGACCGGAATAGTAATACAAAATCCTGCTGACTGGTGAAGTCAGATTTAATATTACTATTCTAGAAATGCCACTTTTAGAAAGTAAGCATTTCTTTGCACTTAAATCTTTCTGTGCCTTACAATCCACGTCTGGCTAGGTTTAGTTGACAGCTCCTTGTGCATTCACTCAGACACACCCCAAACACAGGGTACTCAGCCTCACTTGCATACATCTGCATTTTGAATGTGTCTTCCTGGGCTGGGAGGGTGGAGTGCCTGCCCTCACACAAAGGACTGGCACACCCCCTACTGGGACCCTGGCAGACAGGATTGAACTGAAAGGGGACCTGGTGCACTTCTTAGCCACTCTTTGAAGTCATCCCCAATTCAAAGGCACAATTTAGTATAAAACAGGGCCTCTGCCCTACCACCTCAGACACTTGCTGGAGAAGAAACCTGAACCAGAACCTGCATCATGCCAAGAAGAACTGCCTGGCTGCCTAAAAGACTCACCTGACTGCTTTCTACAAAGGACTGCTGCCTTGCTGTTGCCCTGCTGCCTTGCTGAACTCTTGCCTTGCTGAGGAAGTGCTCTTCACGGGCTTGGATAGAGCTTGCCTCCTGTTCCCTGAAGTCTCAGGGCCAAAAAGACTTCTCTTTTTCAACTGGATGCCTTGTGCGCCGAAAAATTCAACGCACAGCTTGCTCCGCTGTGAAAAATTCACTGCACGCCGATCCGGAAAGACGCGGCTCGACGCGACGCGTGCGGTGCGACTGGAACTTCGACGCGCGGCCTCGCCTGGACAACGCCGCCTGACTTCAGAGAGGAAATCGACGCGACGCCTGCCGTGAGGGAGAAGATTCCATGCACAGCCCACCGGAACGACGCGCAGCCGGATAACAAGCCTAGGATTCCACGCAGAGACCCCGGGACATCTGGTAATCCCACGAACCACAGAAGGAGACTGTCCGCATGCTGGAAAACGACGCACGACTTCCCCACATGAAAAATAACGACGCAAGTCCGTGTGTGAAGGGGCGAAACCGACGCACACACCATTTCTCCACGTATCTCCTCCTCTGCGGCCCCTTGTGGAGATTTTCCACTTTAAACCAGGTACTTTGTGCTTGAAAAAGACTTTGTTTACTTTTTAAAGACTTAAGACACTTCATATCACTTTTCAGTGATATCTTTACAAATTCATATTGCATCTTTGATCGTTTTGACCTGCAAATACCCAGATAAATATTATATATTTTTCTAAACACTGTGGTGTATTTTTGTGGTGCTATATTGTGTTATTGTATTATTTATTGCACAAATGCTTTACACATTGCCTTCTAAGTTAAGCCTGACTGCTTGTGCCAAGCTACCAGAGGGTGGGCACAGGATAATTTGGACTGTGTGTGACTTACCATGACTAGAGTGAGGGTTCTTGCTTGGACAGAGGGTAACCTGACTGCCAACCAAAAACCCAATTTCTAACAGTCGTGCACCCCAGACACCACACCTGCACTGACCACATCATCTCTGAGTTCCACTTGCAGCACACTCACCAAACTTGCAGACACCCAGACAACATCCATTTCCACTGGCAGCCTGTTTTGTCCCACTGTGTCCATCCCCCTCCTCCCAAGACACTCAAATGTTCTCAGACACCCACCCAATACACATTCACCACACCTCACCATACTGTACAGTCAGCTGCATCCATGTCATGTACACCTACACCTGTTACGACCACTCCCTCTACCTCCACTCCCACATCTTCCTCTAGGTCCACCCCGATTGCCCCTAAGAAACTTTTCCTTTCCTGTGTAGACCTTTTTGAACCCACCGGCCCACCCCGTCTCATCCCTAAATATGCCCACCTCCTTGCCGTGTCTACTCCTCCCACGTCCAGGTCTGCCCCTGTCCGCCCTTCTCATTCCCCCGCACCGTCCCTTGTGAGCAAGCGACTCCATGCTGGCCCAGGTATATCTGCCGCACCCCAGTCCAAGGCCGTTCCCCCACCTTCCAAGACAAAAACCAAACCCCCTCCACCTCCCACACGTAAGCCCAAGCCCCCCTCCCAGACGTAAGTCCCCACCCCACCACCCCCTGCCCTTGTTCCCAGAGGTGCCTGGCTGCCCCATTGGTGCCCCTTTATGGTGGAGTACCATGTGCACATGTGGGGGTCAAATTGGGGCCATTTGGGCCCATCAGCCTTTTAGCTATGGACTGGCGATTGGCCTAATGTGGACATTCTGTTGCTCCTGGAGCGTTATTAAAGTTTGTGTGGCCAGTGTTGGTGTTGGCACACTCTGGATCTGTGGTTCCTCGTTTCATTGTGGGGGGTGTTGTGCAAATGTGTGTACTTTGGGCAGGTTTAATTTGCATTGTGTCGGGTAAGTACCTCTTGCTGTGGGGTGTATGGCTTGTGCTCTTGTGAGGGGTTGTGGGTGCGTTGCGGGGTGGGTTGAGTGGGTGGAGTGGGTTGGTATGTAACTGTGCCCTTTCTTCTCTTGTTTAGTAGGTTGCAGTACTTACCGTCGTCGCCTTCGTGGAGGTATATGGCAAGGAACAGGACTGGCATGATTTGCAACTTTCTCTCCATGTCTGCTTCAGCGTGTTGTGTGTGCCTCCAGTGAGTGTTTCCTGTTATTTGGTTTGTTTCCGCCTGGCTTTGCATGGCGGTGATTCCCGCCCCGGAACTGATGGCGGTCTAGTGCTTCATTATTTGTTGGGCGGGTAGGGCCTTTCCGTTGGCCTGCGGGCGGCTTATTCCATTGTTTTCGGCACTCCTCTGCTGGCGGTGAGTGTTTTCCATGTGCTTCATTATTTGGCGGCCCAGACCGCCTGACTGTTGGCGGTAGTTCCCCGCTGTGTTCATTATGAGGGCCTCAATCTTAAGAAAATGGTTGATGAAAAAGACGTTAAAAGGAGACAATTGGCCAGAGAAAAGTTAAAAGAGTGGAAGAATTAATGTAGTACCACTATTCAGGAGGAAAAAGAGTTGAATGAAGGAGAAAATACTAGTGGAGAAGAAGGTTAAAGCAGCAAAAGACCAAAAAGAAAGAGAGTGGCAAGCAAGCGATATGCTGGACCAGAAAGGGAGTATTTAACTACAAATGATTGGCAAGAAGAATTTTTGAGCCATTGTTTTGATAAAGATACTGAAAGTTTTTATTCTGGCACATGAAGAGTACAAGAAAAGACTTTGGGAAAAAGATATTGCAAATCATTTGAAAGTCGTACTTAAGAAAGACATTAATGACTGGAATTGGCAATGGGATTTGACAAGCTGCTATATCTAAAATTTACAAAGAGAGACTGTCCAGAGTGAATGAATTTTTGAAAAAGAAGAAAAAGAAAAAACATTTTGAGGGATTTTTGATTGCTTACATAAATTTTTAAGGATTTTTTTTTTTTTTTTTTTTTTATTAGACTATGGAGACTATGAGAAACTTTAATAACCTAAACTGTAGAATTAGTTGTTGTAAAGTTCTAAGTATTGGATTGGCAGTAGCGAGTTTGTTAATGTGTTCATTGTTGTTTATAGGGGTGACTGTTTACAAGACGAATGGAGTCAACCATACTGCAAAGATTGATAATTCTTTTGATAATACTGGCACATCACTAACAAAAGATACGTTTAGAGTAGATGTTAAATACTGACATGAAGAGAAAGAGCTTTCTTCTAATGTGTTTTATTGCTTATTGCATGAGTATGTTAAAGTAATGGACGCGAAAGATTGTTATATACTCAGATTCAGACTACAGTGGAAGAAGGAACTATATACCATTGCTTGCCTGTAACATATGCTACAAGTTGCAGTCTTTTACTAACGCGCTTCTATAATCAAGAATATATTCAGTATTTCTATTCAAATTATAATATGGTATTTTTATTTGTACCTGTCATAGATTATTTGAATAGAATAGCCAAAGATAATAACATAGTTATTATGAGAGATTTCTTTGAGCCTACTTTAACTTTGGAACAGCATTCACACACATGAACAACCTAACATGTTTACTAACTCACGTAGAGAAGACATTTTTAGATAACACAGAGGATAGAAGAAGAGAAATAAAGGCAAAGATAGATAAGGGAATAATAAGTTGGAAACCTGGGGATGATTCTGTTCATACTGATATTATTAAACAAGGAAAACTAACTTTAGATGCTGAACACTTGGGAAGAATTTGAATGTATGGACCTTGGAGCAAGAATGATAGAGTGTTTGTGGAAAAGAGTGAGTGTAGACATGTTTTTATGTTTAGGAGTAAGTGGGATTTTATGATGAATGGACAGGATCCACCAGTACCTAGTATTTATTATATTTGTGGAAGAAATGCATATTACCGTCTTCCTAGAGGATGGTATGGAAATGTTATTTGGGAATAGTCTTGTCTAAAATCTATCAATTGGAAGAATTGAGTAAGATACCTGAAACGATGAAATTTCAAGTGAGACACAAGCGAGAATCAATTTCTAGCATTGTGTGGGACATTTTTGGGGCTATAATTCCTTCAGTGGGAGTAGTCTTGAATTCTATCAAAATACAGAAGATGTCTACAATAGTGGATAACATGCTGACAAGTTATTCTGGAGCTATCATTCTTCCAGATACTGAGTTGGCTGCTACAAGAGCTATGGTACTTCAGAACCGCCTAGTGTTAGACATTTTGTTAGCAAAAGAGGGCAGAGTTTCCAAATTACTTTGCTTGAATGATTGTTGCTCATACGTTCCTAAGAATTCAGGAAACGTTAGGGAATTAATTAAAAATGTAACAATTAACATAGGAGATTTAAAAGTACTAACAGAAACTACAGTTTGGGATAAAGATGGCAAGGGAATTGCAGCTGTGATAAATTGATTTAGTAATGTGGGAAAAATTGTATTTTGGCAATAGCAAAATGGGTGTCAATTATTGTATTTTGTCTAATTGCAATCTGGGGAACATATAAAATGATAAAATGTTTTAAAAAGAGAAAGCTGGAGAAGAATCACAAAAGATTTGCTATACAAATTACTAAATTCTATTGGGAAAATAGAAGGAGAAAGAGAAATAATGTGAAAATAAATGAGACCAAATTTTGAAGTATTGATAATAATAATAACATTTATTATGGATAGATGTGATGAAATAAATAGTCATCAGAGGAGGGATTGTTAGAGTGTGAATTTTCTAACATGTTTAACAATGATTTTGGTATACTAATTACATACTGAATTAATGTATAAAATGGGTGACCTTGGAAATTGTCGCCTCAGGTCATTTCTGTTCTTAACTGTGCAAAATTCTAACTAAATGTTGTGGTTATTTTCCATTGTTCAATGCTCACATAAAATTGTACTTGATGGTTTAATAGATGTGTCCACAGCTACCCCTTCTGGGTTGCTGCATTAGGTCTTACAACGCCAGGTTTACCTGACTTCTTGATTAAGTTGAATATTCTATTGTTGAGAACGTTACTAATACGTGGTTTCTTCCTCGAGGATGGAAGTGAATGTAGCAAGAAAGAAAGTTTCTTTCTGAGAAGAGAAGTTTAGGCAAGATGGAACAATGGAGCTACAGACGAGACGGAAGAGGAAAAGTTACTGTTGAGAATATGTCCTGGTTAATGTGACTTTGTTGTATTTTAGGTTCTCAATTAAAATTATTATTGGCTGAAACGTAACCACCCGATGAAGTGACCAATCATAAGCTTTTTGAACATTAGTATAACAACCTGAGTAGGATTTTCTTTAGTCAGATTTTGAGATTTTAAGAGATTTTGATTTTAGAATTGGAGAATGAGAGACTTCATTATAGAGACCTTAGAAGTGGGGGTTTAGCTGTTGTTAGGCCCGATTCTTTTGAAGACTTACCTAATGGTGTCCCCTCGCTGAAGAATTCAGGGGTAAAGTATGTGATTGTTTGTTATATGTGTCTCTTTTGCTTTGCAGGTACCAGCTGCAACTTATAATTTGATTGCTGCATATCAATGAATGGCATAATGTATGCAAAGGAGGCATTCCTTCGTTCGGGGGACCAGAAAATGGTGCAAAGAAATCTAAGAGATTTCTTTGCGTAATTTTTTTGGCTTTTTTAACGCCTGCTCAGAGCAGGCGTTCAAAGGATGCACATCTGTGTTTACAATGGGCCTCGATGGGCTTTGGAGGATTAGCGTCAACAATTTTGATGCTAGTTCCCTAACTATCACCATGATACGCCGTATCTTAGATACAGGAGGAGAACACATTCACATGAAACTTATTTAAAAATAAATTTTTAAGTTAGGCAAACAAATATTTTGCCAAAAGTTAATCAACCTGAAGATTCCTCTCTTGGAATTTTTTTGACAGAAATCCATCATGCTACCAGTGCTATATATATACAAAATACTTATTGATCATCTAAAAAAAAAACACGCTTTTGTAAAAAAAAATGTTGACCATTTAGAAAGAAAGTGAACCCCAAGTGCAGAAAAACAATACCGCAGAAAGAAAAATACAAACCGTACATTAATTTTTATAACATTAATTAGTAGGTGTATCAGTGCAAATCAAGACAGCCTTCTTATTTTTTTCAGCCAGTTATGTCAATAACACAGTTCATAACCCAGCACAGGAAGAACAAGAGGTCTGTCTTGGGAACTGTCAATGACGTTTCAACCCTTATTATGGCTATAAGGGTCTCACCAGGACCAAAAGTAACCTGAGGAACATACATATTAAAAAAACATAAATTAAGTATGCAAGCTAAAAGATGTATCATTCAAATTGAATAGTATGAAAAATGTTTTTTTTTTAAATAATTAACATACTGGTGGCAATGTGAGATGAATTGGAACAGAATGGCAAAGGCACTACAGCTGTATCTTGTAATTATGACCTTCTATTCATAGTATCTGGAATGAAAAATTAAGGAAACCCTTTAATATGATGTAACAAATTTATGAAGGTGAGATCCCATGAAAAAAATGCTTACTGGGAGAATTACTTGGGCTTGAATTAGTCCATAATTGATTCAGGGGCAGAAACCCGTTTATGGAAGAAAACCATATAGAAAGATTGACTACAAGGGTTAAAAGTGCAGGAAAAAAAGGACATTATCTCGAGCTTCCCTCAAATGTGGGCAAATTGAAAGATAAGTATCGCCCTGGCCACAAAATCACCGGTCCTCTCAGTCAAAAAAACAAGGAAGACAAGCTGAATTGCTTGTCTTCCTTAAATAACCACATAGCTGACATTTAGTTCAGCTGTGATTCTATGAGGGCACATTTAGATTAAAAGAGCTGACCGAAGGTGCAAAGCACTCTGCATGTCAGCGGGGCTGTGCTGTTAATCAAAGCCAAGAATAGCAGATATTAAGCCACAAACTGGGAATTTTTGTCGGAGGCAGGAACATCGATGATCTTAATTTGATTAAAATAGTTTTACAGGAATTGAGTAAAGAAAAAAGATAAATTATCTATTATGTATGGAGATTACTAGTCAGACCTTTAGGGACTGGAATCCTGGGACATTCAGACTCTCCTACGGTAGCAAAAGTAATTTAGCTAACTGACAGCTGTATGTGAAAGGGATTCAGAGAAGCACTAGTAAATGTATGCCCCACCACACCAGTTAGAAATTTGACTTTACATGTCGTCATGTCATCTCACCAATGAACAGTAAGGACCACGTCGCTAAAAAATCAAAGCAGCGATCGCATGTCAGAATTAACCTTGAACCCTACCAAAGAGGAACACTTTTATGAATTAAAGGTGTCAATTAAAAAATGGGAACAAAAATGTCTTTAGATTTGTTGAAATCAAACCATGGGACAAAAAATCACATCTCTGGCAGTGCAATCAACTTGGCTTGACAAGGGGCTGCACGGAGTCCAAAAGGTCCCTACTTTACAAATATATATTCAGGATCTCACAGGAATTACCTTCAAAGTTCCTCAAATATATAAAACAAACCAACATGCTCTGTCTGGGCTCCGACGGCCCGAGAGAGGTGGTGCGTAGACCACCAGAGCAAGCTGGTATGTAATCCAAATAGAAGAATGTCAAATGAAAACGCACACTCAGGACATCCAGAAAAGTAGAGAAAGGTGGCAAGTTTAATACAAAACACAATGTGTTTCGGCTGTCCCTGCTGCCTTCATCACATGCATTGTAAAGCATAAATTAGGCACTGTTCAGTTTCATAGAAACAGGACAAAGAGAGAGGAAAGAGACAAAATACTTATCGTAATGTAATTTGAGAAACGCTTAACATTGTTGACAATATAAAAGTGGCTGGCCATATCTAAGTAATTGACAAGGTGAATTCTTCATTTTAACTTTAATTTATGATTTTGTAATATATATGGAGAACAGAAGATCCATCAATGTACGACAAATATACATAAAGAACCATATGAGGCTCAAGTAATAAAATGCAATTGTACTATAATTCTAAGGCCCACACAGTATTATATATTATTTTGTAGAGTATCCTCAATCAGTCAATCCATAGAGAGAGCACACATTCATATTATATGTAATGAAATAGCAATAGAAAATACTGAATAGCTTTACAAATACCTAGATGTCACTTAAAAATCTCAGCCTGTTAAAAACAAGATAAACTTAATCAGTAGCCCAATGGGTAATTCAATAAGTTGAACTATTAGAATGAGTAAACATGCAATGGAAAATAAGTGGAAAAAATCCTTATTTGTGTATCATTACACCTTGTGTAAAATGTGTCATTATATGCAGGAAAGAAGGAGAAGTGGCAAAGAAAATCCAGATATTTATTCATAGGCCCCCTTCCTCCAGTAACAACACAAAATGCTAATTAAATAATCTGACTCAAAATACTCATTAATAAAAACAGAAAAAGAAACAAGAAACACTATATGTACACGAGATTCACTACATAAGCAAATATCAAACTTAGAATTAAATTCTCTAAAATCATATTGGTAGGTTGTTTGCGAAAACAAGCAATCCGTTAACCCTCATGGAGGTGAATATGCAATTCCTCATCAGTATTCAACCACTTTGGTTTTTTATTTTTTAAATCAAAGATATATTTTATTTCTGAAAAAAAACAGTTGATGTTATCCTAATTCTAGAGTAAGCGGTAATGAAAAGTTGGGAAACATTGCAAATGTGCATAAGGACTAACCTGAATACACAACAAAAATATCTCCCATCTCAATCAATCCAGGAATTAGATAAATCTCTTTGATTCCTCAGCAGTGTTTAGGCCTTTCCTTATTGAGTCACATTTGTCAACCCACTTACCCTCCATTCTCTGTAAATTGAATGTGATATCACCTCCTCTAGGTAATGGAGTGACCTCAATTACTTGCCATCGGAGGTCCTTAGATGTATGTTGTAGATCCATAAAATGTTGAACTATGGGTGCAGTCTCAACTTGCCATCTGATGTGGCTCCTGAGCTGGCTGATTCTTTTCTAGACTTGTTATGTTGTCTGGCCAATGTAAATCAAATTACAGGGACACCAGGCACAATAGACCACATTCATTGATGCAAAGCCAATAAAATGTTGTAAAGGAACCTGCATTTCTTCATGAATAAACAGTTTTGTATTGGACGTAAATTGACAAGCTACAAGTGATCCACATCAATAAAGACCCTTCACCAGGTCCAATCCCATTAATGATGGTAACGTCTGATCGGACTCCTGAATTCTGGTATCAACACTGACAAGATGTCTTTTGATATTTCTTCCTTTCTTAAAGGAAAACAAAGGCATATCCCTATAAGGGTCCAAGTTCTTAAGAATTGACCAATGTTTTTTGATGATATTAACAATTTTGTTGGTATGTGGGTAAAATGTTGTGACACAGACCATCCTATCTACAAGGGGGTCTCTTCTGAGTTTGTAGGATCATTTCCCTGGGGTTGTGCCAAGCCCTTTTACAGGAATTTCTAATTAAGCTTTTAAGATATCCTCTTTCTAATAATGTCTGACTTAGAACAGCCCCTTCTTTGAAGTAATCTCTCTTCAAAGTGCAGTTCCTTCGAAGGCGAAGGAATTGGCCAAAAGTTAAGCCATCCTTCAAAGCCCTAGGGTGAAAGCTGTTATATTGCAATAGTGTATTGCTCTCTGTTGGTTTACGAAAAAGAGTCACAT
This sequence comes from Pleurodeles waltl, assembly GCF_031143425.1. Taxonomy (NCBI): domain Eukaryota; kingdom Metazoa; phylum Chordata; class Amphibia; order Caudata; family Salamandridae; genus Pleurodeles; species Pleurodeles waltl. The sequence continues at coordinate 272,807,060 of NC_090438.1, forward strand.
ACAAATGATGGGAATGCGACTCCCAAATAGGAAGGGGTGTTCCCCTTCCTATTTGCGATTCGCATCGCGATGTAGAATTGCTTTGTGACCGCGAACGCGGTCGCAAAGCAATTCGCAGTTAGCAACCATTTCAAATAGGTGCTAACCCATTCTCAAAAGGGAAGGGGTCCCCATGGGACCCCTTCCTCTTTGTGAATGGCTCTGAAAAAATGAAACAAAAACGTTTCATTTTCTCGAGTGTATTGCAACTCGTTTTCCTTTAAGGAAAACGGGCTGCAAACAAAAAAAACTGCTTTATTTAAAAGCAGTCACAGACATGGTGGTCTGCTGTCTCCAGCAGGCCACCATCCTTATGAGTGCAGCGAATCACAAGGGGGTCGCAAATTTGCGGCCCACCTCATTAATATTACTGAGGTGGGTCTTTGTGACCCCCTTGCGATTCCCAGATGGTGTCAGGGACACCATCCTGCATATGGGTTTGCGACTCGCAAATTGCGAGTCTGAGCGACTCGCAATTTGCGAGTCGCAAACCCATTTTTTGGTACATCTGGCCCATAGTTCTGTGTAAATGAATTTGTGTTCTAAATCACCAACATACAGATTTTTCCAGATTTGGGCCAAACATTGCTCCCATAGAGGTGCCAGAGCATTGTTCATAAAAATCTGCTCTGAACATGACGTAACTTCTTGATAAAGCAATCTCTAGTAAGTCAGGTATGAAGTCAGATGGATCCTGACAAGGAGCTGGACTTAGATACAGCGCATACATGGCAGCATTAGGGGGTGCTATGGGGCCCAAGGAAAGTGGTGTTGCTCTGGGTACAGCACCACTTTTCTTAAATCAGGCTTTTTGTTCAATTGACATAGATTTAGGTCTCTGATGTATTACCATCACTGTATGCATGAAAATGTGTGAAGTAGTTTGTATCGGTTGTGGCAGTGAGATGGTATTGACAATATCTGTGGAGGATTTTGGGAAGCTGTGCCTTCCATTAATTGCATGTCTGTTGCTATTGTGTGAACCTCATAAAATCATATTACTCTTGATGTTGTAAAATCTGTATCTCCCAGTGGGTTACAATTCCACTACCACTAGGCAGAACCCAGTGAATAGCAGTCTCCAGAGAGTCTATTCTTATTCAGTTTTAAAAACTATACCTTCCAGTAAGTTACTTCTCTGGCAGTCCTGGGTAGCTCTCATAGAAGTCACAAGATCTCATGCATAATATCCAACGTTTCCCACTTAGACCAATCCACAAATGTACAACCTACCACCAACATTTTAGCGAACCAACTGAAGTTGGCAGTACAGAAGATATATGCAAACCCTCCTCTATCTCCTTTACCTATCTCTGCTTCACTCCTTGCTTAAGTGCAGCCACAAGTTCATCACAACATGTTTCAAGCCTCTCTCCAAACCTTATTTACCACATCCACACAGCCACTCTGCAAAACTAAACTGTCCCAGCTATACACAACAACCTTGCTGGAAATTGAAGTACAATACAAGTGGTACAGTTCAATCCCAAGAAAGCAATATGATCATGATTTACACTTATGAAACAAAATTGCATGCTTGCCCGCAATTTATAAATGCTTTGTTAGCTTCTAAACTAGTTTGGGTGAAAAATAAGCCCCTTTGCCCAATGCAAAATGATATATGATAACTGCCTGAGAGAACAGTCGGAGAGTTTTTCCTCCCTCTCTCTGGAGTTTTGACTTCGATGACTTGATTCTGGAACTGGGTGAGCCAGTTTACTGGTCTGGAACACAGGCATATTTGAACCTCCATCAGTTATAATGACAGGCTACTGGAGAAGTCTGGAACACGTGGGGGTGCTAGTTAAAGAAACCATGAATCAAGTGAACTAGGCTCAATAAAACCAAACATAAAGGAGGTCATTGGAACTGGAATTTAGTAACGTTGAATTTCCCCCCTCGGTGTTTGGATGACCATAATTGCTCCCAAGATCCAGATAGACATGCATGGTGCCATCCCATAATTATTCTGCAGATTCAGGAAAATCATGGAAAATGCTCAGAGAACTCCTACCACAGCAACTCTCTCTACCTCAATAGTCTTGAGTCATAGGTTCAGCATCTTAAAGCCAAAAGATCCAGGCAGATGTTGACAAAATCTGCATGGAGCGTACATACTGCCTCAATTAATATTGCATCATGATTCAACTGAACGACGATTAATCTGCTTCAAAATTCCCTTTTAGAGGTTTTGACACATTCAAGTCAGAGGTCTCACGGGTTAAAACCACAGCTGCAACCACATGTAAGTCTGAGCCAACACAACTGCACCTAGATTCAACAGCCCCCAACACACATCATCTGCGGGTTCAACCCACTTAACTGCGCTTCAAATTGAAATTCACTGCAAATCACATTATACAACCCTGCTCCCGCTCCTCGCTTCAGATTTATTAGCAAGGGCTGTACTGTTTCTGATGATGAAGGGGGTTCGGCCTTGCCCGTTCTATAAAGTTTAGATTGTTTTGAACCTAGTTATCTTTACGGACATACTTTACATTTTCCATCACCATTTTTATTTATTTTTACTTTAACCTCATGTGTGCATTTCAGTTTTTATTCTCTATTACATTGTTCTGTTGTGTAGCTACCCAATAGGTCTCAATCACCCATTAGTGGTGCCATCCAGCTGTGGAATGAGCCTCTAAGCACTCTATGATAGGCTAGCTGCTCAAAAGAGCCTTGGTCATTTAAGTGATTTGATTTTAGAATGACTTCGAAGTGATTTAGCCTTTGGACTGAAGAAAGGAACAGAGAGGGAATCAGAGAGAAAGGGAGTAACACAGACATGATGGAGTCAGCGGAGTAAGAAAGAAATATAAAATGTGGATGAGTAACAGAAAGACGAAAGCTAGGTGGGGGAGAGGAGTTACATAGTTTTGATAGTAAACCATTCGATCTTAGCTATCAATAAACCCCTCTTTGCTTTCAAGAAGCATTCGGCTCATCTTTAATCTGATCACCAGCTCCAAGTGAATTGCATACATCTATCCACCTCTCACTTGAATATAGCTAGACACAGACTTGCTATTCTCTGTCCTACTCTGCCGAAAATCGGGGCACATCTTTCAATAGATGAATGATAAACCTCTGAACTGTGCCTATTAGTATTTATTAATTCTACACACTGTAAGTGACCTCCATACTTCCCTTGATATCACTGTTCTTTGCTTTTGTTACTGTAGACACAATATTAGCTTTGTTATTAAAATGCAAACATTGTTCTTGATCTTTTTTTGTTCTTGGGTACATTTTGTGATTGCCCTATGAGCCTATTTATAGTATGGGGTGTCGCATACTTGCTTTGTTTTCGTTTTTTTCAAGGTCAGAAATGTAAAATGCTTAGCTACCCTCAATTTGACATTAATCTTCATCCCATGTTTGACAAGCTATAAAAACAATCACTTTACACTTTGCAATGTTTCTGGACCTATGCCTTTTGTAACTTCATTCTTGTACTTTGGGGTCAGTTCTCGATGGTAAAATTAGCCGATGCCAATTTTTTATTATCAGGATGTGCAAAGTGAAGAGAGGAATTATAAGTGTGAGGATTATGAAGTTATAGCCCTTTATGAATCCCTACTAGCTCTTCATCTGGATCGACTACTATATTTCATGCAACTAATGAGCAGTAAAATTCCAAACCTTTCACACTGCCTTGCCCTTTCAGATGAACATATACATGAAACATGGCAGGAAAGCCAGAAAGGGTGGGTGTTGGACATGGCCCTTCTTAGGGGAATTTTATGAAACTTTTTGCATTTTCCACTTGTTTTTTGTGGACTCTTGTTGCGTGGCCTTAGGAGTTTGGGCACTTCCCCATTATACTGCAGTGTGAAAGTGTGCGCGCCCTCCCAGCACGTGCCAGAAAGGGATGCGTATGTTATTAGTTCAGGTGTTGTACCCAGGTGTGTCCTGTAAAATGGTATTCCACATACCCGAGGCAGGTACATCCCTGGCTACTAGTGGGTCATTGCCAAGAGTGTGCCACCCACCAGAATATCCTTTCAAGTATGTATCTGGCCTGGCAAGGCAGGCCTGTGAAGGTGCAGTAGTTCTGGTGCTCAGGTTGGCACTTCTTACTCCATAGCTATTCCTGAGTGAGCCCTCTGCTACCCCTGCAGCACCTCCTGAAAGACAGAGCAGGTGGTATTTGGAAGGCTGGGTTTCCCATGCCCCAGTAGTGAAGAATCCCCATGTAGGCTTTCCCTCCCTAGGGGATCAGCTCTTCCCATATGTTTTGCTGATTCTCTACCCAGTGACATTAGGGCCTGGAATACCCTCCCTCTACAAGTATAGTGTGAAAGTGTGTGTGTCTCTCCTACATAGGTTAGGGAGTGGTGCTGGCCAGTGGGTGCATGTTCCCACTGGTGTGCAAGGGCAAATATGCCCAGGGAGTGAAGTATACCCATGTGTGTTTTCACTACATATAAGAGCTTCTTTGCCCATAGGTTAACATGGGGGAAGTTTACAAATAATCAGAGCTGCAAAAGTAAGTTGCAGGAGAACAGCCTCATAATGTTCCTGTCATTGGATTCGTCCTGCCAAACCCCTTCCCATGGTAAAGAGGAATTTGTCAATGATATCTTAAAAAAGCCACTTTTAGAAAGTGGGCATTTCTGTACTCTAAAACCGTTTGTGTACCTTTTAAATTCGACTTTAGTCCAAAGTGGATGCTGGGGTGGGGGGGGATCTTTGCATTCCCCAATGACAGATATAAATCATGGGCACACAACTGGAATGACAGACCTTCGCCATTTGGGGGCCTGGCTGGACAGACATCTGTTGTTCAAAGGGGAACCCTCGGAACTTCCCCCAACTTCAAACGCACACTACAGTATAACCTGGTGCCACACTGCAGCAAAGCATAGATACTCTTGTGGGAACGCAGGACTGAAGGACTGGATACTGGACTGCGTGGTGGTCACTGCCAGAGGAATCTGCTGTGCATAAGGAGTAATTACTGCCCTTGGAAGGGACTGCACACCCTTCCTGAATTGTGGCTGGCCTGGGCCAACTTCCTGCTGCTGTGTGTCACTGAAGTGTGCTCTTCAAGGGCTTGTTGGCTTGCCCCCTGTTCTTTGATAAAAGTCTCATGGACATGGAGAGCAGTGTCCTCTTAAGTGCCCACATGGTTTGCTGGATCCCATCTGGTAGCAGCAGTGTGAGCGTAGAACCAAGTATTGTGTCTGGAGACTGGAATGCCTGGTTCGGAGCCCTCAAAGTACTGCCCTCAGTCAAGGAGCATGGCCCCTTAATCCTGGGGCCATGACACACATAAGAGTCTTGTTGGTGGTGAGTGGATTCACTGGTTGCAGGAACCCGCATGGCCCGCTTCGTTGACTGTGCTACATTTCTCTTGTGCGACACGCCGACTGCATGCTCATTGTGTGCAGTGTCCGATTAACAGGTTGCAAACCTCAGAGATGGGTGCATACCCATAGCAGAGCCGCATTCTGCCTTGTGTGGCACCACTGAACCTGAGCCTCGGTGTGTAACTGGACTTGTCGGGTGCGACTCAAGTGATCATGCACCAGTCATTGTGCCTCATTCCAGGGAGGTATGGAATGGGTAACTCTTCATGTGCGATCTGAATTGTCTGGTGCGACTCAAGTTATTGCGCACCAGACAATGTTCCCCATTTCCAGGGAACGCGGAGGGTTGGATTTGTGTACTGGAGTGCCTGTCCTGGCTGGGCACTATTGTGAATGGCATGTGTCCTATGGTGATTCTTTCTCCGTGCTTGGCAGAACAGGGCTTGTGCAGGAAGGCACAGTGAGGAGACCTTTGAGTGAATATCGTGAGATGGGGCCATTCCTATATTTGTCAGCTGCTGCCTGATCAGACTATTCTCTACTTTTTTCCCACCTTTCCCTCAGGACCCTGAATAACTGTGACTCTGGCCGCGATTGGCCTAGTACCTGAGAAAGGTGTCTTTCATCTCCAGCACCTGGGGTCAAAGTAGTAGGGGTTGGTTGATGGATGGAGGAGGATTTGGGCCTACGTGGTCTGCTAGTACTGTAACTACTGACCTGCCAAATATCAGTGCACCACATTATAATGTTGGAAGCGAGTGTGTGTGAATGTGTGCTATATGAGCTTGACGGATATCCACGGCATCGTGTAGCATTGTGAAATGAGTGTCTGGAGTAAATGCCTGTGATTAAATACACCGCACTGCGGTGTTGCCTTACACATTGTTTCCTTGCCAAAAGATTATCTTGGTTGACATTGTGTTTTAACAGTACAGCCTAGGCCCACGAGGCTATTCAAAACTGCTGTAATTATCTGTGTGCACACACTGCTGCTATCGTGGTGAACCGCAGTGCACCCTATAACTGTATGGTATTGAATGGGAATCATTGCTAGGGTGAGTCTCGTGCTGACAATGTTTTGCACTGCATGAGGGCACTGGGAAGGAAAGTAGTAAGTGTACATATTGCTGACGTAATTTTAACAAGCTTGGGCCTAGTACTGCTAATGTTATTTCTGAATGTGATTTATGCCCAGACGTACCTGATGTACATGTCGTGTTGGTTATCGTACGTGTACAATCCAAAGCTTCTTTAAATCCACAACGCAGGTTATACAGCGAGTGTAATCACTGACTCCTGATGGGAGTAGTAGATTCTGCCTGGCTGGGACCTCACCTCAACCAACCTGAGGGTGCGGCCTCCAGCAGTGACTTTTTGCTGCTGTGATTCCAACACTTCAGTAAAGTCACGTGACCTAATGCTCAAGGCAGCTGGTGTGAAGCCAAGAACTCTCCCTTCATCTCCCCAGTCACGATTTTATGCAATGTGTTTTTTAACAACAAAAGCGTTCTAAAATTAATCTAAACATTGTTTCAGAGATAATGTTAAGACTACATTTCTGCGTAACTTTACATTTTCTTTGTAAAGGGGCTCACTACTCTGCAGAGGGGCCCTTCTAAACTGTCATCCCGCATTTGTAATTGCTTGTAATCTTTTGAGTACTGAAGTGAAAGTCTCTGAATACCCCAGAGCTTCATTTTTAAGTGAGGAACTGAAAACTATAGTGGCACTTAAATGTTATGGTTCAACGTACACAACCTTGATGGAGTGCGCGACAGAGTATGGGCGAAGAGCTGAACTGGGAATTGAAAGCAGCCCTGGCAAAGACGCACAAAAAGCCCATTTCTGCCTCTCTCCTCTCTCTTTCTCCTGCTCATCTCTGGTCTATCTCCTTCGCCAGCTCCCACCTGAGGTCCTACTGCCGCTGTAATTAACCCATGGAAGTTGGAGAAGGCAGAGTTAAGAGCAGCAGTAGCGCCCCGGGCCTTCAAAAAACAGTCTTCAAAGGCTCCAGAGGCCAGGGGAATGGCTCAGTGGTATAAATGCCAACCCGGCCCTGTGTAGGCGTCACAATTGCATACACAATTTTGAATGCAGTGAATGATAAAAGGAGTCTATGCAGTTTTTAACTTCTGGGAGTGGCCTTTGAGCATGGGCTCAACTGCTTTTCTTCCCGATTGGCTTTATTGGCTGTTGGAGACATATGTGGTTTCGTAAGCATTACCTTGTGCTGCTACACCATAATGTATCCATCGAAAAAAGCATTGTTGCATGGAAGGCAAACGCCTGTTCCACTATGTTCCTCATATTCATTTTTTTAATTCAGGGCTCGTGATGACCAAGTAAGTGCATATCTTCGGTGTAGTGCTTCCAGATTCATAAATTGTCTGATAAAATGTAGTTTCCCATAATATAAGTATCACACTCTGGCACGGACTCACTGAACTTGGAAAAAGGTACAGCTTGTGTAACAGAACGTTGAGCTTCCTTCAGTAGAAGGCACAGGAAACAGCAGTGTATTCAAGGTTCCTCTCACAAACTAAAACTAAGGTACTTGCTGCACGTGCAGCAGCAGTGCAAATATCCTCAAATGCGCGACACAGTTACAACATAAGCAACATCAATCACACTTACCTCACAGCCAGTGACACAAAAGTGAAGGCTTCTATCAGCGGGCAATGTTATGGGTTGTCCAGAT